>NC_073732.1:21294331-21926134 GCF_023634155.1 Falco peregrinus | reverse complement strand
CAGGTGCTTTTGCTGTTGAACTACAAATTATTTCCTGACCTTTAATTATTTTTTTGCCTTGCAACAAGCACAGTCTCCATCTCCATAGCCCACATCTCTCTCTTGAATGCACACCGAAGTTAAATATACTCATGACTCTTTCCCACTCTCTTTAACTAGAAAAATCTCTTCAGTTTCTTACCTGAAAGTATTAGATGGCTTTTTTGGCTGTTTCTGAATAAAGGATTTCTGAAAGACCACAGAAACTTTCGCCCATATATTACAGTGCTTCAACCATTTCCAATAATGCAATTAGATGTGGGTAAAATTTTTTCAGAAAGCAGTAAAACCATTAGAGAGTGTGGCTTTAGGGGCACAGAAATACTCATAAATCCAGTTCCAGTTTAGGGAACAGATTCAGCCAAATGGAAGCAAAGAGACATTTTTAGAAAAGCCTGAGCACTATCTTTCATACTTTGTCAAGCACTGAAGTCACCCAGTTTGGCAGCTGCTGAAGGAGTTGCCTATGGCTAGCAGCTCTTGATTCTTGGGTGGAGGGGTAGGGGAGAACAGAGAAGACAGACCATGGATGGACAACGGTCAGGAAATGTCTTTGGTGTGGCTGAAAAAACAGGAGCTTCACTTAAATAAGTGTGGGAGAAGGACAAGCCAGGACAGTTTAAGAAAGTCTGGGGAAAAGAGAAGTATTTAGAAAGAGGGTGTTTTCTTTTTTTCCTTAGATAAATTAAGTAGTTAATGTCATAGAGAAGTTACAAAGAGCAAGAAAGAGATGAGATATTTATAATAGGGACTATAAGAGAGTGTATGGACAAAATCAAAGAGATCAAGGCAAGCAGCAAGATCAAACCAGTAAAAGATGTAAAGAACAACAAGGAATAACTGTGAAGTAACATTAGGAAGAGAAGGAAGACCAAAGAAAAAGAATTGTCAACAACGAACACAGGAAAGCAATTTACAGAGGGGAGCTTTGTCATTTCAGGGTTTTTTCTGAATCAACCTTTACTTAAAATGTCACCTTGCAAGTAAATGGTCAGCACAATTAGTGTTCTTGAGAAACGAACAAACTTTCAGACAGACAGGGCCTGATGAACATTACCAAGGTGCCGAAAGAGCTGGCTGAAGCAATCAAAGAAGTATTAGCCTTCATCTTTGAAATCCTATAGAGGAGGGCTAAGTTACTGGAAGACTGAAGAAAAGATCAGCATAGTGCAGTTCTTTAAAGAGAGAAAAAAGGAGTAGCTGGGAGATTTATAAATCAATTAGATGAACTCCAGCTCCTGCAGAAACAAATCAAACCATTTGTCAGAATCAGGAAGATAACAAGGAGATGAGATGCAGTCAGCAGTAGATTTGTTAAGAGGAAAGCATGCCAAAGAAATATATTTTATTTCTACAGCAGGTATCAAACCTTCCAGAGGTGAAAAACAGTAGATACCATCGATCTCAAAGTAACACTTTCCATACGGTTTCACTCACCAGTCTTGGAAACAAACCAGGTAAAGCAATCCTGTTACAACTTTTTCCATGTGATAGGTAAGCAGATGGTGACAGGGTGGCTCTATCCACAAAGTCATCACCCATGGTACGATCTTAACATGGAAGGACATACTAATGGGTGCTGCAGGGCCTGTCCCAGGTCTCACATCATTATCAATATTTTCATTAATTATCAAGGTGATGGAATGGGGAGTATGTTATTAAATTTTCAGGTGAGAGGAAGACTGGAAGGACTGCGGTCATACTGAATGACACATCCAGAATTCATTCAAAATGATTTTAAGAAATAGGAAAAATTATCTCTGGCGTTCAAACAAGAGATGTATGTTGTTCCTTACCTTAGGTAGGAATAATGAACTGCTGAACTCATTTGGAAATCCTTTAAAGAAATAAAATTAAACTAATCTGAGGGTTGTGGATTACCGGCTGAAGATGGGCTGGGTGGAAAAGGCAAGTACCCTGTTGGAACGGTTTAAGGGGAGGATAGCCTGCAAACCATACCCCATAATCCTTCCTCTCAGCACCTTGCTCAGCATTAATAAGGTCTCAGCTAGAGCACTATGTCCACATTCGTGACATACGGGTACCAACAGATGAAAGGTCAGAGGAAAGCCAGAATGACCAAGAGTCTAGGCAAAACATTCCCTGAAGCCTGAACTATGTGGGGTGCATTCATTTGACAAAGAGCCTGCTCTGCTGCGGATAGATCTGGAGGTAATAGATGTAAATCGCAGCAAAGCAGATTCATGTTGAATGTTAAAAAGCTCTCTGCTGGGAAAAATAAAATGCTGAAATAGATTGCCAGAGGAACTGCAGTCTTCATCACTGGATGTCTTTAAGGCCGTTAGACAAACTCTGTGAGGAGTAGCAGTGACAGAGCTGATCTGCCTTAGGACACGGGTCATGAACTAATCAACCCGTTTTCCAGATTCATTTGCCACAAACCTATAATCCAGCAGATTTGCTGTCTGGGAACATGTGCATGCAATGAGAAGAGGAAAGCGGAACCTTGCTTGCATCCTCCCAGCTGTGCGCTGCAGCTGGTGCAGAAGCACAGGGGCAGGGGCTCCAGCTCAGGGCTGCACCCCCCTTCTCTCACTCGCAGGCTGTCACCTCGGGCGGGTCGTACTCTGCTTTCCATTCCTTTGACGATAATCAAATCTCCTCTTAGGCTAATCAGGTAAGACTAATAAAAGGTAATTTTTTTTTCAGAAGCTTCTAGCCAAGGCTGTAACATGGTGGGCTGTCTTTTGGTTGCTGTCTCCGGGTATTATGAAATACAGAGAGCAGTTATGCCTAAAGCCCTGGGATATTACCTAGAGACACTATGTACAGCAGGTGAGGATGCGTCAATATTGAGCCCATCAGCCAAGCAGCACCTCCTCCAAACACCAAGCACCACATTCATTTTACATGCTACGCAGGTTTTGTAGATGATGATCCCTCGCTGTCTCAGTGAGAGGGTACACCGCGTTCCCCTGTGCTCTGTGCTAGCATCACCCGAAAGACTATAAAAATCCTAAAGAAAAAAACATATCCTTGAACTTTTATTTTTTTAAAAAACATAAGTAGACCATAAAACAGCACTGACCTGGGAGTAAACCACTTCTCTCTCTCACTCAGTTCAAGTACCGATGGCATCTCCACATATCTTGTTGCTGTTACCCCCAAGCCCCTCGGCTGCAGTGAACCTCAGCCTCCTCTCAGGAGCTGCCACAGCCCAAGGATGACTTTTCTTCTGGGAGATGTGTTTGCTCCAGATTGATGGAAAATGAATGGGTTGGCTGAAAACCAAAGCAAGCAAAGCATTATTGGAAAACAACAAAAGAATTTTCAGGAATTCAGATAATTTGATAATACTGAGAGCATTACAAACAGTCCAACCAGAAGCAGCACAAACAGCATGTGACTTGAGTTACTGATGTGTGAAGCACACATGGGGCAAAGGAATTATTTGGTTCTGGCTGGCGTTGAAAGCAACTAAGAACTGCCTAAAACCTTATTCCAAGACTTGTTACTCCGAGTCTGGTATAAACCACTAAAGCAGTAGAACAGTGTACTAATCCTCCCTTTTATATGAACATGGAACAACTCCTGAAAGCAAAGTCAGTGGCATAGATTTATCATGAGGATATGTGCTATTCTGCAGTATAAACACGAGCTAAAAGGGACGAATGTCACCTACAGCCCCATCCTTGCTAGAGACACCAGGTTCCCCTTCCTTATGAACATGCTCTCTCATGTACAGCAGATAATGATACCATTTTCCTCCTCTGAAGGAATTTTTAGTCTTTTTCTTTGAAGTATTTTAGGATTTGCTCTCTGCAGGTACAGCCACAGCAGTGCTGTCCTGGCTGCGGTCTGTGCCAAGGGAGATCTGACGTGCCTGAAAAGGCATTTTCAGGATGTGCCCCGACCAGCCTAAACTTTGGAGCAGAGCAAAACAGAGCAGCTTCTTTGTGGATCCAAAACTTGCATATTAAGTCCATTAAGCTGAGACACCAAATGCTTTCCAAGTCCAGAGACATCCATGGTTATGTGGTTGCTAATAGAGATTTTCAGACACTTGAGTGCAAACTTGCAGCATCCAAATCCCAGTTTAAGCTTTTTTGGCTCTTCCTAGCAGCAAAAAATATCTAGACACGTTTTCACAGCTGCAGTCCCACCACATCTAACTCAAATACAGACCATGCTGTTTTCAACGTGAGCGAGCGCTCCAGCACTACACACAGTTGAGTTCTGCTCTGCCAGCTGAGACCCCCTTCCCCATGCTGGCATTCCCACCTATCGCTCACAGTTACAGGAAACTTAAAACTTCTGTGCATACTTATTGAAACCAAAACTATACCTAAATGCAGCCGAATACAACAGTTCTCCACACGTGCCATAGCTCGACACTGCCTAGCATTAAGGAACTGATTTTGCACAGGCAGCTGTCTCCGTGACATTGTGCCACCAGGCTCAGCTGTGCATCATGAACCTTCGCCGCCTCAGCTACCCAGAGGTTCTTCTTGATTTACTGTTAGAAGCTCAAGGATCTGGAGCACAAAACTTCAGCTGCTGCCACAGCAAAACTTAAAATGTCAGGGAGCAAACAATATGACCAATGGCAGCAAAATTGCATGATATTTATGATCTGCTGCACAAAGCAGTAATTCTAACCAAGCACGAGCACTTCTGTTTTCCTTTATGGTCTAATCTGTACATTCTTGTGCATGGACAGCAAGTCAGTAACTAAAAGGTATTTGAAAACAATGACTGCATCTTTGGCTTCAAATGAAGAACTTTTTTTATATATATATTTAATTTTTTTTTTGTAAAATCTGAGGCTCCAGCTTGGGAATTTAGCTGTGAGAAAAAGCTTTTAAGAGAAGCGACTTTTCAGGAAGGACAATAAAGTTAGTACACTATTGTGCTGCCTTCTGTTGCTAACTGGTAGACCAGCTCAAAAGGCAGAAAATGCAATGCTTCAGAAGATTGCATTGGAAATGATTCCACATTTAGCCTATTCACATTGATGGGAAGGCCTTCACACACATTTGAAAAAGCCCAAAAGAGAAATCCTGTGGGAGGATACACAGGACTGTAAGCAACACTGAAAGCTGTCCTAAAGCTTTAAAAGAAAATCATTGCTCCAAAACAATATTCTTCTTCCTAGCAGGTCTAAGGGAAATGTCATTACTTTATTAAAGTGATCCATCTGTTCCTTCACGGCTGGCTCTGTGGCAGTGCTCAGGATACAAGCTGATGTTATAAGGTGCAGTCTCCAATATAAACTTAAAAAAAAAATAGACACCTAAAATACGTCTTCAGCAGTACCTGAAAGATGGTGTTGGACATTATCATACAGAGGATACTATGAGCTTTAATACCACTGCCTCCAGCCAGGAGGAAGGGTGCACCTCTCCGTGCAAACAGGTTACTCCAAGACAAACCGCTGAGAAAAAAATCGAAAAAATACTTCAGAGAAGTTGCAAAAAAGCATCACACACAGTACCAGACATGCTTCTGGCAATTTCTTACCTCTTATAGCACGCAAGCCTCAAGAATATTCGTTGGAAAAAATAGAGCTTTGGAGTAAAATAAACCTACCAATGTCTTCTCTGGGCCAGATTTCAAAGGAGCTTTCTTCACCATAGCCTCACATGTATCTAGGCCATGTGAGATCTGGTCCTGAGTGTGATGCTTATATGGGAGGTGGGGTCTGCTCCAGACCCTGACGAAAGCACAGGAGCATGCTGGTCCAGGCATGACTGAGATAACGATCAGCTCTATGTCGCATGGTAATGCTTACTAGACCACCATACTGCTAGAGAAAAAAAAAAATCATTTAAACTTCAGCCTTCAACTCTTTTAATCCAATAAAACTGAATATTTGCACTGGTACAAAATTCCTGTGTTGGAACAGAAATTCAAACCTATGAGTCAAATTCTTATATAGCTAAATTTAGTTGGGGTATAGAAATTATATTTGCTGAGAATCTGGCCTGGAGACAGGGATATAATCAATCTCTGAAGAGAGCACCACATGTTCAAGTCAAACATTTTGATCTCCTATTCTGAACCTTTGACTCAACACTGAAATCAGAACTAAATGCCGTGCAGCTGGTGCACGTGCATGCAGGACAGCGCACACCTGCACCCTGTAAGCCAGCCTGTGGGTTAAACCGGCATCGGTTTAGTGGTCCCAGGAACAACTAAGCAGACGGGTCTCCCCTCTATTTTGGCTTCTTATAAACAGCCTGACTAAGGCAGAACTAAACAAAGCACACTTGTCAGCTCCGACAGCCCTTTCCTCCTTCAGCACAAGAAAGCAGGACGAAGGAGGCTTAATGGACGTACCACCTTTCTATGCAAGATGCCAACCTAGCATGCGTGGACCATCCCTGCACTAGACGCTTCCTTCTCCTCCAAAACAGAACTCCCAGAGGCCTCTCGGTGGCCTTTCCAAATCTTAATATCAGCATAGCAGTTATCTTGTTACACCTGAAGCATAACGCTACGATTGGAACTTCAGCTTCAAGGAAATTAAATGCAAGTCTTCTGCGTGCAAGAGACAGGCTTTTGTTTGATAAGATGCACACTGCACTTTGCATTGTTAGTGAGCAATTATTTTAGAGGCTCCAGCAGCCTCATTTATCCTCAGATGACACAGCTCAGTCAAGTGTTCAGCACCAGGCTTACATTTAATAGCAGAATTTTCATTTCTTCCTTTCAACCCACCGTCAGCACTAAAAGCAAGAAGCCCCGTAACCGTCCTTAGGAGCAGAGGTGCCAGCGTGCTCCTTCCCACCTGGGAGTTTATGAGTGCCAACCCCCAGCACTCCCTGTGTGGCACCAGAACCAAGACTTAGTTGCCCTCGTTACCAAACTGCCTCATTTAGACCAGAGCAATCCCCATCCCACCAGCACGTTGCTCTCCAGATTGTGTCTCCTAGACCCTGCCTGTTGCAGATTCTTGTGCAGTTTTGGGCCAGCCATTTAGGATTATAAGTACATGTAGCACACCTATAAATTAACAAGAAAAATACACTTTTACACAGGATATTTCTCTTCCTAAAATACTCAAAATTATAACCTCATCTAGTGAGCTGAGAAGGGTCCCAGTTAAAAAGAATCATTTCATTTTCAACATTCTCTTCATTGGGGGCTAGATACAGTGAAATATTAAAGAGCGAGAACTACCTTTTAGTTATGCTTTACTTTCTGTATATATCTTTATTGTCTGTGATACTGTTACATAGGAAATCACTATCTTCCTTATTCTGAGATGCAGTTAGTTTCTGATACTAAAATCACCTCAGTGCATATTCCTGTCCTGTGCTCTGCTACTCCTCGCTGCTTCCTGAAGCACGGCTATCTATAAACAGTCATTTTCTTCTCATTGCGGCCTTCAAGATAAGAACTATTTTAAATGCTGAAGACTTCAGCTTGCTTACTTACAAAGGCTTCTGCACCAACACGAGTGAGTTAGCCAGACTGCTTGAATCCCCTATTCCCATCTCATGAGACTCATGTGTCTTTTATCATCTCAGAAGTGCCAATCTAATGCACCTAAAACTGGCAGGCGCTTTCACTTCTGCCTGCTGGCACCCCCCTCCCATGGGAACCACGTGAAACCTCTGGAAGCAGACAGGGTTTAACAGATTATCCTTGGTGAACAGCAGTGTACTTAGGGTGACATTTGGCCCTTGGATTTCCCCACTGCAAACTGAAACTTCAGCTTGATTTATTTGCCATTCTTCCTTTTTCCTCCTGGTCATGAGCACTCATTTGGTTTCACCAGCAAATGAGTGTTTGGCCTTTGATTTTATTGGGGACGAGAAATTTGGTGCTCACCCTGACTGCTCATCTCTGTCACCCAAGTATTCAGAGAATATTAACCTTTTCCAACTCTCCTGCAAGCGAATCTTACCTGGGACCTTGGCAGTAGCAAAGCTATGATTTGATTAATAGGAAGCATGGGGTGGCTATGGAAGGAGCGTTTCTTGTAAGGAAAATCAGCTCTTTCTTGTCAGTAAATGAATGCTAATACTCTTTCCCTATTAAGGCAGGCTCCTGCTTTAAAACTTTTATGTCTTCCATATATCATGTTTTTGGAAGAAAGTTTTGCTATTTAAATAGCTGCCAGAGTGTTACAGGCTTATATGATTGCAATTTACAGTACTTCATAAATCAGCAGACCTCAGATGTGTTGGACAGATGAGACTTTAAATTGACATCCTGTCTTTTTATGAATACTAAAACGCTTGATCTCATGACATATTTACACAGAAGTATCCCTGCTGCCTTGGCCAAATTGTTCCTAAAGTATAAAGTACTTTACATGAACGAACATAATGACGACAACCTGAAGCTTTGTACATTAAATTATCAAAGTGTTATAGCTAGTCCAGAGGGGTTAGCTCCAGACCAGGAGAGATCTCTGCAACGCCTGTTGCTCCCATATAAAAATGGTGGAAATTTGTCCTTTAAATAAGAATCGCATTCAGGAATTCCATGAGCAGGGGTGACCTCGGAGACCAGACAAAATAGATCCATCTTCACTTAAACATGAGTTTACACAAGGCTGGAGCACCCTCTGAACAGGACCAGCTTCCAAAACAACACATCTTGGCATGGCACTACTGTGGTCGCTAGATGCAGGCATGTCAAAACCAGCAGCATGCCCAAGCGATGCCTCCCTGTTAGATCCCTCAACTAGACAGAAGGAATTTCATCTCCACTGACATCCTGAGTGGGTTTTGCCATTGCCTTCATCACACCCCCAGCACCACCAGTCTCACTGGGGCACCATTCAGTTCCTGCACAGCCGCTGTCTTGCAGCCAAACTGGAAAACGATGGTAATATTTCTTCCCTTCAGAGTGACGAAAGATGACTATGGGAAGACACAGAATTGATAGGATTTTTTTATTTATTTATTCATTTTTTGAAGATACAGTAAAAAGGAACATGTAGAATTGTTCAGCTGAAAGAAGCTGAAGGGTCTGGTATCTCTGACTTGAGAGTGAAGACAGCAGCAGCAGTGGAATAGGTCCCAAAATGAAACACTGACACTGAAAAACAACTTCTTTTTCTTACTCCAAATGTTTCAAATACTCAGGCTTGCTTTCCATATGAGAATGATTTCTTTATACTTCTGGAACACCTATATGCAGTGATGTATGTGATGAGAGTTGACACTGGATGCTGGGGAACCCCATTACTTTGAACGAAGACAAAGCAGTACAATCGTGGTGAACCCCCCACCGGCAAAAGGGACAAAGTGACTTAATGACTGAAACAGAGCAGGCCCCAAAACATCTTCGCTCTCTCCAACAGCCAAGTATATGTGCTCTTTTCCTAATTTATTTGAATCTTCCTGCATCTCTGCAATTAGAAATACACAACTGTCTGGAGCCTGGAAGACCACGTTCCAGTGCAGAGACATAACAGAGCTGGGTGCCATCAACCACATTTCCAGTAGAGTAAGCAGACTTTCTTGTAAAACTTACTATTTTGAGAACATAACTTCAGTCAGTGCTCTGGCCCAGATCCTCCAAATACATACGCACACAAGTAATTTCATCTAGCTACGAGCTCCGTTGAAGAAAATGAGATTACTTACAGACATATAGCAGTGGAGTTCTATACCAGCCAATTAAAGAAATATATGCTGTGGAAAAGATAAAAGGGTGACAACCACAGGAAGAACTTCCTTGAATTAGAGTTCACGGACAGAGTAAGTTCCCTTCAGAACCACAGTTTACCGCATGTAATTGCTGTCAGTCACATCTTTTCAGGCTTTTGCCTCGAACTTGGATTCTTTGGGCAGCTCTTTGCATAGCCAGAGACTAAATATTAACAGACTGGGATGACCTCAGGAGAAGAACAATTTTGAGCCCCTCCGCATTCAACTCACCCACAAATCAGATACATTTCAAGCAAAAATCAGAGTGGAACATTTACATCGTATTACCTAACTGGGCTGGCCATCTTTTAATTACTACGTATCTCCCAGAGAAGCCAAAGCCAGGAATTGCAGAGCTTCTTTCTAATCAGAGGGCAACGGGCCACTTCTCACCATGAAG
The DNA here is from genome assembly GCF_023634155.1 of Falco peregrinus. Taxonomy (NCBI): domain Eukaryota; kingdom Metazoa; phylum Chordata; class Aves; order Falconiformes; family Falconidae; genus Falco; species Falco peregrinus. Next base: position 21,916,066 of record NC_073732.1, on the reverse strand, counting down.
GAAAATGAGGCAATAAGCCAGCAAAAAATCATCACATCGTTGGAAACAACCCCAGGAGGTAGACGTCTGCCATAAACGATTCGACTCATACTGGCTGGCTGTGAAACGGTACCAAAAAAATTACTTGGTTATTGAAAAGCACCAAGGAAAAGCAACTGCCCTCTGGACTTTCTTGCTGGCTCTAACCTGTTGGGGTCTGCAGTGGGTCTGCAGACAAGTTAGTTGACTTCAAAGACTTAGCCGTGTACCTTTAAGACAGCCACAAATTGTCAGAGATGTAAACAGGATGTGAAGAACCGGAACTTAGAACCACAGCATACGGGCACCTACAGCAACAGCAAAGAAGAAGGACACAAAAACCTATCAGGGTCTAACACCTGCACTGTCTAAGATATATTAATAGTTTGTATAAACAATAAAGGCCATTTTGTCCGAACCCAGCCACGCAGACACAGTGTTTTCTTTTAAGTCTGCCTCGACTTGCGTCACTACACTAACCAAATAAACATTCGTGCACATACCTTACCACTCAGACACACACTCTGAAAGCTGAAAGAACAAAACTAATCAACATTAAGAATAAACCCTAACTTGCTCCTGGGAAGCCTCACTCACTTTTTCAGTTTTACTTCCCCACTTCAAAAGGTATTGCTTAAGGAAATCATATCCTTCCTCTTCCCTCCTGCCAACAAGCGCTGTTAACAGAAGACGTGTAAAATATTATGGCTATCATTGCTGTCCTTGTACGAGCCAGCCATCCTGAATAGCTTCCCTTCCCTACAGCAACAGAACCGAGTGGTTACAGCCAAGAGAGGAGCAAAGAGCAAGCGCTGCTATTAGTTACGCTAGTGCAAACGCCAGCAGAAGCTGAGCCTGTCGTTAACATCAGTGGAATTATTGTTACGACCAATTTGTCTCATGGTCGGGGTGTGGGTTCATTTTTCTAAGCACCGTGGAAAAAACAACCCCTGCTTACGGCCTCTTCACTGGCCGTGATGTGCAGAAGTTGTACAGGATCTCGGCACGCCTCAGTCCCAAAACATGGCTGAATTATGGATGAGGGGATTCAGGCGCAGAAAAGCTGGAAGCCATTAGGTACCCAAATGTACAATGAGAAGGAGACTCTTAAATACGAATGGATTTAGCTTCCCCGCTCTCCAGTCAGGCAGGTACACCTGCGTTGCCTCCGCTGCACAGGGAAATTAGGCATAGACAAAAAAGTACAACGTTTTCAAAGGTATTTTTGACACTTCAGGCTGGGTCTGCCCCATCTAGCCTCAGGCACCTGATTGAGGCTCTTAAATAGCAGCTAACTGGCAAGCCAGATCCCTTCTGCAGACACCCACCTCCCTCTGCCGACCACAGCGCTCCTGACTGCTGCCACCAATGTTATGTGTCAAGGGCTCGATGGCAGAATTTCATCCCTGACTTCTCCAAATGCGGTCACAGCCTCATTACCCGGAGCTCAGCCAAGCGGCCGTGCCAGGCCCAAGCGGGAGCCAGGTCTGGTGCTGCTCCCAGCCACCTGCCCCCGCGGCCCCTGCAGGCAGTCCTACCCCAACATCCCGCCTGACAAAGCAACACCCGTTTTCTGTCCCTGCTGCTTGTTTCCACGGTGCAGCAGACTACGCAGCAAGGTGGCTCACATCATGTGTCACCCATGTGCTACTCAATGAATGTAACATCTGCATTCACATGTTTCAGTGATCTCCAGGTAGGGCATTAAATGTATAAACTCTTATTGTCCCAGACATACCCATGTCATCATGTTCTTGCTCATGTCCCCAGAAGAGCCTTTTTACAAAATTAAACTTGGTAGACCTGTGAAAGGACCTGTATTTCCTATAAATATGGGTTCAGACAGCAAGCATAAGAAAATATACTACATTTCATAACAAATACACACCGTAAGAAACTGTATAATCAGTGCAAACTCAGTGGGTATTTTGAATTACTCGGTAACACAGAGGTAGCAAGCAGAACAGGAAGAAGTAGGAATACCAGTACAATTTCTCCTGATCCTTGGTGACAAGACGGTCAGTGCACAGGCTTTTTGTATTTAGCACTAATTAGCAAGGTTAATCCAATACCATTCTTGTTCTTCCCAACTGCTGTAAAGCACCTTCATGGACTGTATAACAGCTTACAAAGCGCGGACAGTTCTCAATGATCAAAATATTGACTGCAGTTGCCCCAGCATCATGCCGCAGTCTTTAAAACCATGAAATAAAAAAAAAAAAAAGTCAATAAATAACAGCATTTAGCAATCATTTGTGGATGATGTTTGCTTTTCTGGGTAGGAACTAACTTCTGATCTTTGAAATGCAGGGTCATATTTGCTTAATGTTTTAAACTTTTCTCAGCTCAGGAAGATGGAAGCCTAACTTTTTTTTTTTTTTTTTTTTTTAAATGAAAGCTGAGATTTGCCTAAGATAATGTGATTACAGCAACCAGAGTAGTTTTTATTGTTGGGGCATTTTTAGTTGCTAGAGTAGGTGAGATGACTGCAGCAGAACCACTTCGATGGCACCTGTTAAGTTTTTTATTGTTGTAATAGAGTCAGCAACCACCGTGTTACTGCCTGTTTGCTGGGAAGCAACCCGAGTTACCTATGGCTGATGTCAGGTCCCTCTTCTGCTGCACCCACATGTTGTGGTGGCTGAGCTCCTCTCGCACAGGGACACAGCAGCAATAATGCAACGTAATGGGAAGATGGAGAAAAGACATTTTATTCCCTCTTTATTCCTGGAAAAAAAAGGCACAGTAAAAAATCCACAGTGTGCTGTTGTAGAGCTTTTCCATTAAACAACGCTGTGCTCACGCTCAGAGGTGCCTGGACCCAGGTTATGGGTAACTCTCCAGCCATGGCCACAGACTGTTTGCTTAAGCCCAGCATGGTGTCCTGGTCGGAGCCGGCTCCCAGCTAGACAGACCAGGGCTCGGCAGCGCTGCCTCACATCAGCCCACACGAGACTGCGCTCTCTGAGGAGCGGGGACTCCTGCCAGACAAACTGTCGCTGCCGCTGGCGTCGGTGACCCATGAGCAAACCCTCAGCACGGGGGAGATCCCCCAGCACACTCCTCTCGGCCAGCTGCTAGCCAAGCCCTGCGCACGGAGGGGCCAGACACATGGGCCATTGCCACCAAAATGTGTTTCAGTGCTACCGTGGGAATACTTTGTCCAGCTTCCCAAGTGAGTGCTGCTGTGGGTCCATGACCCTTGCTCCCGGGGCCGTGCTGCATGTATGCAACCTGCCAGACTGCGACCACTGAGCTCGCACATCGCACTCCAGGTGTGATACCTCCCTGCCTGGAAATCTCTTGCTCTGATCTTTGGAGGTCTTTCATGGAAAGGAAATCTTGAGGACAGGAGAGCAAACATTTCCAGGATATTCCTATCTGGAGCTGTCCTGAAGAGGTTTTGGAAGGGGCACACGGAAGTTGAACTGCCCCCAGGAAAGCCAAAAGATGGTTTTCCATCACCCATCACTCAGAGAGCCCTGAGGGCACAAGGGTGACTGGTGGGGTCCTTGCTCCTGCACTGCCAGCCCTTATGCTTCATTTCTCATCAATGCACAGATAAGGGAGGGCAGGATCCTACACATCAGGGGAGTCCTGGAGAAGGCCAGGTTATTTGTGTATACACTGCCATAAGAAAAATTCACACCAACTAAGTACACTCACAAGCAAACTGAAGAGCACCTTCCTGAGCTCTGTTCCCTGCCCCCCCCAAGTTTATGTTCTTCTGACGATCATAAAATACAAACCTTTTGTCATTCCAGTGCAAACTTTATGAAATTAAGTGGTTTACACAGCTCCAGCCAAAGGTTAAATTCACATATTTTCCTGCTGACTTCACTAGTTTTAACCTTTGAAGTTTGGTTGTGAAAATCCCTAGCCCCTCCACGTAGAACAAACAGAAAAACTCAGAGAGCAGTACTATTTGGGATTACTCGGGGATGTTTGAGAAGGTATTATCTCTGCCTCTCTCAAAGCACTGCAAAAATGGTTTGCCTCCCGGCAAAAAACCGAGATGTCCCTTACCTCTGCACACACACATGTACATGTACACATCTGCACAGGGGCAGGGCAGAGGGACAAAGTTACTGTGTACCCTCCTTATTTTAAACATAGGCTTGAACCATTCCTCTACCAGCTGAGGTGATACACCACAGCCACAACTATTTTCCAATATCTGAAAATGCCTCTTGAATGGGAGGGGACAGAGAATTCACAGCTATCTACATGTCCTTCTGAAACCCTGCCCTGCCTCATCCCTCAGTAAGGCTCTCCTCTCACATCAGCTCAAGAACACGTTTGTGCTAGTGAAGACAAGGTCGTGTGCCACATGAGATGAGCAAGAGAGAGGCAGAGCTCTACAGAAAGGGCATTTTGAGGATTATACCTCGCAGGAGCGCATGTTGGAGCAGGCGAGGTTGTTTTCCAGGAGCGTGGCACATCACTTACATTTGATATTCTCCAGAGGGCTGCCATTCAGAACAACAAATGCATTTTTTACCCAGTTTGGGTGCGTCCATCTCCTAATTTTTAGCATTCTCTCATCAGCAGCATCAAATGCATATAGAATCAAACATACCCGGATTCTGCAGAGACCTGCAGCATCGGGAGGTGAAGGCGATGTGCCTCACAGTCCAGGTCTGTGGGAGTCCTGGGCCCGCTCTGGTACCTGTGCAGGGCTCAAGCAGCCGATTAAGCTGGGACTGGCCAAGGGCACGAGTGTCATTGCCTCCTGCTCAGAAAACATCCTCATCACAGAAAACATCAGTAGCACACAATCAATTAGAGGAACAAAGGAAGAGTTCAGAGCCAGGACCAGAAACACATCTGCATCTGTTCCTCTTTTGTCACGAGTGTCACCTTGTGCTTCCTGAGGGTCTGATCCTGCTTCTGATGCATTAGCATCAGTGAGAGCTGCACGCACGTGACAAGGAGAGAGTGAGACCCCGTGAGCAAAATCACTCAGCATTGCAGGAGCACATCTCAGGCAGATGACAATGCTTTTGACAAGGGAAGAGATGCAGAAGAACACCCACAGATGCAGTAGATAGCATATGTCAACATCAGCACTGCCCATGTTTGTGAAGAATTTGATTGAAAAAAGGGCCTGGCAATAAACTACTTGAGTGATTCCAGACTGCAGCACACATATCCATCACATGCCTTTTCTCCCCCAGAGTATTGTATTTCACCAAATTGGTGACATGTGTTAAGTGCTGCAGACTGCCGACCACCCATGCAGCGCAGCGGTTCCCTCGCTGCTTGCTGCTGTGCCTTCCAAAGAACACCAATATCTCCAGGTTCCCCGGAGCCACCACGTTCCACATCGGTACAGTCCTCTGCCTTTAGTGGGAACGCAGCATGGGCACATGGACCTGTGATAGTAAAACATAATTTGTTCAGATCTTTGCCTTTAGGGTGAACTCTAAGATGCTGCCATCAGCCAAAAAATTTGTGATCTAATTTAGAGGCAGCGAGGCACGCTTTTTCTCCGAGGCTTTTGGAAAACAGAGCTGGGTTCCCACTTTTACATGATCTAGCAATTTTATTATTTCTTTTTTTAAGTGCTAAACAACGTTCATCTTTTCTCCATTGGGCAGTGGGCTGAGACAGAAATGAAGGTGCACTACAGAGTGCTCTTGGCTGGGTATGCAGCCCCATACTCCAGCTGGGATGGCAGGTCAGGCACTGGGACACCGAGTCTGGGGTCCCTAAGCCTTGTGTACCTCAGCTGCTGCTGGTGATGGTCATTTGCAACCACCAGAAAGGGGGAAAAGCAGGGGTTTGCTATGCATTTTTGTCAAAGCTGCCCCATTAAGCGTTTTAGACAGCTGTGCTACAATTTTCCATGCACTTTCTCCTCAGCCTTCAATTGCAGTGCAGAATAATATGGCTATAATGAGCGATAGGAGGGTTCAGCTGCAATTTTAATGCACAGCATCCCATTTCACCTGCTTAACCCTGCCTCCTGCAGAGTGTTAGAGATGGGCTTAGAAATATCACACAAACAGGCCAGGGATCTTTCTTCCCCTCTTTAAGAAAATTTCTGGGTAAAGTCTGCTTCTTCCAGCCAAGCTAAAAATACAGCAGAAAGAGGCAGTCACTATGAAGCAGCACTTAGAGATGTTTCCTAAAGGTCACGGACTGGGACTGAGAGTTCGAGCTCCTGAGATTTACACTTAGCTTTCACACTGAACAGTTACACGTTATATGGCTTTGCTCTCCTTTGCCCCTGGTGTTCTCGGACAAGTGACAACCTCATGGTTGGAGATACTGGTGTGTGCAGCTTGCCCATGCCCTGTCCAGCCACAGCTGGAGCATGAGGTACCACCACGCACCCCTGGGCCAACAGGCTGGCGAGGTGGGCATTGCCTTGGCCCCTGGGAGTTTTGATGAGGAGTTTCTGTCTCGGGGAGGACTTTCAGGGGTGGCACTGCTCCATCTCTAGCCAGTCTCTCACAGGATAACTTGTTCTGGCTCTGTCCCCAGGACACTACCCAGTAGTACGGAAGTTTGGTCAACACCAAAAAGCATTGGATTGGGGGCAAAGAAACAAAGATACCCCACACCTCGGCAGACCCATCCCTTTTCCTAATGGGAAAAGTTTCCCCTCTCCACCTTTTTTTCCCAGAAGCAGCTCCCTAGGGGCACCAGGAGACTGAGCACCAAGGTGATGCACGTCAGCTTTGCTCACTAAGGCATCGCTGTATTTTTGGCCATTGGCATCTCCTAGCTGCGCCTGTCACCAGAAACGTTGAGTTGCACTCGCCATCAGCATCATTCCTGCTGGCTCCCCTGGGATCCCTCCAGTGCAGGGTTGGAGACGGGGAGATCCAGGGACAAAACTGCGACCCAAAGAGGAAACCTTTACGCCCAGCCCAGCTCCTTGCTCCCACAGCAGTGTCCGGAGTTAAAAACTGACCTAATTTAGCAGGAAGCATCGCTGCTTCCATAGGGATCACACTTCAGAGGTAAAGCCGCGGCTTACAGATGCCCAGCTGCTGTTAGGGAACCTGCACCCCCTCTCCCGAGCTAAATACAGCTTAAAACAAGCGACTGCGTCAGCGCCTTCCGTTTGGGGCCGGTGAGCCAGGCGTCCGGTGGGTTAGGAAAGCAAATCCCAACCCGAGCAACCCTCGGCTGCCGCCCCGCCGAAGGTGCCATGGCAGGGCCGCCATCCCGCCCCAAACCCCGCGGGGTCCATAATAAACGTTATTAAGCGCTCGACGTCGCCCCTCAGGCTCCCCCGCCCCGCCCGGGTGGCTTCGGGGCTGGCAGGGGCTCCGCCGGGGACGGCGCCGTGCGCAGGCGGGACGCGGGCGCCACCTGGTGGCGGCGGGCGGCGGCTGCAGCGGGGGGCGCGCCGGGGCTGGGCTCAGCTCCCCTCTTCCGGCTCCGCTGGGGCAAAATCAGGGTGAAATTCGCCCTCGCCGCCGATGGGAAGCTGGGGGACCGCCAGCATCACCTGGCAAAAAAGGGCCAAAGACCCTCTGGCAGCATTTTAACGCCTGCAGGCCGCACAGCGCCTGTGCACAGCCTGCAGCTTCCCCGTGGTGCCAGGCAGGCCAGCAGCCACCTACCCCGCCGCCTGTATAATAATGTACATTACTAAATTATCAAACTCTCTGACAGAGCTTCTTACCTCTCACAGTCCCGGCAGCCCCCTCACACATGGGCTCGTTTTGCCGCCGGCGGGTCTTTGCTCGACACCTGGGAGAGCCGATACCACGCGCCCGGGATCGATAAAGCGCCCTGCCCGGCGGCCGAGCTGTTCTCCTGTCACCGGGCTGGGCACCAAGCCACGGGTGGCAGGCCACCGGGCAGGGACCAGCTCCTTCGGCCCCATCGGGCCCGTTGGCTCAGGAACGGAGAAGGGTTTGGGCGGTGGGACACCAACAGCTCCTCCGGAGAGCCAGCCACACACCGAGGCGGCAAGGGCAGGCGAGCTGCCTGGTGTCCCTCCTAGGTCCCCAGGGACTTGGTCTCATCCACAAAGCACCAGAGTAAGAGCTGGCAGAAATGACTGTTGCACACGTTTATGTTCAATTCCTGCTCTGCAGGAACTAAGCTCTTCCAGTAATTATAAGATAGTCAGCAGTATCCCAAACAGTGCAAACATTTGCAATCAGTAATTACAGATATCACTTCCCCATCAGAGCTGCTGAATGACTGCTGCCATCCGATATCGCCCCGTCCCCTCTCCATTTTTCCACTTAAAAAAATCCAAAACCAAACAAAACCCACCAAACCATTTTGCATTGCGTGAGCAATCACAACCCACCATCTGAGACACACTAGACGATACCAGTGTTTAAATCGTATCAGTAAAGGCAGTGTGAAAGGTACTGGTTTAAGCCACTCACCACGGTGTCGTCCAGTTCCGTGGGCTAAGGGACCTGAGAATATGTGTCAGGTCCTCAACTGAAGTCTCTGGACTGTGCAGCATTGCTGGCTTTCGAGATGAGAAGAGCTGGAATGTAAAACTGGAAGCTCATGTTTAATCTCAGCCGTTCCCTGAGGCTCCCATGGTTGCTCTCAGAGACGATCCCCAGCACCACAAACTGGACGTATAAATGAGCTGATCCGCAGGGTCTGGAGTGAGTATCTGCGATTTGGGGTGAGTTGCCCTGTGGCTCAGTTTTCCTAATCGTGACATGGGGGGACAGATGACTGCTGCAGAGGCTTGTGTGAGACTCTGGTATATTAATTAAACTGGTCACAAACCTTTCCCTTCTGCTTCTCGCCCATCTGAGGGAACAAATATGCCACCAGAGTGCCTCACTGCCAGCCTGGAAGAGCAGAGAGAAGGTGCAGGATATGCCCAGGAGCAGCCTACTCCCCATGTTGGCAGAAGCTGGCTCGCAGTTGGGAAGCTATCAACTGGCCTTTGCAGAAGCATTGTACAAACATTTACATTTCTCTGGACACCCCATTTGTATTTATCTGTGTATTTAAACCCTTCCATTGTAGCCAGTTGGGAGGGAAGAGTGTGATCCCAGACCACACAGTGAGGTGCCATTAATGCTCCAAGCTCACAGCCCTAAGGAGCATCGCAGCTAGCGAGGGGCTGGGGTATTCAGCATCACCAGGGACTAAAGTGAGCATGAAGCCGGCAGGATTCAATGCTATGTAAAAGTCAAGCTGCACACCTGAACGGTGTCTTACCTCAGAATTGCTTTTTGGGGAGTATTAGCCCAATCCCAGTGCCTCCTGAGGATGCACAGAATAACCAGCGCTGCTCCCGTTTAACAGGTGGTTAAGTGAAACGGAGAGAAAAGGACTCACTTCCCCAGGTATCGCTACGCATCTCACCAGCAAGATCCACACCAGCAGTTACACTCCGGATTCCCTCCCCCTCCAGGCCCTAAATCCAGCTTTCACTCCAGCTGCTTTCCACCAGGAAAGGCGACTCACCAAAGGCGAATGACAAAGTGTTTTCCCACTGCAGGAAGGTTTTCATCTGGTATCATATGAAACCTTTCCAGAAAGCTGAATTTCTGCATTTCAAGTAAAATACTGACATCTCAAAGTTTATTCTGAATCACTATTAAGAGAAAAGCAAACTCTTCCATGAGACGAAGTCACAAAATCATTCTGTTTCCATGATGCTGAACCATTCCATTTTGATAACGTCAAAACATTCTAAAATATTGTCTAATGCAAAGTAGTTAACAGATTGACTGTTGTAATAAGCCAAAACGAAATTAATTTACACAAGCAAGTCAGAATTATTTGACTTCCTCCTTTAAAAAATGTCAAATTGCCAGAAACCTGAGATTTCAACACTAGCAACACTGCCTTTCCTAGAAGGTCACTCTTCCAGCCTGAGTTTTAGACCAGCTCTTCACAAAACAGCCAGACACCTCAGCCCTGGCATTATCCATTGCTGGGGCTGTAGCAGGTCCAAATCCCCATCTTCTGGAGCTCCTGGAAGGGAGATGAAGCCTGAGGTGAAAGAGCTGACCACAGTTTCGATGTGTCCAATACCCGTGCTGTACCGCTGGGGCTGCCTTTGGTTTGCCTTCTGTTGTCCCAGGGACTGAGCAGCTCCAACTACAGAAACCGGCACCCACGTGGCAGCTCAAAAGAACGTTGTAGCCATCGAAAGTCAAAGCCCAGAAAATCATCTCTGCGGAATAATGAAGTGTACATACAGCTGAGACCAGTCACTTCAATCTCAACTTCTAGAGCTGTACCAAACCACTCAGACTGTGCTAATTTGTAATTAGGAGTGGGCGATTTATTGCGCACTGAGAGCCCTGTAAATCAAGCTGAAAAACTGGGCCTGTCAGAAGCTGTCTATTAGCATTTCCACTTCTTTCCACACTTACTATAGCCTAAGAAATTTCAGACTCTGCTATTCCAAGTCCCACTGTCCTTTCACATGTTGTTTTCAAGTATTTCAGCTCCCATGAAAGGGCTGAAAAATCTGCTTTTTGACACTGCAGGTCATGGCCTAAAATATTCCCCCCAAGTCTTTTCTTCCCAAGAACTAAAACAACCTTTCCCCATCTACCGCAGTTGTTGTCCTGCATTTAAAAAATGCACAAAACTTTAAGTGCACTCAGAGGTGAGCTGATTACAGCTCGCAAAAGCAGCAAGGGCAACCTGCTACAATGCAACACAGCCTCAGAAAAATGAGACAAAATTTTCATTTCCACAAAACCACTTGCCATTCTATCTGCAGGCAGCCTGGCTCCCCGCACACATCGCGCAAGTTCCCCGCCTGCTGCTGCAGACCATTCTGACAAGGGACACATCCTCTCGTTGACACTTTGCTTTCCATCTCCCCTGGCTTTGAGTTTCCCCAGGGTGCCAACCATTGCATGCACCACCTCCCCTGTCTGAACCCACTGCTGCGGTGCACGAAGGTTTGTCTGGTTATCTTGCAGAAAGACAGCAAAAAAAAAAGAGATCCATAAAGCATGCAGTTAACATACTTACTTCTGCTGGCCAGTCTGGTCACCCTAGGATGGTCATAGGAAGGACCACAAAGGTCCAGGCACATGTTCCCCCATTGCCTAGTCTGCCCCGTGAGGAGCAGTGCGGCCTTTTCCCACTTCAACACTCTATGTTACTTTTCAGGAAATTTCTTCCTGATCCCCTCAAGTTGTGCCTTGTAACATAAAAATAGATAAGTTTAGAGATGACAATTTTATTTCAAACCATATTGTTTGTTTTCATGAACGTCCCCTGTTTAAGGTTCTCGGCTGTTTGCATACTAAATAGCCTGCCTTGTTTTTGGTTTGCCACCTCTTTGTATTGTATTGTTTTTACAGCTGACAAGCACCGTTAGACTGCGGGAACACTGTAGTGTCAAAAGCAGATTGAATTTGCTGATTACTGGAGTTCTTTGTGCTGCTTGCACAAAATTTCTTCACCCTATAATACATCTGTTGTTTGTATATTCGATAAAGTTAATATCTCTGAAATCAGTCATTTCCCCTAGCTCTAAATTATACCGCAACAGACAGAAGATTGACTTCATTGTATTGACAAGAGAGAACTCTCAATGCTTATTATTTGTGGTGACTTGGAGAGATTACAAAAGCACACAGAATGGCTTTGTCAGGGGAGTATATTGCTACAGAAGCTGATAAGGTGATGTATGCACATTAACAGTGGGAATAGTCTTTAACAAACTTCAGCTTTCCTAGTATTTTGGGGAGGAACAACTAAAGGAATACCATAAATCAATGTAACATTCCCTCCTTCTCTTCGTGCCAGTATCCAGTTTAACACTGATCTGATGTGCAGTATTTATGTCTACATAAATAATTCAGGAACTAATTAATCCGATTCTTCTATAATTACCTCTTATCATGGCATGCAGCCCAAATCCCAGCAGCTTAATTGCTGCTTAATGGAGATATTTATGATACCAACGCTAGTAAAGAATATAGGTGCTCTCACTTATTTCAATTAGGGATGAGGCTTAAGCTACTAAACTGATTTGGATTTCAAACACCTCTGAAGTTCTGCCATTTGAAGACACATGGGTTTTTCGCTTCAGAGCAAGAGGCTTCAGCTCTCTTATTTCACATGTGACTGTATATTAGGGTACAAGAGTCAGCACTCATGTACTGCAAGATGACAATACTGCAGCACCATTTCTCTGATGCTTTGACTCTCACAGCATGGCTGTACTGGATTTTGGCTCCGTACTGCTGGATATGACCAGGTTTGCCCAGGCTGGCTTAGCACACACGGACGTAACCAGAGCACGGATCCCCCTGAGCTCGATCCGCAAGCCTTGCTCAGTACATGGGAGCAGCCTGAACATTAAGGGCATCTCAGGTGGGAGCAGGATGCAATGCACTACGAATCCTGTCTTAACGAACCACTCTGAGGACCAAATTAGACACCTTAGCTGAAGAATGCCACTCAAACAGGTGAGAGCAGAAACATATTGTGTAGATCTGGGAATGTCAGAATCAGGTGACAATTTCATCTGTACTACTCACCCCAGTCGGATAGCAAGATGTGAGGGAAATCTCCAGCTTTCCCAGTCTCCCCACCAGTGTTCTTACCCAGGTTCAGGAGTTTATCTCTTTCCCTCTGTGACCAGCGCTGTAGTGACCCAGCACGCCAGAAACCTGCTCAACACAGATAACGTCTGGTGCTCAACACAGCTGCCAGTGCCAGTCCCCAATTACATTTTCACAGACGTGGAAGGAAAGCGTAACATGGTCAACAAGGGCACGTTCCAGCATGCTCCCGCAGCTCTTGCAGGGCCGGCCAAAGCCACGCGGGCAGCTGGCAACGAGAAGCCCTGGCTGCTGAGTGCTAAGTGCAGGTCAGCAGCACACAGCGGGATGATGCTCCTGCGGAGACAGGAGCCCCGTGCCCAGCAGCGCCGTGCCGCCCGGCTGGTCCTGCAGAAAGGAGCACAGAGGTCTGGCATTCTGCTAGGCTGGAACAGTCTGAGGATTAGTTTTGCTTATTTTCCACATGCAAATGCAAATTTTTATAACAGCACAACCTCGCAGCAGATGGAGGTAGCAGCTTAGTGAGTATCTGCGAGAGTTACCTGCAAGAATTGGATAACCAGCTTTGTCAGCTAACAGTAGGTTAGAAAATTCTTGGAAAAGTAAATGGCACATAAAGGGATCATTCAGGGCATAACTGTGGAGCTTTTTCCGTAGTCACATCTGTTGGCGTTTTGATGTCAACTTTGTTTTATGGGGTCAGGTTAATAAGGGAATTAAGATCGCAAGCAGAGACATGAATAATTGAGTGTCACTGGTCACATCCTCTTGTTCTGTCATTTATGTCTCAATAGGAGAACACTGCCTTGATTTAGAAATAAAGGAAGGTTATCTCTCCGTGCTTCAACTCAGCAGGCCTGTGATTTTCCCATCATTCCTTCAGAGGAAAAAGGTGAGAGAGAAACCTTACAAAAGGAATAAATGTTTAGTGAGCTATCTAATTTGGTAGTCATGCTCTTAAACATGATTTCAAGTGAGTAGGATATTTCCTGAGCACAGTTTGACACACACAGCCTGTTATATGAGCATCTCGTGAGCTTGTCTCACACATCACTTAAAATAAACCTCCTTGAAAATACAAGAGCATTCCTTGGTGTGCCATATAATTAAATACGTGGTGTCTTTTCCTTGACGTACATTGCATGTCTCTCAGGCTGGCTGCGCATGTGCCCCCAACGGAGCTCAACATCCAGAGTGAGGGAAGGGGAAGAGCCTGGAGCAGGACCTCGCACCCTTCCTGTCAGGGATGCCCCACGTTCACGGCCTGTTTTAACCGGGATGTTACAAGGTCAGCCTGGGAAAGGCACTGGTATTCAGGGAGTCAGAGGCGAGTGTGGCGTTCCTGGGTAAGGCTTTGCAGCGGGTGGCTGCGTCAATCTGGTTTAATTCAGCCTCAGGAACAATAAAGCTTAGGCAGTAGAAACAACTATAGGGACGCATGCATTTTGGATTCAAGAGACTGCATTGTGCTCAACTTGAATGCATTCTCAATTGATTTAAATTAAGGAAAAATAAACAGTTCTTCAATGAAAAATGAACACCCACAGATTGGCTGGCACAGGTTTAACTATACTCACAGAAAATCACTCCTACCACTGCAATTTTCCCATTGTGAAGAAGTTCTAAAATCTTAATGGCTTTCAACTTGCAAAAACACAATGCTCTGAAACTTTGTTCTCTTACTTGTGAAGTGTGCTGTACCAAGAAGTACTTGATAATTAGAGGGAACATGCTGGTGTGAGTATAGAAATCTCACCTTAAAGCATTTAAAAGCTTAAGAATACAGCTTCAAACTGAGAGTCACTTAGTTTTTATGATTGCTCTTTATCTTTACTAGCAGCTAAAGGCATCCTCTGAAGTCTTAAACTAGCCCAAATCAAATGTTTTAGTCAGTGCATTTTCATGAGACCTTGCAAATTTATTCCATTGTGCTGCTATTAACCGGTGGATATTTACACATTAGGATGCAAAGGAGCGACTCCTACAACTAACATCTCACTAAGGAAGGTTTCATAATTACATCAAGAGATTGGGAATTTGGATTCCTGGGTTTCTTCTGAGCTGTGGGACAGACACAATGTGCTGTCCCAAAAGCGAGTCACTTCGATTCCCTTATCCACTGAATACATAATAATGTTGAAAGAAATTATTGTGAAGTGTCCAAATGTTCAGTAAAAGGGTGACCTTTCAGGCATTTAATCCCCTCACCTGCAGGCTCACTCTGGGGCATTTACTGCTGGCAAGGTTCTTTGAGATTCTCAGGTGAAAGGCACTGTTAAGAGTATTTTTGTTGGTGTTTACAGATGGTTAATGAATTGATCTCTTGCTCTCTGACCTGAGCCACAAAAATGGGAAGCCAAATTTGAACCAACAACACTGGATAAGGGGTATAACAGAGACATTTACAAAGAAATTAAAGAGAAATTGAGTTGCTACTGTAAGTGTTTTCAAATTAGTCCTTTTTATTTGGGAAGAGGATTACGTTTTTCTGGAACTATCCAACTTTTTAGAAAGAAAATGAAACCACCTCCACTCCAAGACCCAAAGACTGAAAACCTATCTAATGCTAATAAAATCTTCCAGCTTTGTTTTTTTCAAATTAATAAAAAAAAAAAAAAGTGGTCCTAGATCCTTCGCTTCCAGTGCTTGATGAACAGACAGGGCAGACAAGCATTAGTGATCACCTAAGGAAACATCATGCAGCAGGCAGCAGAGGTCTCAGAGGGACACCCCTTCAGTTGTCTTGCAGAAGAGGCAGCACCAGGTTCCCTCTCCCATACCTGCAGAGAGCTGGGCAGACAACTCTTGCCAGATACTGTTCTAATCTCAGCCTCTTCTATTCCTAATAAACTTGTCCCCAGGAACAAGGACATGAACAAACCCCTTGGAAAGTCTCAGATTTTGTAGCACTGTAAGCCTTGCCTGTTACTCTGACGAGAACTTCATCACCTGTGGTAGGTCCCGAGACCGGACTCTGGACCATACCAGTACAGTCTTAGGGGGCCAGTGCTGATCTCCAGTGTCCCGGCTCATCCTGGGGACCAAACCACCACTATGAAAATTCAAGATATGGGAACAAAACCGAGCCCTGTTAAAACCTTTCGTGAAAAATGGGAAGAATGTCATGCCAGGATAGCTCCCATGCCAGGACAGCTTTCGCCTGGTGTCCTCACTGCAGCCTGCCACACGCCAGGCAGGCAGCCTAACCTTTGGCTGTCACATGTGCCAGCATAGCCTCCAATACAAGAAACCGTTGGGTTGGACTTTTACATTGAAACAGCTCTATCTGCCTGAAATGTTCCACAAAACACTTTGTAGAGAAAGATATTTTACCCAAAAGAATGTTTTGAGTTTAGTAACAGCACTGACTTTGGTGGAAGAAGTCCCCTTTCTGAGCTGATGGTGATTTATCTGCTCTATTAAGTCCGATGACAAAGCACACTGGGCTTTCAATGGGACCAGAAATTAGACTGTCTGAGAAAAGGCAATGGATGGAGGTTTCACTTCAGTTACTCTGATTTAAATGCAGAGAAGCTCTTGTGACTTTTTTTGTGTTATTTCAGCTCTAAAGGAACGAAATGAAGAGCAGAGCTGTGCCAATGAACAGCAGCACCACAATTGCCCAGGCTGAAAACAGCAAATAATTTAAGCACGTACATTTTCTTTTATCATGGAATTCCCAAGTATTTCTGGGAAAATAGTGATTGATTTATCACAAGTAAAATAAATTCTTCTCACCTAATGGAAAGAAAAGCAAGAAATCAAAAAGCACACACAAAATTATTTGCCAGTTCACACTTATTATAAGAATATTCTTACCTGGACTCGTGTATCTTTTATTTCCACATTTTTCTCAAGGTACAATTCAGCTAATGATAGATACCACTGTCTTATCCCCTGTATTTAACAAATAAAATTCTATGGCAATTGCACAATCAACAATGCCTGGCATTAAAGATTTCATTATAAAATCTGATTGAATATGATTAAATATGGCTTATGCTTTCCAAAATGGGTTGCATGATAGATTTAAATGAACTCATTAGTGGTTAATGCAGCAAAGCACTCTCTAAATGCTAATGTTTGGCTGCCTTTGGCTCGTTAATTAATTTGAAGATTGTGTAATTATCAGAGCTTTCGATTAGCATACGTCTACTTCTTCTTATTCCCAAGCGACAGTTGTTTGCACGTAACTATTGGAAATTCAATTATATTTATAATAAAAATAGGACATCAAACTGCCCAAACAAGCACACTCTGCATAAGAGCAGCATCTTTCCCTTTAAAGTCTTTTTTTTATTACTGTTATTTTCAAAAAGAACATAGGCTCAGCAGCTTTCTCTCAGCACAGAGAAGGGACAGCAAAGTACATGGCTTTGCTGGATAATTACATATCTCTGAAGAGTTGTGCAAGACATGTGAGGTCTGAATAAGGTCTGGAAAGAAGCAGGAGCAGAGCCTCACTGGTTTTTTCTCTCTCTCTCTTCCTCTACCTGCCTCCCTTTTTTTTAAAAAAAAATTATTTATTTTGTATTTTGCTTTTAAAGGCCAGCAGCCATGAAATGAGGCAATACAGCCCAAACGCCCTATCCAGAACAGATGAGCTGGTGCGTACGTAAGGACACAGCACAAACCTGGGTTCCTGGTGATGTGTAGAACCACAGAGCCACAGGCTTCCACGCAGGCTGGGAGGGTGATTCCAGTTAAATCCACTGTGCTGATACTTGAAGTAGAGCTGCTGGTAAATAACACAAAAGCATGAAAATAAAGCAGAAACAGTCTCTTAAGCAGATACGATGGGGGCCACGAATGCAACAGAAACGGAGAACTGAACACAGCGTTACAGTCAAGGCTTGGTCTGCAAGAGAAAGACCTGGGTTATGAGATACGAGCACTTCATAAACATCAGCATGGACTCAGGAGACATGCCATAGGGATAACTCATATCCAAGCTTCCCGCAGCTGTAAGGCTCTTGGGCGTGAGAAGGAAAAAAAGCTTTATCTCCTGCAGGCATTTGGAATGACAATAACTAAAAAATTGTATCACCTGTCTGGATTGTTTCCTCCGTGCTTTTTAAAGGCATGTCTCATTTCTCTAACAAGTCTCCTTGGTTGCCGTCACAGCACACAGTGCACTCACATCAGTCTCTATGACTTTTAACTGGGAACTTGTTTATCATCAATAGATTTTGTTTCCGCTAAATATGGGATTCTCTGCTGTAGTTATCTAGGGCCACAAGTAGCTGGAGTGGCAGCACACAAGTGTAAAAGCCAGAAAAACAAACCTTGAGGTTCATTAGCATGCATGCCATTGCCTGAAAGGAGCCCTTCTCTGCCAGCAGCTGCAAGAACAATGCAATAACACATGGAATAATTAAGCCCCATAAGTAACAATTACATCTTCTAGTGAAATAACTTCATTTTCTCAGTCACCTTGTATCTCAAAACCATCCAACACACATCACTTAGATAAACCATCTGATGAGTTTTGGTTTTAAATTGCATGGATGTTCATCCTATGCATTTTTAGATGGATATTTATTATTCAAAAATGAGCAACTTGGCATGATAAAGTAGATAGCACTTCATACCCCCCAAAACATCAACCTCCTCAAACCTTCATTCAATGGAAAAAGACAAAGAATGATTATGAAGCAAAATGTGTCACTCCTAACCTCTAAGCTATTGCCTGTATCAGTGCAAAAAAAAAAAAAAATTAATTCTTTGGTTGTCACTGAAATAGCTGCCTTGTCACACAATTCCTATTTCAGACAGATGTCTACCTCATTCAGTAGCAGGGGGATTAAAAAAAAATAGGGCTTGGTTCCATTAATAATTTACAGTGAAATGGGGATGCCAGGTTGGGTATCTTACAGAAAAAAAGGTATCACTTTTCCAATGGATGCAAAGGCCTGTCACCAGCTTTGATGCCATACGGGAACGCAGGCACGGTGCTGGACAGGTAACCCAGCACTCAGCCAGCCCGACAACGCCTGCCAATCCTCTCAGCACCTGCTTCCCATCCCTAGAACATGCAAACCCAGGTGTTGGGGACATGTCTTAGAAGACAGCAGCCACCCCCAGCAGCAGCTTGCTGTCAGGGTTTGCTGCATGTGCAGAGCCACTTTCTTCCCCCAGCAGCTTTGAGGGAAAGCAAACACAGAGAGGCCAAGGCAGAAGCTCCCCCAGGAGCAGAATACACGAGACCTCCTGGCTGGGCTGACCTGCCGCTGCTTCCCGACACAGCACACTGGTCCATCAGGCTGCTGGGGAGCCACGAGGACGCTGCAGAGGGTTTCTGGCCATGTTGCAGTGACACCCATTTTATGGCTTCAACCGCCTCCGTGGCAGCAGCGTGTTGGTGTTTTCAAGCATGAGATTAAGAATTCAGACAGTTTTAGAGCTTAACCGCTGTATGGAAATGTCTTCTCTTAAGGCAGCTGGAGAAGAGAACCGCTGACTCAGCAGCTGCCCCAAACCAGCTGAAGATGCAGGAATGTGAACAGGCCCAGCAGAGAAATGGGCCAGTGAAGAAGAATAGTGGTGCAGGGACAGGCAACAGACAGAAACATCACCAGGGCTTTAGCCACAGCCTCTGGTGGGCAGCTCAGGGAGGACGGAGGAAGAACCAGGCTCCCAGGCAGGTCCTGGCACCTGTGAGGAGTCTCCTGGGCTGATGGAAAAATAGATGAAACAGGTTAAAATATGCATTTAAACCGTGGCATTGGCTTCAGGAAAAGGTGCAGCACAGTTTAGCTGGACACCACTAAAAAAATGACAGGAAAGCAGGGGATTTTAATGAGGGATTGCAACGGCTGTCCGAGTAACAGGTCACACCAAATTCTGTAATCAATTTTTAAAGCCAAAAGTCACAGAGACGGATAAAAATTCTGTTGTACTGAAGTTCCCAGAGATCTGGCTGCTGACTTGCATGGAGCCACCCTAGAAACATCTGTAATACCAGGAGGGAAAACGCCTTCCACCCTCCTTGGGTATGATATCTATGGATTAGAAGGGTAAAACGTTGCACTGCTCAAATACCCCTCCCTGTTGTTGGTCAGAAGACTGCCTCTGATGTAAATCATACAGAACTCACTTTAAATCCTGCATTTAATGCGAATGGCCATGGGCTGTGCCCCGGGGAGCTGGGACAGTGGGCACAGGCAGCGCTCCTGCAAGACAAACTAACGCAAGGAAATGAGAGGAAGGTCTTGAAGCGCACAGTAGTCGACCCCAGTCGCCAGGGACAACTGTGCCTGTGGAAGTTCCCCTGTCGTTCTGCAAAGCTGACAGCCTGGCACTCGTCACCAAGTCCTTACCTTCCCGTCCTTCCTCCCTGTACATCCACACGCAGACACACACGCCTGCTGTGACAGCAGACTTTACTGTGGAAGAGCACTCCATCCACCCATCGGTTGAAAGGACTGTGGTCCCAATGCATCATCTGTTGTATCAGCCTTTTAATCTCCCTTTTTCCATACTCGAGGCACACTCCAGCATCTTCACTTTTGCAGATAACGAAGGCCTGTACACTATCATTTACTCAGCGGACGATGAATCTGACAGTCTAATCTTAACTTCCTAACAGCTGTGTTTATTTACTAAAGTAGTAAATTGTTTCCTCTAAAGCACAGAGGGGCTGGTTTGAACAAACTAACATCTCTGCAATTTGGTGAGATTTGGTACTCACACATGCTTTCTCTTGAAACTATACATTTTTCTATCACTGAAGTATCTGAATTATAGGCAATCTTGGGATCCAATCTCTGTTTTAATGACTCCTCCGGCTGCTGTTTTGCAGAGAGGAGAAGGAAGGCTGGAAGTACA
This sequence comes from Falco peregrinus, assembly GCF_023634155.1. Classification (NCBI taxonomy): domain Eukaryota; kingdom Metazoa; phylum Chordata; class Aves; order Falconiformes; family Falconidae; genus Falco; species Falco peregrinus. The sequence continues at coordinate 21,895,733 of NC_073732.1, read as the reverse complement.
GTAAATTGGCTTACAGGAAATGGGAAATAATAGCACCACTTATGTTCTGAATCTTACTGACTACATTTGCTCCCCCTCCAAGACACTTTTCTGTTTCCCATTTGTAGTTTAGTTCAGATGACACAAGTCACTGCCACACCATGTTGCTCTTCTAGCCTGTCTCCACACTGACACAAACTGGACACTGGACAGTTGGGTGCAAGCTGCGATGCTCTAAGCCAGAGGAGGTGTTAGAATACCTTAATGACTCACACACTGGTACCTTGAAACTTAAAATCCAGCCTTATTAGTCCAGACCAAGCTGTTTTTTGAGATTCTGGGAATGGCCTTCAGTATGAGGTGAATCTTGTTGGGACGCCCTGCACCAGCCACTGCGCTGTTTGCCACAGTGCCTGATTTGCACCATTCTGCTGGATGCTCCTGCTCTGGCTGCAGGACCACAACTGCTTAGGAGCCTGTACAGAGCACAGCTACTGCCCTAACACCGGGGAAAGGAAAAGAAAACAAAATCTTAACAGCTTACCATGAAGTATAACATTGCTGCAGCAATCCCAGCTGAAGTAGCAAGTTTTGGAAGACAGTGGAGATGCAGAAATCTAATAGGAAAATAACACATCCTTCTTGCTCTGCAGCAGTGATAAAATAATGTTAATAAAACCTCCTCTTCTAGTTTCCACTTCTCCTTGGGGATATGGAAGCAGCTGAGGGTACAGTACACACCTGCCCCCTCCACCACAGTCTGAGACTGTTGGATCCTTAAAATCCCTCTCTCTACTAGAGCTGATCAAGGAGATGCCTTTTCCTCTGGCTCCCCACGGCAGCAGCAGTCACGCTCAGACCCCTGCACAGAAGGGTTCAGGTTGCTGCCCAATACAGGCAAGAGCAGAGCAGGTAATAACCCAGAGCTAGAAGTGACCTGCCTACCGAAAGCACATTTTATACCTCTTCACCCTTTTCCAGCCATTCGCCACTTACCCATAGACACAAGAGCACCCTCAGGTGCCCTTTTGCTGCAGAACACATCCAGCAATCCCAGCCGTAACGGGCTCTCACTGTGGGTGCAGGGCGATGCGGCAGCTGCGCTGGTCTGACCGCCCACCCCGCTGCTGGGCCATCTCGCTGCATCCACTTCTGCTGTTCCACCCTGGAAAGGGAAAAATATAAAACAAAACCAGCCAGTGTTTTTCTGCTAGGTCAGTGAAGACGAAGCGGCTCACGGAAAGGGACCTTGTCTCTCCTTTTGGGAGCTGTTAGATGTTCCCACAGCCAGGAACACGTGCTGGACGCTGGCCTTGCTAGGGTGGGTCGGTGCTGTGCCTGGAGCTGGCTGCTCTGGTGGCCTCTCACGGGCTGTCTCACAGTGGCCAGGGCTGCAGCCAGCTGTGACTGCTAAGCCGAGTACATAAGACATTTCAGATACTTGATTTTTACACAACTTACAGTTTTTCCCCTCAAAATTCCCGTTTGGATTGGAATTATTTATACACAGCCTCAGTTCAGAAATGACCCCTCAGTTTGCAGATGTCTGGGGTTCTCCAGTTCTACAAAGTGGTATGTGTTTAAAGCTTTTTATTCACGACAGATCTGGTTATTTTTGAATCCTTGTGACATTGGTCTATTTAAAAGAAGCTCTCTGGGAGACAAAACAGCTGTGTGGTCAGAAGTCAGGAATATGCGTGTCTCCATGAGACAGAAGCAGCCTTGGCTTAAACCAATTTTTATCACAATTAAAAATACTTACTGCCTGAAAGCATGTTTAATATAAAGCAGCAAAAATTCTCTCTTTCCTACTACTCTTACCGAGTGTATTTGGTAGCATTTCATGAATTCACTTTTCTGTTTTGTTTCAATCCAGGCATCACACACGTCTCCAGTTCCCAGGGTCCCTTCCCCATTCTCACTGCTCCTGGAACATTTCTGTAGCAGTATCGGCTCGGGAGGGTGGTTCCAGGTGGAAGCCATGGGCAGATACAACTATTAGCCTGGTCCTGTGTCCTATTTTGGGGGAAATTCTGAGTTTCATTCCTCCCTTTGCCATAGACCTGCTGGACACCTCTAGACCGAACCTGTCACTAGCGGAAAACCAGGAAGGGGGAACAGCACAAACAAAGGCTTGTAGAAGAGAAAAAAGGTATTTATGTAAAACTTCCAAGAACAATGGGGTCCCATCTTTGCTGGGACATCAGTAATGCAAACCCATAAATTACTGAGCCATTGTTTGTATTCATTATAGCAGAACTGCAACACTAGGAGTCTTATTTCATTTTCAGTTCCACCCCACCGCCACTCGTGCCAGAGACCATATTTCTTATAAACAAGTTTCTTATTTCAGTATTCATTAGATGGTTTGTCAAGAAGAGCAGCCGGTGTTGATGAATTGATTAAGATGCACTGAGGACGGTTCAGCCTAAAGCAGCAAGGACACAACAACAGATTTCAAATACGCAAAAGGCTGCTGTGAACAATAAAGAAACAGCTTTTTCTCACACACACACGCACACCCCCAATCCCCCTTCAGGGTGGACAAAATAGTAAGTTTTTAATTGCAACAAAGAAGATTGAGATTAGACAGGAGAGCGCTTTAACGTTACGGGTATCACAGCACTGGAATAGATGGCTCGGGAAAGCCGGAGATGGGGCTGGCAGCCGTCCGTCAGAAGCAGGCACGTGCCGCCTGCCGAGTTCGCTTCAAGACCAACTGCAGACATTTCCCCCTGCTTTCCTAATGTGTTGATGACCCTGTTATTTTCCAACGGAACCTCCAAAAGCAAAACCCCCTAGTCACTCCCCCACACATCAAACCAGAATGATACTTTCTATTTGCCTACGCCATCCTACGCTCAATCCCCAATAAACTAGGTGGAGTCTTAGCACTACCCGCCTCCGTACTAATCCTATTCCTAAGCCCACTACTCCACAAATCCAAGCAACGCACAATAACCTTCCGCCCCTTATCCCAATCACTATTCTGACTTCTAGTCACTAACCTACTTATCCTGACCTGAGTAGGAAGCCAACCCGTCGAACACCCATTCATCATCATCGGACAACTAGCCTCCCTTTCCTACTTCACAACCCTCCTAATCCCCCTCCCCCCTACCGGAGCCCTAGAAAACAAAATCCTCAACTACTACACACTCTAATAGTTTATAGTCCTCTTAAATAAAGTGGAATAAAATGGCTGAAAAGCTGGAGACGGAACTCTCTGAACTCCTGTATCTACACATGTAAGATGTGATCGAGCTGAAAATGACACAGAAACCCACGTCACAGGCTGACATTCAAACTAAGAGCACTATGGACACAGATTTCTTATTATTATTTCTTGTCCAATTCAGAGGCATAACTTACCCGTAACAAGAAAAGCATGGCATGGAAGCTCTGAGTTGATTTATCCATCTGGCCAGGCAAACAGTAATAAGCCAGGAAATTAATAAATAAACGGGTCAACAAGTATTTTGCACTTGAACGCTCTAGGTAAGAAATCACATACCCAACCCCCAAACTCGGAGGCATACCTGCTGTCCAGGCACAGCCACATACACCTCTATTCCACCGGCAGTTCAGACGGGTACCGAACGGGACATTCCCCTGCTGTAACACCACACCGTGCAAAGTGATAATTCATGCTCTGTGAAAACTATACGGAATGATATCCATTAAAATCAGGTGCAGGAACTGAACTATTTAATAGAATAAAATAATAGCATATTTAATTCAGCGCACACAGCAAGGTCTACTGATTTGAGCATGAGATGGTAAACAATGCAATTGCAACTAACTACACACACTCCTGCTGCTTTGCCTTGGGAATTGGCTTCTGGCTCCAAATAACTTAGTGCCAGAAAGCAGTTTGTTCCCATTCACCTTATCAGCACCTGACTTTGCCGCACTGTTCAAGCAGACTGAAGACAGATGGGATGTAGCAATAGAAAGTGAAAGAACTGAGAAACTTTCAAATAACAATTTAAAAAGTAAATTAAGCACCAGTAATTGCAATTCTTCTCTATTTTCCCGAGGCGGGAATTTCTTACCTTAAAAATTATTCATGTACGAAACATTAAGGGATATACATCAGAAGCTACTGTAGTTCCCAATTTCAGTATTACAAATTCATGGTTATTGTTTCATAAAACCCGTCTTTTTCCACTTATAAAGTTAAAGCCACAATGCAGTTCAAGCAGAGCAGCCAGCAGACATCGCACTCCTAGTAGCCTTTTTAACTGCACATGCTGTGGCACCGCAGCTCTGTGAGCGAGACAGGGGCTGTGAAGACCCAGCACCGCTTTGGAGAACCAACAGCCACGTTCAGATGACTTACACCCCGCCGGCCCCTGCATTTATTAAAGGTGACCCTACACCTTCAGATGTTCCTGACAAATGACATCTGAAGCAGGGACAAAGGTAGAAATTAAACTAAACTGAGTCTGCAGATTTAATGGTTTTGGTCAAGGCTGAAACAATGCGCAAGAGCAAACAGTGCCTTAGGTTGGTTGTATGTGCACTTCAGTATAGTGGAACGGGAAACATGATCTTTACAGATCTATCAATGTATCTCAGAAAAAAACCCTTTCATCCACCAACATTTCTTTTCAGAAGTGCTGCCCTGGGTCTGCTTGCACTGAAATAATTGGAAATTTCCCCTCAGCATTGCTGTGAGCAGGGGCCTTATGTTCTCTTCTAGAGGGAAGGGAGAACACTCAGTCTGAGCTGTCACCAGTCCAGCGAAGAAGTCTCAAAATGTTCAAGAATATGTAATTCAGAAAGCTCAAAATGCAGCACCCTCAAGGTAAAAATTAGGGTTCTTGACATCTAGAACAAGTCAGAAAATCTCTGTGGAAACAAGAAAGCAATCTGTTGAAAGTACTCAACCTCTATTCAGACTTCTTGACATCTTCTTGAGACCAAAATCTTGACTTGGTATCTGAAGAATGAATCTAAGAGCCGAACATTTTCACATCACATGTATTAAGAAAACCTGTGTCTTTTTCAAGCCTTCAAACAATCCTTTACGGTAGCAATTTTCAGTTACTCAGATAAATAAGAAAGCCTCTGCACTGCAGAGCTAACTCCTGGGTCAGCTTTCCTTAAAGACAAGTTGTACTAATTGGGGCATCATTGTTCTCTATAGAATCATTAATAAATCCCTCCTAAATTATTACTCAGTTACAGCTGCCCTGCGCTGACATCAGGGAACCACGGATGTTACTTAGACTTCCATTAAATCACTTCCCTACAAGGTAGGGAACATGGACTTTATGAATAGCTGAGATCACTACAGAATTACAAACCCCAGATTGTTACAGCATGAGGGTAACTCAGCTTCAGAAGGGAAGATCTGGGCAGTAACGGCATAATGCACCTACCTGGAATACCGTCTCCTCGCCAGAGAGGTGGGCATCACCACCATGCAAGCATAACGTCTACATACTGCAACCCCCCTCCGTGGTTCCTACATCTCAGGGTGACCACACACCATGAGAGAAGCATCTGCACTAACGAAATTTCAAGACACACAAACTTTCTGTGTTGTGACATTAGCACAAACAGTTTGTCTCAAAGCCGTGAAATTGCCTCAGCGTTGCTCAAATAACAGAGAAATCCTGGCGTGCACTCGGGCTCCAGGTGAAGCGAATCGGAGACTGGTTTTACACTTGTAAGAGACGGTCCCTCCTGTTTTCAATCCATTACGCATGCTTTTCAACAGCAAGTTCCAACACATGAAGATAAATTGATTTTGATAACATTACTGAAAGAAGAAAGCTATTACTTTCAAACATATTATACCAAAGAAATAGCGTACACGAAAAAACAGTAATTCACCATAAAGTTCTGGCAACACTGAAAAGAAACCATCCGGGTTCCCTCTCTTGGACTATGACACGACCCCACAATTCTAACAGAATTAAAACACCATTATGTATAGAAGGATGCATGTTATTTCACGTGTAGATCTAAATGGTTTCAAATATCTGAAGTACAGTCACACAAGTAACGCTCCTTCACATTATCAAATCGAATCGCTCTGTAAGAACAGTTGTCACCGATGTGAGATTGCATTACCGTGCAGAGCCTGTTCCCACGCCTCCAAAGTCTTCCAAACAGCTGGGCCGCAGCTGTGTCACTGGGCTCGGCTTCTTTTCCACCAGTGTATGGGTAAGGAGAAGATGCAGCACGTAAAACACACGTGTGAGGAACCAGTTCGGCTAAATCAAACGCACAGCAGTAAACGGTGGCCAAGGACAGCTTCCCTGCTTCTGAGGGTCTACTCTGTGTTCACCAACAGCACGTAGCTGCACAATGCTATTACTGCCCACTGCTTCTTACATATTGTCTGGCATGAAAACGTGCCAAACTAATTATTAAAAACTGTGTTTCGGTCTGTCACTTCCCCAACTTAATCACCTGTAAATCTTCTGTACCAAGCATTTAAAGTTACTGGTATATAACATTCAGCCAAGGTAATATCAAAATATATTTTATTCTGGACCTCTTTCAGATCTGATTCAAATTACAGTTGTCAAAGCAATACAATGCAAAGGGAAACTGCAACAGAAAATGTGCCTAGAAGGGATATAAGGGCCTTGGGGACAAATCATTGTGATGTAGAACCAAAATACATCATAAAGTGTAATTAACATGGTCCAGGACAGTATAGAACATCTATATCAGTCTTCTTTAGACAATAATCATGAAAACTGAACAATAAAAGTCCTTTAAACAAGTACAAAAAACTGTCATGGGCTGGTTTACACTTTTACAACAGTTGTAATTTAACTGGATAACTGAAGAAATGATGCAGACATTTTAATCCAGTGCTATAGGTAGGCTCACAGAATTAGACCCAAAGGATTTGTAACTCCAAATGAAACCATTACAACTACAATGTCAATGTCAGGAGAGAGAGAAAATTACTTCTGTATTCTAGAATTACTGTTCTGCACACTGCAGTCTGTTGAGGACAAGATTGCAAAGTACACTGGACTAGCAACAACATGCAGACTGTTTTCTTGTATTTACCCACAAATGTCAAAAACATTATGAAGTAAAAATGAATGATTATTTAAAAAAGAAAAGAAAACAAAAACATGCCTCAAGTTATTGTCAAGCTTCAAACTTAAAGGCAGAGAAAGCGAATTATGTACTCAAAACTACTGATCTGAAGCACTATTAACACTAAATCTGCAATCCGCACGAAACGGCAGATTTTCCTGGTTCGTCTGCCTTCCATCAGACTGACAGTGAAGACAGTCATACTTTCACAGAATGTGGTATTTCAGAGCTTTCTCTAGAGGGAGAAGTGAAGACTGCTCCACGGCGCTCTCCCTACGGAAAAATGTCAGGGATCTTGATGGAGATTTACTGCTGTCTCCCGAAGCCATATTTGCTTCTAACATGCCACAATGTTGCTTCTGCTTTCTTCAGACTTCTGGAGAGTGTGAAAGTGATCCCACTGGGGAACGGCTCTACAGGACTTTGTGAAGGGAGAAGCTATCACGCTCGTCAATGCAAAAGGAACACTGGGCTAAATCCGGCAGGCCCTGCTCTGGCAACCCCCCCCCCCCCGACGCCAAGGGGACGCTTGGCTCGAGCGAGACGTGGCTCGTTTTACCTACGCGGCACGCTGCACGGCGTTACGCAGACCCAACGCCTCCAACGCTTGCTCTGGCAAGGTTTTCTCATGAAAGACAATGGGGTTTCTGGGTAAGTAAAGATTGGAAAAATTGGGTCCCAAGGCTCCTCTTCGCTAAACAGACAAAAACATACAACCTTTTATTTACAAGCTGAAAAACCCAGTTTGCGATTTTAATGAAATTCCTTCATTCAGCAGAACTAAATGCATCAGCTGCTACGATTGCTCCGTAGGCAAACTGGCACAACCGCCCTATGCCACCTACTACTCTACCTAAACACAAAGAACATTTCAAAGGTACAATGTCCCATTAAATACCCTAGCATGAGGTAAGCAGTGTAAGGAAAAAGGAGTGCTTTTAAAAATGAAAATTAAAATTGGTAGAAATCTTTGGCCTTTCTCTCAAGATGCATTAAAGTGTCATGAAATCAAGAAACATGCTTCAAAATGCCATGTCATTCTGACTCTGGTAACTATTACCTCCCTCCACCCAACCCAGAAAAAGAGGCACTTTTAGTGTTTCATATAAGATTTCCAATCATCTAGTAGACACGCTAAATAACCCTGCACAATTGTAGTCCCAGAATAAACTGAGTTTATCAACATTACAAAGAGTCTAAAAAAGCTTTTATGAGGACCTAGATATTCTCTTAACTACACTAAGAAGTCCACTGGTTGGGAATCTTTACATCAATTTAAAAATGCAGAAAAAGGTAAAGTAAAAATAGAAAGAGAAGAACTCTACAGAAACCTGGACCTAATTACGCAGAAATGAGAAACAGGATTCTGAGATGGATGCATAGAAAGACAGCGAACTCAAAAGCAGATCATTTCTTATTCCATCATTAATTCTGAGCCCAGTTTTTCCCCTTTCTTTTATCCTCTATTTGGATATTTGCCCATTAACGTGTTGAACTGGAAAATATAGGAACTGTAATGTATGCAAAGGCTTATGCACATGTTTGCCTTTACACTTGGAAAACAGGCGCAACAGAATTACTCAGTATGTAAGACTAAGCATGTGCATACGTTTATACAAAATTAGGGCCTTACTGACATTTGGCATACTCAATTTAAAGGAGCAATTTGGATAGTCTACCTCACCATCGAATACGAGGTCTTTGTGCTATAAAAGATAATAATGTCATGGTTCTCTTTTTTTTCTTTTTTTCTTTTTGCTTCACATAATCACAGAACCTAGCACACCTTGCATGCATGCATTTAACAGTGTATAAAACAGGAGGCGAGAAGAGGTGTGAGCAGGAGCAGCACTGTGGCATGCTAGTAAAGGACAACAATAAAATATCTATTGGCCAGATCCTTTGCTCGTGGAATCTGGCATCATTCCACTACAGTGGGGCACTGCTGATTAACACCAGGTTGGGGGTCTCAGCCTGCACGTCCAGAGCACTCAAGTCAACAGATCTGATGTTCCTGCTGGACTCTGCTTCGAGCACCTGAAAACCCTGGACCTGTGATACTGAAGCTCTGTTTCATCTATTTCTGAATATGTGATACTATGCTTAAGCAACTAGAATTACAACCAAAACAGCTGATGATTGAGAAAGAGGAAAATGGCAATACCCTAAAACATGGCTGTATGATTTTGCAGCTATGTCACAGAATTCCACCACAATTGTTTAGATTGGCTGAAAGAATCATCCAATAACTTTTATGAAAATGAATAAACTGTCCATATTAAAATACAAAAGTACTATCAAGAAATCACTTCTGACTTTCAGATTTAAATTCAGTGCAATTGACAAATGCATTGCTAAACGAAAAATGCAGCTTAAACATACTCAAAACATTTGTGTCTATTCCTGGGAGCACAGTTTAAAATTATTGCACAGAATTTTTTTTTTATTTTTTTTTTCATTAAATGACAGAGGTCAGCCACAGTCATGGACCTCCAGCAATAAAAGCAGTATTTCAAGTGCCAGACACTCAATATATTAGGTTTCCTACATATCGTAACTCACAGGGTAATTGCTCTAAACATTTGTAATATGTTCCAAAACCCTAAAAATAGCTGGCACCGAACCACCGTGGATGACTGTCTTTATGGATATGATTTTTTGTTGGTTTTAAATGCTGTGTATGATAGTATTATAATCCAGGGGTATATATAAAGTATGTATTGTTGACTTCTCTTTACCACTGGCAAATTGCTACCCTACCTTAGCCAAACTCAGACTTGCTTCAAGTCGTGTTTATTCCATGGAAACAGCAGAAATCAATGCCTAAAGACCAATGGTTAAAATGTCAAAGCTGCATTATTTCAAATCAATGTATACCTAACTTGGGGTGGGGGGGGAAAAAAGAAAAGAAAAAAAAATGTTAGAGACTAGCAATCATAAGCCACAAAATTGTTTGTGATTTAAATAGTGTTATAAAACTGGTAACTTTGAAAAGCTCTGTAATATAAACCATTCCTTAAGTAAAATGCCTGTGACATAAATTTGACAACCTCTCTTTTTATAAATTTACACTCTGGGAATCTTATGCAAGACATGATGCAACCTTTTTGACTACACATATGCGTAAACACAACCTCATGCTATCATTTACAAATAAAATCACTATCAGTATACTTTTAATCACATGAGCAGAAAAAGGTTTGCCATATACATCTGTCATTGTAAGAAAAATACTTGATATTGTAAACAGAGTAAAAGACACTATTTAGTAGTGATTATTAAAAAAATAGCAGCTTACATCTACCCTATATTTGGAAAAAAATGTAGTCACAAGATACAATAAACTGCAGGACTGGAGCAGCAGGGGAATTAGTGCAAGTATTCATCTTTTAAATAAGCTGAATCACTGCTATTAAAATAAACTTGAAGCAAGTCCTCTGTTTAAGTTTTTTTTAAATCTAAGGTAGTAAACATTTTGCCTCTTAATGGCAGTGTTACCAAATATATGCCAAAGATTTTATTTTAATAAAGAAAAATTACATGAGATACTTTTAATACTGGAGTTTGGTTACAATTATACATCTAAGCTCCTACAAATAATGATGGGCAACTCTCAAAGAAGCTGTGGCATGAACCCTTGTCCAGAAAGATCTTAACCTCTTAAAAACAATCCCCCAGCTATATTTTGCTCCTTTTCACAATAGTGCACCATTTAACCATATTTTAGCTATGGTCTTAAAGCAACAGAAGATGCATTTTTTCCTCTTTTTTTGTCCTTTTCTTTCTTCTCTCTTTTTTTGCATCCCTGTATTTTTCTTTTCTGTATTTTTGTGCCCTTCTATTCTTAAGTTTGGCAGAATTATGTCCCAAATAAGAAACTACTGCATTTCAGCCATGTCACCAGAAAATAAAACATAGCATTATACCCATTACTGTCATACTTCGTAGATGAGCAGGACATGAAATATCACGCCTCAAAGAAGGGTTGTGGTTTTTTTTTCTTCTCTCTCCATAATCCCTTTTCCACCCTCCCTCTGTTCACAAAATTGTGCTCTGGGAGCCACAAAATGTACCAAACATTATCAGGTTCAATCTACCTCTTCATAGAATGCATTAAAATATGTTTCAAAGAAACATTTTTTCCAAGGTGAAAAAAATATAAACAAGAAACTAATTCACTCCCTTACTTCATGCATCCGTAAACTTAACCAAAACAAAACAGAAAACCCAATGTTTAAAAGCAAAGAAAAAACTACTGCTGCAGATTTCTGTAAGTCCATTTTCTCTGTACACACAAACTGCTCAACTACTGAGAAGGAAAACAAAAATACCCCACAATCCATTGTCAGAACGGATTTAAAGGGGGGAAGGGGTAATGAAGGCTGCCATTAGTATCTTCTGAATTTGGTATGTATATGGGTCTGCTCTTGTATATGGTATATTTCTCTCTCTCTCGCTCTCTCTTCTGTTTTTCATATCCAAAACCTTTAAATGTTATTTTGGGGCACAGCAGATTCCAGCACTTGGTGAACAGGATTCACAAGCTGTGACAAAACTCTGTCATCCTCTTCAGGGTGTAATTTTTTTTTCTCTTTTTTTTTTTTTTTATATACAGTATATGTATATATTTCTTTTACGTTTGGCTGTAGTGGACTGGCCATGGTTCAATTGGGACTATAGCAGTACATGGGTCAGGGACAGTCATTTTGGCTATGTACACATTCATAGTCGGTCCATGGCTTCCAACTAGTAGCGCTATTTCCGTAGGTCTAATACACAAACCTGCAAGAAAAAGAAATACATATATAGAAATTGCACAGTGCACAGTATTACATATTTACATGATTGTGTGAAGTATCTCAGCAAAACCTATGAAACATTGTGTAAACCTAATCTTATATCTATTAACAATAGATTGGGGTGGGGGGAAAAAGTCACCAGGTGAGCACTTTGTTTATAAGCACCCAGCCAGACCCAGGTGCTAAGGGCACTGCGACCTAATGAATTACTATCAGAGCATTAACAACGTCTTATGTAAGCTGTGTGTCTGTTATTTAATAATATGAGGCCAAGAACTAACTTGAATCTAGGTTACAAAAATATAGTAAAATGAAATTTAAAATCTGCGGGCAAATATTAGAATTGATCATAGTAATTCTAAAAAAAGTTAACAGTCTAAAAATTACAAGCTCCAGTTTTAGTCTTCTCAAAATCTTCACTACGTAGTGCTTCTAGCTCTGTCAGATATAGAAATATCTACTAGTAAAATATAATCATACAGAAGCTATGCTTTTAGCCATCAAACAATTCAAAATTGACTGTATTTGCTTAGCTAATACCAGCTGTAAACATTTAAAACAGAGGGGATAAGAAGGGCTTTTGTTAGCAAACAATATAAAACAAAATCAATCCAGCATTTCTAAAAGAGCAGAAACTAAATGAAAACAAATCTGTTGCAAGTACAATCAGCCTTATGAGGCAAATTAACTGGAAGACTGGAAAGGTTACACAGCAGGTACATAAAAGGGTCATCTAGGGGAAGATGATAATTACTTTCTATTCAGGACATGCCTTGAGCTGTTGTTCCTTTTATAATATTCTCTATACTTGTACAGCTAAAATGATATGAAAGACCAATCAAAATTAATTGGGTAGAATTCAGTCTATTTAAAATTCAGAACTTCTTGTTTTCTATTCTGAACTTGAACACAGCAGCCTTGCTTACCAGCATGGAGCATGCAGGACGGGGGAACAGGCAGACATTTTGGCATCTGTGTTAAGCTATTACCTGAGACTCTGGACGACACAAAGCTGCCAGGATTGCTTTTTGCTGACATTTGTTACGGCACTTCAAAATACAATTTTTATCACTCTTTATACTAAATTCACTTTTCCTTAGGCTCTCTTCTCCTTTCTTTTAAAACTATGGAAAAAGAGGGGCAAGCAAAAAACCCCCAAGTATAGTACTTGTTATGAAGAACTGCATGTTGATATTTTACTGCAGTACTTTGCAGGACAGTGTCAGGAGAGCTAGGAGGTGATGCTACAATACACCACCATGAAATGATAGGGGGTGCATTCACGATTAGTTAAACATATGATTTTATTCTCTGCTTCTTCTAAGCAAAGCAAGCAGACTGGTATTTATATATAGCTCCTGTCATTTTAAGGAACTTTTCAATTGCAAGCATTCAGATAATTGTACTTTGTTTTGCTGTACTGTACTTTCTGCTGAATGCAGTGCAGAAGGTATTTCACTATTATCACACTTTATAATAATATCACCTACCACCTCTACTAAACATTTTCACTCAAAAAGGGCAAAGAGGCGAAAATGATCTTGTTTCCAGACTACAATGAATTTCCACAGTAAGTCCCAGTAGGGACAGAAAATCTAAATTAGAGGCAACTTCACCTCCTGAGATTTTTGGAGGGTTTAGAACAGTAATGCATTAAGCTAGAACAAAGACTACAGGTGACAAAAATCTACAGGTGAGCTGGCTGTAATTCAAACTTCAGGTACAGAAGGAAATTTTGTCTCCACTGTTAGTCAAAAAAGTTCCAGAAGATGCTTCTTGTTAGAAAGTCAACCAAGTCAAGCAGCACTTACTGAACCATCTGAAGCACTTGCTCCAACTTTGTCTCCTGCTGCATTCCAGCAAACCTCAAAAATCCCTCCTGTTCCCCGATAACTGTGAACTAGGGCACCTGTCTAAAGAGGGACAAAACATGTAATTAAAATAACAAAATGCAAGCAAACAAGTAAAATTTGTGCTTCATGTGAAACTTCCCCACTGCCTTTAAAAGCTGAAATTCTCAGAGGAAATGGTCCAGATCGAGACTGTGAACAACCTCAGCGCTGTGTCAAAGGACATGACAAACACAGTCATCACATCTTGATCTCGTGTTTGACAGGCAAAACTGGTGGTCACTACTACTTCCAATTACTAAAATGAGCCTTTCAAAAATTAATATCCAATTCCCAGTAGCCAGAGTTCACATCTTGCCCAACAACAAGATCCTTTCATTTGCAATCCACCCATTATTTGCCAGAAATACAAGTAATAGTTCACCTCTTAGAAAGTTATATAGAAATATCGTCATCATTGTCTTCTCTCACTTTACATTCTCATTTTTCAGTGAAATTCAATGAAACAGACAGCAGATTTGTATGTCTGCATCCAGCCATCATTTTTCAAAGCAAACTGTTTTACCAGGAGTAAGTTCAGAGTTAACAAAAGCATTTTGAATGCAACATGGTATGGGAGACACTTTGTTGAATGTGTTTCATTGTTGTTGGTTTTTTTCAGTTGTTTTTTTTTGGTTGGTTGGGGTTTGGTGATATTTTTTTGGGGGGTGGGGGCTAACTAAAGAGAATGCAAAGACAATTATTACTTCACCATAGCCAAGCACTCAAAAAGAGAAATTAAAGGGACATCCATTAACAAGTAACCTTAGAACAAAGAGAAAGTGAATCAGCGTATTAGGAATGGCAAAGCTCCTTGTGGCTGAAACATGATGGAACAGCAAAGGTTGGAAGGGTGCTGATGAAAAAGACCAAAACACAAATATCTAAACAGACAGAAGAGCTATACCTGGGTATTCCAAATGTGTACACATTTATCAAAGGAGCCACTGGCCAGGTACCGGCCATCAGGACTGAAAGCTACACTGTACACAGGTTCTTGATGCTTTGTCAGAGTATGAATACAAATTCCTCTGTCTACATCCCATAACCTAACAGTAGAATCAAAGGATGCACTGTCAAAGAAAAAACACAGATTAATTACATCTCAATTTGATGTATTTCTGTTACTAATATAAACACAATATGATAAAGTACCCTACATACTTCAAAACATTCTGGGAACCTTCATATATAAAGAGTGAAGTAAAAATAATGCTTAACAGGCATTTCAAGATAGGATTAAATAGTACCTTGCTAACATAAGATTGGCATTCGGATTATTTGTTCCTGGTCCTGTAGGACTCCATTTGATAGTATAAATTTCTTTGTTGTGTGCTTGCAAATCATGGACACAACTGTCTTGTTTCATACTCCAGATCTATGATAAAAAACGAAGAAAACAAAGACATTTAGCACAATATTGTACTAAAATACACTTTATTTATTTATTCTTTGTCATTTGCAGCCTGGTTGCCAGCTTTTAGTCCACTCAGAACATTTGCTATGGCTGCTGGGTTTCTAGACTAATTATAGAAATATTATTCCAGTACCTTCCATTCTCTGAATTCTAAGTACCTAACAGGATTAATGAGTAATAAAGGTACTACCTATAGAAACCAATCTGCATGTGTTAACTACAAGCCCCTTGAAAAGTGCAGGGATGAGAACAGATGCTAAAATGAGAAGAGCAATATGTATATGTTCATGTCTGAGTTGACAAAATATCACAGTCCTATTTTTAAATGAACTTCTTGCTACACAGACTGAGCGAAATAAAGCGATAGTAGAGAAATCTTCTGTTTTCATACAAAGCCATAGATGTGTGCTACAAAAAACATTATGGCATTTTCCTGGCTTATTAGGATTTGCATTGCCATGGTTTTGTTCAGTATGTCACGCTGTTCCTTAGGACTCCAAGTCCTGCATGATAACCTGCAACAAACAGATTAACTTTCTTCTATTAAAGAGTTTACATTGCTACTACAGAAAGGATTTTGGAAGGCTTTTATACCTTCTCCTAAATGCAAAGTTGATATGGTAGCTGATCATCTGAATGCGCTTTTTTTGAGGTTATCTGTTTCAGTAGTGCTTTTAGCTCACCTTTTGTTAGAAAAACCTAACAAGAGCATGTTTGTTTAAGCCCAACTGTATTTAAGATGCAATTGAGGTGTACATTTAAATGAATGACGCTTTTCAGAACTGTTGCCTCACTGAAGGGAAAATCAATTTTCAATGTGCAAACAGAATTTAAATTGTATTTCCACTTTAAATTGATCAGATCAAAATATAGCTTCTCTTCCCAAAACTAGTATAGATGAAAGGAGTCCATATTAGCTGCTCTAGAAAACACCAGGTTGGCATCATAAGAGAACAATAAATACATTAATAAATAAATGAATCACTAGGCATCCTCTATATGCATCAAAACCTGACATTCATTCCTACTGCCATTGAAAAGTAAGTGAACCACAAGCGATTAGTGACACAGACTTAGCTACAAGCAAATGGTCTTCCAGTTAATCCAAAACAAAATGAAAAAATACTTCCCAGGCTGGGCTGAATTCAAAACAGCAACCAAGAAGTTGAATGCCTGAGCCCACAAACCATGACATGTTCCGAGTTACTCACTGAGAGACAGCAGCAACAGCTTGAGCTCTAGATTTGAATTCATTTTACCTGCGTTTCAGCTAAGTATTAAATACCTAGCTTAAGCTGGCTATTGTGACTCCACCCATTGCCAATGCAGAAGAGCTGATGCTCTCAGGGGTTTACTCATCACACTCAGATGCTTAACTTAGGAAAGGATGAATTGCTCCTCAGTGGTGCTAGACATTCCGTTGACTAAAGATGTCTAGACATCTACCTTTAGAGCAAAGGCTTAAATGCTTAAATATTTATATTTAGATAAGGTGATTTCCACTGCGAGAGCCTGACTGTGTGCCAGCAGGGGAGGGAGTATCTGGCTGGTCATTCAGCCATTCCCTGTCTCTGATTAAACAATGGTGAGCTAGATGGAAACAACTGTCCCAAGGGCTACTAGTAGGACAGCACTGTCAACATAAAAGCCCCATATCCTGAAACTCTACCAAACATAGTGCTGTAACACCCACAAAATATAAAGCAGTGTGGGAGTAATGGAAAAGCATCAGTACCATGGAAACAGCACAGGCCTATCAGGCAAGAACAACCTCATTTCTTCTACTGCATCTAACCTGATGGTACTTTTGTATGGATCTCTAGTGTGCCCTGAAGTCATACGTGTAAATTACAGTACCCTCTGCATTCACAGTTTTGCCCCAGTTCTGCAAGAAAGCACGTTGCTATGAATTATGTGGAGGAAAATATTGTAGGTGCAATTGAAAACTGTAGAACAACTCCTGATGAACTGTAAAAACCAGGGAGTACACACACTCTCTTAAGAAACAATATGCCAAAGGTTTGAACTAGAAAGAAGGGGGATACAGAAGAACACCAGCAAAGTAGCTAGTCACCCATTCTTGTATGTGTTACACAACATGCATTCCAACTCTTCCTTTTAACCAAAAGCAAACATCAAGTGTGACAGCTTAATGATTAATGACCTGATTCTGTAAACAGCTAAAAGCACCTAATAAATCATGCTCCAAGTCTCAGGGTGGCAGCCTGTAACAAGTTCCCTGGAACAAAGCTTGGCTCTGATTAACAAGGATTTGCTAGGATTGCCTAATCTTGTTATATTAAAAAAGAACTAATATTAGCCGACACGGCAAGTACAGCCATACTGCTGGATTGCCCGAGCTAACAGTGTGCACTCCACAGTCCTCAGAGACAAGAGCCAGTACCAGAACTCCCATTACCTTTAGAGTCATATCATCAGAGCAGGATGCCAGAAGATTACCAGTTGGATCCCATTTGATTGCGTTTACTTCATTCTAAAATTGAACAGTGAGAATAAGTTGGAGTCTTCACTTCCACTACAAATGACAGCTTACGAAAGATAAAGGTGGACAGCAGCGGTGAGTATTTGTGTAATTGTCAGTATTTTAACATTAAATTTTCATTCCTAGCTTTGCCTTTAGTAACAACTCTTTGCTACCTCTTCATCACGTTTCCCCATGCATGCTCTTACACAACACAGGCTGTGCACAGCAAAGTCTTAAAGTTACCCTGTTTCTTCTTCTAAAGCTCAGTTTTGCTATGCGATCCTGGCACTGGTAAAAAAAGCTGCACATGGGAGTGAGAACTGTTCTGATGATGACAAGAGACTGCAGTACCATATGACCTTAACTACAACTACCTGCAGATGTCTGTCTATTGCCTGTTGCCAGAGTCTAACCATTACACGAGTGCTGTATACTGGTAAGCGTACTGGGCCCCCAGTCTCTCGTTACTAAAAATATCAGAGCAAACCCCACTTTTCCAGTACTTACTGTGTGACCCTGGAAGGTTTTGATGGGCCTATCTTGTCCTAGTTTACAGACATGAATACACATGTCTGTACTGCAAGAGGCAAATGTGTTGTTACTTTGCCAGTCAACATCTAATGCTGGTGCTAAAAGAAAAAGAAAGATATTTAAAACTATGATATGTATTCTGCAGGAGTTTGAATATTTAGCATGCACCACCTGAGAACAAGTGCCATTAGAACAACAAGAAGCAACCATTAATTTTATAGCAGTTCTGAAGACAACCAAACACTATGAACAATGAGAAATGCAGCCAGAACCAGTCTTACACAAAAGAAATGAAATTTAATAGAAGACATAAAAATATGGAACATATCTGAAATGAAACAGTTAGACAGAAGAGAGTACAGCAGGACAACAAGCTGTAGTTAAGTCATCTGTAAATAAATCTCAAGAGTCTGCACAAGGAACAGGTTCCCACAACTTAACACATCGTCATGCATGAGCTCATCTCCACTAACAGTCCATGCTTGTGCTGATAGATGGCAGTCAGTGAAAGGTAATGATTTATTTCCTTTCTTAATTCCAGCATTATAAGGTGTGTTAACTTGAAGCTTAATCATGGGCGACATATTCCATTTGATCAAGCCAAGATATTTATTGCAGATAGCACACAGAATTGCTTGGAGTAAATCAAGAACTGATGTTTCTGATTGTTGTCATGCCACTGAAAACGTAGTGCGAACAGAATAAAAAGTGGAAACGAGACACATTTCTTAAAGGCCCTTCAATGACATGTTCGTCATCCTCTCTATTCTATTTTCCAGCTGATTCTGGCAGGCTTGCACAGCATGCAGCCCACAAAGAAATTTGTCTGACCTCCTGAGAGGCTGCACTCTCATCCCAGCTGGCCAGTGAACAGCCTTTCAGCTGGTTTGTGGCCAAACAAATTGGGGACAGCCCAGCAGGCAGCGCAGAACAATGGGATGCGGAGCTGGCATTACTGTAGCAGGAAGATGACAAATGCAGTCCTTAGCTGATAAACACAAATCCTTCGTGGCCCACCCAGTTGATGGGTCTGCCACTGTACTACAGAAAGTCGGTAATATTTGGATTATCTCTTATGACTTTCACAGAACAGCAATAAAATTGTGAGCTATAAAGTTACAGAATCAGAACAATTCTATCTATGTTTACATTCTCAAAATTCTTAAAGACTACAAATATGGGAGTCAGTATCCAAAGACTGACTGTAAGATTTTAAAATGCTGTAAATAATCACCATAAACTTCAGATTTTTTTTATTTATTTTAATAAATAACATTTTTTTCATCTTTTCAGATGACAATCCTGAATGATCAAAACCAAGACTTACCTGAATGAAAAGGAAACTGCTGCTTGGCTTCACCAGTGTGGGCATCCCAAATAATTGTGGTCTGTATTAAACAGATACGTAAACAATAAACAAACTTACACAAATTGTTGACTTCCCCACAACTACCATCATTCACATGTATCAGACTACCCAGACTACTCCCCATTGCCCAAACCTGCTCCCAATTATATATTCCTAATGTTTTATCCAGTACTAAAGGAAATGGTAGTAGATGTACAGACAAAAGTATAAAACCTTAATATGCTGCAATATTAGAAAGGTTTTTGGGGTCCGGAGGGAAGCAGGGGGGTTATGGGCTTTTTTTTTAAATAAACAAAATTAAATAGGTTTATCTCCTTAGTCCTATTTATATTCTTGTAATCCACTTCACACACCTATGTTAATTTCAAGTACTTGTATATTCAAATTTTAATTTCAAATACTCATTTGTCCCTAAGGAGATCTTTATATAACCAATTAGTCTCACTTAAGAATCTGAAAGATTTGATTTAAGGGTGTAATTTTGTTCTGAGTTGTTCTCTGCCAATACTTCTGATATCCCTCTGATGAAATAAACCTTTACATGACAAAATTAGTATTTTTATAATCACTTTATTATATGCAAGTATTCCTGACCTACCTCAACGATCAATGAAAATTTTTACACTGAATTCAGTGGAAGCGTGAACTGACCGGACAAATTATTTATGGAAAAGCTGCACAAGGTCAAGCCAATCTTTCTGCTAATGCAGAGTATTTTTTTCAAAGCACAATCTCAACTGCTTTGTCCAAGGAGCTTTATTGATTGAAACAAGGCTTCTGTCTCCTCCCGAATATTTTTCTGCAAATTAAAGCTGTACCTCCACAAAGACTTAAAAAGTGGCATAAGGCATCACAGCTGCCAAAAAAAGAAACACATCCTTTCCATGCTTGGAGACATTCACTTTTCCTTCCTTTGTGCCAGCACAAGGATTTATAAAGCTGGGCACTAAAGCTAAGCAGGTTAAGTGTGTGCAGAAAAAAAAATAAAGGAGAAAATACACTACTTTACAGTGACACTGCCAGTTTTAAGTATTGTGGGCCTGTGGTCTTACTAGGCTTGCCATTTGCCAGTCTCATTAAGAGAAAGCATGTGTTTACTTCTGCACCTTGAATCAGTTACGGAGAAAAAACTACACTCTTCTCATTCTTTGAACGTCTATTCTTTGAATTCATCTTAAGTCTACTCTTCATCACCACATGCCCTTCCTACCATTCATAAAATCCCTCACACTAACAACACCTTTGAATTTAAAGACCTGTGAGTCTTTAAGTTTGTTTAGAGATGTGAAATAAAACACAGTTAAACAAGGAGCTCCATGGCCTTACACAACTGGCACCTCCCCAGTCAAATATATTGACTTTTCTTAGGTTCCAGCTCTAACCTTTTTAATCATTCCCAGGCTTGACTGATATCCAAATCAGCCTGAACCTACTCCTCCAGTGTGATTTTTTTCTGAGGCTTTATACAAAGTGCTTTACTACATTTTAGGTGATTTGGTTTTACAAAGGTTTAGTGCTCCAGTGTTCAATGCACTTACTTTCCAACTTACACTAACCTAACTGGGATGAGATCCAGGGACACTGAAACCTAATAAATATCTCAATAAACTACTATAAAATACAAGGAAACATAGTTAGCATAACAAGTTCTTTGTAAGTACATATTTACATCCCATGACTTTAATTTACTTACTTTCTATAGCTTTGCTATTATGCTTTTAATTAGATTACAACGGTGAAGGAAAGAATTTTAATTTTACCAAAGATTATCTCACCTTGTCCACTCCTGCACTTAAAATGAAGTTTCCTTTCTTGTTCCATTTTAACGCAAATATAGGACCTTTATGTTGCCCTAAGGTGCTGGCAAGATTACCTGAAAATTTATATTGATATAAAATACATTAAAAAAAATAAAAAACTATGCTGTGAGCCACAATACAGGAAAATATACTGGAAATTAGAAGTATTTCACTTACCATCTTTAGTCCATATCCTTGCAAAGCCATCGTAAGACCCAGTTGCTAGAAGTGTACCTTCGCTCTGCCAGCAAAAAGGTTATTATTTTTATTTTTTTTTTACTGTATAACTCAAAGCTAAAGAGCAAAAAGCAAATTTCAGGTAGAATACATCTGCATAAGATTTATGATATTTATTCCATTGACTATAACTCAGTAAAAAGAAGTCCCTGTAGCACAACACAAGAAATCACAATGCAAGCTAAACCCAGAAATATTTCAGGAGCCACAGCAGAGGAGGCTCGGTTGCTGTCACTTAAATTTGACTATGCAAAATTATAGGTACAGCTTTCTCTGATAGTTTAAGCCTCGCCATTTCTACTTACATTCCAATCCAGTGACGTCACATCTTTGTTGCTGGGTACATCCTGCCCGCCTTCTCGTATACAGTGTCGAAGTACCAGCTGTGTAGAGCCGCTCGTGCTGTTTTCACTGAGGTTCCATATCCGTGCTGTTGAATCTCCAGATCTATGGAACAGTTGATAAGAATGTAACTCCTTCTCCCAATTACTTCCATTTTAAAAAGTATTCCTTTCAAAACAGCAAACATTGCGGCACCTGATGTTGAAGATGCTGGGGCAGCTATTATTTTAACTTGTTACCATCAGCGTACATACGTATGCCAGTGGGCATCAATATTACGTGCATACATAGTTCATGCACATACCCTGAGGCCAAAAGGTCACTAACGGGATTCCAGGCACAGATGAATACTTCGGATTCATGGCCACGCAGCACCACTGCCTTGTTGGGAGGGATTTCAACATCTCCATCTACTTCCATCATATCTGTGTGATTATCTGCATTATGGGAAACAACAGTAGAGAGAGGTGGATTTTAATATTTTGGGACAATACATTGTAACTACTGTATGGCTCACGTTCGTCTGGGATAAGCATAGCAACTAATTCACAGTTTACGTGGATCAAAATTTGACAAAAAGCTGTTATGTTCCTTCATAAATTGGAACTGGAAAAATAAAGTACTATAAACAGATGGGGAGTTGCAAAAATGTGAGAAAGCTCTTAGCCCTTCTAAAGTTCAGCATCCAAATAGATTTAATTTTGAAACTTCAAAATTGGGGCCAAAAGTTAAATTCCTGCTAAGTCAAAAAATAAACGTTGATTTAAAAGTACTCATAGTTTTTCAGGCACAATACTGCACAGGACAATATGTTACTAGTCTATCTTGTGCCTTAAAAATACATCTATGATACATTCCTTTCCAAAAAGACTCTCTTTTCACCAATTGCAGTCAAACAGGTTTTAAACTTACATCTCAGGCATTTTATTTACAAAATGGTTTTAATTAATATAGTAACATTTGGTGATAACAGAACTTTTTAAACTGCATCGGCAACTACCGTGGAATTGTGGCAATACATAGCTTTCTGTGTGGAAGCGATACTGAATCCGTACTGTTCTGTAAAAAATACTGGGGGTAATTCAAGTGACAAAACAGTTTTCTTGGCAACTGCCATCAATCATTTTCTATTATTAAAAATAAATTCACACTGAGTGTATATGCAGAACATGAAAAGTTCACCTGCTTCGTTTTTTTTAACTGTGGTTAAACAAACCATTTCCCATCTATTGCTTAATTTAACAGCAAGGGTTTCTGTCACTGTTTGTATGTGTGAGAAAACAGAAGAGGCTATTAGAACATGCATATTTTTAAGAAAGAGCACCATATAAAACATTGCTTCCATTTAATGAATCAACGCTAGTATAATTTGGCGTTCCAGCCAGTAGGGGTTGCTGATAGATCACATTTAACAGTGGCTGATTTTACACTTACTCTATCTAGTTCACAGTGAACAAGGATATATTTTGAGATTTTTACATGAAAGCATTGAAGTAGAGAGTTTATTTGTTTAATCCAATAATTATATCTCCAGTTTATTTGTCATATATAGTAACACAAAAAACCCCTAGTAAAATCCAGCTGTAAAACGCAAAAATTGTACATGGCTTGATATGAATACTCTCTCAAAAATGTCTTTTATTCAGGTGTTTTTACAGCAAAAGCTGTAACTCCCCCTCTCAACTGTGTAATTCAGACTTCCAGAACAGCATTTTCAAAATGAAATTTTAATGCCTGATCTGAACTTTCCTGTACTAAGCCTGACTGTAAGGTATGTTCCTTTGACCAGCGATAACAAATGAAACTCACTTGTTTCACCAGTCACAACTAAAATGGAACCATTGAATAATCCAAACCTGCACAAAGTTGCATCGAATCATTCTGGATATCAAATCACGAAAACTGATATTGATAGAGGACACAAATTATACAGGATTTGTCTCAGCAACCGTGATGGTCTCAGCATGACAAGGAAGTCTGTCCTACAGAGCACTGGTTACAGCTCCCCAATTCATGGGGTTAGCAGAACCTGCCAAAAGTAGTTTGCAGAGCTTCACAAGCAATGCTCAGTTTTAACCACCTGTGGATTAGCAGACTCCTCTTCTTATTCCTCGTACAGGGGCCAAAACTGAGAGGAGATGCAATAATTAAAGATTTTTTTGCTTTCTCTTTATGCAAGAGTTCTCAGAGGATGCTGTGAAAAACCTTCAGATGGTAAGAAAGGAGCAGTACTGGAGGTGAGACTGGTCAATGGAATATTGTGAATTAATGAATTCAGAAGTTTGCATTTCTTCCTGCAATTCCAGATATCTAACCTGGAACAGTCAAAGGTGAGACGCGATCTATTAAAAGTATCGCCCGTGACAAACGTGTTCCCTGCAAGCTGAAGGGTTACCAGTACCTCTACACAACCACCTCACTACCTACAAGCTCGTACTATGACAGATGATGAGGAAATAAGTTAAGATCATTTCTGTCTCAACTTACTTGCTATAGTATGTGCTCCGTTCTCTTCTCCATTTGCAGTATTTTCTCCATTTTTCGCTGATCCCTGTTGGTTAGTCGCGGCCGCAGCTGCAGCAGCTGCTGCCTGCTGTTGTGCAAGTTTATCTCTGTAGGCCTGTTGTCTGGTCTGTACCACATCAGGCATTACTGCATCTATCAGTGAGAGAGACTCTATCGGCCTACCATCAAACAAGGTACCATCCTAAATTACAGCAGAGGGAGAAAACAAAAAAAGACAACACCAAGTACAAATTAACATTATGGGCAAAAATTCCACAAAAAACTACAGCACAAGTTTTGGTTTAATATAATAAAACAGTTTACAAATGGTGCTGGAAGTGGTATCTCATCATTGTTGTGGTTAGGATTGGAATTTTAGTCTAAAGTTCAGTGGCCACCATAAATATGCAGAAAAAGCCACCGCAAACCTCTGGCAGTGCTTCTGGAATCAAAAGTTACATGCTTTGAATTTGCTAAATCGTCTGCTAAAGTAAAAAATTCTGTAAGCTATCTATGAATATGATTTCAAACATGAGTGGCTGCAACAAAATCTAATGGTTTGTTTGAAGAGCTGCTAACACTGCAAGTCAGGTCACTGGCTTGTGAAGTTATTCTATCTTATTAGACTAATACTTTCCATAAACATATTATCCGGAGAGTTGACTAGTTTTCTTCCTTTTTTAAACAGTGCTGGCGTGCTTTCAAACAACAAGGAAGAATTTTATCCTGAAATGGACAAGACATAGTTAAAAATACCCTTGTACATATGCTACGGCTTTGTAAGGATCTATTTTTAGGAGCTAGAAGGATTCCTTGCAATAAATATAGGGTCTCCTTCTATTCTAATCACTTGCTTTATTTTTCTGAGGCCTCCTAAGGGAATGGATTTGCTTTACTTGGACTATGAAAACTACACATAAAGAGCAGACATAAGGGAGAATGGAAAGAGCAGAATTAGCGAAAAGAAGTTTCCTTCTGTGATATAACTGACACATACAAAGGCTGCTAACCTTCCAGGCATAAATGAGAATGGAAATTGAGGGTGAGTATCTCCAGCATCAGGCAGGAAGATACATAGCTTTTTGTACTGCTGGAATAACCATTTAAACATCAAATTTAATAGATCCTGCTCAAGATGAATTAGCCAGTAGAGGTGAAAAGCAAACTGGCATATACCTCCATCCTTCCTGCCAGAAACTGAAACCCTTGCTCTATTTGGAAACCTTGCCTTTGGGCTCTCATTACTTCATTATGACAACAAATCACCAAAATGAGAGCTGCATAGATAGTGCTCTCCCACCTCCCTAGTCTACGAAAATAAAAATTAAGAGGTTACTTGTCTCAATGATTATCTTATTGCACTTGTCTGGATTTACTACAACATTATATTAGGGTAAAAACTCTACAGACAACGGACCTTTAAGCAATGAGCCAGAACACCATGCCTGGTGTTGTGTGGCTGCACTGGGCAGAACCCCTACCCAGTTATGTCACTCCATTCTGGTTCCACCACTGGAGTCATGGTGAACACCAGCAGTAAGGAATCTGAAGTAAAAGTAAATAAATAGGATACAAGAAAGTTAAGAAAAAATACTAACATTCAAACTTACTGCAAGCAAGGACATAATGCTCCTGCAGGCAAAGCCTCCTTACCTCATTAATACTGACTTCTGCCTCTACATACTGCAGACCTTTCTGGATGATGGAAATCAAAGCAGCTGGTGGCACCAGAGCACCATTTATATTAGACTGGCTGATATGGCTCTCTATACCAAAGGTAAATGCTGAATGGGAAAACCCTAAAGACAAGGCAAAGACATCAGAATTGATTTATAGATAGACAACGCTACTTGCCATACCACTGTAGGATCTTCTGTTTACAAACCTAAGCAAATTATGCAAACTTACAGCATGCTCATGAACTACAAAAAAAACCTCGTCAACACACCTCTGTTGTTTCCCTCATGTTTCTCGTTTAAATGTATAAAAGAAGAGAAAAACAAAGTTTATATATAAACACACCAAATATTAATTACAGTATCACTGGCAAGACATTTGTGCATGAGTAAATATAAAAACATAAACCATACAATTTGCAATAGCATTTACATATATTTATATATTCTCAAATGATACATGCATTGTATCATATATAGTATTTAATAAAATATGTATCTCCAAAACACCAAGACTCACTTGTTATTTTTACTCACCTATTTGTTACCCATGAAAGTGAAATGGATCTATATGTAGAACAGAATTCACTTCATGGTACAGTGCTGTCATAGTTGCGTATGTTTTGGCATTCAGAACTACATCAGTATTGTGCACTGATTAAGACTGTTAGCATTAAGACCACACTGTTGCTTGCTATTTATTTGATCACCTTGAAAAGGTGAATTTAACCTAGATAAAAATTGTTGTTTCAGCAAATTAACTTTATTGTCATATAATTTTTTCTTAAAGTACTTCCTCCCCTCTCCCCTGGTAACTAAAAAGCTGCCTGCAAACTTTCAAACGACTATAAAGCCATTATGTAAGTTTGGTTTCTGCGAAAAAGCAATCTGCAACTGGAATAAGAACGTGCAATACTTTTCTGTAAATTCAGGCAGAACAGTAAGTTTCTGCTTTCTTCTGACAAGCACAGACTGAAAAACTCTGCCATCCACCATTGCTTCTGGTGCTTCTTTGTCTGAATTTGAGAAGTCCATGAGCAATCACATAAGCAGTGGGGCAGATATTACATTGGTCAAATGCTTTTTCAAGAAGCTAGACACCACCCCCACATCAGCAATCACTAAAGAAAACTAAGAATCAGTAGATGTTGAAACGGCAATGCAGCACACACATTAAAGCTGATCCCTTACACTGTTACCTTAAGACTGGAGTTTATTTTTGCTTTGATATGCAGACTTCTTTTATGTGTTGCTAAGATCATATTCCCTCCTGCCAGCTGACAATCATCACTTGTTCATTTACTGGGGCATGCCCCAATTTCCAGTCAAATCTACCTGTTCTAAATGTAGGCTGCTTTAAGCATTCAATATCATAGCTGTAAGTAAAAGGTAATGTTGTCTCTTACACAGCTTCAAGAACAAAGCCCCCTGCAGCCACCCCAACATGCAACACAAACTCAAACAGCTGATCCAGCTGGGTTTGGGAAGCTTTACCAATCCACTGTCCAAGGGAACACTACTACATTCCTGCTTGTGCTTTACAGACACAGTCAGTTTGGACAAATATGATGGGAGAAAGGCTTCTTTTCAAGTTTGACCATATTGAACTGCCTTTTGCTCTTACTCTTAAGAAGCAGTAGGCTTTGGCTAGCCTGACATCAAAGGACAAAATCCTTCAAGAAAGTGTCCTGCAGGAAGGGAGGCTTTTGAGAACCCTTGTTCTCAAATAAGGAGTTATTCTTGTAAAAGTATCTGTTCATCTGTATTTAGATTCAAATTATAGAAGTCATATGGTCACACTTGCCACTTCTTCCTTTGAAATACAGCACCACCTTCCCTCCCAGTCACATTCAGGCAATGAACCGAGCTTGCAGGAGCACCATCACTCCAAGACAGAACAGGAAAAACCAGTATTTTGGTGGTCATCCTTTTTTCTTCTTCAAGTAGCCCCAAAGAAAATGGTGCAAAGTGTCATCATCACCCTGTAGATAAGTGATCTCCAGGAAAAGGCATTTCTAGCAATCAAGTGAGCCCTTGGCTGGTTAACTGCCATCTGAAGAGCCAAATGACTAAGTCTGATTAAAGTTACAGAAGGTAACTTGGCAGGAATTTGTTCTCTTGTTGAGAAGAAACACCAAGAAACAGTTCAGACAGAAGCACACGCCTACTGGCAAAACAATTAAATTTGCTAAAGCCAGTTGCAGGTGAATACCAAATAAATTATGCATTATTTAGCAACCAGAATTGTAAAAACTCACCTGACTCTTGCAAGTATCTATATACCAGGAAGTTAACCTCATCACTGCTTATACTCATCTTTATTCCCAGTTAAACCATGAGGTCACAACAAAGGACACAACCCTGAAAATAAAAAAGTAGGTCAATTCAAAATTTGTGGTACCTAATACGTATTTCTCAACAAATACTATACTTATAAAGTAAGTAGCTCCCTGGCAGTATAGACAATGGTTTTACTTTATAATGAAAATAAGTCTACCGCAGTCATTAAAAAAATCATTTATCTCACCACAACATAAAGGTCAGTAAGTTAAATATTGAAGGGCCGGTTTCTCAAATGATGAAAATTGGTATGGACTGGAGAACTACGTGGCTTAATACAAGTACTAAAAAGGCTTAATTTCACAGGTTTTTAAAGAAAAATCAAGTGAGTTTCATCTAATCGACATTATTGCTCTGAAACACATTTTTCGAGATGTGGATTTCTCTCTACCTGGCTAACAATGACTGAGAACTTGGTTTCACAGTGGTATGCAAGCAAGTTCTCACTTTTACTTTGTAATCTAATTCAATTTTCAGGTACTTCTACTCTAGTAAAAAGGTGCAATATGGGCTGCAACACTGTATCTGCTCAAAGGAAGTTCAGCTATTTCCACGAAAAATTAGAAAACATCTCAGCCATACATCTAGGCTTTGTAAAAGGAATTCTTGACGTTAGAGGCAAACTTTAAACAGATCATTTTTAGTAACATTTCTCTAGGCTTTCAATCAATGCTTTAAAAATACTGATAGATACATATACACAATTGCCCCTTGATTTTATTAATAGTAAATATTTAGCAAGACAAATAATGTATCAAACTATACATACTTTTGATGACAAATTTTGAAAATATGAAGCAACAAGAGTTTTAAAATAAGATGAAGAGACAGAATACAGTATTTTCCCTAACTTCAAGCCTCCTTTTTGAGAGCATTCTCATGACTTCTGAACGTTTGAAAATCCTGATCTTTCCACGACATTTAGCAAACAAGTAAAAACAGCAGCTCCAGAACATAATATGAAATAAAGTCCATCTCCTGCTCCTAATACACACCCAGCACTTTCCATCAGCAGATTTCCAGGTTTTTACCAGCTGCCCACCACCGTCGTTTTCTTCTACAGAACTGGAGTCTAAGAAGACAAGCAACTTTCCTACTGTTTTGACAAAATCTGTCTTGGATCTGACATTAAAAGGACTAGAGAACAGATTTTCTTGTTCAGAATAAAAAAGTTGATGCTACGCAGCTACATAGTCAGGCCATTCGCCACTGTTGCTCAAAGTGGGAAAGCAGCGAACGCAGCAGGAAGCAACAGCTACACGGTTATGATCAGCATCATAAGGTTGCCCATACATATTCTTCCTAGGCATCTTTTCCTAGCCAGACTTCTCAAGGAACCATGAGAAAACAACAACTCCCTCATCAGCTAAATTTTGCATTTTACTAGGGGGAAGAGCTCTCCAAGGGGTGCCTTCCCTAACCAGTCCCATAATGGTGTAGAGGAAAGACCCAGCTACACTCCTCAAGAAGAGGAGAGGCTACAGGATGAACTTGGACATCGTAAAAAGTGTGTTTGCCCAAAACCACACACGAACCCATGCGAGTCCATGAGCACACAGACATCCCCAAGCCCGCCCCAGCCACACACCCAGCTCATAGCTGGGGTAGGAGGGAGGGCAGCGTGCACTGCCCACTCGGTTTGGAGAGGGCCCAGGAGAAATGGCACCGTCTGAGACCTGCAGGGAGGGCTCAGACCCAGCTGGGGCCAGCAGGACCAGAGTGGGAGAGCTGGGGCTATCTGATATGGGAAACGTGGAGCTGTATGCGATGCTTGACGTGTCCACACCTCGTGCTTTTAGGGCAGCTCAAGCACACCTCATTGCTGAAAGAGGGAAGATGGTTTTATTTTTTTTAAGAAAATAAACAAAAACGGACAGCTACTTAATTCTTCTCATTTGTAAAGGAAAAAATAACTGTTCCAGTACAATAACTTCTAGCTAGTGCAATGCAACTTGTAAAGAAAGGTATATTGATATCAACCCTACCCCAGTCATCCACAGCCCCCAGTGATGCCTGACATACAAGGTCTACCTGCCAAATTACTACATACTTTGAGGGCTCATTTACTGAGCAGTGTGTGTAATGAATGTCATTTTTAGCCGTTTCATGCATTAGCAACTGATTCTTAACACGTGTAGGGCCAAACACTGTTTTTATTCAGCTATGTTTAGTTGTCATACGTGGTGTAAATCATCTTTATTTAGGACTGCTTGTTACAGAGAATAAACTTCTGTAGGAAAAGGTAATTAAATTTAAAAAGACTTGTAAAGAAGCCTTTATACATTACAGACACACATAAATTATAGTATATTTTTCACAGGCCTGTTACTGATTTTTAAAATCTTGCTGCATCATCCAAAAACATTGACCAAAATGCAGAAATCAGTGTCATTTGCCACATACAGAAGACATGCGTTATTAATACAAAGAAGGCTCCCCACTCAAAGCAGAACAGTGGAGATGCCACATAAATTCATCTGTTAAGTAGCTGGATAGCTAAAGAATAAAAGCTAACGTTTTGCCTGTCTTTCAGAAGTGTTATTCACCCTGCCCCAAGTGAAATGAGTATAATTTTTCAAGGCAGGTTCAAAGTGTTCTCCACCAGATGCTTTGGCCAGCAAGCAGTGCCACATGCTGTCCTGCGCGGCTATCAAGAGGTGGCAGTGCAACACCGGCTGCTGCACCGTCACATCCAGGAAAACACAGAGATGTGCTCAATAAATACACAGCTTGCCTGATGAGGACATGAAACTGGAAAGGGTGCAAAAGGTTCCAGGTTTTTACCAAGATACTGCTTTATCCATTTTTTCGGTGCTTATTTCAATTTTCTGAAAACCCATTTCTGTGTTTACCCCAGCACCCCGAAACAACCCTCACCTGGCTCCCGCACAGCCAAGGGGAGCGAGGAGCCCTCAGAACCAGCAACACCGGCCCACCTTCCTCCCCATCACAAAAGCAAACCATCACATGACAGAGAAAATACAGCAGAAGTGCAGATAGGGGAGGATACACTAATTATATCCCTTTGACAAATTTGGAATTGATACCAGGCTTGATGCTGGCTGCCGGGCTCATGCTGCCACCCCTCGAAACCAGGGCCAAAGCCAAACTGCCCCCAGCAAAGGGCTCTGCAGCGTGGCCAGTGCCAGCCCCAGCCCGGCGGCCAGTGCCAGCCCCGCGGCCAGGCCGTGCAGGCGGCTGAAGCAGCAGCTCGGAGGTGCCTGAAGGCCAGTGCACACAGCGGGGAAGCTGCTGCCGTTTCCAGCCCTAGGAACTTGTGCTGCCTCACTCCTCCTTCACAGCCGCCTGGGAAGTGACCAGCGGGAATGGCCCCAGAGACACTGCAGCGAGCAGATGATGGCAAAAATGGAGCAGAGGTGGGACAGAAAGGGGACCCACCGGCCCCAAAGCCGGCGGAGATACTGCTCTCAGTGATCAACATGCCATGGCCACCCCATCACTTCATGGTGAAGTTACAACCTGCCACCGATGTCTGCCAAAGGAAAACAGTAATGGGAAAGAAAAGAAACCTGGTAACCGATGAACCACATGAACTCCATGTTCCCTAATGCCCTAACACGGCCCTAGGGCTTGTCTGGGAGGTGATGGAGAAGACTTCTTAAAAGTGGCATCATGTAAATGAAAGCAGAAACATGAATAGAGGAGGAAAGGCTGAGAAGAAAAAAAAAAAAAAAAAAAAAAAAGGAGGCAAAAAATAATTTATCTTTATGTATGCACCCATTCGCATACACACATACCCCACATACTAACAAATTCACTAATGCTGGTTTATTTCCCCCAAATCCACTATTTCTATGTGCAATCAACTACTTATTTTGGGCATTTAAGAGCTATTAATATGCCTCTTTATTTTAGATGCAGTGATTAAGTAACTGAAAAAGACACAGAAAAATAAGTCAAAAATAAGTAGAAATGACACAAAATTCCTATCAGTCTTAGATTGCTAGCCTAATTTGCAAAGGACCCATTAAAAAGACCTCAAAATATTTGCACCTGGATGTCCCAAATCCATTCTGAAAATGTAACAAGATCCTTGAGGCCCCTTTTTTTGTGGCCCTTATAAAAATTCCAAGTCTTCCTCAAAACATTCTGTGGATTTACAGGAAATGTGGCAAGATACGATGCAGCCACACTATTGTTTTAGCTCCAAGTGTACTTTTAAAGGAAATGTGCTCTTACTTGCCTCTACTTTTGTTTAGCACCATGGAGCAGTCACAGTGCATGTGAAGTGAATTCTTTACCAGTAAAACTAGGATTAAATTAAAACCAAATTAAAAAAAAAAACAACAGGTAAAAAATAGATGCGCATGAGGACTTAGGACCATGCCCAAATCGCTCGTGGTCTTCCTATCCTTGGGACCACACCTGGATCCATATTCACTGTTTAAAATCAAGTCCCCTTCAGCACGCCTCTTCCCAGGCTCTCAACCCACACACATCCCTGTGATGCTCAGCAGTGCCAGTTCCAATGAAACCGTATTACAGCACAGGTAACCCATCACCCTGTTCTCCCTTGACCATCCGAAACTACCAAGCCACAGGCACAGGTTTTCTACAGGACCCCTTGGTTTATAACACCACTGTTCTATTAGAATCGGCACAGTATCAAGATATCCCAGGTAATTTTCAATGTTGCTATAGAAATTCCCTGAACTTCCAAAATTCATCAGGCGTAAAACATATCAGCCATAAAATAAAACCCAACTGTCTATACAAGTGCTGGCCTCAAGATCTACCTAAGAACTAGCTGTACCACAGGTCAGAAACAGAGATAACACGCACCTGTGCTTCAGACAAACCGACCCACTCATTCCAGCTCTGAATCTATGTCAGAACTCCCACAAAAAAAAAAAAATTGGAAAGGGAATGAGGTTTCTTGTCCCAGAGCCAACACACCAACTCCTGACTTAGCTTCCACACAGCAAAAATGTGCCTGTATTTCCGTAACATGCCTACCATAACTCAGACGCACAGGCTCTCTTCGCAAGGGTTTCTCCACCCCTTGAGGTCCATTCACACATTTCCATACTTTGGGTAAAACTCACAAGTAAAATCCGTTATAACAAGATCAAATTCCACTATCACGAACACTGGATCTGTAGACTAAGGGGTGCCCAACAGTACAAATCTGATTGCATTTCTGACAAATTATTATTCTACTCCGCATGTTTGTGCTAGCTTTGTACTCTTCTTCCAGGTTCATGCCAAACGCTAGAGAACAGATGCCGCCCGATATGGCTCCTGGCCTAATAGTTTTTTTTGGTTGGTTTTCTCTTAAACAAACTTGAACTGGCAGTGAAAGTTTATTCATGAGATTAGCACTTTGTATCTCTTAATCACAGTTTTATAACGTACAGTAGTTCACTACGGTTAGATTTATTGTATCATCAAACAACAGCCTCAGAAAGTAGTATTTCTGCAGTTCTAGGTGGGCTCTAACACACCCTAATTAGGTAGGATAACAGAAAAAACCTGGCAGGCTGCTGTGAATAATAATTCCCCCAAACATACCCATTATTAGTTTGATACCAAATATAATATGTTAAAGGGAACAGCTAATGCTCCGGGTAGCTCTGAAAAAATGCTTAATGTTCAGATATAAACAGACTGCTACATTGATCCATGGAAAACAGAAGGCTGGCTACAGAAAGAATAAATCTCCTACAACAGAAATATTGTCACTAGTCCTTTTATTTTTTCCTCTTTCGTAAGAAATCTAGACAAATATTTTGCCAGCATGTGTGCACATAGACAGTGATACCATTTTGTTTTTAATTGCTGCTTAAGAATCTTCCTTTTTTTAATGACCACGATGGTTGAGAAGGAAAAAAAAAAAAAAAAAAAAAGGCAAATCATATGACCCAGCCTGGGAATGCATAGCTTTCTAACTCCACCCAAAAAACCTGCAGGTGTGTACAAGTCCTTTGGGAAGTGTTATTACAATTCTGCTTTACATCCGTATTACCTCTCTTAAAAATAAAAATGAAGTCCCGCACGTGATACACAATTCCTCTTCATTACGCTTTGCCACTAACACTGGGAGTTCCGCAGCCTGGCAAACCTACTGGCTGAACTCAACAGCTATGAGACCACCGTTACGATGACTCGGGGGACCGGGGACACCCCGCAGCCCAGGAAGGTGTTGATACACTAACCACCATTTCTCCAGCTGCATCCAGGCCAATTAAGCCAGTGAGGCACCAATGCCACCAAGGCTGCTCTGATTTATCAACTCAGAGGTGCTGAAGGGAGTGAAAAGGGTGCAATTTAAATCCAACCACTCAGACCAGACAAACTCCCGGATTTGTGAGGTTTCGGCAGGACCTCGATCAGACACCAAATCCGCTGTGTGAGTAGCTTGCAGAGCTGCAGTTTTAATCCAGGGCTCCACAAAACACTGTTGCTGGCGGCTGCTGTTCTACTAAGGTGTTCTCCAGAGGCTCTTTTTCCCAAGACATGGTAGGTCTACCCCAAATGGCTGCTGACCTCAGTAAGACTACATCCAAAGACAATGTTATGTATAGCCCTTTAGAAACAGTTTATAAAGAAAAACTCCTAAAACATGTTAGTGGTTCCTGTTATGTCAAGCATGCAGTGCATGATCAATGTTGTACGTCCTTCTGTGTAAGAACATATTAAAACATCAATTTCAACAAAAATGAACATTTTCTCATACTTTATAAAAAGAAGTTGAGTTTTCTTTAACTATATTAACTAACTGCTCTAAATACTCCTCTTTGCTCTTTCACATTTTCACTTGAGAGATGGGGTCCAATATTGTATTGGGCACA
Organism: Falco peregrinus; assembly: GCF_023634155.1. Taxonomy (NCBI): domain Eukaryota; kingdom Metazoa; phylum Chordata; class Aves; order Falconiformes; family Falconidae; genus Falco; species Falco peregrinus. The sequence continues at coordinate 21,860,479 of NC_073732.1, read as the reverse complement.
ATACAAATGAGCCCTGATTAAAGTTCTACTACCTGAAAATCTGCAATTAAGAATTCTTTCTAACCTTCTGAATTTAAAGGAAATTTATTTTTTAAAATAAATTAAATGCATAAGTTTTGGTTTAATATATTTCAACATTAAATTTATCGCATTTTTTTACCTGTGTCTCAAAATTGCTATTATTTAAATGTGCCCTTCTTTAAATTTAAGCTTCAATAATCTATGTCAAATGTGAACATGCATAAAAAATTATCCATAATTCTACCTAATGAACCTTCTTACTGATTTCCCATATGATCAAGCTTTGCTAGTTTTCCTTCCAGCAATTTAAAACAAGAGATGCTTCTCATGTTCATCTTCCAACTCTACTGCTTTGCTTTTAACCTCAGGAATACAGCTTCTTTTCCAAATACTAAAAAAAAATGTTTTCCTTTCCTCATCTGAATTGTTTTCCTTAGCTCAGGTGATAAATATTTGTATTCTGTACTTCAGCTTTAGTGACCTAATTTATGGCAAAAGCCTCTGCCTTTCCATGCCAATCTGAGAGCATGAAGTTTACAAGATGAGATACAAGTTTGAAATTCTCCAGGGGAGAAAAAAAAATAAATTACAATCCTGAAAGGGAAGGGGAAAAAAACCCCAACAAAACCACCCAAAACCTTAGCTAAAAATAACAGTTACTGTCTACTTATCTGAGTACTCAGTCCCCAGAAATGCCAAGCAGAGTCCTGAGTACTATTACAAAATAAGCTGCAGATGAAGCCCATTTGTTGGTTTTGCCTAGAGCAAAGTAGTATTTAATTACTGAACTATGAATCTCCTCCCCAAAGTCATATGCTGTGTGACCCAGGAGGCTGGGATTCCGGATGTTACAGCAGAGACACAAGTGACAGTATATTCAGTATCATATTTCCAGGCTATGGCTACAAAGCTGCACACTTTATGCTTTCTAGAGTTAAAAATACATCTTCCTAGACAGCTATAGGGCACCTTGCAGTGATTCTTGGCAGCCATATTTTGTAAATCCCTAGATTGACTACAGAAACAGGGTATTTCTGGTACTGACACTTTATTCAATACTCTTTAGGTACTTAAACCTCTTTTTTTCCTTGTTACAGTGCAACACAAGAAGAAATTATGTGTTTGAGGGTGATTTCCCCCCATATTTCCTGTATCAGAATAGCAAAAAGGGATTGTGTATTAGTATTTTAAAGACCTTCTAACTGTTTAGGGAACAATGAAAACAGGCACAATTCTTTCGCATGATAATTGCGACCCTGTTAAAATGGAGGTAGTTCTGATACATCTTTCTGCAGGAGAAGATATGTTATTCCTTCAAAACCTGAAAATCAAGGCCAGCTGCTCAGAACATGCACCTGTATCCCACTAAAACCACCAGCAGAAATTCCTGCCTAATTTTTGGCTATTTCATAAAAGCCATGCTTCCCTGACTCCGCACAGGATCCCAATCCCAAACATCTCATCTCGGTCCCCTGAAGGTGGACAAGCTTTTAATCACCGAGCTCAAGTCTGATGATGCAGGGATTAAATGAAAACTGTCCAGAAGTAGTAGTTAAAAAATTAAATCACCATCCTCTCTCAACACTTCAATAACTTTCAGAGCACACCATGAAATATAACCAAACATAATGAAATTCTCCTTGATCACACACCTAATCCAGACCAAAGGCATTTTTTGGAAAGGAAGAGCCTGTGATTTGAAGAGATGATCCTCAGGGTTAGATTGTTTTACCTGCACACAAGCTGGGCAGATGCCTATGGCAGCAAAACTGGAAATGTGGCGTTCCTAAAACTGACTAGAAACAGGTAACTTCTGATCCATGGCCAGAATTAGCACACCTACCTGGGGAAGCAGCAGTACAGGTATCCATATGGATTGCTTCACAAGATGACCTGCAAAGTTCACCCTCTAGGCTCTGTATGTTAAATGTATCTAACTTTGTAATGGAGAGGGAAGCACCAGACAAACGCTTGTTGTTACTACAGGGAGACACATCTGTCTCTCAAAGGGAAAATTTTCTTACTGGAGGGGCCATCACAGGAATGGTGGTAACATCAGGCAAGCTGTAGAGCTTCCATTCTTAGGCCATTAGACGAACGTCCCTTTAGACAGAGTTATGATCCTTTGGGAATACCTAATTTAAGTAAGTTAAGCCTTTTGCAATCAGACTTACAGACCCTGTCTCAAGAAGGCTTTGTAGAATTGTTAAATGGCTTTGCTAAACACTAAAATAACAGCCTACTAATATTCTCGGGATCTAGACACAGAATAGCTGTAGGTTGCTGGAATCAAGTGCGAGAAAGATTAAAAACTGGAAGAAGCATTATCTGCTATGTTGTTTAAAATCCCATGCAATATACCTCTTCAGCATGCACCCAGATTTTAAGCATGCAACTATACGACTGCTAATCTCCCATGCTGCATTAAAAAGCTTTAGCAAAAAATTAATTATGGATGAATGTGGGAGCACACCCATTAATCCTTGCTTGCATCAAACTGTGTAAAAATTTCAGAGAAAATAACTGACTGAGAAGAGCTCTTGAGTCAGTCAAAACAAGCCCTATCGAGAGCTTCTGCTGAGACTAAGGTAGGGGAGGGACAACATCCAAAAAATGTCTCGTATTTGTGACCATGCACCATTGAAAATAAAAGTACTATGGTTCAAGCTTTTTGATCAAGACCATGTAGAAATCAAACAGTTAAACAGAGTTAAAGATCTCCATACTGTGCTAAGTTTCTGCTCTCAGCTGATAATTATTCTCATTTTCACTGCTGGAAAACCCACCAAATAGTGTGGCTAGTAGCCGGATCAAGAACGTTCCATTTTTTCCAATACATTGTTCCTGATGTTCCCACAATAGATCATTTGGGGCTCTAAGGGACTGTGTCAATTGAATTGAATGATGTGGTCGCCTGCTGGTACATAAATGCAAAGGCAAAGCTGAGGGGGTTTATTTTCAAAACAGGAGACATTGATCCTGTGACAATGTTCCATTACCCTGACTTTATTTCTATTAGAGACAGTGATTACATCTACATCAATTGCTTGAGCTGATGGATATTGGTGCACTAACAGTGACACAGTTTTTTACTATGCTGCTGCCCTGCATACTGATGGCTTACAAAATAAAAGATTCATTCTGAGCTTGGACTAATGCTACTTATTTGTCAATGAAAAATTACTGAAGTGGGGGCTGACTTTCGTAACTAGTTGATTTTCAGCTATCTGTGGGTTTGGGATGGGTCATGCTCTGGAAATCTCAATTGTGGAACGGTGGTTAGTTACCGTGTATAGCCTGGCACGGACTCTATTTGTTATGATTAAAACATTCATATTGCTACCTGATGGTGATAAAACAGCAAACGCAGTTCTTACAAGCATCTGTGGAAAGATATTTCCGCACACCTGCAACAGCATCCCTATCTTGACTGGAGATTTTTTCTTATGGGTGTACGGACTCTTGCATTTTCCCATACCGTCACCCTTTTACAGTTCCTATCTGCTGTACTTGCTATCTTTCCCAAGCTGGTGATCCATCTTCTGGCTTTCATCTCTTGATCTGACAAATGATCTTGAGCCCGTGGTCATGCATTTGCCCTGATTTTCACCTCTTCACCATGCACTGCCTACATGTACTCTGCACTCCTGAATTCATCTCTCCGACCGCTTTCAAGAGCGCTGACTTCATCTGTACTTCTTTTAGTCATTTCTTTTTCTACATTCTTCTTTCACTACTTTTCCATTACCACACATAAGTTGCTAACATTTTGCACAAATAAACTCTGGTTGTTGAAAAAAAAAAAATTAAATTCACCTTCAGCAACAGTGATTTCTGTTCCAGCTAAGCCCTACTCATTTTATTTGCCCTTGTCTGTTTAGCCTTGTGCCCTGAGTCATGTCCTGAAGTGCTTGCAGAAGAAAGGCCTTTGTCTGACTTGCTGCACTGTATTTACTGCAGTGGGTTCCCTCATTCTTGATTACTAAGTTGTTTTTTTTTTTTAATGCTGCCATAACAACAACAAATTGAGGTGATTTGGAGTTATATCTACATAGAGTTACAAAGCACAGCAGAGGTCAGAGCTAGCAGCATCTGAACAACTGCGGAAACCGGGACAACAGCCAGAGTCAGCCAGCCTCTTCTCACGGCATCCCTCTGCCCCACGCTGACACCTACAACTCCTGCTAGCATACGGCTGGGCGCCCCCTTGCTCAAGTCCATTGCATGCTGCACATCCGCAATTTTTCCATAAGCAAAAGTCAAACAAAAAGACCCCAAATCTTCCTTTGTGGTGTGCCCTGGTACTTGCGAAGTTGAGCCGGTAGGGACCCCAGCAGCCCTTGCCTGGGAGATCCGAGAGCATTTGGCTGTGCAGCAGTGAATTTTGCTGGCCTAAGTTTGGAAACACTCATTAGAGGCCACCACTGCCTCTGGTTTTGGATTGAGTAGTGTTTTTTTTTAATGCTAGTTTTTTATGTTTTACTAAGGTTGCTATCAGTACTCGGGTGATTATCCTAAATTCCTGCAGGTCTTTGGGGCCTGGTTCATCTTTCCCAGTGAACAACCAAAGTCAAACTATAACCAAACACACTTACATCAGTCTGGACATAGACAGTTGCAGGAACATGACCTCTTCCAACAAAGGATCCACTCACTCATTTGCCCTTCCCTTGCTGTGTGAGCCTCAATGCTCTCTCCTCAGCGTTTTTAGCACCTACAAAGCTAGTATCAATTGCAGCTTTTATTTTCAGCACAGAAGTTGACAGAACTACCCTATAAATAATACTAACCACATAAACACAGCAAGAGAAGCATTGCTGCAGTGGAAGACCCAGGACGAGGGATAATCCCTCTGTGTATGAACAACTTTCCAACTTTATTTCTGAATATTTCCAACATTATTTCAGAAAAGATCCCAGATTATTAGGCATAGCACGTAACTTCTGCAGTGTTGGGGATATAAACATGTGATTTGATTAGGAGGAAACCAGTGAGACAGTAATGAGGTGCTCTGTTCACAGGGCAGGTGAAGAAGGTTTGATCTACTCTAAACACAAATAAACCCAGCTCATTTCCCTGTTGTTAAGCCTAGTCTTATATGCCTTTCCCATAAGAAAAGAAGTTTTGGAATTGTGTACTCTGGTAGCATCTAGTTTGAGGATAACAAATAATTTCTCTGAAATTCCTTTGCGAGTGCGTGAATGCTGCCAATGTTTTCCTAAGGCAGATGTTTTGTTGAATACTAACAGCTCTAAGTCCACTGTTTCTGAAAAAAGGAGGATGAAATCTAAAACCCCTATGAGAAAATACCATAATGGGGTGGGGGGTAAAAAAAAAAAAAGAAAAAAAGCCCTAACAACCTCACAGGACACAGAGAAGATCCTTCAGTTACAATTTATTACAACTTCAAGTCAGGAAAATATGAACTGTTAACAAGGGAAGATATCATCTCCAGCTTTAGTGGCCGTTAATCAAGAGCAACTACATCAGAACCTGCTACTTACTGAAGAGTAGGCCAGGTTTATTTATTTATTAAGTGGGATGAAGAAAAAGCAAACGGTGCCCTTCGGATAGGGAAAATAATGAATTAATTATATTACAAATGCAGGGGTTTGTTGTGGTTTTGTCCAATAAAAAAACCTGACTACTTGGGACACAGCCAATACACTCATGAGTTCTGGACTGATGGCAAACAGGTAGATTGGTACTTACGAGTGTTAATAGTAGAAATACACTGTGCTTTAAACATGTTTTTCTCTATTAACCCAGATATTAAACACGTAGAGAATCTAACTGCAGTCAGACAGCAGAATTTGGTATTGAAAATATGTGCTAACATTCATCATATTTAGTGTTCAAGGTTCTCTACAGCCATGAAACATAACCTAAACCCTGGAATAAATTAAATGTAAACTGACAAGTTGTTTCTAGCCCCAAGATGTTCACCTCAAAAGATTTAAAGACATGTAACTCGTGACTGAATGCAGCATTATGCATGAATTGAGAGTTTTAAAGAAAGCTTATAAAGTTTACCCTCAGATTAAAACCTCAACTCTTTCCTTTACCCAAGCATTTTCACATCCAGCCCTGTTTACTAAAGCAGCCCAAAATGAGCTTGTGGGAGTCCGCAGGTAAATAACCATTATGAGTTCAGAACCTTTAAAAACAGAAAAAAAAACCAAAAAACAAACCAACCTTTTGCAAAACCAAAAATAATAGATAACATGGTTTTGCAGTTGGTCATATGAACTTAAAAAAAACCCAACCTGTGAATCTGTATTAGATATATCTACTCCCACCCTCCTCCACGATCCCTGCAATATTAGATCGCTAATCTGCAAAAAAAGACATCCTTTCCCCATAACCACTCTACCAACACCACCTACAACACCACTTTTATTCCCAAATAAAATCAAATGCAACAGCAGTATTAACAAGTGCAAATGGCAGCTCTGAGTCTTTAAAAACTGTCTTAGAACTATAGCACATTTTTATTCAAGAATAATAAAATTGCAGTGGCTGAGCTTGAACAACAGAGATCACTTAATGCCAACAAGATCAAGTGCAAAAGGGCAATAAGAAACCATCTCCACCCAGGATATTTTTTTTTTTCGGTTAAAGACTAATTAGCAGGAAGAAATTATTAAATCAGAGCATTCCTCAGCAAAGAGAGATGGACTAATTAAAATTAATTTAACACAAATTTATTTTAGAAAAATGACCATTGAAATGGATCAGAAACTAACCATACTTATTTTAGCACCTCAAGATTTAAACTTCAGGTGAACTATGAAATTAGGTAGCTAATTTTTCCAGAAACCCCTAAATCACTTAGAAGCCTTATTCATCTGTTCTAACGAAGAACAGGATGTAAAGTGCTTGCCTTTCCTGAGTACTTCCTAAGACCAAGTTGACTTGTCTCTCAAAACCCACGACATAAATTAAGAAACAAACACTGGCTGACAAACATTATTTTTGGTATTCAAAGCGTCAAAGCTCTTCTTACCTGTTAAATTTAAATCAATTATTAGAGTAAGAGTTTAATATCCGTGATCTCAGCTCTCCTAAGGAGACTGGGCATGGTCACTCATGAATACACAACCCATTGTAGCCGCAGACAGCATGCAGTCATTCAATCGTCTTAGGCTGTGACACAGCATGATCAACATACCTGTCTTATTTTCTATTTACAATCTAAAATAACAAAAATGTGAGACCAATGTGAAATTCTTATTTCTTCTTTCACTGCACTATATACTCATCCGCAATACAGATGTGATCTAATAAGAAGTAATAGAAAAATAAAGCAAGAGCAACCCAAGCAACATCTCTAAGATGCTGCACCAGCCAAGGCAGCTGGGCAAGCAGGCATGTGTGCCTGAGACAGCTCTGGAGGTGGCAGTACCCAGCAGGTTATAAAGGTTGCTGGCATAGGTCACGAGGGCAGAGTACTACTTTACTTTTACTGAAATAAAAGATTGGGCATTCTTGGGTCACCCATCATCATTGGTGTCTCACGGCTCTCATTGCATCTGCCGCACAGGGTCTAGGAGGCAGCGAGGCAATAACCAAAGAATGAGAAAGGCAGCGAAGTGACTTGCAGACCCATGCCCCAGCTGCCAGTGTGGGACTGGACACTCAGCTACACAAGCTGAGCTGCAGACATGAGACCCTTGCCAGGACACAGGTAGCTCCAACAAAAGCACCTCATCCCCAGTAACTCCGCAACAAGGACTAGATTGTTTTCCAAGCCTGCAAGTACCTCTTTTCTTAATTTACATAATTTTCAGTTTCTGCTACAATAATCACCTTCAATGCAGACATTCAATCTCCACATCTCTACACCTTACTCTATACCACACATCAAAGTTTGACTGTGTAATTTTTCATGAGCAAAACTGTACTGTCTAGGCCTCAGTGTGATGTATTTTGGCAGAGAATGTCTCCATCAGTATCAGCTATACCTGAATTTCCTTAAGAAACAGTATTGATTTTTCCCTTTAGGTATATATGTTTAATGAAAAACTCACTCACGCCTCCAAAGATTGTCTAGCCATTAAGTTGGTCCCCCTTCCCGCATCTGCTTATTTTTTTTCTCTAAATGAAGCTGTATCAAGGGTCTTTTGGCAGAATATTAAGAATAGCATATATGCTGAGGTGATATGCCTATAATACATAGAAAAGACATGCAATACAGTCATCATCCTTGACCAGATTTTCCATACCCTGCAATATATCCTTTTTTTACTGGGAGCTGTTCCAATACCTGAATCATCAAGAGCACTCTTTTCTTTCACAAAATGCCCTAAAAAATAAAAAAACAAGCTTCTTCCCTTGTCTGTTGAAAATAGAATATTTTACCTAACTCAAATTATCCTAGACCAAGGACAACTTTGAACAAATGCCAAGTTCTGATACTTCATCAGTGTTTAAGTCTAGAGGAATATTTATACTACTGTGAAGGAAAAATTCACAGAGATCCGATGAACATGCCTGCCACAACACAGCCCCAGATGGCTCCTGCATATTGTAAAGTCACCTGTATCTGTAGAAGCAATTGAACTGTTAATCTTAGAAGATTAAAGCAGCCTACCAAATGTTCTTCTTGCTAATTTGGCATGTACAGAGGGTCTGGCTAGTGAAAGGAACCTGAACACACCTGTAGAGGGATACACAGTGAGTTTCAAAAAAAATTTGAAAGATGGTTTAAAAGAATGCCACTTCTCCTTTTCCGTATAGCACATGGCATATAAAAAAGCTATACCAAAGCAGCCTGTTGTGTATAAAAGTTTTCTTTTGCAAGGTTAGCATCCTTCAAAGCTGTATGCAAATGCTTACACCAGTGCCTACACACACATCCATAAAAACCTTAAAAATTAAAACTGTTGCCTTTGTACAGTAGAAGCAAGAGAGTCTAACTGAAGCAACTCTTATCAAATGGTCTGAAAGTCACAAAAGATCCAATTAAGATAAAAAGTTCAAACCCAGGACATTTCCTCTTCTTTCTGACTGCTTAGGTCAACATCAGACATCTGTCCTCACTAATTTTTGAATTAATCCCCTTTGAAGCAAACTATTCAAAAGCTGAAGATATATCATCTGTCTGTCTGATGAGGCTTCCCCACCCCCACCCCATCAGAAGGTGCTGTTTTGAATTAAACAGTCTCCTCTACCGTGCAGTTGGAAACATGATCACAGCTTTGTGTAGAGAAAACAGTTTTGCTTAGTCAAGTTAAAACATCAGCAGAGATGGAAACACACCACGTCTTATAACTGCAGGCTACTATTACACAGGCAGCTGCACTGAAATGGTCTTCAAACTGTCCCACAAATGACCTCTACTCTATCTTTTGCAGAATTAAGCAATCACAGTAACTGCTTCTGCTAGTTCAGATTTAAACACATTAGATAGGACGGATTTTCAAAAAAAGAAACCCACCATGTTAGGTTACCTTTACCATACCTCAAACACTGGAATAACAGGTTTCACACATGAACAATTCTGCTCACCCATTTCCAGTAATAGGAGCATTATTTGAAAACAAAGAGATGATAGAGAGCAAGAAGTCCATGACTTCTCCAGATGACATTATACTTTAATAAGTACTGCACAAATTGCTCACAACATTTTGAAAAATTTTCAGTATTTCTCAGACTCCAAAGAGCTCCCATCATCTTTCTTTTCTTACAATATTTATAAAGCTGTGATTTCTTTACTTTGCAGAATTGTCATTTAACATTCTTGAGTAATGATACTCAAAACTTCACAATGCCGTTGCTCATACAAATCTGAAAGCCTATTTTCTTCCACTCCAAGATTTAGAAACTCTAATGTAAGTCTACATGCATGATTTGTGCATACTCAAGGTATTACATGCCTACAGGGCTGGCAACCATATAGTGTGAATAGTACCATGCCCAAGTATTTTAGATAGACCAAATCCAATGCAACGACAGCAGGGAAAATGGCTTCGGTCTTTACACCAATTCACTTGCGTCTTCACATCGCATCCTTTTGCTTCCCTAATTTATCAGCCTCCAGAGCCTCCTCAAGCAAGGGCCCCCCTCCCCCCAATACCTCCAACACAGAAAGATCTACTAGCTTCTTACAATGACTACAGAACCCCATTGAGAAGTTCTTGTGTACCCCACCTTGTTTAAAAAAATAAAAAAACAAAAAGAGAACTTGTGAAAGTATGCATAGATACACATCAATCCAGAAGAAGAATTTGAACATATTCTAGTCCAACTGACTTCAATTGCTTAAGTGATTTGTTGGAGCAGAGCCAGTACAATAGTTCCTGCAAAAGCAAGGCCATAAAGAACAGTCAGCAGCATCCTCCTCTGCCTGGGGGGGGGGGGGGGTCTGCTTCCAAGGGAAGGGCTGCTAAAACAAACTCCCTCTGTCTTCGAGGGCCCTCTACAGACCTACGATAATACACAGAGCTTGCTAAAAACTTTTAAGGATTGTGATTTTTTTTAAAAAAAAGACAGACATCTGCTACACCCACAAGACATTTGTTAAATTACAGCGTATATTAAAAAGTCTACAGATACCAATGTGGTATCTGTTATCTACTGCCGAAAGAACAAATACTCAATTGTGCTCTTGCACAATACTTATGCATGGCTGTTGGTAGACTGGTTCAGAATGCATTTTTCCTTCATTAAAAAAAACGTAATTTCATCTCCCTTGCAACTCTAGCCATGGAGAAGAGATAAGGAAATATGTTTAAGGAAAGTATGCAAAAATCAAAAGAAATGATAGAGGGATCGCAGTTGCATGCATTTAAAGAAAATAACTGCAAAATTGTGAGTGTACATTAGATTTAAGAAGAGGAGACCAGTAACAGCACATCGTGTGGATATTTGCTCTCTGAACCACATATTCTTATTTTCCTTTAGGAAGCCACGACTTTAGCACTTGAAAAAAAACCAACCATACCATAATCAAAACACAGTAAGTTTTCCCCCTTTTAAAAACTGATACAAACTAAACAATAGCGACTCCACACTTCAAGTAGACAATAGTTTTTACAAGGTGTTTTGTCAAAAGGTCTGTTTACTAATATTTCCATGCTGTGAGCTGACGTGTTATACCATAACAACTCTCAATGAAATTAATACAGATTTACATGAGACAATAACAGCTCCAAAAGGAGCTGTTGAAGACCATTGAATAAAAGAACACTTAATGAAAAGATTCAGCGGGCTGCAGAAACTGATACCTAACAAATACTGTAAATGCACATAATTGCAATTACTAATACTAAATTGTACCAAACTATCAGTCTACTTTTATGACAAATAAATAGATAATTGAGTGTCCTTACCAGAACTACTCTCTGAAACCCCACAAAATTGTGATGTGGCAGCAGTACAGCCCTTGGTATTACACCACCTGTAACACAAACCATATTATGATAGTTTCTATCAATATTTATTTTAAAGGATGAAAAAAGGATAAAAGCTATTTTTCTACCAGTCTTTTTACTAAAGCATTAAAACAACATTGTTTCCTACTGATTGCAATATATGCTTAGATGAGAAAATAATCAAGCAAAATTAAAGACCACCTTTCAATTACTTACATGGAAAATATTCCCAAAAAGTACAGGTACAGTTTCAAGTCTATGCTTTTCTCACTTTTTTTGTTGAAAACAAAACCCTACCACAGAACAGAGCATTAGCTTTAAAGGAATTTCTGTTCTTTTTGGCTGCCCATACTGACAAAGGGAAACTTTATGAGAATCCAGATTAAAGTTTATAAACGTCGAAGTATTGATGCAGTACCTTACTTTATGTGTTAGCTAAAGTACGTAACTAAAATGATTCAGTAGGAAGATAAAAAAATAGGAAGCACAAGGCCATGATCAAACCACCCAGTGTTTTCAAAATTGATGACTTTGGATCTAACTTAACACCAATAACTTTAAATGAATATGTTATATGAAAGGATCCTTAAAATACCCTCATGGAGTTAATTTCTTCAAGTGACTTGAAAACTTCCAACACTCCCTAGGAGTTAAGTACATTATGCACCTGTGATCAGAACAATTACCCATTCTGTATTTGTATAACACATCGATTCCTACCACCAATATTCATCACAGATTATATCATTAAGAGTGATTTTACATAAACAAAGAGATTAAGGAGAAAGGTTTAAAGGTAGGAGCACAGGCAGACTGTCTGGGCACCACAAAAAAAAAGAATCCACATATCAAAAAAATACTGTTTGAAGCAGAACATACTTAATAGTAAAACAGATAATCTTGCCCCAAATGGAAGCAGCTCAGGAAAACAGCAAGCTATTTTCTAAATACCAAACTCCAGCCACAAAGGCCACAAAATGCATTACTAGTAACACTGACACTTTCCAAATACCTCCTTAAAACAAGAACTAAACCCAAGGAAGGCGACACATGCCTTAAACAGCATGTAGCATTTAAGACTTTGCCTCATCTTTAAAATAATCATTGACCTCTAAGAAACCCTCAGCTATTTAGTCTGTTACTAAGTTGAAAAAGACTTGGAAATGTTTTTTCCTTGTGTTGATTGAGGAATTACAGAATATTTTGGTCAGTGATCATTTTCCATGTTTAAATTCCCAAAAGATTCAAATAAACCTCTCCCTCCTTCCTGCAGAGTCCCTGACAGCTGAATGGTCATTTGTCTCTTAAAATATGGGAAGAGCCCTGGGCGAGAGAAAGGAGAATGCCACAACCACTGATGGCACTACAGCCTCCACGTACAGAGAAACTGCAGCATTTGTTTAATTAATATTTACATATTCATGGTTCTACTTTTCAGAATGAGAAGATACAAATGCTATGACCTAGATGTGTGAGAAGTAAATGCTACAAAGCATTGGAGACTGCCAGCTTCCTCACAATAAAGTCAGTTTATCCATTAATACATTTCTATGAAAAACACTCCAGTACCACCACCCTGGACTTGAAAAGCATCCTGGTCCTTCCCTGTAACAACACTTACTGACAGTAGCTCACAAGGTAAGTGAAAAGGTCATGGCCCTATATTAATGTAATTTTAATTCTCTTCTAGGCTATTACTGCCTTGATTGTATGTATCAACTGTATTGCTAAAATTTAAATTAAAATAATAATAATAATAAAAAAATCAGAAGCAAAGTTTAAAACACATAAAAGTTTAACTCTAAGATGAATGATAGTGCAAAGGTCATTAAAAGGGCATGCTGATCCTGCTGGCTGAACTAACAAGAGGGAGAAATAAGTTTCAACACTTAACATGCTTTGAACTTTGTAAATTTTACTTCTACATTGAGTATGTTTCATTCATTGAGTAAACTGTTTCAAGAAAATAGTTGGTATTACCCCCAAAATGACACCAAACGGGAGGAAGACCCAGGAGGCCCTACAGCAGAGCAGTGTACCACCACAGCCTCAACAGAAGCTGCCTTAAGAGGAATTCCATTCCTCTCCACAATTCCCCACAGAGCATACACAAAAACACAACATACACAGAGCATCAGAAATTCATCATTGCATTAGCCTCCCTACAACAACACCAAGAAACCTGTTTACAGTTAACTAATTTGCCACGGGATGGAGAGGGCTGAGAGGTGCACAGCAAGAATTGGATGCATGGCCCAACTTAGCAGATCCTTTAAGAATGGCTAAGTGACTAAAGTAACTTTTCAGATGGACCCTAATAGCCAGCTACTTCTGCAGTCGCTTGCACCACATAAGGTAACCTTCAGAGAATCCCCTAAATTATATTTATCCTGGAAACACTTTTATTCTGTTTAATAAGTATCAGTAGAATTTACTGCCTGTGCTGCAAAGACACATTACGTAGAGAAAATATGTTCCCCTCACCCCCTTTTTTTAGTATGTTAGTGATACGAACAGAATTTCTAGCATGTAGGATAAAAACTTCATGTTTAATTATATTCCTACCAAGCGATGTGATGAAATGAAGCACATCACAGAGTGCTCACCTATAATCACAGGGTAGGATTTCCTTTACTACATCCACTCTTCAGACTTTGACTCTGCAGTAATGCTGCAGATTGTTTCGTAGGTACATGATTAGTCTTTTTTCTTTCTTACAAGATGCCTATCTACATGTATTTTTCAGAGAATCTGAAAAGAATCAAACTGAAAACCTACAGTCTCATTAAAGAAAAAAAAAAAAAAAAATCAGAGTTGAGCAGGAAGTGAAGGGCTAAAGAGATTTACCAGCCTCAGGGAGAGGACAGGAACAGAAAACACTGCAAAAATGTGGATGATTTTGAGGACCCAACATGTTACATGACGCTCACTGGCAAGCTTAACGACTGTATCTGTTACTAAAATGCTCACACTCCGTAAGAATTTGTGCATCGTGAGCATGAAATCTTCCCCTCTGCAGCTTAAAATAGCTATACATTTAAAAACAGTACACAAAAATATACATTACTTCCCCATTTCAAGATTAATTACAGAGCAGGAATTTTATCATACTACCACCAATACACGTGATGATGCCACATGTAAACATACTGCACTTATTTTGGCACAGGACAGCAACAGAAACGATAGATTTAAAAGGATTCTGTGAAATGTCACTCTCTCCCTTGAAGTAGTTTATTAGTATCGGTGAAGTTGGGAGCCAGGGTACCCAAGAAGGCCACGCTGGATTAATCTGCCACTAGAGCGTGCTCCTCTATCAGCACGGAGTCCTATTTACCCATTTCAGGGGTGGGGTTTTTTCCACAACCTTTTCCATTTTGCTAACTGAAAGAAACACAGGGGAAAAGTGTCTTGTACTTCTCTAAATTGCAGCAATATAGCTATCTAAACTAGATTGACTTAATCTTTTAAAGGGATAGCTTTGTTTGCAACCCTCTCAAGCTTTTGGACCGCAATTTCCATCACAGATTCTTTTCTTCCATGACTTGTAGCTGAAATCCTTACTACTATTAGATTGGGACTTCTTAAGTCAATGCCATTTTTAAAAAATAATCAAAAATTGATTTTCAACAAACAAGTAACATTTCTTTTTTGAATGACTGTCTAGGGTTTTTGCTTGTTTTGTTAATAAATCATGTATAGTTAGGGGAAAAAAGACAGAAAAGTAAATTATGTACTCATAAAAAGTACTGATATGCATTTTATAAATTGCATATGGCCCGTTTGGGAGAGAGGAATGATTTGCTTTCAGGAAGTAGTGTTTACTGCTGTCTTCCCCACTAGACCACCTGTTAATAGTATTTGATGTTGTTTTCTTCCTGTATGAAGAGCACGACTATAGCAAAGACTGCTACCAAGCCAATGAAAAGCGTGTGTACAGAAAAATAATTCAGTATAAACTGACATTAAATGAAAATGTAAGTCTCTCTCTTGAACTTAAAGCCATGAGAGCTCAATGCACGAATAAGGCCTTATTTTTAGTCTGTCCTGTGAGTGCAGCGTAATTTCTGGTCTGCTTCTCCCTCCGTTTGCATAAACCCAAATGTTACCACTGAGATACTTGATCTGCTCACTACGATTTATTCCCTCTAATCCCCCTATTTCAAAGACCATCCAACCAACAAATGTCACCAGCAGAACTGAAATCCAAGTAATACATTAACAAAATAAGGGTTGGTTCATCTGCAAAACCAAGATTTGCTTTTCCATTTTGACTCTGCAAACAGCACCACTTTTTGCCACAGCTGAGAAAAAACACAACTAACAGGAGAAGTGACTTGGAATAAACCAGAGTCTTGCATTGAAAAATTCATGTTGCCTCTTAGAATCACTCTAGAAGCGTAAGCAAATCTGACTGCATTGATTGCTAAACATTTCATTATAATTCAGAAGCTTACACACAGTACAACCAAACACAGCATCAGAAGTTAAACTGACAATAAATCATTTATCGCATGCAAAGTTTAAGAACACAATTCACTGAATAATATTTATGATCACAAAGTAAACATGATAAAAGTGCTATTTCCTTGATAACAGCAGACAGTAATTTCAGAACAAAACACAAACACTCATCGCAGAGTTAAGACTTCAAAACCACTAACAGCTCTAATCCGACCAAAAGGGACTCTGAGCGAGATTGTTCTGATACGCTAAAATGTACACAGGGAAGTTTGAGTACTATGGAAGTTTAGAAGTCTCTGGGTCATAACCATAATCAAGGGAAAAAAAAACCAAAAAAAACACACAAACCAAAACAAACCAAACAAACAAACAAAAAACCAGGAAAATTTTAACCTGTAAATTTACAGCCCAACTAACATGATCCATAAAGCTCCCCAGGTAGATGACAACCAGACACGGATTAAAATGCTATAGAGATAAGCAAAGCTTCAACAATATTGCATCTTCAAGTGTAACTGTACTAGTAAACATTACTTGTTAGCAAAAGTTATTCCAGGTTCTGAAAAAGAAACTATGAAGTTTAAGATCTTTATCTGTAAAACATTCATGTTCTGCTTTGACTACCTCAAGGCAACGTCCCAAGCAAACAGGCATCTTCTCTTCCTCATCCACTGTAATTTCCGTAATTCATCCTTTTAACGACTTAAGAAGTCGTGTATTCCCAGTGCAGAGGATATTTTCAGAGAGCATTGATGATGCTCAGAAAGTCTTACATTTGACTAGCTGCTGACAGCACATCAAGGAAGCAGCAGTGTGTACATCTGTATGAGCTTCGGTATACTGAGGAGACAGGTTTCTGAGCTTTATTGTGTTGCGCATTCTTCAGATGAGATGTCTTTCAAACACTAAATGAAAATGACGCAGGAATTAAAGAACTGGAGCTAAGTGACTTGCATTTCCTGTTGTCCCATTATTCTTTATGCATGGAAGACAGGCTTTTTTCCATTCCTTCCTTTCTTTAGTATTTTGCAGCATACCTCCAAAAAACTGGTATGTATTGCTGTTTTTTCATAGACTGCTTATATACCGCCTATCACATGATATTACTTGTATACATTTCTATAAAGTTACTCGGTCAGACTATTTTGGAAACAACACAATGCAATTCTCATTCTTTCTATTTGAGAGAGAATCCAATTCTTTGGCCTGATCATAATTCAAACTGCTTGGCCTAAAGCCTTCAAGTTTTATTTTTCTCAGCGAAGAAAATCAAACACAGGAATGATTTTTACCAAACTGGAAGGCAGGAGCATTTCATTTTTTAAAGGTTGCTTCTACTAGTCCTGTTTCACAACTGGTGTTGCAAATGCTACAGGCACTACTTCGCATACTCATTAAAAATTATCTCTGGAACTCTCTCTCCTGAAAAAGCAGCCTTCAAAATGTAAGCCACTCAAAAGCACTACAAAGCTGGTCTTCTTTCTCATTCCTGAAAATCCTCAATTTTACCATTTTAAAATGTAGTAAATATCTTTTTCTGCCCCCTTGTCATTCTACATATAATCTCGAGCAGCTTACTTTATGGCATCAACCATTATCACTGTCACCATTCCCAGAGCAGAGGGCTGCTACATACTTCGTGCCTGCCTCTGAATTCATGACCAGAGGTTCAACCCCACCACAAATACAGAAAACGAGCAGCCTTCATCTTTCCGTTCACCCCTGTTAAGCCAATGTCGCCGTGTTCTCCCAGGAGAAAAGTGTGAGAGTTGAAACACCGCAAGTGACAGCAGTCAAAGACACTCAGAAATAAGGTCTGCCCTCGCTGCTCTTGGGCTGTGAGAAGGCAAGAGCCAAACTGCTGGGCAGTGTCCGTGTCTTGCGGGAGCCTCTGTTCCTTTCAAATAAATATCAAGTGGCACTTCAGGAATGGAGCACACCCCTCAAACTGGGCTTCATCTTACTTGGTATGCAAGTAAAAATAGTGGGATTTTGTTCTAAATTGGGCAGAAAGCAGGTTGTATCATAAGTATGTCATATCTAATTAAAGTTCATATCACTGCAATAGAGACTCACCAGTATAGATACAAACATCATTTGGCAGCCACAGTGGTTTTCAAACCTGCAGCTGGAACATAGCTCACAACATGAAAGCATAATAAAGCTACTGACTGAATAGCCTGCTTTCTAGGATTCAGGTATATTTTCTGTTATTTTATAGCACTGTAGTAACACTTTACTAGAGGGAAAGGCAGGTTCTTGGATTTCAGAGATGCAACTCAATGGGTATATGGAGTTACAACACAGATAGCTCTTGTATTCTCTCAGAAGACTTGAGTTAAAACTCTTGGCTTAGGTTTGTAGTGAAAATAAGAAGGTAGCATTAATCTAGTCACCACTTATTCATAAATTACATTGCAAAACCCCCAAACCTTCATTTACTTAATAGGAGCCCAAGAGATTGTGGAGGCATCTGTCAAAACTAACAGCAAAAAGAAGGTGCCTAACAAAGTCTTTCAAGTAGCAGTTGTAACGTACGTATCATCTACTTATGGAGACAAAAATCATCTTGGGACAGACGGATTCACAAAGCCAACCAAACAACTCAAACCGAGCTTACCAACCCCTGTGGTTCTGCTCTATGGAAAAGATTTTCACAAGGAAATATGATTCTATTTTTCTCCAATTTTGGAAGCACTGCAGCTGTGCATTGCTTAATAATTTAGTTTATTAAAGGCAAAAGGACTGTCAAAATCTATACAAACTAATTTGTCGTGCAGCAATTTTACATTATTGGAATCTTGTTATAATCTGACTAATGCACGCTATCGCTTTCTAACCATGCTTATAATTGGTTTCTTGGCTGTACAGGCCTAAAGACAGTAATCCAAAACATCTTCCAATTACACTGAAAAATATGCGTGTTTGCAGAAAGTTACATTACTTAATTTTCAGACTCAATGGGCCTTTAATAATATGAGATTAAAAAAATGTTTGCAAAAGGACACTAATTTCTGGTGCTATTCAGAAAGGTACTTGTTTGTGTAGCAAAATACCATCTTGAGACCTCTAAACGCTGAAGAAACGTACTGAGATACTGAAAGGAACAAGAGACAAACTCAAGAAGAAAAGGTAAACAATCCATTCAGATGGGAAAATGTATTTCAAGTCTATACATCCCAAACCAAACATGAAACCCAGCAATTAAAAGGTTCTGTACCTCAATGTTTATGTAGGTGTGACAGTTACTGAGGAACTTAACTCTTTTAATTCCAACACAAGTAACTGCCTATTGCCCTTGCCAGCAATTCTTACTGGGGCAGCTGAAGTTCCTTGAATTTGTTGGTAGATCAGCAGCAGTTCAAAACACAAGAACTTTGTACAGGAATTATTGCTTAATATTCCCAGAGCACAGAGTTTGACAGATGCTTTCACTGCAGTACCAGGATTGGCATACAGGTAATTTTTAAGATGCTTAAAGAGTTGTGGCCTGCTCTATTAGGCCACAAATATAGCTTTGACAAATACAGTTTACTATTTTTGATAGAAAAGATTAGGAAGTAAACATTACTAGGACAAGCGGCATTGCCCAGGGGCAGATATGCTTCTTAGCAGAGGAGAAAACATTGAAGTTGCCACTTGAAATGCAAGAGAATTTTTGTAAATTTTTAACATTAGAGGTTAGGGGTTTTTTAAACTACTACAAAATCTTAAAATTTGTCTATAGATCTTGGCAGATTAAGTGTGCACCTTGTGATGGATTCTCATTATTACAGTAAAATCAACAGGACTACATTACATACAGGTCAACATGCAATAAGCACATGCATAGATACAATATTCCCCGAGTCACATGGAACTGAAAGTAAGAATAAGGACTGTCATGCAAAGAGTCAGAAAAATATACGGGAACAAACACTGCAAAACAAACGCCTGACAGTCACTCCCAACATGCCTCACACTGACTGTGAAATGAGAAAATCATGCTTCAAGTGTCCCGCAGTTTAAACATGGGCCTCATTATCTGCCTACATACACAACTCCCACCACAACAGGCAAATGCTTTAGCAGTGTCCGTCCTTCCTTTGACCACTGTGATCTGGACAAACACTACCAGCCACATTTCATCAATGGAGAATAACTGAACCTTAAGCACTTCTTGAAATGGCCTGGATCTCAAGTGATGGATGCTGGAGACACCAGCCTCTCCAGTTAAGCTCGCTGCATCAGTAACACAAGTTGTTTTTATGTTGGTTCTCTGCCCAGAGCTGTACTGTGCATGGTAAAATACATTAGAGCTAGAAAAAAATAACACCTTAAAACTGAAATTGTTTAATATCTGCAAGGAAACAGAAGTAAGAAGCGTGCTCCAGAGATTCTGTCTATCCTTAACTGTTTCTTTCACAACGATGGTGCTATGAACTGTGCTGGAATACATGCAGACACACAGCTTTGGGGAGACCGGCAGCAGAGAAAAAATACAAACAGCTCCTCACCTTTGGAAGCCCAGGAGGGCTATGAAAGCTCAAAGCCCTGCACTATGCCTCCTCCATCACTGACAACCGTGCCCTCCAACAAGCAAACAGCTGTAGTGCCCTACCCTCCAAAGTACAGGGTATTAAAAGACAGAAAAGTACATCTGCTTGTTGTTAGACGGGTGGCACTAACACTGTTTTCTCCTCACACTTGCAACAAATGCCGAGAAGACCTTAACACAGAAGATACAGCATGTGGTCAAAGGTACTGCTGCTGCTTCTGCTAACAGGTGAGTTTCACATATAACAGCCAGAAGGGTTTCAATCCAGCAATAGCTAGCATCTTCTAGGACACAGTGTAAACCTCCTAGGACAGCTAGCTCAATGAATGATGTCAACCCTTTAGATAGCGGGGAAAAAAATTTTTTGTTCCCCATGAGTTGAGCACTCACAGCAAAGATACTCGCACAAGAGGGACAAGATGCAAAGATGATGCACACAAATTTCACAACCAGCAGTCACAGCCTGGGGTATCGCAGCACTGCTCTATCCAGTTTAGCGGAATGCATTTTAAAATGTTTGGGTATGTCACAAACCAGATTTAAAAATATCAAACACATTCAAAGTATAATGCATCTATCACATAATCTCCCTGCCTTATTACAAATTCATTTAAGAATTCATTAAAAGAACAAGTATCACACACTTACCAATTTACAAATGAGTCTAAGTGCGAGACAGAAGACAGGAGGCAAGGTGAATAGGTAGAAGAGATATAAACCTATGTTGAAATTTGTCCCATCAGAGCAAACCAGAACATAACATCTCTTTGGTACAGTAACCCATGTGCCATGAGAAGCAGTGTGCACTTGAATGCATGTTTTACTCTGATCCCAAAGGATTAAGCTTCTTGTGAGATGCTCCTTCTTATTTTATTCCTCTTCAGTTTATCTACGAGCTACCCACTTCCAATGGAGGCCTAAAAACTGCCCTGTGTTTTACTTTGTGTACAGGAAAACATATGGTACTGATACTGACTTAAAACTCACAAATTAAGGTGAGATGTAGGCAATGCATCGTTTGCTTTCCTCTTAGACATTGCTTCAAGAGGGAGGCTCTTCTTGGAATAGTTTAACTGCCATTATTTTGATACCATCATCCTCAGAAAGTGGTTTTGAGAAATATGACTGACTTGGCTTTCAAGCTTTTGATTGCAAAAGCATATAAGCATGAATGTTACTGAAGCAAAAGTTTCAGAATTAAATATATATGCAAAGAAGGATACACAGCACAGATGAATAATATATGCCTATAAATAAGCAGAAAAATAGACTTAAAATATCCACATAACTATTAATTAGTTATTAATATTAGATCTCTGGTCTATTTCCCTTCAAATTAGCCACCCACTAGCAAAATGTCAATTGCAAAACAAGAGACTATATTTATAGTACAACCTACTTTGAATTTTGAGAGACACGTCAGCCACTGCTAAATTACAATAGCCCCATTGTGTGCCTTCCTAAATTAACACCTAACTTTCATTACAGGCAACTGTATGTACAAATGTCCGATTCTATTTTAATAGTACGATTACAACACATGAGTTGGTACAAACATTTTTCCATACAGAAGTCTACATGAAGAGAAAGGCGGGGGGGGGGGGGGGGGGGGGGGAAGGTAGAGTTAGATAATTCATCGGTATGAAGCTGGGTCAGACATTGGCACAGCCATACCTTAAAAAGGTCCTATGCAGCAGTGATGCTAGGAGGAGGGAGCATCCAGGAGACATAAGAAATTCTTGGATCTGATTTTATTATTTCCCATGCAGAGACGAGCTTTGATTGCTAGTACTACAAGCAACGTACCATAAAATACAATACAACACGCTACTCCATCTTTAGACTGTATTCATACAGAAGACTTGCCAACAAAGGGGAAACAACCTCTCTAACAACAGATCTTATCAATCAGTGGGGGAAGGTGTATGCATCTCTGTAAGATACCCTGCACAAAACCACGCTGGGTCCAGACCAAGTCCCCAGGTGACTGCCAGCTCACTAGGATGGAAGACACATTTTATACGTGGCTACCTGCTGAAATGCAGAGGTCCCTCTGTGGCCTCTCCAGCTTCTCTTCTCTCATGAAAAAAAACACAGAGAGTACAATCAGCATGGGACACCTCTTCTCTGCAGCTTCTGCAAGTGACGTAATTCAGGGCTTCTCTGGCAAAACTAGACCATGTTGGAGATTTCAGAGGAAGTCAAAACTCACTGCAGTGAGGTGTTTTTTTTTAAAGAATATGGCCTATTCCACTGAATTTTCTTCTGGTTTGTATTTTGTGATTTCCTTGAACACAGTTCTCCTCCCCTCCTCTCTCCAGATGCCTGACACTATCTGCAGAAAAAGTGGAGAAAAAAGCATCGTGCAGAGGTTCACAGAAGATGGAGAGCTGGAGGGAGAAACCCTGGCAAGACACACTAAATTGTCTCAAGCCTTCTGCTGAGAGAGAAGTGGGACTCTGTTTCGGGTATGTCTG
Organism: Falco peregrinus; assembly: GCF_023634155.1. Taxonomy (NCBI): domain Eukaryota; kingdom Metazoa; phylum Chordata; class Aves; order Falconiformes; family Falconidae; genus Falco; species Falco peregrinus. The sequence continues at coordinate 21,837,605 of NC_073732.1, read as the reverse complement.
CCATAGAGAGGAAACAGAAATAAGAGAAAGAATTGCATAGTTACAGTTCTCTAAACAAACTTAAGACTAAGGAACATCATCTTCTCAACAAGAGGTGACCTGTGCTCACATTTCAGTGGGTAATAGTCTCTTTTACAGTTTTATAGCAGATTAATTTGCAATGCTCAGGGACGTCTAAAAGATAGACTTGAAGAGAAACACAGCAATCACTGCTGCTCATCTTTCCTCTTGGTATAAAATCACATCACTCTCCATCAGCTTGCAGAAGCATACTTCTAATAATGCCTTTTACAGAACCTCCTTCTACAACCAGCTCTTTTATTCTTGTAAAAAATTAACAAAACAAAACAAAAAAAATAACCTCCCTAGCCTTCAGATCTGCACAAAACCAGTGGCCCTGTGCCAGCTGTTTAATTTCTCATGTATTTATGCATACCAAAGTATTTGTACAAAGAAATGAATTGTAGTTGCAACTAATTTTGCACGCTGCCGATTCACCTTTAAATCCATGGGGAGTCAAGAGAATCCTGAATTATTAAGATCGTCATTTGCTATCTGGGAACAGGATTGTCTATGCTTTTCCATTTCCTAAATCTTCCATTTATCTTAAAATTCACTTTATTAAAAACTAGAGGAATCAAAATTGAGAAAAGGAAACAAGAGCTTCAAGAAGAAACAAAATATGAAGCCAGCTGGGCTCCAAAGCCATTTTCATCACATGGGATATTTTTATATCCATTGTACATTTTATTTTTTCAAGTAACTGTCACACATGTAAGCAGGAAAGCTGTGAGATACTCACAGGAGATAAGAAAGAAGAGATGAATGTGGTCCCATCCATCCCTTGCTGGGCTTTTCCCTTACATATGCTGAAAATATTTAAACATTAAGGAGATAATTTAAAAATTTTCAGGATTACGGTGGGCTTGACCAGCTAAGTGAAAGTCTCCACTATCAGCAAACTTCATTCAAGCAATGGCTGTGGGCTCCACATGACTTACAGCTATGAATGAAAACTGGAGCCCAGATTTCTGTAAGCAAATTTGCCTCTAGCTGTAACATTGTAATTGATCTCACATCACCTGCTTTATACCAAGCCAAGACCTAGTTCGTATCTTCAGATTTTTCTCCTATTCCAAAGCAGATTACTTCAACAGCTTATCTTAAAACATGCAAACACTATCAGCAGAAGGGTATTTCCATTTTAAAATATTTTTTAGTTACACTTATCCTAGGCAAAGCTAGTATTACAGACGGAAGGACATTTGACATGATTTTGATGGTTTAATTAATCTTAATAGAACTAGGGATAGAATTTAGAGGTTTGGGTATGTTATGGAGATGAAGGCAAGTGGTTTTCTGGAAAGTCCTGGCTCATACAGACCACTCAAAAAATCCACAACAAAAACTTCTTTCAAACCACAGAAAAAAGAACAAGCCAATAACAGACACTTAACCCCTACTGCTGATAGATGAACACCCATTTCTAAGTAGTACGTCTTCAGATGATTACTGCATATCCCACAGGCTCCCTGCCACTGCTTAGGGCTGCTTTCCACTAGACAAACCACACCTTTTATGGTCAATCTGGGTGCATCTCCTGGTGAGAGTATTCCTACTCAAAAGACACCAGGGAAGCTACCTTTCCACTGACTTTAACAGAAATAATTCTGTTAATATATGAACTGAATTTAAGTAACTATTACTGAATATTCTATTATCCAACCACAGAAACAATAAATCCTTTACCCGAATTACAGTTAAGAAGGGAGTTAAATCCAATGACCCTGTGCAGTACAGCAAGAAAAGTAGACATGGTTATTCACTCATACAACCTCTGTGGACAAAGATGAGGGCGAAAGCATGATTCAGCCTATGGAAGGCGGTCAGAGGCAGAAGAATGAGTCAGCACTGTCAATGATCACAGGCTTGAACTCTGGCTCCTAAATCTGCTAGACTCTTATAAATGTTATTAAAAATATATCCAAAATGTTACTTTCCGCCCAAGTTGAAGAAAACTCATCTGTCTATTCAAAACAGCAACACTCAAATGAGAAAGAGGTTCACCGTAGATATACCACATCATGTATTGGGGGGGACACACGCTAATTTTGTCAGAAGAAAATTGAGCACCCTTGCAAGTAGTTAAGGGTTTGTAGGGCTTTTTAGACCTATTGTACGTTTACATGTACATACTATATTTTTATAAGTGCTAGAAAATTATAATAGCAGATCAATTTTTGTTCCCTTTTATATTGAAAACCAAACTATTTAAGCACTAACTACCCCCGATAATACAATTAAAACCTGACCCAATTTCTAGACACAAATGAGCTGCGTTCTTCACAGCATAGCCATACATTTCCAAGTTCATCCCTACTTACCCTGCCTTCAATTCCTTTTCTAACACCGAAACCTCAGGAAAAAAACGAGGCTACTACAAATCAGTGCCTCAGAAGAAAATGAGCAGATATGCACACAGGGGGAGTGGGTGGCAACCCACACAGCTGGGCTTCCATGACTTGTAGAGAGGGAAAAGCCAAACAAGTCTATGTGCAGTTTTACATCATTTCTCTGCACTGCAAAACAGACAGCAAGTGAATTACAAGACTGCAAGGCCAGGATTATATAAAACCAAAAACCTCTGGTAGTCATCATCTTTACTATCCAAGTATAAATCACAATGTGCGTTGATACAAACCATTGTAAAAACTCTGATGTGGTTATACACACTTGGATAAAATGGAGCTGTACAAAAGATCTACAAAACACACACACACACACAGTTAAAAAGCAACACACGCAACAGATCATTTGGGGTTTACTCATTTCATTTAACGTTTTTCTGTTCTATTTCAGGCACCTCTCTTTCTGCTCAAGGAACCTTCACAACAATTAAAACCAGACATTATGAACATCATTATTACCACTATTTATTTGAGTAACAGCAGCCTTCAAAAGACCCTTTCTCAAGATAGGGGCCCCATTGTGCTAACATTGCATAAACACATAAGACTTGTTCCTGTGCTGAAGAGATTGTAATCTAACCAGACAAGGTTGATAAAAGCAAAATGTCAACAACAACAACAACAACAAAAAAATCTGTGCAGGACTGTTGTTTGTTTTGGTATATTGTCTTTAGACCATCTGCTACTCTTTCTTACCGACCAAGGTCCTCCAGATAGTCTGTACCACTGCTGCTGCTGATTTTGTCTTCCTAGCACATCCCATTAAAAAAAAAGTTAAAATATTTCCTCTTCTGTGGGAGGCAAAAAACACTGAAAAGTCTTCAAAGATAATGAAAGTGCCGAGATACAGCTCTTCTAGTCATTCCTGAAAGTGCTAGGTGTTTCCAAGTTAGGATAAATACAATGCTGAATATTGCCATCTTTATCTCAATTCATTAACTATGTCTCTGGTCAGTGAAATGGCATATTTGTAGTACTAAACGAGGATTAAATGCTAGCTCTTGGTTTATGTGCAAAAAAAAAAATCTAGATAAAGAGCTATACAGCAGTCTATTCTGTGTTTAGAAAAAACAATTTATATACAGCTAGTAGTGAGAAAATGCAATTTCTCTTACTTACTAACCATATAGCAAACAGCTTCCTACAGACAGGCCCTCACTCAGCCCCAGTGAACGCGCAGAAATACGGGCACTGAGCTAGATCAGAGCCTAGCGAGCAGGGAAGTGTTTTGAGGGAACAGGCTGAGAGGCGAAAGGAAAAAGCAGCAGCACGGGAATAGGCACTTCTCCTGTTCTTGGCTCTGGCTGTTAGGCTGAGTTAAGGAATGCCTTATTAAACAGCTGAAGCTCTAGAAATTTGCAGCCATTATCCTAGTGTGAGGCAAAACGTTACACATGCACTTCTGCCTGTCTAGGAATCTTTCTTCATTCAGCAAATATTTAGTAGATTTCAGATGCCCAAAACAAATGATTTTTCTAAGTGTTACTAAAAAAATCCATACAGCTCCCCTAGATTTGGTTACAAGTGATAAATAAATGCATTTCCTACAGTGAAGTCCATGCTTTACAGATCCTACAGCTACCTCTCTCATTGCAGCTTATTACAGGAGAAAGAAAGCAAAAACCTTTCTTCAGAATGCTCCTTTTTGGAAGAGTTTTTGGCATTCACCTACTACTACAGAAACAATTGTCCCCCTCCCCCTTTCAGTATATTCCTGCTTTTCGACAGCATTGTACTTTTCATTTAACCCAAGATGTCTACCATTAAATTCTCCTAGGAAGACACAGCAAGTCAGGGAATGCTTTACCTTTTGACAGTTCCACTATACCTCAGGAACGTAAGTGATTCCCCCCAACCAATTCTTCAACTAAGCTTCCTAATTATAGCGTTCTTATCACAGCATGTCAACATACGATAGCAGAGGCGCGGGTTTGCACACCGAATTGAAAATAAAGATAGCCACAAAATTACTCTTCAAACATGCTAAAACCAAACACACAGTAATAGTGTACTATTGTTTCTCGACCCTGACACCGTGTGAAGCACGTTGCTTGCGTACACAAGCCACAGCATTATCCTCTGAATTGTCCTAAGTGATACTCGGCTCCCATAAACCATGCAAGGGCTACAGACACCTCTCACTGGGCAGTCACATTTCGCCCACTTCTGTTCCCAGACAGGCCCTTTTATTTGACCCCTAGGCAATTTTCATGGGTGTAGCCAGAAGAGATATGTGAGGCAGGGCTTATTGTTTTTTTGAAATATATAACTACTCTGACATGCATTAATTTTCCAATGGAAGATTCCCAGGGAGGTAGAGCTCTTCAAAATACAAATGACATGCTGCCAGGCAAGAGAATAAGGAAGCAAGTGTGTTACTCTGTGACCTAGATCTCCTCCAGGGATCTCCAAGCTCCTTTCCTTCCCCAGAGCACTGTGCCTACAAACCACTGTGGATTTTCCACTGGATGAGTTATAAGTCACAAAAATATGTGGCAAAATTAACTGCACTTAAGCTGCAATGCTTTTTCTTCAAAAGCAAGCAGTGGTATGCTTCCTAACTTGCATAGTTGACACCTTTTTAAGTATATGTCACTTGCCACAACTGTAACTTGGCACTTCCAGTAACACTCTGCTCAGGCTTTGCTGATATTTCCCCACTCATGCATTGTGCAAGAAGTCCCAGATCAATCTTGGGTTAACACAGAACCTTAGGAACCCCCCAAAATTAGTATTTTTTCCATATGTTTGCTATGTATAGATGCCACAAGTTCTCTTTGGTGGGTTTTAGGACTTACATATCTAACGCTCCTTTTCAAAACATTACTTTTGAAGACATCTACGTAACAGATTAAACTCTTTGTCAGATTAGACAAAAAAATTACTCCAAGACCTGCTAGATGCTTCTGAATTTGCTGAACTGTAATGTTTGTATTCATTATATTGTTTTCTCCCAGGTGACAGTTTCTGTCCCATGTTCCTAACATAAGGGCATGATTTACTTCTGTATGTGTCAAACTTCCTCATCTGGCAAAACAACATGGCTGAAAGATGGCTGATGTTCTCTACAGGTTACACAAAATTAGGCATTCTTATCTTTCAAAAACAAAATCTGTTATTCCACAAACTGTGCTCATTAGGAAGACCATGGGGCTCCCTGCTTGAGCCCAATTTGTGTTAACAGGCGTCCATCTTAAAACTAGTGAGGGTATTTTGCCTCCTGTTATATTATGGGAAGATTATCCCAAAAATCTTACTCCCCTGGTGAATGAGATCTGTTTTCCAATTTCCAGCCTGAACACACTCCTTGCAAGATACACACATTTCTTCTTATCCCAGTGCTGTCTTCAATCTAACATAGAAAGCAGTTGCACTCGCTCAAATCTTTATGAACCCTTCACGTACTTAGAACAAGAAATTACATCCACTCTCAGACTTCACTTTCACTGGATAAACCAACCAGCCTCGCACTGTCCTCTTGTGAGATGAACTCAGCTCTTCCTTTGCCATTTCCATAGTCCTCTTCTACACCTGCTCCACTTCATACTCATCCTTCTTGAACGTGGTCTACCAGAGTAGTTCAGTGTTACACATGAGGACTTGGTGGTGCTGCCTTGCACATGAGCAGCATTAACACTTTTCTGTTCCTACTACAAGTACCTCTTCACCTCACCGATTTTATGACTACTTTTTTCAGAGCTTCAGGATACTACAGAAAAGATATTCTTTGATTTTACTGGCTAATATACTCAAGTCTTCCTGTTCCTCCATCATTTTCAAGAGATGAGCACCCAGGTTAGGGCAAAATTCACATCTATCCAGGAGTGCACAGCCACGCATCTTGTGCTATGCAATCTCGGTCCACTTTTTCCACTCAAGTCTTAAAAGCTCATCCAGCTCGTCCTGTAGGATACTCTGTTCCTCGTCTAAACTGACAACATCTCCCAACTTTATGTCACTGGCAAATTTTTTTGCATACTCCCTCTTACAGTGCCAAGTTCGTTAGTGATTATATTAAAGTCAGCTGAAGACCAATTCTTAAGGCAACGAACTTCCTTTAGGCCCAGCACATCCCATCTGAGCACAAAACAACGTGACCTCCCCTTAACATGCTCCTTATTCACCTCACAATTCTTCTACAGTATCTTATCAGTATTTTAACAAACAATTTCCGATGAATTACTGGAGCAAGCACCATACCACAGTCTAGCCAGATTAGCCCCAGCATACTCTTTTGTCTAAGCCCAAAAATGAACAACTTTATGAAAGACAGACAACACAGATCCCACTATAAGTGTCCACAAAGACCAGGTACTTAAGTCTTGTCTACTGTGATTCTAAATATAAATAAATATATGTAACTATATGTACACACACACTACAGGGTAGCAACCCTTCCTCAGTTCCCTCCTAACGCAAAGGCAGAGCTCCCATGAACTCCAGACACAGGGACATTAGGACTAAGGTACTTCAGAGGATCACAGTTATGCTATGCCATAACATTAATTCTTCTTCCAAATCCACATCTGACTGTGTACGATGGACAAGCAGTCCAATGAAAATGAGAAGCAGCAGCAGCAGTCTAAGGGATACTGTCAACCTCAACAAGGTAATCCCTGCAACTGCCACGACACAGCCATATTACAATACAAAGATCGGTAGTTTATTTAGTTGGTGTTAGGGAAAAAAAGGAAATTCAGTTCAAATACATGGACCACCACAGAGCCAACCACAGCACGCGTGAATAGGAAAGAAAAACACAGGCAGTGCTTGTTGGTGCAGGCTACAAGGAGGTAGGTATGCTGAGAAACCTCAGTCAGCTTCAGCAAAGAGAACAGTGGAACGAAACTGGACGGATCAATGAAGGCAACTTCACAACAGCCTATTCACCACGACTTCCAGCGTGAGACAAAAACTAGGACACACAAGAGTCTGCCTGCTGACTGGGGTGGCCTTTCAGCCAGGAATCTAGTAAACTACAACAGCATAGGAAATATCTTAGTAATAACCAAAATCGAACGATTAATCACAAAAGGATTTTGATTTTAGAAAAAGTTAAATATAACAGAAAGTAGGAATTAGGTTAGTGGAAAGGTATGCCAACAATCTGTTCCAAGCAACATTCACAAAGTAACACAATACTTGTTATTTGTGTGTCATAAAAAGCACGAAAACTGTAGGAGAAACAGCAGTGATGGCCTTGCCTATAGAGCAGCACGTCACCTCAGGGGTGCTAATGGTAGCAAATAATAACTTATGTATTGTATCTTCTACTTAGAGCAAAACGCCAGCATCTCTAGTGCTGTTTCCTTTTGCAATTTATGAGGTTTACAGTCACCTCTTCCGTGTCTTTCCTTGGGTTCAAATACCTACTCCTCAGGTTACTTCCCATTTCCCAGATGGTCAGTCCCCAGAAAACATCTTCTGTGCCTCAGCCACTTCGTGGTTAAATCCATTCTGACGGCTCATTAGTAGAATAATTTATCAACTGTTGCAAGAATAGCTGTTACAAATTTGTTTTCTATGTAAATCAGGTTCTGTGCAACTAGGATGGAATTCCAGCCTTTTCAAATGCATTTTAATGTGAAATGCTGACATCAAGTCTTAAATTCATTTGATTATTTTTTCTGTTTATGTTATTAGTAATCAGTTTTTCTGGCACTCTTTTCTGTTCCAGTTTAATCACTCAGTTGAATTACTTGAACTCCTGCTGAACTGCACCAAAAAAAGGAAAATTAACTAATGCCTCATTTGATCTTGTGACCATAAAACTTGTGTTTTCATTCCCTCTTTAACCTCTGACCATCTATTTTTCCCCTTAATTTGTGTGTTATGTACCTGATAGTTTTAAATTTGTTTTATTCATGAAAAAAGAATCTGCTCTGACGGTTGATCTGCCCTCTATTCATTTCAACCACTGCTGACTTTATCCTAGATTCTCATTAATAAGCACGCATTTAAAATCAGTTCCTCATAGTCCATCATATGTGCACGTTATTTGACTCACTGTATTCCCTCTACCAGAAGCACTGGCTGTTTTCACAGGAAGTGTTGACTATGCTAATAGAGAAAACAAGCTTACAAAAGAGTGAAATACCTGATTTTGTAAAAGCTCATTTGCCAGTCTATTACTTTATTATAAAGTCCTCTCCCTTTCATGTTGTTATGATGGACTTGAACTTAATTTATGCTGCTTGGTTTTTCTTATTTTTTGAAACAGTTGTCAAATACCTGAACACGTGATGAAACATTTTTAAATCGCATGCAGACCATAATAAAATATGGTCCACCTACAGCCAAAAGAAATTAAAGGGGGAGATTTCATAACTACCATTAATGAGGACCCGCATTCCAACTAGGCTCGCATTTGACATCAGCACTCCCCATCTGTGTGACTATTAAATTCATGGCTGTCAATCCTACATACATATGCTCAATATCAACCCCGGGAGGATTCAGATGCCTTGTCTATTCAAAAAAATATTCAACAGTTTTTTATATTTGTTCATTAAATAACGGTAAGAACACCACACACAACCTTCATTTACAAATACAGGCGCACTAACGCAGTAACTACAGTCTTTATTTCTATTCATATGGTGAACCAGAGACTTGGCATGTAAGCACAGGCTTCTAGATATGGCATCCATGTTGACGGCCACACAGGTGCAGGGTCCCTGGTCCTTGGTGGCCAGCAGGTCTCCATTTCTCCCAAGTCAGTCAGTCGTATACTCAATATCATTCCTCCCAGCCTACAGACTTGCTGTTGTTCTATGGCAATATTCATTATTTCCCAACATCAACACCATTGAAACTAAAGGCAGCTTTTACTTTTGTTGACATGAACCAATACCAACTTTCTGTTGATAAGAAGGAAACCAGGATCAAGATCTGATGATACAAGTAACACATTAACATGGTCTTCTGTGAAATAAGCCCTGCTTCTCTCCACTTGGTAACACTTGTGCTCCAACGTGAAAGAGCCTGTCCTTGGGTTTTCTCTACAACATCCCACTTCACATATGCCTAATATCCAGTTTAATTTTTCAAATATGCAACAAGCTTAGTCAACGTCAAGAATATTTAACACTGTATTTGTAATTCATTCGTATAATGAAGCAGAGAAAGGATCACTGCAGTTTATGTAACTTCACCATGGGCATAAGGCAGTGAACCCACAGCAGAAATGTAACATCTCCCTCTCCTCTAAAGCAGATGGCATGCTGATCAAGTAAGATATAATCTAATGCTAACTGCACTACTGCTATTACCTATTGAACGAAACCCAGTACAAAGCAGTAAAGAGAGAAAAAAACCAAGGCAGGGGAGGTGAAGGAGGAGGAAGACAACAAGGAAAAAAACCTCACAAGAGTAAAAGAGCCGTAACATAAGACAACCTATTGCAGCAGAAACAGCCTCTTTTCAGGTACATTTAAGATTTAAAAACCTAGGAATGGAAATAGGCAAGGAACAGCAATGGCCCTCATCCTGTTCTAGAGGACGTCACCCTAGTTTGAGATGTTTGCCCAGTTCCCTTTGTTCTTGTGATTGCACTGCACTGGGCACCTGCCAGGGGCTAAATATCCCGGCTGCTTAGATTTAATTACTTATTTATGATTCTGCCGAGAATTCTTAGTCAAAGCTCATTTCTGAACTGTAAAATGCTTAGAGATCAGCAGTGAAAGTCCTCTGACAAATGCTGCTTCAAAATAATGCCACCACTTCTTAAAAATTTTAAGAACAGTAGTTTCCCTTTCAGTTGATTCATTCAGCAGTGAACTTTAAATAATGGTAGAAAAAGGAGGCAAGGGGTCCTTATCAGAAAGGGATCTTACTACTGTGTTTCTTTATGTAAAGGAACAGAAAATTTAAAAACCCTCCAAAAAATGGATCAGAATGCAGTAGTACATACATTTTTTCACGCTTATCACAGTATGCACCCTACCACACCACATAATTTTTCTTCTATATCACATTATTAGCACTTCCTCTTCAACACTAGGTCAGCTAATTCATGCTGATCCAATAAATAGAGCTTATGTATGAACACTCTGAAATATAATTGTTCAGTTGTAACCAATTATCAGGCAAAATACTTTGCACTTCACCTTCCTTCAATGATAAGAGCACCCACTGATTTCAGGAAGGAGCAGAACAGTCCAAAATTTCAAGTTGCAACTGAGAATAGACTATTTCAGAAACTGCTAGAAATTGGGGGGGTCCCCCCTCTTAAAGCTATACTCCATAAACTGTATAACCCATAGCCTCAACAATAAATTTCATGAGCACTTTCAAGCCCCACCACTGAAAGTACTTTCAAGCCTGGTTAGCTTTATGCATGCAGGTACTCCTTATTTATATCTCAACAGAACTATTCCTACGCTTGAAGTTACATGTACACACATGCTTACGTATTTGAAGAATAAGGGCCCCAGTCTTACAGGATTATTTACATGGAAGCAATTATTCATGTCTCACATGGCCAACATCTTAACTACTGTCAAGTTTCATAAACTCTTGAAAGCAACGTCCCTGTTCTCAGCACAACGAAAACCAACCTTCAGCTTTACTGTCCTTCCAAAGGTCTGCCCACCCGCAGATACTCTTTCCTATATACTTTTAGTTCTGAGAGGACATTCAGCTCCTGTTGAAACAAAGTCAATTTCGTAATTCCAGGCCAAATCCTGGAGCTAGCGGCATGGACCTCCTGCTGCCCTTGGCAGGCACCAGCAGAGGCAGAGCTTCCATGCCAAACCTGACTCCTCCAGTTCCAGATGCAGGCTCCTGCCCCCGCCCCTGCTTGCCTTCCACTGCATGAAACCATTTTAACATACTGGACTTGCAGAAGATTAACCAGGCAGATAGATCAGCACTTAGATGGGTTTAGCCATTTTGGAACCACAGGATGATCGTTACATCCATTTATTTCTTCAGCTGTCTTCTAAGGAGTGGTAAGGTCACAGGACAACACTATGGAAGGCACCACAAAGGGGTTTGAAGGAAAAATCTTGCTGCAGTCTTGGGGAAGTTTTTACAGACACCTTCCAATCTCTTCACTGAATGCTTTTTTCTTTGGAGTGACTTATGTCCCCAGCTCCTTCAGCGACTCCTGCCATTTCTGGGCTAAATCCACTGGGCAGATAATCACATTGAGCATTGCAGCCATCAAGTTTCCTGGCCTAAGAGACTTGGTCCCTGCAGAGTTGTCCTCCTTACATGTAAAAGTCTCTTTTACATAACATAACAGGTGTGTTACACCTTCAAAACACAATATTCACCTAAAAGTAGACAGCACTGAAAAGAATGGACTTTGAAAAGGACACTGAAAAGAATGGACACGCCAACTTTGTATTCCCTTCGGGACTATGAGGACATGACTTAGCTGTCGACAGCCCCGTTTTCCTATAGACTAACTTTGTGCTCACCGCCTATCCTCAGACTTTCCTTGTGTTAGCTTGTAATGAATGATAACGTCCTCTGTTCTGTTCTGCAAGAGATCTTTTTAACTGATCAGTGTGTTGAACTCTGTCAAACTAACCACGAAGTAAAAGATGGAGCCGAGAACGCGGACATTGTGTTTTTCAGGACGCCTCTCAGAAGGCCACCACACTGCTATTCTTGCTTGATTCTTGCACAGCCCTTTTTGGTTCCTGTCAGATCCATCACAGCAAGCTGTTGATATGGGAGTCAAAGTGGCACTTCCCAGCTTTCTGTAAGTTCCTGCTTTTTGCACACTCCTTTTTATACTTGTAGATATAGATATATATGTGCATATAGCGATACGCACACACCAGCACACTCATGTCTTGCCACACATATTTCTACATATACAGACACACAAAAAGGCAGGCCTGCTTCAATGACCTGTAGAAGACAGAAAGGCAAACTGCTTTCCTTCTAAAACTTACAAGAGAAGCCTTGCAAGGTACGATGGAAAATCTCTCTCAGGTAAGCTACCTATCCCACCACATAACAAGAAAATTAATTTGCTAAAGCAAATTGTGGAAACCCTGACGTGATCTTTTACTTAGGCCAGAGGTCCAAGACTTTCGATTTTTATTTCCAACACATTCATTAATCCTTGTGACTTTGGATTAAGTACCCAGTTATCAGCCTCTAAATGAGCCTTCGAAAGCCTAGAAAATTAGCATTACACATGAATTTTCCTTCACTTAAACAGGCCTTTTTTGCTAAGCCCTTGTATCTTTCCTTTGAGACTCTGAGGAACATTACAGTTGACTGGAAGAATGAGAACTTTCACCAACTGAACACAGCCATACTCTCTCTTAGCAGGCTGTATCACAATACAAATGTTTTATTAAAAAAAAAAAAAAACAAACCTGCCAACAATTACAATGTTTTTAAGGAGTAACTGATATTTTACCTACGTAGTTATCACTTAACATACCATATATGACGCAAAAAAAAAAGGCATCTTTTAATCACCTTTAAATAGAAAAGCAAAGAAAAAACAAAGAGGGTGTGTAAACTCTGTGTTTTACTCTTTTTTTCTGTGCTAAGAAATGGAACTGACAGTCATGATTAAAAACCTGATCAAAAATGCTAGCATCATTTCTCAAGGGAATCAGAAATTCCTTTCTGATTCAAAGTTATGTATTGAACACAGGTAGCCAAGTTAAACCAAGTTCTGCTTAGGAGAAGAACACAATCTGTTTTTCTCAGGTCGACCTCTGGCCCATACTTTGCCTATACACATCAGAGAGAAAAACAACATAATAAAAACCTATAAAAGTCTTTTTTACTATAAACCAGATTAAGTTATGATTACTTTTGGGAGGATGAAGAATGTGTCTAGCTTGTCTCTTCAATCTACATTCAAACTGTTTCAAAGTTAATTAAGAGGTGAGTAATTGTTTAGAAATCTCTAGAATAATAAAATGTAACAACTTATAGCACAAAAAGCAGCCCTTAAAGAAAAGTGTGGGGAGTATTTCACTTCACTCCAAGTAACACTTGAGAATGTTTTATGATCACTGTAACAACTAGCATGCCCCTGAGACTGTGCAATTCTGAATTTCTAATATAATTTGTAGGGGGAAAATTAGGACAAAATGCAGTAACATTTCAAGTACAGTCTCTCAGTATTTTAAAATTTTATGAAGTATAAGGACTAGGTTAATATGGAATGAGTCATGTTTTTAAGAGAAGCAGTAATACAGACCTGTATTTTAAATCATAACTAGAAACATGTTTAATACAAAATAAAAAGAAATCAGAGTAGCTTTTTGTTGAAAAAAGGTCAACAACAACAATGAAAATTTACCAACAATAGAAAAGGCTGAGAGCACTGCTAGTTTTAGTTTTGGAAAGTTACAATACCAGGCTAAGCTACCACGTAAAAATGATGCCTTCTCACTCAACAAATCCCTTCCTACCAGCTGAAATTCATCCTTAATCAATACAAACTTTACACATATCAACTCTGAGTCTAAACAACAGGCTATTAAATCACATACATGCTTGGTGCAGTTCTTCTGATTTCAGAGTTATATTTGCTTTACTTAGTGCCAAATATATGCTGCATTACATTTCACTCCACAATGTCTTTGAAAGTCAACAGAATTACATACGACATTTCAATGTAAAGCAGTTACATCCAAGCAAACTTTCCTGGAGTGTCATTTTGCTCACAGGGCAAAGACAGTGGAGTTGCAAAGGTATAAAGTGAGGCTACAATTTATTTACATGTTCTTTAGATCTTAGATGGCCACACAAACCAAAGGAGCCCAGCTCTGCTCTCAGATCCCAAACTGAGTTTTCAAAGCTAGTGGTTAGAAAGACTATCCCTTTAACTTCTCAGTGATCTAGAGATGCTTGAAATATGTAACTCAGGCTAGCACTTTATGCATTTATTTCTTAAGGCAAATTCTGCAGTCACCATCCTTGTACATCTCAACTGTGACAACACAAGCTACCAAGACTGCTGAAAAAGAACATTATTTGATCAAATCTGAAGCACTAAGTTCCAATCCTTATCTTCAGACCTCACCTCTGCTTTCCATCTGCGTAACTATCAGGAAGCGTAAGTAAGCCATAAATACAGTTGGCAAATACAAACTTCCAACAGGCTGTATCGTTGAGTAATATTCCAGAGATGGGACGATAAGACTGCATCAAGCAAGCCCCTTTCTATAGGAGCTCAGATTTTAACGTCAGTATTATTATGCTGTCAAATGTGCTGAATCAAAACATACCTGATACTGCACAGATTTTTATTATTTTTTTTTTAATAGAAGAAGCTGTTAGTATTGAAGCACACAGCGAAGAACATCCAAATGGGGGCAACAGAGCACTCAGCTGGGCTACAGCTTGCCCCAGACAGGCTTGTGGCCAAAAGAGGAAGCAAAACCAGTTTACAACAGGATGAGCTATGTTATTGTCAAGTCACACTTTTCGATTCAAAATTAACATGCTGCCCTACTTTTCATCAGACAAAATCCAGGTACAATTGTAATATTTTTGTCAAACAGAATAATGGTCTAGACGTTTCTTAAAAAATTGAAACAATCCACTTATGTAATAAAAAGTAGTTATTCTAAAAACGCTATTTGCAACGTAAGCTGGCTTACAGTATATCGGCAGGAAGGAACTACACAGCCTTTAGTCAGTTAAAAAGGTACTTACCATTGGCAGTGCATTGATATGCAGAAGTTTTCCTTTCAGATGCCTCTTGCCACTGAAGGGTGATGCTGACAAGGAAATGAGACAAAATAGGAAACATTAATATTTAGTATTTTGAAAATGGTGGTGTTAACACAATAAAACATTATCAAGTATGGGCCTTCACAGCTCTTGCAGCCTACTCTGTTCAAGGAGCCAAGTGATTACCACTGAATTTGTATACAGCCCAGAGCAGCAGCGATCAGGCACAGAAGAGCACACAGACGTGAGGTTTTGCATATATCCTGCCCTACCCACATCACACAAACTGTTCCTACGGGGAGCCTGAAACACAGACCTTTGAACAAATAAGCCTGTTGAATGAATACTTAGCACCATCAGACCTCTAGACAGTTGCGCCCATTCAGCAGGAGTACGCACAAACAAAACAATGCATGTATAAAAATTCCTGATGTCTGGATTTTGCATTAGCTCTCCAGAAAAAACTTCAGGAAGTTAACTAAGCAAAGTAGGCAGCTTATAGTATCTTCTGCCCATGCCAAATTTCTTCTGGAAATAAACCTCAGCTACCAACTTCTAAACATTCTGGAAAAGCCCAAGCAAAAATCAGCATTCCAGTAGTTTGACTTCCAAAATGGTTACATCCACTGTGAAGCAGTTAAAAAAACAAACAACAAAATGAGAAATCTCTTCTCCTAACACATATTGCAGTAAATAACTCCATTTACGTACACAGGTGTGCCTATGCACCCAGTGAGTTACCAACTCCTGCAGTGACCTCAGTAATTTAAAAAAAAAAAAACCAGCTCATACTAGCTGCTGGCGACATTTGACAACATATACATAATAGAAATCTTCCTAGTGCAATATGAAAGAGAAATCTTTCCCATCAAAAACTGCACAAAAACGTAATCCAAAAAAATCCATGCTCTTCTTCTACATTTTAGTAATTTTCTTTACATATCAATAATAATTTTACACATGTAACAACAAAACAGTTAAGTACAAGCAAACACATTTTGTTGTCCAAATAGATCTTAACTCTATCCACTGTAACATCCATTTTTATTATGACAACTTGTATTCACACTAATATTTCTGAGTGGTTGCTCTCCATACAAATATTGCCAGACTACTTTTCTTTAGGAAATAATCTAATCGCCCACTCAAAGAGCAGAAAGGGTGACAGATGGACATGGGTGACTAATAAAGTATTATCAGACTATTTTTAGATTAAACTATTTACAAAGCATCCGTAAACTGTGTTAAAAAACTTTTACTATGAGTAAACAGTAACTAGGGTTTTCAAGGCTCATGATCAACACAAAGTTCTCATATGCAATTTTCAAGCTCAACCAGTAGTTAATGGTTTATTATAAAGCCATTTTTGGACACAGGAGAAAAAAAAAAAAAAAAGTGTTACAGCAGTCAAGCTTGTTTTATTCTTAGGACCCCACTGCACCACCAAGGTGGGCAGAAATGTAACCTTCACAGTGCAAGTGAGAGACACAGCAGTGGATGCTGAACAATGCAGGAGGAATGCTGGGAACTGAAAGAATTTGCAAACATACTCCTGTTTCCTTACTTAGTTGTACTGGTGCTGCAGAGATTATTTAAATAGGCTGAGGAAAACTCCACTCCTTGAGTGGCACGGTTTCTTATGCAGAGTTACTCAGAAAGTTTCTTTTTTTCCACAGCCAGAGCTGCAGACCAACAAAGAACAGAAAGCTTTATCAACTTGCTCAGCCGATCCCATTAAAACAAAGAAAAAATTACTTGCTAATAACAAGAGTTTTCCTTAAAAACAGAACAAACCACCAACCAACAGTCCTCTGAGAATAGTCTAAATCATTATAAAAACTGCATACAGAGAAACGCAGAGGACTATGCTGTCCCGTTCCGAGTGTGACGCTTGGTTTATTTCATTTGGGAAGGAACACGGCAAACATAAATAAAAGGATGATTGCACAAACATAAACCATTTTCTTCAATGAAAAAAGGCTTTCTTTAGTACACACTGCCCAAACTGTCTTCTTCCAACACCTCTCTGCCCTTGTGCAATCTTCTGAGTGCAGTACTTCTCGTCAAAGCCAGAGAGGGAAACCTTTCCGTCTGATCCGTGGAAGAGGCTTCTTGTCCTTCGCTTTATATCTAAACAGGGCAGTGACACGGAAAGAAGCTGGAAGCAAAGACTCAAGAGAGCAGAGAATGAGAAGAGAAAGGGTTCACTGACTCTGCTTCATTCCTCACTCATGTTAATTGGTTGTAGGCTCCAGTTTTAAATAAGGGCGCTTGAAATGACACGTAAACATTTAGAAAACTCTGTGATGTCCTTCTTCAGAATCAAGTACTGAGTACAAATGCCTCATCGGCAGCTTTTTTCTTTCCAAATTTATCCTATTGGATTTTGTCATTTTGGCATGTACCTTGAAACAATGCAGATGACAGCTATAATTTATTGATTTTAGACTATCTCTTGCCTTTATATACTGACCTGCTACGGTGATTTAAACAGCTGCCCAGGTGTAGTAAGAGCTACACCTACGTGACACTTAAAAATAACCCACCAGATGCCCTTGAAGTTGATAAAGCACACCTGGGGAACACACAGTAGCTTGTGAGTTTGGTTCCTTCATCTTGGAGGGGCTGGGGGTTTACTGATGACTGATGACTAATGCTCTCAGCGTTGTCTGAATACTGCTGCCCTCGACTTAAAAAGAAGTAAGATACTGCTATGGGTGTACCGACCTGCTCCCAGCCAGCACTCATCAGCTTTCCCCACACTGGGCTTTTCTGCAGAAGAATGATACACCTGATTGCCCGTGTCCCCCTGTTACACCACAAGCAAACACTCGGTACAATGCCCAACATCATCTCCTTGGAAAGATCATCCCGCTGCAGTGCACGGAGTGGCAGCACTGCCTGCCTGAAGCTATAAACTTTTGAGACCTGCATGCACACAGAGGTGGCAGAAAGGTCCAGGCAAACAGGTTGCACAAGACAGGCAGTTCCCATCTCCAGGGCCAAAACTAACATGCCAAACCAGCTACCAAAAAAGAAAATACCAATCCATGCCACTAACACAGACTGGGATGCTGTTATCAACCAAGTAATAAACGTGTGGTACAAAGACGAAACCACAGATAAAAACAACCGTGGCTCCGCACAGTGACAAATCTGGTTATAAACACATAGCACAGATGTACGCTAATGTTATTTCTTTACCCATCTCCAAACATAATCAGTTCAAAGGAAGGATTTGTCTGAAAGTTATTTGCAAAAACATTTAATCATTTTCTTCCAGAAATGCCATTGTTTATGCTATTTTTTTACCCATCCATTACCCTGGGTTTGTGCTACAGCTATTAACAATGTTTTCTGTGTGAGCTTTGAATTGCTTCTGCTCCTCATGTGGACTTCTGCACTCATGTTTTCCTTTTAAATCCTCTTAGGATTGCACTGTTTATACCACTTTCTGAGATTTTGGTGCTATTTGAGCTCTAACAATAAATTTAGTCATTAGATATTGTGTTTTGTGAATTACAAAAGCCTTCTAAGGACACAGTATCTTTTAGTCTAAATTATCCTCGAGTAGCCTGCTTTTATCTGGATTCAGTATCTGGAAAAAGCGTCCCAATTGAAATAGAATTAAAAATAACTAAACCCTGGATATTCCCTTCAGTAACTAGGCTGCAAAAAGCATCAGACAATAGTTTTAAAAGCCTAAATTGAAAACTAATCACTCCATTGAATCCTTCCTTTCATTTGGTTAATAGGCATACACAAAACTAGCGGTGATTCTACCACCGCCGTGCTTGGAACATAAACAGAGAAAATCAAAGTTATTTCTTTTAATCACAGTTCCACAGCGATGTATGGCATTTTTGTAAAACAATTCAGCACTTCTACAATAACATCTGCTTTTTAGTTTTAACAGAGAAGCTAAACTGAGACAAATGCCAACTCAAAAAATTCAAGAGAAACAAATACATATGGGGGGTGGGGGGTGGGAATCTGTACCGCACACAAGACAGCATTAAAAACTGTCATTACCTGCAAACAACTGGTAGCAATAGGGTTCCTAGTGACAAAATAACACACCAAGACTGCTCCAATGCTCCACTCTGGGAGCACGCAGTGGCACAGCACTGGAAGCACGCTTGGATGAAGGGGGAATCACCGAGGGCATTTTACAGGAAGCCTCAACAGGGAACAATCAAATATCCAAGACCTGCACAGAGAGATATCCACCTATAACGCTAAACTCCACCTGAAATGGCTCTTCTCTCTCTCAATTGAAAAATTTTTATTTCCTGATCATTTTCCTGTTCGGTCTTCAGGCTTTTATTACATCAGAAATAGGGAAAAACCTGACACAAGCCAACTTTCTGGATGTTTCAAAGAAGAAAGACTTAACTTACAGATTGATATCACGTAAAAGTTGCACAACTTTCCACACTTCAGAAATACCCTTTCATATAGCAAGCATCTGTATGTCTACAGACATATGTGAACCAACTATAAAAACAAAACAGGATATCCGAGGGGATAAAGAGTAAGTACTGGGTAAGCAGACAACAGCATACTGGACAAAAGATCATCTGGATGTAGGAACTATTCTTCGCAAGTGCACAGAAGCAGGATCCACTGTGCAGTGCGAAACACAGGGAAAGCTAGAACACAGCAAAAGAATATTGTAGCAGCTATATACAAATTTAAACACCTATTTCTCTGAAAGTAAAAAATAGAGGCAATCACAGAAAATAGCTTACAGCCCACTGAAAGGAAAGGATTTATATAGAATCTTAGCAATCTCTATTAAAGACAGGTAACACAAAGAGTAATCTTGTATCAATCAGTTGGTACCATTGGGGAAGGAGGGCGAGCCAGCCCTGCTGCACCATGATTTCACTTGCAAGGCATTTAAATTAAATTCATTAGTAAGTAACCCAATTCACATAAACTGAAAGATCCTTGAGGATGAAGTTAAATCCAGTCTAGACTGGGAAACAGTATAAACAGTTATTACTCAAAGCATTGAGCATTATGTGAAGGGACTGTGGCCTCTAGAGTACTCACAAAATCCCACCTTCACAGAAAGGCGGCCCACCTCTGGAAATTCAAGGTAGTTTCTAATTTGTGTTCCTTGTTTGCTTTCTGAAAATAGTGGACATGACGACTAGTGACATACTGGTAATGACAGTAGCATATTGCTAAATACTTTTTTTTGTGATTTGATTCCGGAACTGAGTTTGAAATTTAAATTCATCACTGCAAGATTAATCAGAGAAAACACTGAGAATAATAGCCTGTCAAACAGAGTTGTCTTAGCAGACTCACCTCAAATTGGAAAGAGAAATCTATTTTTTTTCCTTGTGCAAAAAAAATAAATCTGATGTGTATTAGGGGCCACTCTTGTTAATCTCAGTAAGTTTATTACAGATTTCAAATATACCTAAAAACTGAACCAAGACAGAAACAAAAACATAAGACTATAAAAAAAAAAAAAACACCCACAACATAATAGATCAGAATTTCTTTTTTTTCCATTCAGTTTCCTCAAGGTAAAAAGAGCCATATTTCCCATGATACTAATGCAGGGTGATCCAGCTTGCTAAATCAACTCAGCCACGCTGCTTGGTGACAACCCTTCCCTTCTCCATGCAGAGCAGGTTAACTCAGATGAACCTTCACAGCTGAACGGAGGGAGGCACCTGCTTTTGTTAACATGGCAAAGTGTTTGTAGGGAATTGATAGTTGCAAGGTTACCAGGACTTTTAAACTGGTTTCTAATTTGGGGATATGGAACAAAGCTCAAACTGCTTCCCTGGAAAAAATACCTTCTTCCCTTTCCCTCCTTCTGCTAATGGTTCTGAATATCCAAAACCACCGACAAGGCAGGCACAAAATATTCCTCTGCTCTGGGATTAATGGTGGCCTTGCAGAAGAACCAATCTAGATTATGGCAAGCATCAGAAATCATTACAGTGGGGGCAAAAGCAGAACTGTACATGTTTCTTAAAAAGCTTAATTTACTGAATTAATTAGATTTTGGTCTCAAAGTGCCATGCTTCGGGAGGGGAGGATACATGTTTTAAGTAGACTTCACATATGGAACTGGGCTCAAAATGTTTAAATAAGGTGGTGTCCAAAAATAACGAGAGGACATGACAATATCGTGTTACTTTAACCCTGATGAATGTAACCACCTTGCAAGCCCTGTCTGTGTTTCCCTCAATGTCAGTCCTACTATCACCTTTACTTTTTTGGGCAACCAGAAGTCAAATGGGGCATTCTTTCAAAGTAAAAGCTTGATCTACATTTTTGTCGAGCCAAGCTAATGAGGTGCAGAGGACATTTAGACAATGCAGCAGGACTTGCGTTCTGCTGCAAGACACAGCGCTCTGCAGTTTGACGTCAACAGGCTCAAGAAGTCCCGCTGTGGCCACTGACCCTGAACATCGGGTACACCCAGTGTTGCTGAAGCTATGGCTCTCCTCCTATCTGAGAACACGTTAGGAACGCTGGTTGCCTTCCACCTGCCTTCTGCAGAAGCGCCTTGCAGGTATTTGCCCTTGCAGCAAAGTATCAAGTTTATAAACAGATGTACACAAAAACATTTAAAAAAATCCACCTTTACTTGTGATATTGGGTACATAAAAGTAATAGTACAGTCTGAAGAATTAGGATCCAAGAATTATTTTAATATATCCCTCAAAATTATACATTATTTTTAATACTCAAAAGCACTTAAAAATCCATAGGTATGAAAACATTTTTCTGGAAACTTAAAAGTAATACTAGAGGTCAAAAGTAAAGTCTGATGCAGCTTGGGCTCATGTACCCCAGATGTTCCTGGGATGCAGTTCCCCTAAAATAAGGTGTTTATAATGCATTCCAGAATCTTCCTAAAATTATTGTTACTATTATTATTATTTTGTGCAAAGCCAAAGAAAAATGTATGCCTCTCACACTGCCAAAAAAAGGTAACACTCACTGCCTTGAAATCATCCATTAAACACATCAAGGAATAATAAATATTTTTTCCAAAAATACTGCTCATCAGAAGTTACTGTACTTCTGCTTACAGTCCCCTCTCATTTGCCCAGGAACTTTTCAAAACTGAGTGACGCTTGGTGTATAATGTACTTGCGCAGCAGCACCATCCTTCTATAAAAATTCTGTGTCTTGGTCATATTTTCAGACAAATAACCTACAGATTAAGCTCTTTCTCTGCAGGTAAACCTGTGATTAAGCAGCAGTTCAAGTTGCCCAAGATCAGGTAATAAACAAGGAATTTCTCCCTTTTTCAAACCTCCACATCCTACCATCAGCAGACAATATCACCTTCCCTACAAACCCTCCTGCCTCTGCCTTTCCCATGCTCCCATTACTTCTCTAACAGGATAAATTTGCAGCATTGTATGAGGGCGCTGACTCACAAAGAGTTAAAAACCTACCGGGAGAGGGCTGCCCTTGTTCATGCACTGGTTGTCTAGCCATCCCGGCTAAGAGGACAACTTATTCTAACACAGCAGCTACTGAACTGTGACAAATTGCAGGCTAGCGTATAGGAAAAAAGACTGTGCCCTGCCAAGGCAAGCTTTCCTGCTTCACAAGCAGGTAAGCCATGCCTGTGGCAGGGGCTAAAAACTTTGAGGGCAGAGGGACAGCACACTCATCCCCAAAAAAGTTGCCTCTTGTCCATAAGAGCTCTGAGGGTGTAGCTCACCTGAAGGCTTTGGTTCAGTTTTATTCTCAAGTCATCCCCTAGCCAAAACCTACCTGCCATTGTGTGGGGAGACCCTGGTACCCTGCATGCACCCACTCCCAGCTGGGTGTTCTCACCACTTCCCTTCCCCTAAAAAACGGAAAATAGTAGCTTTCTACCACCCAGCTCCTGAAGCATCTCTCTGCAGGGTCAGAAGACAGGGAGAGAGAGAACACAGCCCTGAAAGGCAAGAAATGCAGGAACAGCCCTGCCCTGTTAGCCCTGTTGTCAAAATACACCTCTGTTTCCAAGGGATGCCTGGTGCCTTGGACAGCAATGGGGATCCCGGCACAAAAATCGCATAGCAAACACAGAATGATGTACTAGGTAATGTGAATCATACCAGAAATAACATAAGACACTAACTGTATAAAATATATATATATTATTCTGTTGCCTTTTCAAACCACTCTGCTACCAACGCTGAGAAACTGTTTGTCTGTCACATTGATCAAACAGGGAAATAGTTGCACCGATACTAGATGTATACATGGAGTAAGAGACACCAAAACCTGTTCCAAAGAATAAGCAGCCTACACTGCTAATAAACATAGCAAAATATTTACTTTAGCTACCTGGTCAAGGAGAACAGCACTTATTAAATAAATCAAAGTCATTAATCAATAGCAGCATTAGACATGTAATGATGCCACTTGGTTCTTCACCTGTTAAGCTTTGTTGGGATTTTGTTTGTATTTTGAACAACAGGACCTAAGCATGATTAAGGAAAACAAATTTGATTCATCAATGACAGCATATTCAGAGGATTTGATGAGCATCAGGAAATGAAGCCACAGCAGAGAAGTCTCACATAAAGACCGTCACTAGGCTATGATCAATTGATAACAACCTACCGGTGCCCTTATTCAAGTCTTTCATAAGTAGTAAAGCAAGGCTTATCTACATGTATTAAGCTATTTACCTCCCGTCAGAGGTGGTCTAATCTGGAAAAAAAATAAAAACAAAAAAATCCCCAACACCTTTCCTAAAAATGCTGCTCATTATACTGATTAACATTTCAATCATGTTGAGCTTTCCTGTAGGAAACTCTTTTTCCTTATAGCAAATGAATGCAAAAAAACTGAAGCAAACTTAATTTGTTGCCAAAACGAGGGAAGTCAGTATTTTTGTTTCACTGGAAATACTTTCCGTTGACTTTCCTACAGTCATTGCAGCTGTATAGCTCAATTTATAGCCCCTCTGAACTAACATACTACATGTACAGAGCAACACACAGCAGGTGTTGATCCTACAAACAAGTGAAAGTGTGATTAGATAACCTATCATGCCACTTTGCAAAGAGTCAAAAAAGTGAAAAACTTGCTAATGTTAGTAGCCCAGCACCTTGTATTTTCCTTTACACACGGTAAATTTTATCCAAACAAAATTGGAAGAGACCTGAATGAGACCTGAAGAGTGGCCACACCAGCTCAGGCCAAAGTGCTCCCCAGCCCATTACCAGCAATGACTCAAAGGCAGATGCCAAAAGGAAGAAAGAAAACAGCACCAACATGATCTAGTCCTCTAAATAATCTCCGAGCCTCCAGCTGTTTTCAACTCAGATTACTTTTCAGAGCACAATTTCTTTGGTTTCTATGTATTTAGTAACCTCAAAGGAATTATCTGCCATTAACATTTTCAGTCCCATAAACACTTAGCATCTACCTCTTCTGGTAAGCAGTGTTACAGGTCTACTCCCAGCAACAAAAGAATAGCTTGCGTCCTTCTTTACAATTGTATATATCTGCCTCTTACCAGCTTAACCTGACATTCCTGTAAAAGAAAGGGAACCTCCGACCCCACTCACCCTCTCCGTGACTCTCCACAGCTCTCAGTACACCCCACTCCCACGCTGCAGCTTTTCCTTCATCAGTTGCTGCATGGAACAGCTACCTGATCTCAATACTTCATTTTGATACGATAACTGCACACTTTGCATGGGATTAACTGAAGTCTCCCACGGCATTTCCAACCCTCCTGCCCTTTCTGATCTTTCTAGTGTTACTGTCTTGACAGGGTGGTCAGTAATACAGATCTACTACGGATCACTTGTATACTACCACCACGCACGCACACACACACACAAAAAAAAGGCACTTAATACATTGTTATTGAAGGTTTTCATCTCTAAAAGTATTCACCTAGGAGTGTGAAATGGGGATTGAGCATCCAACATGTGAAATGTTAAAATAATGCCATTAAATTTCAAGACTATTCTTGAAAGAGCATCTACTATGTGCTTATCAGCATAAATTCACACCTACAAAAGAACTGTTTCTTATGTATTAGTTTTTAATTCAGGAAGCTATTAACTTCTAAATCTTATCTCCACAGTAATCTGACTAATATTCTTCTTAGTGTCTCACCCTTCCACTCTTATTTTCTCTTCTGTTCCTCAGTACAGCTCCCTGTAAACAGGGTTAACAGCATCTTTTTTTCTCTGTAATCGGTATGTCCTAATAGTAACTGTAAAGGATGTGTCAATACTATCAGGAATGACATGAATTTAAGCTTTCTTAAGCTCTTCTGAAGAAGTGACACTAAATTCACTGTCTTCAAAAGTATCCCAGAAAAAAAATTATTTTTTTCAAGCACGTTATTTATCATTTTCAAAATCAATAAAAAACAGAACTAGTTACTACCCTCTGCATTAAATGTCTTTTTACACTCAGTGAAAGTCTACTTGGTAACTTGGAAAGCTGTTAATGGATCAGGTCTCAGATACAGGTAAGTAACATCCCTGACCAGGAGAAGAGTCACAGCAATTTAACAGAAGCAAAAGTCAAAGGCAAGAAAAGATTTAAGTTTTAGATAGCTCTACTGAAGACAGCGTAGCTGGAAACACATTTTAAATAACCAGGAAAAACTTTCCCAAAGCGAAATCATACAGCTGAAGAACGGTTAACAGAAACAGCCTATGCTATGGGGCTCCTGTTATTTTAAGCAAGAGCAGTAAGGACTCTGGAAGGAGTAATTTTGCCTAAGGAGACATCTAGTGCATAACGTTTGATTTAACAGGGCTTTCCCCTTTCTTTACTTTTTGATTCTTATCTTGATTGTTTCACACCAGGAATCTGAAATTGGCTGGCTGTGCATCCTGCAAATCTCGCTGTTCAAACTAGCATAGGCTGAAGATAGGATTTCACCATTTGGGAATTTCATTTACAGAATTCTGCCTCTGCAGTTGCCTGCAGAATTCTCTACAACTGCTGTCATGACTTCGTGAAAATGGTGCGTTTGGGGCCTTTTCTTTTAAAAAAAAAAAGTCAACTCATACAAGACTGATCAGACAAAGTAACAAAGACTCAAGTCCTCTAGTCGTGGTCTTTGGGGGGGAAAAAAAAAACCCACAAATTCTTTAATCTTCCAACTTGTGAAAGACAGAAAATTTACCCATACCTTAATATTTAAATATGCCAGATAGCTATCATCACTGAAACCACTTGCTCCTTGCAAGTTTTTTGCTACTGTGATACAGATTTACTAAAGCATCCACAGACTAGCCTGGTTTTCATTTTAAAAAAAAAAAAGTCATAAATGCCAATAAATTAAAAGAAAAAAATTTAAAAATCTCCTATGCCTCCATTTTCAATTTGAATACAGAGATATTTAGAGGGTTTTTTATTAATGAAAAACAAACTGGAGGCCTGTATATTTTGCAATTTTCTTTTGTGATCTTGCTAACAAATTTGTTGAGTATTTGTCAGTTGTTTCCTTGGTTGAGTGACGAGTATCAAACACACACATTTGTCAAAAATACTCCACATAGCAGAACTATTTTGTATCACACATGTCAAATACTGGGGTCTGGTTCATCTCCAAACAACACTGTACTATTTTAGTCACACCTAATCAAGGGGTTTTCTTGCCTTTTGTATTTAAGCATACTGTTTTGAGCATGCTTTTTTGTCATGCGTTTCAAAGTCAGCACCAGGATTTTAAAATGAAACAGTATGATGTATTTAGTACTAATATATACGCAGAACCTATACAGCACTACATAATAAATGCATAGAACTTGATAGCCCAAAAGTTATGTATCTTCCATCAGCCCACAAGTAATAACAACAACCTAGGTTTACAAGCTGCTACACTTCAGAAGAGACTGTTTACCAGATCAGATAAAAACAAGGTTCAATATACATATTTTTTTTGTTGCATCACACTGCACAGCTGCAATCATTTATCAGGCTTTTTCCTTGTATCTTCCCATTCTTATCACTGGCTAAGGAACAAGCAAAATCTTGGAATTATGAAAATGTCTCAAACCCTAGCACTTCTGACCCATTTAACACACAGCAATTTTTTTTTACACCAGCTTTATCCAGAAATAAATCCGCTTGCCATATTCTCACAGGAATACTGCTACTAGACTGATTTTGACACCTTTACAGAGAAATCTCATTTGACTCTCCTGGACTACACATGTAGCAGGCTGTGTGCACACACCACACACACACACACACACACACACACACACGGACTTTCCAACTCCCACAAAAATGAAAAGGATGTTATTTTGTCAGCAACATTTGTAGACTAAATAAACGAAGTTTAAGAGCAATTAGCACTATTTGTTCTTTTGTTAAGTTATGATAATTTCCTTGTAGTGTTTGTTAATGCAATGATTCAGAAAACATTACTATTTTTATCTTTTTATTCCCAATAGTATCCTCCTGTAAAGTAGTAAAAATAATTAGGAAACTACATTTGTTTTAGCCTGCGAAGAATTATTTTTTATTACTTCAGTTTGTAAAAACTTTACTACAAAATTCCAAAGTGACTCGGACAAGTGCCATTCTCGAAATGACACATCCTAAACACTCTTAGCACATTTTGACGATCCTGGCTCCACAGACCAGCCACAGACCACCCATGGCCTCACAGGGCAAAGATGACTGTGGATGAAGGCATGCAGCCACAGCAAAGTGCAAACATTCCATGCCAGAAGCAACAATAGCATAAAGCATTACTGATACATGTATAGAAGTTCTCTATGAAGCCTCCCATCCACTGCATAAAATTCCACTGTCCCAGCACACACTATATAGCCATAACCGGTACAATACAGAAACAGACATGAACTCTAGCAACATGGCATAATGAAACTCAGTATATGCGCATATATGATGAGAAACGTAAATAGAGGTTTACTTTCTGGCTTGCAATTGCAACTTTGGGATTCTGCTTTGCACTTTTGAGCACATAATGAAATTGCCAGTAGGGTGATTTGATTTCACCTGTAACTCTCCACGTAAAAATCTCTCATGTGGCACATTTTAGAAAGAAGGATGTATTTGCCAAATAATAAAGGCAACATTTGCATTTCTTTTGATTAACAAAACAGAAAGTTATTACTGAGGATCCAAGTGTCTGCTTATTCTTAGTTACCAGAAGACTTGACCTGGTGAGGTCATTTCAACAATCTTATCTGAGGCACTCCACCCAAACTCTTCTGTGATTTGGGTTTTTTTTTTCCTTTTTTAAATTAACTACTTCTCATTGCTAACTATGTATTAACAATTGTATGAAACAAGTTTAAAGGAGAAACATTTCCTAAACCTCCCAACAGACAGCTGCAGCCCTGCCCTTGCTATTGCCCCATCAGCTGAATGAATTACCAAGATTCAGATGGGTTTCACTGTGGCTCCTCACAGCCTGAACATGCACAGGAGCATTTCCAATACCCTCTTGCAAAGGCAAGGCATGGGCATTGCCTGAGGTAAGCAGCTGAGCTATTTATGGCCAAAGAAACCCAAAAAGCCAGAATGGAGGCATGGTGATCTTAAAAATTCTAGTAAAGATACAGAGCATAGACACCTCTATGATACCAATATCAATTAAGTTTAGATCTGGAAAATATTAAAATATAAACCCTAGACATCACACAAATTTTAAACCTGCTGCTTATTAGTTTAACCTATAGAACAAAATAAAAATAAATCATAGTGCCTAAAAAGAACTGGAGTGCAGTAGCTTCAGCTCCAGTGCATGCTGGCCCCCAGAGCTGGGCTGCACTGCCTCACCAGGGGAATCACAGCATGACGGGAGTAGAAAAGAAGAGGGAACACCACAGAGGCATTTCTGTTTATTCTTTTTAAAGAGTATTTTTTCCACCTTTGCCAAAAATTTCTACTTTTAAAAAAATATTTTTTTTTTAATTATTACTCTTTAACTGAAATTCTTCACTGTTCTGACAACAGCAGAACCTTGCTGTAACATCTTTGGTGTGTGCACTGATTATTATTCTCTTAAGAAAACAAAGTTCTTGCAATTATACAGTTTGT
Organism: Falco peregrinus; assembly: GCF_023634155.1. NCBI lineage: Eukaryota > Metazoa > Chordata > Aves > Falconiformes > Falconidae > Falco > Falco peregrinus. The sequence continues at coordinate 21,808,437 of NC_073732.1, read as the reverse complement.
CTTGGATCATATAATTTTAAGGTTGAGATTAAAAGACATTGGTTGATATCAACCAGATCTGAGAGGAGGAGAGAAATCTCACTAAACCAGCTGGCTGAGTTGGATGGAGGGGGTGCATGTCCTCTGATACACACCACATTTCTTGTAAAAGCTCCTTGATGGAATGGCTGCAACGAGTCACACGGAAGACCCTTCAAGCATAGGAAAACCTTCAAAAGTCAGGAATGCAACACCAATTCACAGGAAATCACACATAACTATTTCCACTTTCCATAGAGTAACTTATGGATTGCTAGAGGCAAGCAGGCAAGAATAACTCACAACACTCTCTCTCAAGTCTTTGAAAAGTAATGATGGTCAGACTGTCAAACTCTTTACAGGTTCAGAAGATAAATCTGGCGTTTCAAACTGACCTAAACCACACACAGAGGCAATGCACTCGGGAAAGGACTGTGCTGTGTGCTCAGCACTTACACCGGGACAGCTGACCCCCACAGTAGTTCAAGCTGGCAGAGCTGAGCCCCTGGCAGCAGGAACAGCATGACTCAGCCCAGGGTGTATTCCATAGATACACCACCTGTTATGACCGAGTTTAAGTTTTCACTTCAAATTCAATTTAAAATTTTGACAACTTATACCAAAATCTGATTTAAGCCACTCTAATAATTTCAGAAAAATGAAATATTCAAGCAATACATTAAGTTCTAAAGAAAGCTAAACCCCTGATGGAACTGCTGGAAATCACAGACATAAGTGTTCACAGAAAGCATTTATTAAAAATGTTAAGTTTGCATTCAACTAGCTTCAGTACTGTAAATATACTCCATACATTCAAGGCTGAGAAGTTTATCTGCCAATTATAAAACAACAATCCCCCACTCATTCTGAAATACCGAAGAACAAAATCAATTCATTTCACTACTTATAAAATAGTACTTTTTCCTGGTTTTAAACGCACAAGTTGTCATAAATAGACCCTCTTTATCCAGTACACTGCAACAGTAAAAACAAGTGAAGATTTTGTGCATTAGATACCCGCTTTCACCTAAATATGGCTTAACACAGTAAATAAAGAACATGTTACTCATCAACTTGCAACTTCATAAAGTCATGAAAACTTAAATAATCTGTATAAATGAAGGCTAAATTATGTGCTTTAACAAAAGCAAAGCAGTAAATCAGCTGATTAGCAAAAGAAATACCAGTTTTACTACAACTCAATACTAGTAGCAAATTAAACATTTTAATAGATTGCAGCAGTTATTTTCTCAACAAAGTTTGATTTCTCTAAATGCAAAACAAAACTACAATCAATTACTTCAAACAAGGGCTTCTACGTGATGATTAAATTGTTTTCGCTTTGAACCACCCCGGGCCTAGCAGACATTTCTGCTAGTATTAAGTAGTCAAAAGTGTAAATTAAAGCTTGAAAGACCTCCTTTAAAGCAACATCTATAATAAGCCTTGACATTCAAAGAGCAGTCCAGTACTTTCAAAAGGAAAAAAAATTAAATAGGGTCACAAAGGCATGCAGTAATAGGTAGTCTCTCTGTTTCTGGATGAGAGTCATTGAAAACAGATCCAAGGAAAACCCTAGCAGGACATACCCACATCCTGAGGTGGTCTGTGCTCCTTCAGAGGTAAAACAGGGAGCATAAAATAAACTATTAAAGACGTTTAACTACTCTGTTCTTACAACCATGTCACAGATCAGGAGCTCTTAGAAGTTGATATTCTGGAAGACTAACTTCTACACTGCTGAACAAAAGAACATCATTTATACAGTGATAGCATCTATTACATTTATTTGTACTGTGATGGCACCGGGGTCCCGACTGTGAATAAAAGCCTCAATGTCCTAAGCAAAGATATAATATACCTTTAGTTTAAGGATAAAGGCAAATTCTGCAGAGATGTAACACAAGGAGCACAGAACTGCCCCAGCGAAGTGAACAGAGCAGCAAGGAGTAGTAATGGGAGGTGATGGACACCCCCCACTGCACACAGTCGAACGCTCAGAAACTGCGTGTATAGCAAGGCTGATTCTGCTTTTCAAGGCATCCTGAACCTCTCCAGACTGCTAGTGCTGACAAACAGAGGTCTAAGCTCTGATGTAGGGGCAGCCAATCACTGAGCATCCCCTACAGCAGGCAGGGCTAGAGGCTACGCAGAACCAAAAGGAGAGGGTCTTCACAGAGGGTGTCGCAGCCCTCCTGGAGACGGCAAAGGCTGTGTGCCTGCCACAAGTCTACAAATCATGCAATGATAGTGCTCCTGCCAGAATTTACATTGAAAAAGAGAGATTCATAATATCCTCTACACATTCATCTTTACACTAGGGGAAATCAAATCAGCGCTTGAACAAAAAGAGCACGCCCTGAACAATGTACCTGCAAAGTGCATTCTCAGTTTCTCAGGTGTTGGAATTGTTCCTTCTCCTGTCCTGATGAAGTACTGCTTTATAAATGACTTTTTAACATATATCAAATTGTCAAATATCCACAATGTATAAGCCTGATCTATTTCGCAATAGTCAATTTTGCAACCTTACTTCCAGTGATTGATATTAACACACCACGGATCACAAAATAAGAAATACAGAGGTCAATATTTAGGCATTGCTAATAATTAGAAAAAGCAGTCTTACCCTCTTAAGGTTTTGTTTTGCTTTAAGTTTACCTTTATCATTTAATTCTAATCCAGCAAATATTCAATATTCAAATAAACCACAAAAATGTACCCAGACTATAGTAATCTTCAAGTAATTAACACTAAGAAAGGACAGAATAAGAGGGCAACGGCCACATAAAATCACCTATCTTAATCATACCTGCAATTACTTTTGCATCCTGTATGCATTCAAAATTAATCTTTTTGTACTTTGCTTGTATAATTCATATGCAGCAGTGCCATACTCTCTCTCACTTCTGCAGGCAAGTAAGTGTTCCCCAAAAATTCCCTTCGGATATCATAAAATCTCAACTCATTGACAAATAACTTTTACATCTCATCCAGAAGTTTCTTTACAGTTCCTCCTCTGTATCCCTTCTTGAACATCAGTAAGAAACCCAAATGACCAGACCAAGAGGACTGATTTTAACTACAGTGTCAGATTAATAATAAAGTTGTTCCCATTTGTACAGTAGCAAATAAGGAATCAATAACAATATAAAATACATAACTTACTAAAAAAAAAAATCTCAGAAACCCCCTTCTGAAATTTGGTTTCACTGTCTTACATCAAAAACGTGAAGGACCCTGAAAGATCAATACAACCCGTAAGATACTAAGGTGCAGAAATCAATAATTCAGTTTTTAAAAAATATGGTAAATTGTACAGTGGCAAACTGATATAGTCAAACGGATCTTCACACAAGAAACAAAATGGGTTGTAAATTAAGCACTTCTAAACCTCCCATATCTTCAAATAGGGAATGTGTTGAAAACAATGCATGCCAAAAAGTGTTTCCTAGTGGACATTCAGGATTTTCTCATTTCAAGTAAAAAGTTTTATTAAAGGAATGTAATCTCTAAGAATTTCTCTCTGGGCTTTTTCCCTTATATCTTTTTAATTTTTAAAGAGCTTTCTGAAAATTCACTTTGCATTGAGCATCACTGGTTGGGGATCCTAAAGGAAGAGGGCAGTACCCCTTTGATCAGCAGATACAACCCTTTTGCTAGCTTTGGAAGGATTTTGCTTGTAGTGGCTTGACAAATCTTTAGATCACAGCAATAAAGTCTCATTTCAGATCGTTCCTGGTTTGGAGACATTGGGGATTCATGTTCTGCCAAGTCATTCCTTCTGTGGAATAACTAAGCTCAGACACTGGAGCGCCTCAGCAGAATGTGCATAGAAGGATCCAGCAAGATGGGACCAGCATCTAATTGCCACTCTGGCTCCATCAACTTGCTGTCAAATTCACTTTTATTCAGTTCAGTGCCTGAGAAATTTCCAAACAAGACAGAATGAATCTGCCAAACCTTGATGTACATCCACACCACAAGGACGCTTACTGGACTGTTTCTAAGAATGGGACACCATTTGGGAAAGCTAAGAAAACAACTCATTAGAGCACCAGGAGAAAATCCTTTTTGCCTAGGACACTGCTGCACCACGAAACAGAAAATGCTATTAAACAAAAATTACCAACTGCAAACAAACACAGATAATTTACAAAAAATATCTTTAATTAAGTGACAATATAAATTACATATGCAGACAAACTAGGATGCCAAAAGGGCAGGGGGCTTGCTGCCCCACAAAAATCAAGCAGCACAACGGCTACTATGTTTTGATTTTAGCAATAGACATTTAAAATAATCTAAAATTGAGGATGTAGTTGCCAAAAGGAAGAGACTAACAACACATAAAAAGAATAATTAAGACTGGAGAAAAGGAGTTTATCAAAGGCACCTGCTATCACAAGAATAGAAATGAGATCTTTCGAAGCCCTGAAGGACTCCTTACAGAAAAGAAACAAGAAAAACTATTAAAAAAACCCAAGAAAGTGATCATTACTGATTTGATCATTTTAGCACACAGAGATGTGCTAAAGATGGTAAAGACTGCCAAAGGGATGATAAAAAAAAGGGGGGGGGGAAGGAATGCTGGTGTCCTCTATTTATCTTGCCTATGTGACACTAGGCGCATTCCCTGTCTTTACTGCCTGCACCCAAACCCCTGGAACCAGTTGGTTCTGCAGCAGCTGCATCACACTCACATTTCACAATCACAGTGCTTCAGGAAAACAAAGACACCAGGGTGTAAATACCTCTGGGACTAATGCATCATCTTCTAAAAGATTTCCACCGATTGCACTGTTGATGGCTTCAGCCCCAAGATAGCATTACTTCTTTATTCAGAGCAGAAAATGCACTATATCAAAACAAAGCAAGAGTTCCACTGTGCTTTTCCACTTGGACCTGAGAGTTGTTTATTCCGTCCTTCTCCCTTGCCCATGCGCACTACCGAGTACTTCAGCTGCCTCTCTAAAATATTATGTTCCCGGAATAGAGGTTAATCAAACATACCGAGTGCATTCTTGACTTCCACAAATTAAACAGGTATCTGTAAAACCCAACAGTTTTTGTACCAATTTTACTTACAGAACTTAAAACTCTCACAAAAGGATACTGTTGAAGTGCTCTACTGTAGGTATCTGAGATACAGTGTAAGTATTATTTTAAAACAATCAGAAATCCTATACATACCTATTCATTTACAAAATGATCAAAACCAGTGAGAAGTTCTAAGGAGAGGAATTTAATTTTGTTCGTTCACCCCCTGCATCTACCAATTCCTTCAGTTCATGCAAGAATCTCCCAAAGCCTTTGGAAAAACCAGAAGAGCCCACTGGGTAAGGATGGAGAGAGCACACATTATTTAATAACTAGGAGCTATGTATGAGAGACCTTTCTAGTTTTATTTTTAGCAGAACATATCTGTTGGTAGAAAGACCGTATTTTAACACCGAGAGGAATGTAATGGGAAATTTATGTTAAGCATACAGTTCTTGCAGGTCATAAAGATTGTATCATTATCCTCCTTGGACAGTAATTGGCAATAAGACTACACACTCTTCTCTTAGTTTTTGTTTCATTGATGAGTTGTGAGGAAAGAGAAATGCTGTTCATCCAACATGCTGTTTATTTAATACTCAGCTTTCTTGAACTCTTCTTCTTATGCAAAGCACAAATGCTGATGATCAATTATTTTAGCAATCATAATTCAAGCTGAAATTTTACACTCTGTAAACACATTATCATGACCACCACATTATGCATCTGAAAAATTCCAGTTACAGCAACAGTTATACAACAAAATGAACACGTTGCATCATATTTATAGTAAAATTCTGTTCTGGCTAGATGCACAAGGGTTTTTTTTTTTGTAACAGTTAAATGAATGAAGTACATATACAGGCTGAATGTTTTTCTCTGTGGTATACAAATGCACACATTCATAGACTAAAACATCCAGGCACTTGCTTTAAATATTTAAAAAATGAAAAATATTTATACTTATCTCTAACAAGAAGTTATTTCAAATATTACATGTTAAGTTTTTAAAATTCAATTATCAAATAAGAGATGTTAAAAGAGAGCTGCTGTCATTTTTGTAGGAAAATTTCCTGTGAACTTCATCACATTGACACCAAGGAGAACTAAGTTTTTCCAAAGCAACCAGTAGATCTTTGGGAGCAATCTAGAACGCCCTCACACTTAGTGGGTGGCCTAATACATCCCAAAATGTAAGTCTATAATTAAATAAAAATTCGCAAAATTCAGTTTAGACTTTTAATGAGAACACTTAATGCACATATAATGGGGTGTAATACACATACTGCATTACATTTCACTGATAAACCGTAACTTTTCAAATTGACGTTTCATGAAAATGCTTAGCAAATAGTTTGACATTTAATGCTGCAAATAATAGTAAAAGGCTAAACAAGGAAAAAGCGGGCCTGCTGCAGAAGGAGGTGGATGATTTAGTGACAGCAGATGGAGATAAGGCTGAAGCTCGTATCAGGGATTAGTTGATACGACCTGACCCACAGGACCAGATGGGCTGGCTGTGTCCAAGGGTGAAGAGAGCCAATGCCACAGCAAGGCCACTGCCGTGTTAGAAAGGTTGTGGAGATTGAGGGGGTCCTCGAGAATGCAGAAAAGCTGATTTTGTGCCATCTTCAAAAAAAAAAAACCAGGAGAACATTAGAGGCTATTACCCCAGCTTTAGCAAGGCTTGATACTGCCTGCCACCATACTCACACATCCAGTCTGGGATGTTGCCATGGATGAGAAACCACCAGATGGGTAGAAACCTGGTCGGATGGTTGGGCTGCATGGGCAGTGGTTAATGGGTTCTTCAGTTACTGACCTGGAGGCCACTAACAGGTGGGATACTGCAGCCATCTATCCTGGGACCTGGCCTATTCAATGGCTCTGTCAGCGACTCAGAGAAAGCCCGGAGCGCGCACCCATCAAGCTTGCAGGTAACACTGGTTTGGGGCCAACTAGCAGCTACGCTTGAGGGCAGGGCTGCCATCTGGGGGGACCAGGAACTCACTGCAATTCAGCAAGGACAAGCACAGAGTGCTGCTCCAGGGAGGGAAGAGCCCTTGCATCGTCCTGGTCGGGGACCTACGGCCAAGGAGCAGCTCTGCTGAGAAGAGCCTGCAGGTCTTGGCAGGCAGCAAGCTGAGCACCAGCCAGCAGTGTTTTGTACTTGCTGCCTTCTCGGTCTTACAATGGTTTATTCTGTCTATTCATTGCCTTTAGAGTACTTGACTTTGAAACTTTAGTAACACTATTACAGCAGTTCTTTCATAAAATAAAGCAGCCCTGGTAGAAAGCATGACGACAGCATGTCCGTGTCCAGCAGGTACTACTAGCTGCGAATTTCTTATTTCCAGAACGTGCACTCCGTCTTCAGAGAGAGCCAGTGCAAAGCCTTCAGCGAAGTAACTGAAAATTGTGATTCCTATGATTAAGCCACAATTGGCACTTTAAGGGGCACATTCTACTGTGCATGCTGAAGTAAATACTATGAGCATGGAAGTGCCAATGGTGACTGCAGCGAGCATCTACGGAGTTCCTTGAATTTGTCTTTAATTCTTGTTCCTTATCAAGCACATTAAAAATCAAGCAATTGCTAAGTCCAACAAATACAAGTGACTATTTGAATTTTCATTAATATGGTACTTAACACACAAAACCAAATTAATTTATTTCTGCATGCAAAATCTGAATGCACTGGAGAGACAGCGCACGCTCTTGCACGCTTGCAACTGAGCAAACTGTTACAAGTTTACTGGAAAAACTGTACACTGGGCATATGTAATAGGCAATTTGTGAACACATAATTGCTATTTCTAACCCAAGCCAAAGCAAATCTATCCAAGAAACATGTTCATATAAACACATTATTTTATATATACGTATATATGCACACACACTTTTAAATATTTTATATAGAAACATATTTTGAAAGCATGAAAACCAAAGCATACGGGGCACATAAAGAGCCCTGCTTTGTTTCCCCTAGATGCAAGGCAAGCTAAGCACATGTGCCCACACTGTAACCAATGCCCACCCCCCAACTTCCCTCAAATTATCTTCTGCCAGGAAAACAAAACAGGAGCTCACAAAGAGAAAATCAGAAGTTAAACCATCAGCATCTGAAGGGAAGAAAGACGGGCAAGAAACTTTTAACATCAGTGTCTTCCCAAGCTTGAAGAGCAGCCCTACTTTCAACCCATCCATGTTGTTAATATTCAAAGATATAACATTCATTGTACAAGCACACTGAACTAAGTGACATATTTTAATTGTACGAGCAAAAGGCTTCTAGCATTTATGTAGACAAAAATCAAGTTAAAAGTTGTTAAAAGGAATTCTCTTGAAAACTAAGGTTTAAACCACAACCTGAGGCTAAAGTAGATTTAGTTTGGCAGGATGATGTTTATGATGTTCCTACAATTTTGACATACCTGTAAAATTCCCCTTTTCTTTATAGCTTAGTATCTGTTTAGTGTAAAATCTCTTCCCACTGTAAAATTCACTCTCCCTAACATATAAAAATCATAAACATTAACAAATAAAGGTTTCAAAAATAAACCTATTACATATAGCTGAGCAATACTTTGCAGATCACAACATACTCTCTTATAATGGTTGTTCTGGAAGAAAAAAAAGTTAATTAAAGCATATATTTAGAATATGAGCTGAAAAACTGACATACACCATCATTCAATTTCCATTGCCCTTCAACAGAAATCCTCCTAACCAAGCCTGGGCAATCAGAACATCTACTCGCAGAAAGAAAAGCAAGACCATTTTACTTCTTGAAGTCTCAGTGTAGTTTTCCAGGACTCCTCCTACTCTAAACAAGTGGCAACAAAAAACTAAGGTATTCTTATTTTGACAGTGTTTTTGCAGGTTTGGAGACTGAGATTGTACATCTTTAAGATGCTCAAGTACATACATATACAAGATGAAAAACATCAGTGCCACTCATTAAAAAACCCACACTTTTTTACTTGTCTATATGCCTCTATCTTTATATAGACTATAGATTTAACTAGCCTATATCTAAATTTCTCAATTCTTTTTGCACAGCATTTCTAAAACATGGCCTATTTTGTCCATCCATACAACTGAAGTTCTTATTCAGACTTTCATTATCTCATGCCTGAGCTTACACTGGTCCTGGCAAAAGCAAGCTTGCCCCACTCAGATCCACTTAGGATCCTTCTGAAAAGATCATTGCCTTTTGTCTTGCCACATCTCTTTGTACTCCTTCACCAGCTTCACCTTCTAATACCTCAAACGTAACACACTTACAAGGCTCCTCTTAACAGCCAAGAAGGGCCTTTGCACTTTGCTTATCACTGATTTGGTACCAAAGAGCTTACTTCAGCTACCTCCAAATGGCTAACGATGCACTTGATGTATTTTCTAATGAGCATCAGCATGCTTTCTCACATAGTGCTCATTATGAGAGGTGCTCACAAATTCACAAGTCTCCTTTGAATCCCTTTTCAAAAGCGTCCTTTTCCATGTCAGCTATGAAAACGGTGTGTTCAGTAGCTCCAGGTGAATTTTTCTTCCATGAATATATATATAATGGCTTTCTGAATTCACATAAACTTTCAGCATTACCATGTTCTGAGGCAAAGAATTCTTCAGGAATATTCTAGGAAAAAACACCTAACTGTGCTTATTTTGGACACCACTTTCTAGTTTCATTTGATGCTGTTAGTGTTTGCATTAGTGTAAGGGCAATCACTCACTGATTACCTTCAACATAATGTTCCCAGTTTTGCAAACCTCTCCTACCATCTCACTCAGCTGTTACCGGGTGCCTGCCCCCCAAACTGAAGCCTACTCATCTGTTAAACAAAACTCTTCCACTGCTGATTCCGAGTGCAGAGATGACCTTACTTGTGAAGCCAAGCAGATACTGCACTAAGTTTCTAGCAAAGACTTAAAAAGAAACAAACGTGTTCTCTTGTTAGCAGGACTGGCTTCCGCAATTGTTCTACCTCAAGGACATGAGATGCTGAATCCAGTGTACAAAGAAAGGTGTCAGCACTACTAATTTCTGCTGCCAGGAAAAGAGAGATGTTCCGTATTGCCCATGGCAGCAGAAGGGAAAGGACAGGAAGGGATACTGAAGACTGTCAAATCCTCCCTCAGCTGCTGCTGTTAGTAAGTCTCCACACCTTGTCTTACTACCGTGAAAAAAAGAATTAGATTTCTCCCAAGGGTTGAACTTTACTGAAGATGACAAGGTAGCTGTGATGAACCAAAAACCTGCAGGGAAACCACAGACCTGATTCCCATGCACTTTGGTAGCAGCTCTAATGCAACTGTTGTTAGAGCCTAATCTGCCCCCTGGTCCAAATCATTATTCTACAGCAGCGGGAAAAAACTAGCCAAGTTCCTGCTATAGGAACTTGACTATATCTGTGTAAGAAAGTTCAACGTGCATACCCTCCATTAATCCAAAGCACAGCAGTAATATCCTAATAAACTTCTGTTTGTTTGTTTGGGTTTTTTTGTTTTTAATTCAGGAAATCCTTTTCTGGTACAGGTGTCAACTTGACTGAGGTACGAATTAATGAGATTCCCTAGTACTGGTTTTCTTTCCTTTGAGCATAAATCTCTAAGAATTTTAGTAAACACACTGAAACGTTTTATGGTTTCACTGCTTTATGGTTAAATAATTTTATATCCTTTTCTGAGATGTCTCGCATCTGTTTAAAGAACTACTGCCTACTGAGTCACAGATTTTTTTCCACACTCGACCACTATTTTTCAGTCTCCAAAAGTAGTAAGATAATCATTAACTATAGCATCAGGGAAAATAAAAACCATGCTGCCTCACTGAGTTAACATTGCACATCCAATAAAAATCATAATTTCAAAAATTATAAAATCATTCAAACAATCCTCTTTGACATTTCCCATAGTTTCTCTTACTACACTTAGCCATTCTTTCACGTTTCTCTTAACAAGGCTTGCATGAGATGACCTAGTTTATTTGCACTCCTCCCAAACTGTGAAGTAGAATGTGTTAACACAAACCAAATGGTCCCAGTCATTTTGAAACAAGCTTCTCCTCTGCCAGCTACTCACCCTCCACCACCTCTGTCTACTGCCTTGACACTTTCCAGCCATTTTTCCTCCCAGGCCTTTGCTGCCATATCCTTTATTCTCAAATCTTGCCACCCAAATGCCCAGTACCTCCCTGGGGTTTTTTTCCTGGGCTGGTTCCCCTTTCTTCTCCCTCCCAGACCAAGCCTTGCACTCCCTGGCAGTCGGGTTCCACTTTATAACTGCTTGCTTCTCACCTCTAATGCCACCAAACACAGACACATGGGAATCAGTAGCCCAAGCTCCTATGAAGCCAAGCGCTGCTCATCAAGCTGGCTCTGCCTGCCCTTTAAATGACTGCACTTTGCTTCCCAGCCCTGCAATCGGCCAGCAAGCACAGCCCAGCAGCCACTGTCGGTTAACAACACGGCTTCCCACCCTGTGCCTGTAGAGAGCGATGGAATGCCCTGGGCATGGGAGAAAGCCCAGCTTGGATTCAGTGTCAAAACACATAGGAGAGGTCAACATATCACCTATCCCGCTGTTAAACAGGAAAGTGAGTGCTTCATATACCGATCCAGTGAAGGTGTCAGTGCCACCCCTGGCATACAGTATTACTCAGGTTACTATTTTCATCTTCGCTACAGCAGTATCTATGGTGAGATAACAGAACCAAAATTGCATAGTATAAAATAATGGGGGGGTGGGAAGGGTGGGAGGGTGGAGAAACAAACAAGTAACAGCAGTGAGGAAAAGGGAAAAGGCCTTTAACACTTCTGTACTGTTGTGGCTTTGTTCTGCTATTCAGAAAAAAAAAAAAATATTAAACAACCTTGCAATAAGCTGCCTGAAGCAAGCTATTTTCAAGTTTCCTCTAGTTTAATGACTACTCATTTCCTCACTCCAGAGGCATACCTCTAAGTGCCACAGGCCATACAGGAGCAAACAACCGCCTGTGGTAGTTAGTAGGAGAATATGCAGTGAACACTCGCCTGTTAAGTGCAAGCTGGAAGGACAGATTATGAATTGCCAACAGGGGATCCAGCAAGCAAATCACAGAGAGATGTAAGAGTCTGCCTTTCATACAAAATAACTTTCATTTCTTTAAAATTACCTTAACTGTGCATTCTTATGTCAGGTGTTCACATCCAGAAAACACTGGGGAGTTTTCTTCTTTATTAAGCAAACTCTCTTATCCTCAAGTTTAATGGAAGTTGTTTCAGCTGTTGTGAAGTTTCAGAGGACATCAGATAAATCCGCAGGAGCCTGGAGTCTTACAGCCTGGGACCACGGACTACCACCATGCTAAGAACAACAAAGGAACTGTATCTAGTGTACCTGACCCATGGTTGTGGCCATAAAATACATTTCATCCAGCACACTCATAAATAAATGCATCAAGTCCACAACAGTAGATTGGTCCACCATAGAAGGACTGCAAGGACAAACTTCACCATGCTTTTTCCTTTTATATCTGAAGACTGAATGGCTTGAGAAGGATACTGAGAAATACTGTGTCTTATTCCAGTACCGGCTACCAGAGATGGCTTCTCCTCACACTTTGCACTGCAGTAATTCAAAATTGTTACAATGACAAGTGCTGTTCCTTGTATTGCAAGGTTTTTTTGCCACAAACACGAGCCTTTTCCCATTTTCTCTGCATCAGTCATGTCATACCCTTGCTGATCTCCTTGAAATAAGACAGTTAAAAAGCACACTGCCAAGTCACCTGTTACCATGAACATGGAGCCCTGGTCTAAGCCTGGTTTTGTTTAGGTTTTAAGGTAGTTTAGGTAGCTTATCTAGTCTTCACACAGACTAAAAATGGGGCGGAGAATACAGATGGGATTGTCATTTTCCGTTTGGCCATGTACTAAGAGCAACGGCTGCAGAACACCTGAATCTTAGTGTAGAGATTTGGGGTTCTTAAATACCTACCATCTCAAACTGTACAATTCTCTACAGTTGTTGTCCAGGATAACTAGAAAAAACACTCAAAGCTTACCCCTTCCAGGAACACACAGCTCAATAAAATGCAACAGAAAGTCATCACTGATCAAGAACACATCCTGCCTCACATCCAACCACAGGCTGCTGCACAAGACAGCCCAGAACCAGAAGCCAAAATCAATGTAAATCCGATCCCCTCCACACAAACACAATGCTTCATGTGTGGGTCTGAACAATCCAAAGATTCTGTCTCTCCTAGTTACTGTAGTTCTCCATTCACTACTCTTTTCTTAATGCATTGGGTAAACTGACACCACCACCCTCCCAAGTCATAACAGAAAACTATAATTAACAAGATGATGATATAGGAGGAGAAATCTGGTCTCAATCAGTATTTAATTCTTGCGTTCTTGCTCATTAAAAAAGTAAGATAAATTTCACTCTGAATTTTTCACAAATAACTACAACCATTCAGCAAGGCCTCCTGAGATTTTCACTAACATGATTAAAAAAAAAGCATTTCCTAAATGAAATTAAAAAACATAAAGGAACACCTAATGACTGGGAGCCCAAACTGCCATTGCAGGTAACCAGGATAACACAAGATCACATTGCAGGTTCTAAATCTGCACCACTTTCCATGCAGCTTGTCCCCCATTTTTTAGGGGAAGACCACCAAAGGTCACTTGCCTTTGCATAGAAGTATAACTAACCACACATTCTCTGAAGGATCACAATTATAATGTGCCTAGGTCTGAAACTAGACATATAAATGAAAAACACTGTATGATGAATATATGTATCAAATACAAAGTACGAGAAATTCTCTCCCACAGACACACACACTTATTTTAATCTCAAATAAATTGAAGTGTGGTACTGCAGCCATCAATACTACTGTTTATCTGTTGGAGGCTGCTGTTGAATTACAGAATGCATTAGCTCCCAAATAGGATTACATTTTTTGCCTTAAATTTTGACTATTTTGTCCAGCTCAACAAAGAAGACAATGAGAAAGCCTCCAAAGTAGCACACAAAAATTGCCACCCCAACTTGCCGTCTCCAGAACATACTCCAGGAACAGACTCCTCTACAACAGCAATTTTGGCTTAGAGATTGTCTAAAATTCTGACAAATGGGCAACCAATTTTACACACTGCCTCTCAGATGGGAAGATTACTCTTTAAACACCAACTAGTCCATGCCTAACTGAAACCACAGTGTATTCTGTATACCCATGTTACCCAATGTCATCCAGAAATTAATGTGGTGAATTAAGCAACTATTCCCTAGCTTTCAACAGTTTTCAATGAAACCATTAAATGTTCTTCACAGCCGAGTCCACTGTGAGCAAACACATGCTGAGAACTTACCTTTCCCTTCCCACTCTTGAAACCTGTTCACTGCAGGTTACTTAAGTAACCGTCCTGGACCATTAATTCTCAACTAAAAAAACCCTGAAACTGGCTATTAAGCAGACACACCCACTGCAATCCAACAGGACAAAAAGTAATTTCCTTCAATTGTGGTGTAGAGATAAGGTAGGAGTAAGAAAACACTCGTAAAACGTTTCACAATCCTCCAGCAATAACCCCCAAAAGATCAATCTTCACAGCCTTTTCTCCAATAGTTCCTCACTCTAGGGCTGTTCCCAAAGCCAATACAATTCTTCCCACGAGCTGTCTTCCCTTCAATGATACCTACCCTCTCAATACTTAAAACCTACGCGGGTTTGTATTTCTGTCAATTTCAGTCTGACCTGCTCATAACACGGAAGAAACTGTCTTTTATCAGATCTGTCCACAAGCCACCCAAAGCATTACAAGATTTTCTCCCAGTAAAGGCTGGGATCAAAGCCAATCGCATTGTCAGCATGAATTCGGACACAGAGGAAGTCAATACGAGATGGGACTTCTCAAGCTAAACAGTACATCTCATCACCACAAGCGATAAATGAAAACAGAAGTACTTTCCTCCTCTGGGAGCCACTTATTTTCCTAAGAAGTCTGATTTTAAAAGATCAATTGTTCTGGGTCACAGTCAGATCTACACTTCAATACATGCAAGATGATGAATATCAGCTGAAGACAAGACATTACTTTGAGCTTCAGAAAACAGAGTGATGCAAGGAAACTGGACCTGGAGATACCAGAGAAAAGCACAGATCTGGATGTAGTTTACTGTCTCACCTACAGCCAGGGTCCTAAGGAGCCTTCCCTGCCCCTCTGTGTATCAAAACCTGAGTTAGAGTTCACTGCATAACTCAAACCTCAACACTCGTGATTTTGGTTCCTTGCTTGCTGAGCACGGGGTGCCCTGCCCAGCACCAAAGAGGAGTCAATCAGCTTTCTGACCCCAGCAGAGTTACATATTTAAACCACCTGAGACCTTAAATCTAGGCAGCAATGAGAATCATGTTCTCTTCTACTAGGTATTTCTAAAATCCTCATGATGGCATTACTAGAAAGACAATCCGGGTCACGTTTCTTAACACAAAGGGTCACCCTGGTTGCTTGACCCAAGTTGCTGCTAAACTCTATGCTGAACAGCCAGAGTAAAAGCAAGCCACAGGCAAATGCAGCTGAAAAACATCATCACAAGGACTCTGCTTAGAAACACTGATGAGAGTCCAAACATTTTAATTACATCACACTTATATTTCCATATTACTTAAATAATTATTTGCATATAATTTATTTCAATTATTTGCATGCCTATCATAGGAGTTGGAACATTTTATTACAAGGTAAAATAAATAGTATTTCACACACAACAATTTTATAAGAATCTTGCAGTGAATTAATTGTAAGTCAACATAATGAACCACAAAATAAAAATTACCCCATAAATAATGAAATCCCTCAGTCTTCCCATGCCACCCCCATTCCAGTAATCATATTGGTTCACTAAATATAGAACAATTTGCACCATACAAATTAAAAAGAATGCAACTATTTCATTTACACACACAAATCAGCATCCGCGTCTGCAGAACACCAAAGCAGACATCCAGCCTGCAGTCATAATGGCAAACTCTGTGAGTTTCTGTTTGGACAGCATTCAAATGGTTACAATTTTTCCACCTCAATATATACATTGTAAACAAATGTGTCCTCTGTAAAAAAAAAAGAGAAATGTTCACGCTAGAATGAGTCAGGGATCAAAAAATTTTTTACCCTGCTCCTCCTGCTCAAGTTGTTCACAATTGATTTATTATAAAATTTCTAACAATAACCTTAAAAAGCCACACCATACCAACAGCAGGGTCAGAACGTAGTAACTGGTGAATGCTCCGCAGAGAATCAGGTTTGGTATTAGACTTGGATAAAGCTGAATGGGTTCAGGGAGCTGGTGGTTAAACTGGAAATGGATGAAGAATGGGGTTTTTACTGAGTAAAGCCAATGTGAGAGAAGGGACAGGTGTTAACATTACTGCCATCAAAACCACTTTTGCTCAGGCAGTAAGAAGGAGTCTGAATGGAAAACAGCACAGCATTATTTTATGGGGTTTGCTAAATGAGTAAAAAAATCCTGAATTCTAATTCATGAGATGAGCGACAGGTAGTGGTCAGAGTAACTTGCAAATTTCAAGAGACATATATAGTAGATAAACATCTAGTGGTATAAACTGAGGACAAGACATGTGAAACCACCAAAGAAAAGGTTAGGTATATTTTAGGGTAAAACAAAACAAAACAAAGCAGTAATAAGTACACTATCAAACCAGTCTGAAGTACACCTGTTGTAATTTCTAAGTTTCTCCTATTTTCAACCAATTTTGATATTAAAAAGAGAAATACCAGCCTATTTGTGTAACTACACTATGTGGGCACTTGCATCTTCTGTTTTTCTCTTGCTCCAATTGGTTTAAACCAGTGATCCTGCAAGAACACGTACTCGGTCACACAGGGGACAGACACTATTACCTTGTTTAGGCCACCAGTGATCAATTTTGACAGGAGAGATTTCTGTCTGTATTTTCCAGTGAAAGTAGATTCATAACATTCTTCAATATATTGGGATTTTATTTGCTCATGTTTAACAGCTTGACAGCATAGACAGGTAATAAATTACTCTCTTACTTTTGGATTTAAATCTAAACTATGACTCAGTTCCTTAGCAGTTTAGAACTGCACTACGCAAAAAGTGCTTTTTTTTTCTTTTGCAAATTTTATTGGGATAAATTCACTGTTTTTTTAAAAAAAAAAAAACAAACAACAACAAAAAAACCCAACCAACACACCAAACAAAGAAATGAAACAAACTCACAAAAAAAAAAAAAACCAACCACAACAAACACACTACACCAAAAAAAACCTCCTTCCACTGCATCATAAGAATTAACAGTCTTCCAAAACCAAATCCTGCAGATGTGTAGATGTGTAAGGAGGAGACACAAAAACTTTCTACAATTTGGGAATTCCTCTACACCTGACCTAACAATACAGGAAGCTCTGCTCTGTTTGGACAACACTTGCTCTGCAGATGCAGCTCTCACTACCATCAGTCCAATATATACTCACCACCTAAAGGAAAAATGTAATTAATGGCTTGATGCAAGGATTTCAGTAGTCATGTTTATTCCATCACACCCTTAAAACAAGCACTGAGTAGGTAAAATCCTAAAACATTGAATATTGTTACACAACTACCACCTGTGAAAATATATTAAAAAAAAAAATTCCTATCATTTAATTTCCACTGCTCGTTTCATTTGCCTTGCTTCTACCCATCATTCCACTACCTTCCTTCCTAGCTCCAGGATTTATTAACTGGAGTAAAAGTGATTTCAGTATTTCTACTAAAGCAATACTCAGCAGATGTCTAGCGTCTATATTTATACAACTCTAGAACTAGTAATAAACATGATTTTTGTATTGCCACACTACATTTTTTAATGAGACATCACTCCTTGTGTCTGTTTACCAGGAATTACGTTGGCCACAACTGAGTCCTTATCCCATACTATTACACCACGTAACAAGAGTTAGATGGCTGAATGGAAACTTCTTGTTATATATGAAGGAACACATAACGGCTAAGGATTGGCATTATTCGCCCTGCGTCTGTGGGCAGCAAGGCTACTCAGACATATGCAGGATGGTACCTAAGGGAAGAGCGATGCCTGGGAAGGCATTAGGTGTAAACACTCAGACTTCAGAGATTATTTCCATCCAGATTCCAACCACAATGACTTTCACAGGACTGTGCCAAAGACATTCGTCCAAGAGAAGAGTGTGTGGTTCCTAGATGACGTCAGATGTCCAGGCAGACAGCCAACTTCCTAGGGAAGTGATTTCAATATTGCTTAAGTTCAACCTAATTGTATTTATCATGTGATTACTTATGTAAGGAGCCAGCAGCTTGCATAGGTAGCCTCTATTTTTGTATCTAATAAAATATGTTTTGAAAATACAAAGAAAGAGACAGATTGAGATAAAGAGAAGTCATATTCAAATTTCATGCCTTCCTCTAAAGCCACTTATTCTGGAAAGGAACAGATGTTAGCCAAGACAAATTCTATCCTTGCTCAACTGGGACTTAGACAGCTTATGATGCAAACTGGATTATTTTCTCACCTGCAAATTTACAATTGCTCCATACCCATAATTATACCCTAAACGTAAAGCCTTGCCCCCTTCTACTCGTGCTTCATAACAGGTTCTCACCACCCCAAGGCTTTTCACAAAATTTGTTCATTTTTTTCCCTTTGAGACCTTTCTCTTAAAACTTTTCTATAACATACAAAAAATTCCATCCAACCAACCAAAAAGCCAAAATTGAATACAGTTAAGCTACAGGTTACTGAAATGATCATTCCTCTTCCCGGACAACATAACATCAGCACCTCCATGCACACTGTCACCTCTCTGCATCCACTCACCTACAGCCTCAGGTCTTTACTGAAGTTAAAACTGCAGACGATCAAGCACAACTGAGCCCTGTTGTGTGACCAAAACACTGACAGATCCCTGTCCCGGGAGCAATAAGCAGTGCCACATCAAGTGACAGTAATCTGTAATGCACTCATGATAATAAAATAGTTGATTGTTAACAAACAGAAATAAGCTGGTGAAGTTCCTACCATGTTAAAGCAGGGCGCTGAAGTTAATGCATTCACGTAATCAGTGCTCAGAGCATTCAGAAATTAATATGCTCCAAGATACGCTTTGAAAAAGAAGAAACAACATTAATGCAGCTCCTCCCCTTCCTCTATACTCTTTTGGCCCCAGTCTCCTCTTCCAGTCTTCAAAAAGGAAATATGCATTTGCAACACCCCAGTTCAAATTTCAGATTCTGGCAGAGTGTTTCCAAGGTCTTTGCTGTCCTTTCTGATCATCCCTCTCTCCTAAATAACAGCTCAGAAGTTCAGTGACAACAACAGGAGAAGGACAAAGAAAAGGCTCTGTCCTTCAGCAGTGCCTTCAGGATTCAGTCTGAAGAACTATACTAATTGCAATCAGATTCCCTTTCTGTTCACTGCAATCTCACAACTTTTCCAAGGAAATCTCCAATTTGCTTCCCTGAATTAATTTTGGACTGTTCTCTAAAAATGTAAATAGGGCACAAAAAATATAATTAATTTAAAAAAGAAAATTTTCCTCTGTTTGTTGGGGTTTTTGTTTGTTTGTTTTGGGTTTTTTTGCACAGGACGTATTTGCAGTAGTGTTAATCACTCATCACTGTGAAGTATATTGTGCAACAAAGTGTTTGAAAGCATTCTGAAATTTTGGAGAAAATGATGGGAAATGTCCATCCAGGTAAGCAATATATTAAGTTAGAGTTCTTCATTATAACAGCCAATGTGTAAGAATCTCAATCCTTTCATCTTCATTAACAAATGTTTTGTTATAATTTGTTATGTATGTCACAAATGTTAGAGGAACATTAACATATTTTATTTCAAAGCTTATTCTGCTATCTTTACACTTTTGCTGGAGTACCAATTAGTGTTATTTTGTAATGTATATCTTTCTGATAATATTACGCACAACCTCTCTACAGTAAGTGATTCACTAACCTGAACAGTCTATTGTACCAGAATGCAAAGATGTCATTGCCTGTGTCAAGCTTCTGTTTTACAAACAGCCCAACCGAACACAAAAAAACCAAAACCCAACCAAACCAAAAACAATCAAACCAGAAGAAAAACAAAAATATCCTCACCCCTGTCACAAAGGTCTCACATTTGCCAAACTTCAACCACACATCCTCAAATCCTCAAACAGGAAATAAAGCTTTTCAAGAAAACTTGAATAGGTAAAAACCCAAGTTACTAGTTTTCCTTGCTGTTCTTATCACAACAGCTGATCCAGCTAATTTGGGAAGAAAAGGGAGTCTACTTGACACAAATGTTATAATGAAATATTTCAGCCTACATATAAATAAAATAAATGTGATCCAATTACCCAAGTTAAGTTGTTTTTGCAAAGCTTTTCCCCATTGCAACCACATTTCCGCTGGGATCATAACCCTAAGCACTCACATAAAGAACGGGATTTCTGCAAGGGCCACGACCCCACTTGCAGCTTCATTTGCCCCTCCGGAGTCACCCACCACCTCTCACAAGGAAAACCCTGTGACGGGGTGGAGGGACAGACAACCCTACACACAGAAGGCCCTAACATTCTCCATTTAAAACATCAGGGAACAAAAAATACTGCCAAGTTTTGTCAATGATTGCCAAGATCAGGCCCAAATCAAAGTCTCAGACAAAAGCAAACCCAAAATGAGCAGGAATCAAGGTCTGCAACTCTGGAATGGCTCTTACCTATAGAAAACACAAACTGTGACAAGCCTTATCTTGGCAAGTTCTAACACAAATCGTCACCTCTAGTTGAGTCCATCTTCAGTCACTTGTAGTTGTTTTGGTGTTGCCAGTGCTCACACAAATTTATTGTACGATTCTTCTGGTAAATTAGTACAAGTATTCTCTATATAGCGGAACCATCTTTTATCATCAGCATCAATAAATAGGGCCTTACAGCATTCCATGTGACGAGAACAGGATACCAGATCCAAATAGTGCACTTTTAAAATACTTCTAGGCCAAATAAGATATTAAGAAAACAGGCAATGAATACAGCCTCAAAACCCTGGACTGCCTCACAATACAACAGGCACACAAAGGATGCTGTTACGTGTTTACCTGTGAGGCAAGAATTTTAAAAACTGTCCAGTTTGGTTTATAATTGATCGTGGTTACATTTTGCTTTTCACATAGCATATTTTAGGACCACAGTTATGCAGAAAGAAAAAATAAATAGGTGCCATTTTTAGCAATTTATAACCACACAGATACACTCTTAAGAGTAGGCCCAAGGCTGTCTGCACAGATCTAACTCTGCTTTCTATATTATGCAATGCAGTGTGATAAATATGTAACCATGAAGCCACACATTACACTGCAAACAGGATACAGTACTGTGCAGTGACCCAGGAGAAGACAGGCTACACCCATGTTCTCTCGTGATTTATTTTTTTTTTACCCATTTCATTTTCATAATGGTCCAGCATTTATTTTGCAGACTTTTATACCATTTCCTCTCTAACATATGTAAATAATTTAGTCAACAGTAATGCATTATGCAATTTATTTTCAGCCAACAGCACAGCCCTCGTTAGGTGCAATTCATGGGAAGAAGCAGTTAATTATGGTAATTCAGCCGCAGACCTAGGTGAGCAATTTCACTGTTATTCTGCTATCCTACTTAATATGCATACGCTGTGTAAGAGCAGTTAAATGGCAACTTTCAAAACTGACATCCTAAGCTCTGACTCTCTTAACAAGCTCCAAACCTGGGCTTTAAGGTACAGCTACAGTAAGCACCGCTTCTGGGAGGCAAAGGAGTCAATTTACACAAAACAACTTGCAAGATCAGGGTTTAAGGTAGTCAACTGAATAGACCTCTACAAGATCCTAGAAATAATTCTATGCTATTGTATTGCACTATTTGTGGAATGGTATGTGATCATATAATTAGAGATCATATAGTACATTCACACAAAGAATACTTCAGGGCTTGCCAGGGGGGTGGGGGGGGGGTGGGGGTGGGTGGGGGGGGTGAGGAGCTCTTTTAAAAAAGAAAATTACATTATCTGGAAATTCAGAGCTAATCTCAACAACTCAGAAATGCTACCAAAAAGCTTTCCTTCACAAACTTTAGAGGAATACATTTCAGGTCTGAATTCTGCCTGAGGAAGAATTAGTTCCAAATAAAACCAGCTGAGGTTTTCAGTCATTAAGATGTATTTAGGAAGATAATCTAAAATATATGTCAACACTAACAAAAAAAAAAAATCTAAACTGCAGCCCTATGATTGCAACGATGAGGAGCAAAGACAGCATTTAGTTCAGAACCAACACTGAAAGAAGCCCTCTGGACAGGTGGAAGAAAAATACTATCGGTTTGGTAGTTACATCAGAGGAGAGAGGAAAACCAGGGGCAGGTCTCAACTAGATGCAGGAGCGTGGCAGCTTCCTGGAGGAGCAGTATGCTCAGGCACAGGCTAGTTATAACCTCTCTCTTTGGGGGAAGGCTCCAGCCTCTTCTCCTGCTGACCAGGGCTGGAGGTTGTCCAGACTGTCCTCCCTGTGAAACCTCCTTTGGGGCAGCTTAAGCAGCAGCAGCAACAACCTGAACCAGCACATGCCTTTCAGCAGCCTTGAAAGAAGAGTCCTTGATCCTGGGGCTCTTCTTCACTGCATCTTGCCTCCACCCTTCTGCAGCCTGTCTGCAGACTTCAGAAACCAATTGCTACATGATCCAGCTTGTGTAACTTTGAAGTGCACACAACTACCAAAGGGCAGGCTTCTGCCAAATCCCTGCCCTCCCAAGTGAAGCACATCAAATAGTGCAAAAATCACTGAAGCTCCACTAGGTTCGGAGAATGGGCAGCCAACTCAGCCAGGTTTGTACGTGCAGCGCTGGTCTTCAGCCACAAAGCAAGCCTAGAAACCTGCAAACCCTCCTCAATTAAAAGCTTAAAGTAGTATTAACTGTAGATAGTCACTGCTTTAATGATAGAAGGCACAGAATTTTTACATGAGCATCCTGAAGGTCTCAGTGGAACACAGCTCTAAGATACACACGCACAGACAGACATTCAAGCAGTTATAATTTTAACCCTAGGTGTTTTGATACAGCCACAGGACTAAAACATTAGTGGTCTCTAGCTTGTTTATGACTGACTACATATGCTTGAATGTGTTTTGCCAAAACTCATAGCTAAAATAAAAAACAGCATTCAAATGGCACAAAACTTCATAAACCAAATAAACAACACAGCACAAATATTTAAGATTTCCAAGCAAAGACCACTTCTGTAAATTTCAACATTTTAACTGGCAACAAAGCATTTCAGACACTGAAACAAATGACTGGCTCAGACTTTAAATGGTTCGTTTTTCTGTTCTCCTGAAACATGCACGGCACTCAAATTATAACTGAGCAAACGTACATATTCCTAGCTACTTTGGGGGAGGGGGGGAAACATTAAATTTAAATCTTTTTGCTTAACCCAGCACTAGAAAACTGTCAGCCCTGAAAATTAGTTTCACAGAGCCTTAATGCATCTGAAAATGGCTTACCTGCTAAACATGACAACCAAATTTCGAAATAAAGGGAAACCCTTTCCCTCAACATGCACACTAATATTTTTCTTTCCTGAAGGTTGGATCATTTCCAGAGAACCTGAATTGACTTCAATGGAGCAATAATATATTTCTGACGAAGAACATGTAGACTGCCTCAGAATACAAGAAAATGGTTCAACTAAGAAAGGGCTTCACTCAGCTTTTCTAAAAACACCCAAGGATCACACTTAAAAGTGATTCCTTTTTAACAATTAAGGTTTGACTACACCAACAGCTATATGTGCTAATATATAGATATGCATTACACTAAACAGGAATGAGACTCTTTCTGGAGTCATTCCAAAAAAATGTGAACACACTATAAATCCACACTTTTAACTCCAAGTCATGTTACCTAGCAAGTGTAAATATGTTCTTGCAAAGTTTAAGGGATTTATTAAAGTGCTAGCAGGATTTTCTTTTTAAATTAACCAGAGGATACTTCTCAGTATAAAGTATGGTGAAAAACAAAGTCACAACACAAAAGCACTATTTACAATAGCAACATACAAATATATACAACTTTAAGTACTATTTCCACACTGAAGAAATTTCCCAAAATTAAAACACTCCCTAAAATTTCATTTTCCAGCAGATTAAAAATATCCAAACACCACATGCAAACAAGCCAATGTACCAGAAAGCCTGTGCTCGATCATCAGTATCGCAACCACAGCTGTGCTTGTCAGGACTGTGATGTGCTTTAGGAGACACCTATACTGTCAGGGAAAACTCTCACCAGAAAGCAACACGCTACATCAGGACTGCACATCTTGCATAAGCATTTCTCTTGACAAGACCTGCAACGCTCTATCTGCCCAGGGCATGCACCTCTGACAAGGAAAATACCACCGGCTCTTAATAAAGGGCACGAAAAAAAGTTTCATATGAGCTTGTAAATTTGCTTAACTATAAATATATAAACAAGAATCATTTAGGAAGTTATTAAGGAAGACTTGCCCAAATTAAGTTGTAAGGGCATGACAAAGATCACGTCACCACTTATGCCTACTTTATATACGGACAAACCCAAGCAGCCAAGACAGTATGCGTAACACGATCACTACATACGGAAAGGCTGGTGTCAGACTGGCTTAGCTACTAGCTGGCCTACTGCAGTCTGCAGAGATTCTGTCTGATAGCAAAACCGATATAAAAAGCTCACAGCCCACCCCTGCCTATTATAGATAGGTTGGTTCCTATGGATAAGCTATAGTTTACTGCCACCTTCATGGTAACAACGCAGGCATTTCTGGACTCACACTGGTTCAGTAAAACCACTTGGATTTTAACAACCTCAAAAAACAGCAGTAGGTTTTAACATAACATAATGCTTCCTGAGTTGATGTTTGTAGGACCAATAAACCACTGTACTGGCATGGCAGAGAAGTCAATAAACCATGACAGGATAGAAACTTATGTCCAGACAGGGAGGTTCCCAGAGCTCTACCTGTAGCTTTTGTTGTGTGCCTCCCCTTCAGCGAGAGCAGGGTCAACTTATGGGTCTCACCACCCCCACTCCCACCTCCACCACCTGGAAAAGCAGCTGCTTGCATAGCTGTGCTCTGAAACCCAGCCGTGAAGCGGCTCCACCTAGAAAGTTCAGCCTTTCTCCACCCTCAAAGAGCTGCCAGGGTCTGGAAAAAGTGCAGGTGTTTTAAAACTTCATACAAGGTTGCCATTTCCGCATTATGAAGGACACAAGCATGCCTAACTTTATGAACCAAGCAGCCAGATTTCAACATGATTCTTCAACCAGTATGGGCACTATCGAAAAATACTTCCAGTGTGAAGGGCCATATTTTGTCCAACATAAAAGAAAACCAGAAGACGAGCACGAAACCTACAAATACAAAAGGAACACCTGCTTAAACCAAAAACTCCCAAGTAAGCAGAGGCTGAAAAATAAAATAAAAGCCACGTTACAAGACACAGCCTTTCACCAGATCATCTCAGGGCACTGAACTGGTCTGAAAAAACTCCTGTTAAGTATTAAATCACTGGTGCATGGGTAAATTTGTTAATCCATTTGCTAAGGTCACACAGTGGCAGAAATAGCAGATAATCCTGACACCAGCTTTCTGTCCTAATCGTTATGCGGACAGAAAATCTTCAGTGATGTAAACTAAAAATAAAGTAAATGCAGTTATCTGTTACATACAGGTATACTAAGTAAACCCAGAAAAGCAAAACTCTGAGCGTGAGGAGTAGAGGTGTGTCTCTGGGGATCCACGGCATATCTAGACAAGCCTATGAAAATTCAGAGAATTTATAAGCAGAAAGTAATTCCATAATTCCCTCTATTCGAGCAGTCCCTATGAAGGGACTGTGTACACAAACTGCAGCCGTGCTCAAAAAAAAAACAAAACGAAACTGAAAACCATAAACATTAACCCACAGGATATATTCCATTACTACCCACATTAGGACACCAAAAACTTGCCATTTACACTGTACTGAAATGAAAGCATAATTTTACAGAGTACCTGTAAGCCACCAAAACCGGGGAAGCCTAATACCAGAGGCTGACTGACACACAGCTGACATCATCAACACACAGTTAAGGCAGCTATGACAATTTCTACTGGCTTTAGTGCCATTGCCTATGAAACCATCCTGGTAACGCCTGCAACGGCGCTCTGACAATTCAAGACCATTTTGCTCTTGTACTGGTATAAGATACACCACAAGCACCAAGTTTCCAAGACTATTAGCCAACAAAGAGAAAAACTTATTCTACAAATTAAAAATACTGAACCAGACAGCAAGCATTATTAAGATGTACTAAAACAAACAACACGATAAAATGACTGTAGGCAGGGAATACTAATCTTCCAGTTCTTCCTCCAGCAAAACTCACAGCAATTTCAATGGGATTCTCCCCCAGATACGGCTGGATGACTACATCCACAGCCTTCACGTGCCAAGTTTGCTCCTGCAGTCAGTCTCTATTGCATCCATCTTAGCAACACTACTTGCACCCTGATTACAGGGACTTATAAACAGCAAGAGTACTTAAAGGTGATCCACAAAACTGACTCCAGTAGAGATGAGGTACACTATTTTCATCTGAAGTGTCAACAGACTTACAGTTGAAAGACTTGCAAGCAAAAATCTTTTACTGACTTCTCCAAAGCACACCTTGCATTCTCTCTGTCCCAAGCACGTCTATTGCAGAGCCAGAATACAAGCCTGCTATCCATAGGTTTCGCTGGACAACAAGGTAGGAGAGTGTTTATGATGCATTAATCTCTTCCATTTATTTTCTTAGGTTCTGGACAAGAAGACACCAAGCAAAACTCAATCAAGAGTATTTCACATATTACGCAGTTTCTAAATGTGAACACTTTAAAGATGATCTTTCAGCTCCAAAGTCGCAATTCCACACACTCATTTGTGCAGCACAGGACAAAGGCGCCTGTGCACACGTACCAGCTCACAGGCTCAAAGCGGTGTTTGTTCACCCAGAACAATGGGGCATGTGACTTGTCAACACTACCCACAATAAAAGCAGTAAGACTGCCACTGATTTCACGATGACTGACTTTGTTTTCACTAATTTTAAGTCACAATGCCAACAAAAATTTATTGCATAAAACCCTTTCTTTTAAGAAGCCCGAAGACAACCTCAGTGTGCTGAGGTGTGCTCAGACTTCCCCAGCTTTTCCACATTTGTACTAACCACTCACACCAACTCTCCCCAAAGCCTCCCTCTGACTTTTTCAAGAGCTGGATCAATAAGCCAAGCTTATTTTTATCAAATAATGGCACTGCCAAACTTTGTCCTCCCCGTTTTCTACCCTGCGTGCCTGCCCTAGCTACCCCCTAGCTCGCAAGCAGGCCCCTCGCTGACCTCTGCCCGCACCCCACTTGGTGCCAGCAGCACAGCCTGCAAAATGGGACCTCCTCAGCACTTCGGCAGGTTTCGCTCCACCAGGGACCGGGGCTGCACTGCCCAAACCCACCTAACCCCCTGGGCTCAAGAGGGCTACACCGCATCAAGTCCTGTACGTAAACTTAACTGAAGTTAGGAGGAACAGGAAGAAAGCAGAGAAAACCCAGAGAACAGAAACAAAAAGGCACCAATTTGGTTTAAAGAACTGACACAAGAACAGGTAGGGAGAATGCAAAAGAAAGGCTAAAATGACAAAAAGAAGAGAGAAAGCCCAGGGGAAAAAAACAGGCAGCGGGAGATTAAAAAAAAAAAATAATCAAACAAAGCCTTAGGAAGGGATAATAATAAGATGATGCAAACTGTCAGGACCGAGACAAAACACCCTGGTATTGTACATTAATTTGCCGCATTCACTCTACAGCACAGACGAGGAAGCAGAGCCAAGCAGAGGAGAGGGATGACCACACTGACCATTGGAAGGGGTTAATTTTAGAAAGAAAAGATGCAGTACAATCTTGCACCACTTGTCTTTTAATTATGAAGGGGGAGGCTTAGGGGGTTATTTTAATCACACAGAACAGCAGTAGGCCCAACAGCACCAGACTAACAAATACAAGTAGGCAGCAATAGGCACACAGAAGTACATTACAGTTCCAAACTTTCACTATTTACAGTAAGGTTAACGCAAACAAAAACTGACTAACCTGATCTCAGAACATGTGTTTTTAAAAACGGCGCATTTCTTTCTTTTCAGCTTGAAAAAACATCGTTCCACAAGCAGGTAGTTACAAACCACAGCTGGGAAAGTGGGAGGCACATTAAGCACGCAAGTAAGATTTTACGTACTCTAACACCACCAATGCAGCTTTCTGGAACACTTCAGCGATGTTCAACACACACAAGCCTTGCTGCTGGCACAACAGAGGATCGCAGCCTACATAATGGACATACTCTTAGCCGGAGTCTGACACTGCATTTCACATACCCTCCAAGCCTCTCATATGAAGTCATCCTTAGCGTCAAAGAACAAGTCAAAACACATCAAAAGTGTTTTCCCTGGCTACCTCTTGAAGTTTCCATCCCTTTATCCTTCATATATATAATCTGGTTTTTAATCTTAGCATTTCTGTCAATACACACAGGATCTTTAAAGCGCAGTTTTGTGCCCCAGTACATACAAGCAACCAGTTATCTAACACAGGACCCCAGCTGAGTCTCAGTGCCTGGGATAATGACAGGAGACTGACGGGAATATACAGTTTGGTGCTTCTACAACCAGCCCTCAGAACCACACAGAGAGCAGAGGGCTAATTTTTAAGACATAAGCAATGACCACCTATTTCACCAGCAAGTAATATCCCTGAGAGCGTTGTGATGCCCAGGCACCTCAACTGCATGACCCAACAGCCAAGGAGGCTTTCTGGTTTTTTTTTTTAATGGAACAGGCTCTTAGAACTTAATTTCTAATGTATTTACTGTGTACTCTGTGTATTGAAAGAATCTTACAAAGGGCCCTGATGAACTAGAAATAAATAATCCATATCAAAATAACCTTACATACATAGACAGTAGAGGAACCAACTAACATGGACTTTGCCAACAGCAAGATAAACAGACTGATATTTCTAATGTAATCAAAGGCCATTCAGAATCTACCCTGGAAGACAGTCACAGAAACACAAAGCATTTTTCTTACAACTCAAACAACTGTGAGAAATATTTACTACTATGGTGAAAGCTGTTAAAAAGAGGAAAAAAAAAAAGTTGGTTTCTATTAATCAGCTACATTTAGATACCCGTTCTTCCTATCAGATGAAGCTCACCAAAACTGCTTAGTAGGCTGTTTCATTGTATTTTTAAGTTTTATCGCAATTCAACATATTGAAGCTTCATATATCTGACTTTTTTTCATCTTACACAGCACTGGAAATGTACAGTCTAAACAAAGACACACCAGATTGTGGAATTTAGTTGTGCATTTGAATTAAAGTGAAGAATCAGGTACCATGTCTGCATCAGCAAAACCTTCATGTTGTACAGTGAGTACAAACCCCACTTCTTTAAACCCCTGACACAGCTAAGCCATTGCTACACAAGAAACGTTTCTAGCACAATTTATTTGATGTCAACATTAATAGATGGTTCGACCACGCTGTTCCTCATTTTCCTCCATCCACATCTGTGCTAACTTTGCTTTAAAAACACATTAAAAAGTACTAAATGTGAACAAACGTAACCCCAAAGTAAATATGTTACAGATTCACAAATATCATCATGGCAAAAATCCATATTTTTACAAAGCATTTCCTAAATAAAATTTATTGCTACGAGTCTGTATTTAGGAATGCATGTTTGTGTTGATATCCAAGCAAGAATTTCTGCACAAGAGAAGAACGTTGATATCCATGCAAAAATTAGCAGTGATTCATTGTTTAAGTTGCCTTCCTTTTACGGAACACCGCAGACTGAAGGACATACTGCCAAACTGAAAGCACCAATACTTCCTTTAACCTAATATAGGACAAATAAATACACTTCAACAGCTTCCAAATCTTGCACGTCCTACTTTTTTGACCCAGATCTCATGTTATTTCCCCCATAGGTCTATGCAATATCAAACTATTTTTTTTCCCCCCACAAATTTAGACTTAACCTAAAAGAGGAAAAATTCTCATCATTTCTGTGAGCTAAACAGACTGGGAAGCAGGGAGGGAGGGTCAGACAGGCAGACTCATCTCTGTTAAGGTCAACCGGTATTTTAAGGTAAAATTTTCAGCCACACTTAACACTTTCCCTGCTGCTGAAACTAATGGCAAAAATTCTTATTTGTTCCAACAGGACTGCAAGTTTGACCAATATCAATGATGAATGAAAAAATAATTATATCTTTTTATTACTATTTCTACAAAGCAAGAAACGTATTTTCAGAAGTCATGCTGACACTTGAGCATTACTCAGCCTGTCCAAAAAACACAAGAGAGCTATAAATCTTGTTATTCCTCTCCTTGGCCAGCCTGGACAACTTCTTGCAAGGAATCACACTGTCTCTTCTTTGCCTGGTACTTTTAGGCAACCATGAGGGGACTGAAATTCACCTCACGTGTGCTCACCATCAGGTGAATTCCCAGCTCTGAGTTTGCCAGCAATAGGTCACCCATGTGAAGAGCCTGAACTTTTAACACTGTTAATGTCAAATGGATGCAACTTTTAGGACAGGTTATATTTAGGGCTCTAAACCTTGACAATTTCTGTGGTTTTGGCACTGGGCACAGTATTTAGCACCACATTTTCATGAATAGTAAATATCTGACCCTTCACTCGTAACCTTGGAAAAATGCTCCATGAGTAGGCTGTACAGAAGGATCTTTTCTGTACACTCTCTACTTGCCGCCAGCAGACACGTAGCAGCATAGAGAACAGGAAAGTTTCCAGAGTCACTTTCACAGTCCTAATTCATAAAAATCTACCATCAGCCTGACGTCAGTGGGGTTCAGTGGGAGCTCTGCATGCAGCTGAGGAAGTGACTGAATCATTCCCCAAAGCCACCCATGGGTTAAAAGGAGCACTAGCATTAGCTGCAGACAGCTGCTCGCCTGCCCTGCCAGGTTGGCAAAATCATTGCCCTGCTGAGGGGGAAGGGAAGGCCTACTACTCACACCACAACAGCTAAAATTTCTAGTAACACACCTCCAGCGATTTGAAAAAACACTCAGTACGTTTGCATATGGCATATGGTTGCAGAGAGTGTCTCTGTAACACACACTTACACTGCACAGAGGTTGAACTGAATCTCAGATCATAAAAGCAAAGGAAAAAAAACACCAAAAACAAAACCTCTTTGTTTCTCTGGATGATTCTGATTTTTTACTGCTAGACATTACTAATAAACATGATTGCTCCTTTGCAACATGGAGACTTAGGAATTACAACGATAAACAAAGTCTGAGTACACAGCGTAGCCTTTTACTAATACTGCTCCCAGAAAGAAACAGAAACTACACCCTCACGGGAGTTTGCAAAAGCCAGCAAACCTCACGCAAGACTTGGATTTTTAGAAACGCTAAGCACACACAGACTGCCAGCTACACATGCAACTGTGGGGACTCAGCACCTTTGAAAATACAACTATTGATATCTTACTTTACAGACGCAGATGCTAGTTTTTACTCTTAAGAAGGGTTATGTTGCACCAAGCAGATGCGCAGCACAAATCCAGGGGCCCCGCTATCCG
This sequence comes from Falco peregrinus, assembly GCF_023634155.1. Lineage (NCBI taxonomy): Eukaryota > Metazoa > Chordata > Aves > Falconiformes > Falconidae > Falco > Falco peregrinus. The sequence continues at coordinate 21,776,625 of NC_073732.1, read as the reverse complement.
TGCCCGCCACATCGTGCTGCGCAGCTTGGGGAGCCAAGCAAGGTGCACACAGCATCACACAGGGCCACACACAGGCACTGAACCAGCTCAAGTGCCACCAGATTGACACCCAGTCTGCTTGCATTGCTCGTCCTGAGAAAAGGATGTATTAGTCTGATAGCATACCTAGGTATGCTGCTTCTGGTATTCAAGCGAACTTGTTTAGAAGAACCTTAGTAACTCCACATAGCACTGAATTACACCATGCACTCTTACATTCAAAGACCAAGTGCAGACTCCAAAAGATGCTGAGTACACTGGCTGAGACAATTCTGTAAAACTTCTGCTTATCACTTCAGAGCTGCTTTCAGTATTTTCAGAAAGCTACACCAATTCACCAAGCCTTTTTATTATAGTCTCAGACGTCCTTCTAGCAATCAGCTCATCCAAGAAAGCAAGAAAGCAGGAGTAAGCTGCAACACCAGCAATTTCGCTCCTTGGCTAGCCAAGCCAGCTAGATCCTACACACCCGACTGGTGCATGCATTTTCCCCTGTGGTTCCACATCCTCCAGCTTGGAATGACCACTTACTTCTTATCAAGGAAGAATTTTTCTTTAAGTCTCCTTATTGATATAAAAAGGAGAATCTAAAGGATGCCACAAAAAACTATGTGGTAAAGTATTAAAAAAAAAAAATAAAATCAATGTTTCAAAGGGTATGCTGAGTCACAGTTCTACAGATCCTTCAGAACCAAAGGAAAACTCAAATTGAGCTCAAACGCGGCCATTAAGACTCCAGGGCATTTTGTATAAACAATTTCAGCCTTGTTTTCATTACGAGAGGGAAGAAAAGGGCCTTCTCATCTTGGATTAGGTACTGCAAGACAGAACCCTAATGAGAAGTTCACAGTTTTCACACAAACTGGCAGAGTGATTTCTAGACCAGACTTAGTACTTCGTCACTCAACCTATCAACTCTCATGAAGTGACAGCTACGCTGCCTCGTCTTCACTACTTCTTACCTCAAGTTAGCTAATTCAATTTTGTGAAATTAAAAGAAAGCCAATATATTCCTCTACAGTTTCATATCAACAGATATTTCTCATTCCTCTTTTCATTGTCATACTTTATCTCGGAGGAAACCAATTATGAGATGAATAAAGCGGTCTCCATCTACTCTGCTTGGGATCACTGGATGAGCCTTTTTCTAGTAAAGTCATTCTTCTCATTAAGCTACTTTACAGAAATTAAGACCACCTAACTTCATACTGCAGTGCTTAGAAAGCTGCATGTATTCGGGACAGGGGTAGCCACATCAATGGCAGGAACATACAAATGGTTTCTTCATCTTCTGTTAATTTGAAGATACTACATTAACGCTGCAGTGCAACTCAAAAACATTGAGAAGAGCTGTCAATCACAGTTCCTAATGGAAAACTTTGGACACTTCTTCACCCAAGACAAACACTTAAATTTCTATTTAAAAATGAGCATGCGGTAAGTATATTCTCGCAGTAGTCACTTTTTGTAGAAGCCAAAACATGCATAATTACAGTGTGCATATACACTTTCACTTCTCTCCAACCTGCAGCTACTTGCATGAGCTGATGTTTAGGGCTTTAAATATAGCCATTATCACATGTACGCATGTGCAAACACACACACGCACAGGATGGTCAGTACACATAAGAGTATCACAATTCTCAATGTAAATAACATGAATTAGATTAAAAATTAGTTGTACTTCAGTATGACACCTTTCAGTATCACAGTATTGGCACAACACAGTCCTGCAGTACACCCTCTCCTTGCCCTCCCCTCCAAAGCAGAGACCAGACCACTGTATGACCTGGTGGCAGGTTTGTGTCTATCCCTTCTCCGCTTGCCAGCATTGCCTGCTCCAGCAAGGTCTCGGAATTCACATGGGCACCACAATCCTGAGCAGCTATGGGTCCGGAGGGAAAGGAAGACACAGGCAAAGCAAGCGAAAACCCAGGGGTGGGGTGGCTACCTCTTGAGACTCCAGATGAGCAGAGGAACAGTATTAGGGAAGAAAAGGTGTCAAGCCTGCCACTGCCTCAGCCCTCCCCAAAACACTCAACAGTGCTGTGATACCAAAAAAGTAACGGTGTCATGAAAGATCCACATCCTATTGCCCACCACTAATAGAAAACACACTTAACTTCTGTGAGCAACTTCACAGACATCTGCAGAGCTTATTCAACCGAACTAGACCGCTGATGTTCACAAAGTTGTGCGTGTTTCTTTACAGGACTTCCTGACTTCTGCACAATCACATCCTTGTAGGATGTGGGTCTTTACTGCCACTACAAAATTTATAACAGCAAACACATTCTGACTCAAATGTGAAGTCCATGTTAAATTAAATTCCAGAACCCAAATCGAGTTAGGTAAAATAACTCAGTTTTCTTTGCATTATTCAGATCTGTTCTTTCTAACTAAAAAGCATTACCTGAAAATAACATTATCAACAATTCTGACCATTTCCCCTAATCCATCCAGAGCCTCTTTATGCTTAGGGCTGTAGCACTTTTTTGAATCAAACTCCTTCATGATGGGAAAATGACTATGAAGTATTGCTCTTGGGTACTCAGCACCCATGCCTTACAACTTCAAAGCATTACACAAACATCAATACTTACTATATAGAGAGTAAAACTGGAAAAAGTATTCATATAAAAAAAACAAATGCACAGGAAAAAAATCATAACTACCTGTTTGAAGGGGAAAAAAGCTCAAGCAACAGAATCTCCTGTAATTAGTGCATTCTTTACGCTACACACATCCATTATGGCTGTGCATGTGTAAATGAACAAAAAACATAAACTCTTGCACAGTCTTAAAAAAATTTAAAAAGCCCGAAAGCCAAACCCCAGCTCCTTTCATACATTTCAATTACATTTCCTTCCCCTTTCCTCGTGGAATGAGACCTAAGTATTTTCCAGGTGTTCTCAGTAACAGTTTGGGAGGCATGCCACCAAGTTCCCAAGACACTACCCCGCGAACCCGGTTCTCATGGAGACAAATCCACCTTCCCCTAAGAAAACTTCAGACAGTGACAGTGTACAGGCTCAGGTAATGTTAGGTAAATAATACAGTATGTTGCTATTCCTTTAGATCTTAACCAAAAGCAAAGCGGAAAAAAAAAAATCACTACAAGAAACCACAGAAAGTTTACTATGATCACTTGCAGGGCACCACCTGCACCCTAAGCGCCACCACCGTAACAGCGCAGCCCTTTTTTATTATGGCCAAGAGGAACAAAATCCTTCATATGCTCAGCCACAACCCACTTGCTTAAAAATTCAAAGACACACAACAGAGTTTGCAGAACCAGCCGTCATTTGAAATGTATTCTGAAAAGATGGTTAACACACGTGTCCGAAGGAAGGCCCCAAACCCAGCATAAGCCTCGTGGGGACAAGCCTTCAGGTTGCTCACAGCAAGACAAGGGCCCAAAACTGCCCAGTGCACCCAAAAGATCAGGAACAACTCAACACCCAAACACCAAATTTGCAAATGGTGCCCTCTCCCTCGGAGGGACACAAACCACTACCACAGTAAACACTCAGCAGGTACAGGCCACCAACACCAAAGGACCTTGTTAATACGCTCAACATGCTCAGACATTTATTTTAGCACCACAGGATGGGATGTCAGACAAGCCCACAACATATATATATATACACTTTTTTTTTTTTTAAAGCAACAAAGAATGGGTTCTCCTGATCATGCCTCTCATGCTTTAATAATAAAGAAGGAGTAAGTTTTGTGATCCCCCCCATAAATCAGTCCAGAATTTGATTTACACAGACAGGAAAACGAGGAAGTTGAGCACACTGGAGAGTAGTAAAAACTTCACCAGCAAACTTCACTTTCCTACACTGCGACCTACAAACCAAACTTTCCTCCAGACTCACGTGTCATCTGCAGCAACGAGCCTCTGCCATAAAGCACATATAAAGTTTGCTGTTCTGGGGGATAAAGCAAAAAGACAAGCGAGGGGAGACTTTTATTCTGTCAAGCTGCCTTAAAAGGAAATTCGGTGATGAAAGATTAAATTCACCTGGAACAACACGATAGAGTTAACCCTTTCGGGGGTACAACAATAATAACAAGGCACATCTTGCGGGACATACAGCCTCTTACCACGAAAGCTACACATTGCATCAACCGTGCAAGCCTGTCTAGAAGGTGCAATGCACGGTTTGCACCAGGATTTCGGACAGGCACAAGCCCAGGAAGGGAGAGCCCCTGGGAAGAGCAAAAAAAACCTGATTTTTTCCCCCAAAGCGCTCCCTGCCATCACCGGGTATTTCACGTTCGGCCCTCAACTTCACAGCAAAACTGATCAATAACTTGGGTGATTAGTCCTGGGGGAGGGGGGCAAACACCGGGTCCCCCCCAAAGAACGGCCGGGCTGGGCTGGGGCCCCTCCCCCGCTCGTTGGAGTTCACCCCCAGCCCAAACACCACCCCCCCCCCCACCCCCGCTTTCCCCCAACTCCCCTCCCCCCCCATAAGTAAATATGCGGGGAGGGGGAGGGGAAGGCGCTTCTCCACACAAATCAGGCTAAAAATAGGCCGCTCGCCATGGCTCCCGTGTGCCATTCGCCGCCGAGGCCGCCCCCCCCCCCCCCCCCCCCCCAATATTAAATCCTTTTTAAAAAAAAAATGAGCCGGGTGGGGGGAGGGGAGGCCAGCAGCGCGGAGGGGGGGGGGGAGGGGAACAGGGGGTGCCGTTTGCTTCAAAAATAAAAAAAAAAGCACACCAAAAAAACACCACACACACATCCCCCAGCCCAGGGGAGCCCCCCCGCACCCCACTAGCATTATTAAAAATAAAACCACACAAAAAAGGGGGGGAGGGGCTGGGCTGAGGAAGAGGGGGGGCCGCGGCGGGCGTTAGGTGCCCATCCCCCACCCGCCTTCAACCGCCACAGAGACAAACGGGGCGACCCCCACCACCCCCGGCCCCTGCCCGCCCCGGCCCCGGCCCGCTCCTTACCTGGCGAGTGGCGGCGGGGCGGCTGCTCCCCCCGGCCTTGAGAATGGAGAAATCACCCTTGTTTGTCTCTCCTCCTTTTTTTTTTTTTTTTTTTTATACAGCCATACAGATCTATATACACATCTGTGTGTGTCTCTGTGTGTGTGTGTGTGTACACACGTATACGTATCGCTAATATATATATATATATATATTTTTTCAGCTGAGGTGTCCACACCAAGAGGAGGAGGGGAAAAAAAAACAGGGAGAAAAAAAAAAACCAAACCAAAAACACCACCACACACACACACAGGAGGAGGAAGAAAAAAAAATAACCAGCGAGTAGTGCTGTGATATTCAATTATATCCCGAGCCAGGGGCCGGGGGAGGGGAGGGTGGGGAGAGAGGGGGGGGGGGGGGGTTAGAGATTAAGTCCCGAGGAAGGAGGGGGGAGGGAAAAAAAAAAAAAAAAAAAAGTAATATCTCTGTCTGTGTGTGTGTGTGTGTGTGTGTGTGTGATTTAGATTGAGGAGGAATTGAGGCAGAATGTAAAAGCTGTTACTAAGGGAAGGAGCCAAGCGGCTCGGAGCAGCCAGCGGCCCTCAGACACTCCGCGCGGGGAGAGGGTGGCCAGCCGCACGGAAATGGGCGCCAGAGAACGCGCCGCCGCCGCTGAGGGAAGGACGGGAAGGAAGGGAAGGGAAGGGAGGGAAGGCAGGCGCGGAGCCGGGAGGCGAGGCCAGGCGAGGAGGAGCGGGACCGGCCTGCTGCGGCCGCCCGGCAAAACAAACCCGCCGCCCTGGCAGCGCGGGGGTCGGCGGCCGGGGCGGGGGGACCCCTTCCCCTCCCTCCCCCGCGCCCCCCCCGCGCTCTCCGGGCAGGCGCAGCGGCGGCCGGGCGCGCTGAGGGGAGGCGGCGCGGGGAGCCCGCCCGCCGCCCTGGCGGGAAGGGGAGCGGGGGAGCCCGCCCGGGCCTGCTGCTGCGCGGGGCCTGCGCCCGGGGGCGGGGGGCGGTGCGGGCCGGGGGCTCCAGGGATGCCATTAATGCGCTCCGCAGCCAGCAGCGCTTGTGTAAACGCAGGACGGAACGCGGCGGGGTTACATATTTCTTTTGGGGTTTTGGGGGGTTCTTGGTTTTATGTGCAGCGCGTCGTGGTCGGCCATGGTGCCTGGCTCTCACAGCCTGCGCCGGCACCGCCTCTGCTCTGTGACTTTACCGAAAATAATCCTCTACAGTAATAATACTGTGCCCTACCTGTGTGCTGTCATTCATTTTCAGAATGGAAATGCTAGTTCTCACGTATATCGCTGGTTTGTTTATTTTTTAAGGCAAGCTTCGTTAATTGAAACCATGTTCAGCACCAGGCAGCCCTTTCCATCTTAAAATGTTTTTGCAATAGCGTTTCATGCTCTTGGGCGTTGGTCCAGCGCTCTCATGCCCGGACATTGGCACTCATGGCGAGTCCCAGTGACCACAAACCATGCGCGGATCTGATGGCAGCATGAGAAGTCACCCCTGCTTGTGCCAGAGGCGCCACACGCATAAAGCCAGGCCTGATGCTGCCGAGCTGGGCCTCCACATCACCGCACTGCTGCAGAACTTGCTGTTACTTCAGCTGGCAGAAAGGGAAAGTAGAGAGATGGCAATAAATGTAGCTCTTTTGGGTTTTTTTGGTTTGGTTTTTTTTTTTTTTTTTTTTTTTTTTGAGCCTGTGAACACAGCTCCGAGTTGCCGGAGCATGATGCTGGTCCTAAGGTGGAAGTTCGGGAGGTAAGGGTGGGTTTTAGTTTCAGCCTAACAGCTGGGATGTACCATGGGCAGATTTCACCTGCCTGAGCTTCACCTCACAAGCTGGTGGGACCTCAAGACTCCTTGGTGAAAGCAGATGTGTGGGTCTCTCTGGGCCTCAGATCACCTCACAGTGCTCATTTTCTTCAGGACTAGGCCCATGCACTTTTCCTTCTTTTATGAAGAACAATATTTAAATACTTGGAAAAAACAGATTACTATTTTTTTTTCATTGCAAATCATTTAATTCTGAGAAAACCCTGGGCCTTTAATCCATTTGCTTGAACAGGTCTGAGTTACGTGAGGAAACCAAAGTCTCTCTATAAAGCCAGGGAGCATATTTGTAATTGCAAGCCACTTGATGTTCAATGTTTATTTCTCTAACTATTTTTATGGCCCAAGTTGGCACCTTTCTCTTCTTGATAATAGTGTATGGGTTGTCTGCTTTAGGTATGTAGAGAGGCGATAATTGTTGAAGACCATATCCAGGCCAATTCCAAAATGTGACCACTTTGCTGAAAGTTGGGAAATCTAAAAGGCACCAAAAAAGCGGCAAGGGACTCAACAGTTTCTGGCATTGTAATCTCAGATCTGTCCATACTTCTGAAGGAGTTCAACCTCTTGATACTCCGAATGATTGATTTCACAGGTAACAGAAGATAAGCAATAACAGTGGGTGGAGGAAGGGGGAATGGGAGTGTGCACATAGCCCAAGGCAAGAGGAAGGAAGATAAGGGCCCTCTTACAGGGGACTGTGGGACACCGGGAGCCTGACCGAGGGTATGGGAGGAGCTGTGAGAAGTCCATGAAACAAGAGCTGAAGGTGTAACGTTCAGCAGGCTGTGTGAGAAACCGAGGAGGGAAAACCCCTCATATGTGCATTGTTAGGCCCACAGGAACTGCAAACACTGTCTTCCCATCCATCTGCTGAGCAGTGCCAACGTGCTGAACTGAAGTCATCTGGCTGAAGGTTTCCATGGTCTAGTGTTCTCTAAATGTTCGGTCACAACTCCAGGGTGCCAGGTCTCATTTTTAACATGATGAGGTACTCAGCTGGGTGATTACCTGAGTACACGTTCTGCTCTGCAGAATCTACAGAGTGCATTCGGGCAGATTGATGCTTTAATAATTTTACCCCATCCATTTTTTTCCGGTTTCCCTTTCTTTATGAAGGTGTATGCCCCACAGGATTGCACAAAGGCCTTACTTTCCTGATGAGCTTTAGACTTTGTAGTTCCATTGCCCAAATATGCAGCTGGGCTTAGAGTTACAGGGGCCACTTCCAGAGCGTATGAGGGTGGGAGGTTCTCACTGTCAGAGGTTTCCAAGAACAGATATTGGGTAACACAGGGCAGTTGAGCAGGTTGTGGTTTACGGCAGGTTCAGTGAGCAAGCCGAGCTTAGGGAGTTGGTTTTGCCTTGAGCCGGGAGAGGCACTTTTAAACAGTAAGTGTTGTTAACATTCCCTTCCTCAAAGTCCTAGTAGCCTTCCCCAAAGTCCTAGTAGTGAGAAAGACGGGACCAAACACTAACTTTTGGGTGTAGAATTGGGGCAGGTCTGAGGTCTTGGTTCAACCATGTCTTTGAATAAAAGCATGCCTTCAAAGTGCTTCGGCAACACATCTGCTCACCTTCCATGGCTCTGCCATCCCAACTACTGGAGAGTCTTCTCATGGCCATATTTGTAAGACACATCCTTAAAATAGTTGAAATTACTTGTAACAACGGGTGCTCGGCCTACTGAGCACATATAAGCAAATATTTGCAATAACTGGGCCAGTGTTTGCACAGCACCAAGCACACTGCCTGGACTCCATAAATAATAATACTTGGCACTCACAGAGTGGTTTCCATTTTCAAAGCACTTTAGTCATAACCCTTGACACCTATATGGCCTTTTACATCTTTACAAGAATTAATTAATCCTCACAGTGTCCTGTGAGATAGGTATGCACTGCAATAATAACAATAACAACAATTAATAATTCATGCATTCTACTCAAAAATCACTTCAGGGATTAAAATGCATCTGTAATACTTGTTTTTTATTAACATTTTCCAGCAAATAATAAAAGCCATGGTATTGTGTTAAATCTATATAATATCTACCCATAAATCTTTTGCAAATCGGGGTGAGACTGAAGGCCCAGTGAGATACCAGTACGTCTGTAGGAACTGGATGACTGACTTCAGAAAAACAAGTTCAAGCCTGGTCTACCACGCGGTCTAGGTGCCAGAATGAAAATCGCCACGCATGGCAACCCATAAGTAAATACCAGCGAAGCAGGAAGGCTCTTTGTTCATTTTTAGCTCTTGTTTATGCAAAGGCTCCCTCAGTCGCAGCCTGCGTTACGGGACCCCAACCTATATAAACTTGGCACCAAGAAAATGCAGGCACTTACTGGGTGAGAAATGGCAGTGACTCAGCACTGCGTTGTGTAACAGGGAGAGCAGGGACAAGTCTGGCCAGCACCGGGGCAAACCCTTCCCCTCGTAAAAATTACCATAGTGCCTTTGATATGCAGGCAAACCCCAGTTAAACCTGATATTTAAACAAGCGGGACTTAAACCCGGTTGACTTAAACAGAAGAACCGGCAGGCTCCCACCAGGCGAGCACGCTGGCTCCGGGCTTTCCCGGGGCGGAGGAAGGACTGGGTGCTGGAATCAGGCTCCCTGCATGGACGGTTCCCCATGAAGATACTTGTTTCAGTTTGCGTCCAGAAGTGGATTAATGTAAACCACAAAGGCACCTTAGTCCTAATAATGCTGCCATGCCAGAAAACAGTGGGAAAGAGTACAGAGATAGGTACACCCACACCCTAGCCCCTAGCAATCTCACCATGACTTCCCCGTGTCTGCAAGCCCTGAACCTGCAGCACTGAACAGTTAGGGCCAGTGGCCTTCATACTCCAAGACTTATTTTTTCCCTTAATATGAAGAAGATACCAACTTGAACAAAACAACCTCTAAATTATTTGTCTTCGTGTTGTGCATAGTGAGAAAGGAAATGGACGCTGACCCATCTGAAGGGCCTGGGTTTTATTCTTTTTGCAGCTGCTGACAATGACTGTTTGCAGGAGAGGACATGCTGGGCAAGGGACTTGTTTTTGAGTAGAGGGCATCTCCTGCCACTACCTAGGCATACAAATTCATCAGTAATTGATCAGTGGACACGTGGTAAAACATGTCTAACATTGGTGAGTAACGTGCCTGTAGCACTACTCTTATTTTTATCAGTTGCCTTTAAGTATACACACACAGATACATTGTAGATCTCCGTAAGGCAGAGAGGATTCAATCCCAAAACAATCACCTCATTGATACAGTCGCTTAGATCGATCTTGGGGGCTTCTGCTTCCCAGAATAAACCGCAAGAGTGGAGGAACAGCATGACCAGGTGAATAGTCCCTCATTCATAGACAGCTGACGAACTCTGTGATCCAAAGCCATAAAGCGGCTCTTTCAGAAATTCCAGGACACAAGTTACGCCGCTTAGAGCACGTTTAGCACTGCTGTAAATTGGTGGTGGTAAGACACGTGATTAGCATCTCCCTGGTCAACAGAGCTTCCACAGGGCACGAACCGCCCATCCCAGCCCTCCTGCACAGGGGCAGTTCCATGTTTCTGTTTTTAAGAGCTACCACCAGACCCCCAAAAAAACCAGCATAGCCCACAGGTGACAAAGTTAAAAACTGCTGCTGCGGGATTGGGAAATGCACCAAAGCCCTTGGTCTTACTGGGTTATTGCTGCTGACCTCCTGCCCAGAGGCACAGCATGCCCTAAAGGCTTCAAGAGGAACACAAACGTGTGCATGACGTGTCACACCAAGGAGAGATTTCAGCTTAGTGCCAGAGGAATATATTTTAAAAGAAAAAGTGAGAGAAGCAGAGAAGAAATGCCAGCTATCTGCCCCTTCAAGCAAGGGCTCCTGCACCTTGCCTTGCTGCAGGAGAACGGCTGCTCCCACCGGCACACTTTTTTTTTTTTTTTTTTTTTTTTTTTTGAGAGGAAAAGCAATGTTTGTTGCTGCGGTTGCGGGGCCTCCCTGCCCACGGAGGGCTGCCACTGTCCCCCTGGGCTCCCCAAATGGTTTGTGGCACAAGAGGGAGGATGAAGCAAAAGCTGCCCCGGGGCCACCAGCCAGCAGGGTTAGTGTCTTGCTGAAAGCCCTGAATGTCACCCCTTGCCCCCTGGAACCTGGCCCCGGGAGGATCTGCGAATGCTTTGCACAGTTGTGAAGCGGAGGAGAAAAACAAGTGAACGACAGGAGCTGACTGCGGGAAGCAGCAGGGGCTGACCCCAGCAGATTTAGCTGTGGCAGGTGCAGAGCTGTAGTTTCAGCATGAAATGGGGCTGTTTCCTCACCAGGTGATGCGCTGACGGTGGGTACCATGACAGCAGGCAGGCTGTTGTCAAACAGCCTCTCCACCAGCACACCCAGCAACGCAAGGCTAGACTGCCTCGGAGTTCCTGTAGTAATTAGTTTAGACACAGCGAGCCGAGTTAGAAGCATGGGAAGAAATTTATTTTTTGGCTTTAATCACTCTCTGAGGATTTTTTTTACTTTTTTTTTTTTTTTTTACTTTTTTTTTGCAGTTGGATATGTAAATCCACATTTCTTAAAATGGAAAAAAAATGTTACTTCTTAAATAGAAATAGCAAAGAGGGCCCTTTTCACTCCATGGTTATGGCAAGGCTCCCTTCACAGCAGGGTTGTAACTCAGATGTTATGTCCTACAATGGCTGAGCAAATCCAAACTTGTTTTAGTTTAACAAGGTTACGAAAAAGGGTGTGTACCAGCTGCCATCGCACACCTCTGAAGTTTCAAGCAAGACCTATCTGGCTCTTGTGTGAGACCAAAACCGATTATCTCACAGGGCCAGGATGCGGTTGCAAAAATTCAGTATTCTAAGTGTCATCGTGATTCATAATATAATCTACATTACTCGGCGCAATTCCTGTGGAGTAAATAAAAACAGAAGTACAAAAGGTGTAATACTTGTTAGATATTTACCTTTATCTCTGTCACGTACTATTTTAATATTTCCTGGCAGTCCAGGAATCTGGCCAACTTGAAGAGGATCCCTTTTTCTTGCCCATACTTAAAGCCCTGCTTTTCTTTCATTATACCTACATTGTTCTGGTTCTTTCTGTGAGCGGAGGATGGAGCCAGCACTGTGTGCTCCCCGATCAGAGTCCTGAAAGACTCCTGTGGCCTTCAGCAAGCTGTTTATTATCAGGGCATGAGCTTCCATCTACAGAGAGAGAGGACTAACACAGCTACTAATGATGATGATATTATTGTTAACACATAATTATCTATCTCACAAGAAAATTGGGAGGGTAAATTAGTGTTTCTAAAGTATTTTAAAGATGATATTACTATTTATGCGAGGGCTACGTCCCTAGGACAGCAATTGTTGAAATCCACTTTCTAATTAGGCTTTGCTAACGATAGTGTCAAAAAGGTTTAGAAAAAAATGTATCAATAGCTACATTTAAAAGTCCCTGATTTTTTTTTTTCTTATTATATTATTGGTACCAGCTGTTTTCCTGTAGATAGATATGCTATATCCACCAGACATTAAGCATTGTTTTCTGGTATATTAAATGTAAAATGAATGCAGTACATGGTAGCACCAAAGGACACCCTGCAGTATGTTACAGACAACTTGCTCCAGCGATTAAAGCCCTTTAAGTCAACTGAGGTTTTGCAGTTGCTGGGTTGGTTTTTTTTTTCCCCACCCTGCTGGGCTAGGATTTCATCCTGAATCTCCAAGCCTTGTCTTCCACTGCACATCACTGATGTGCTTAACACTCAATTAAAGTGCACCCTGGATTTATTTTATACGATCCCTTAGCTGTGAAGGGGTGATTGCAGGTACTCATCAGAAGGAGCTGATTGCGGCGCAAGTCCAGCCAGAAGGATGACTTTGCTGAGGCTGCCCATATTTCCCCGTTCTCAGTCAGTTATCTACATTTTGTTGAACATCTAAATCTTTCCGTTTTATTCTTGAGGACTTCTGATAACGTATCAAACTTCCCTGAGCCGGTTGTAACCTTCACCCCCTCTGATGCATACCACGACAGCGTTAACTGTAAATAGCTGCAGTAGATTAAGCAGCATATTTCCACACAACATTTCCAATGTTTTGTGGCCAAATTTTATGAGCTGTGTGAGCATGCTGTGTAACATTTCTAGCAGGTACATAAAACACTTTGGGGTATATACAGAAAGAGACATTTGACTGGGTAGACCTGTGCATTAGCAATAGCTCTCCATCTTTCACGGTGTCTAGATGTGTGCCATAACATGAGACCAAAGGAGACACACACACACACACAGAGGGACAGAAAAAAAAACCCCAAAGCACACAGTGGAAGAATGAACTGAGAATTATTTCCTCAGCTGAGCCAATATTTCCTACAACACAGCTTTCTGTGACTCAGCCTTTTTGTGCCACAGAACTTAAAATAGCAAAAGTGAGATAACAGTAGGCTTGTTGGAAATAGAAATTTTCAAGGGATTTAAAAAAAAAAAAAAAAAAAAAAAAAAAAAAGGAAAAAAATCTTTTGGACCGAAAGAGCAGTGATGAGCATGGCAGTGATCTACTGGTAATAGATTACTCTAAAAATATATCAGATAATCCTAAAAAAGCAGTGATGTTTATCTGAGATTGTAAAACATGGAAAATTCCAGGTATGTGGGAAGCCCACCATGGGGATTTCAGCAGCTCCCCATCCCTCCTGCTGCGCTGAGGGCAGAGCATGCAGCACCCCAACTCTTTTCTCTTTCTCCTTCTCTGGTAAGCAGGAGTGGTTTTATACCAATCCCAGCACCTCATTTAATTCTGCTTACACTGCTGAGAAGCCCTGGGCCAGCAGAGAGGAACCTCAGGCAAATTCCACACTGATTTCACATAGTTCAGGACAAGGCTTAATAAATACAGAGGCAGAGTGAAACAGGGGATGGGCTAGAAATTATGCAGACTTGCTGGCCACATCCCAGCCTTCAGTGGTTCTTCAAGGGCTGTGCCTGCCAGAAATGAGTTTAAAGTCTGTATGAAATGCATCCCCCACCAAACCCATCAGCTTCCCTATTTGCTTACGTGATGTGCAGCGCACCCAGGTAGGATAGTTCCCACTGAGAGCAAAGATCATGTGCCCGCCGGTAATTCTGCACCTTCAACTAGAAGCAATTAGCATGCAAGACGAGTGGAACCCCGCCCTGGCCTGTTTAAAAATTAAGATCATTATTAAAATGGACCAGTAAATAAAAAAGGTACTCCATGCTTTCCAGCTTTCTGCAGAGCTGGCATTGTCTCTTCCGTTACTGGCTTAATGAAGTCTCCCCTACAAGCACCCTGTCCACCTCGGATTTCATTCGCTTGCTCACAGAACACGGATCATTCCCTCCGTTTCCCTCTATTTCGGTTCCAAGTGTAACATTTGCTAACTTAATTGGACACGGGGCATTTTGCAAAGAAGTGGCCCCATGCAGATACATGACATTTGTCTTTTTATTTTTCATTTCTCCCCAACAAGCTCAGGTCCCATCCTGCAAGGTGCTGGGCAGAGACAGCTACACCAGATGTGTAGTATCAGCAAACAAAGCTGAGGATGTGGATACCACCCAGCTTTACACAGCAGGTTGTTTTTAAGGCTAAGAGCAAAACCTCCATCTCCTGAGCCTCGTTGAGGGGAGGCTCACTCGGGCCAGGCTGTGTCTCAGCCTTCAAGCCCTGTGTTTCTGTGCAAGCGCCTTCTCCCTCTCCCTTGCTCAGGAATTTTTATTTTAAAAAGTCTACGAGGACATAAAAAACTTTTCATTTCCCACATCCTGTCATTAAGCAGCTGTACTCCAAACAATGAATGATGACAAAACAAAGCAGCAGTTTTAACTGAAGCAGGATTACACTTGGCATCGCTATTTGTTATGTGGCTTACTGGACAGCAAGACAAATGTGTACTTCTGCTACCCTTTCCCGCTGCCAGCTCTGTCCCCTATTAATACATAATGGCATGATTGGAGGGAGCACCGTAGCCAAAGCAGCTGCAGGATGAGACCCCAGGAAAAAAATAATCAAATGACGTCTGGGCCAGCAAGGGCTGGGGGTCTGCAGTCTTGGATGCGACCCTTGGTTCCTCTGGGCTGGGTTCTCACCTCCGGCACTGTCACGGCACCATCTGATGCTTCAGCAGGAAGAAAAAGATTCACACAAAGCTTCTGGCCCCCTGGTGCTCCTGTGTACGTTTGGGGAGATGGCTGTCCTGACCTGGGAGGGATTGGCTCACCAGAGAATTTGAACCAAGATCCTGCCCTGTTGCATTGCATTATTCTCTACCAAGTACAGTGAAAACATAACCAACCCACGCCTGATTAATTATCACAGAGTACCTGCAGAGATTTAAGTAATATCACACTTTGCTCGTGTATCCTCTAAAGCCTTGCTGGTAATGATGATACATTGCTGTTAACAGTAATGCCATTTAGAAACGGGAGGTACAAAAATATTCGCCAAGGATGCTGCCAGCTTTACACAAATTGATGTGAATGTACAATCATGTTACTCCGCACTAATGTGGTACTTGTAAACAAAGAGGCTCCAATTGCTGTACCCATCAGGGCAGGCAGCTCCCACCCAGGCAGGGGGCTGCTGAGCGTGGCGGTATCTATGCAGTGAGCGTGAGCCCCATCAGGGGGTTCAGCTCCATGGACAAAGCCGGTCAGGATGGAGGTGGGATCCTGCTCACACCACCTCCTCCCCCAGCCCAGCCCCAGGCTTGCACGATGGCACCCAGGACCCCTCGGTGGTAGCCCAGCTCATGGCCGGGGGACATACTCTGCACGTACAAAGCAACATTGAGCAATGCCTACTTGGAAACGCTCTTGGTTCCTTCTGGATAGTCTTTCCATGCAAACACAAGACCCATTCAGCCTGGGTCGCGTCTGCAGGCCATGAGGAGTCAATGGGATCATTCATGTTCTGAAAACCACGCGCACACTCAAGTTGTTCCTTTGGCAGTGGCCCGGGCTGACGCTGCTGTGTGCTTCCAGCCCCCACCATTTCAGCATTTGCACGTATCCCACCTCCCGTGAGGTCCAGAGGACTTCTGTAAACATAAATAATGGCAACATTATGGCCTCTTTTCAAGTCCAAGATCACAAATGGTATTTCTATTTACTATTGAGCATCTATTTATTCATCAAATGCATTAGAAAATCCATTAAAGAGGAAATTAGGTACCTAATGACCTGCACCTGATATCATTTGAACCCAGTGTTTCAGATACAGGCATCGAAGTAGTTCAATGCTTGCATCTAATCTCATCTGATGACTCACTTGAGGTGGGAAGCAGCGTGATGAGACAGCCTTATCAACCCTCCACACCAGTAACCTGCTGGCAGAAAGCACAGCCACAGGGCTGAGCGCGGCTGCCTTGCAGGCGGGGGGGCAGCAGGGGCAGCGCCAGGGCAGGGTGGGAGCACGGGCAGCGGCTGCCTGCTGAGAGCCACTCTGCCGGGGACCAGCAAAGGAAGGGACGGCACAGTCTGCTGCGGCACGCGTGCATGTATAGAATAGGTATATGAGAAAGCAGGAGCAAACTGCAGCAGATCTGCCTCATAGGTCTGTCTGTCCTGAAGCTGCAGTGGGGACAGTGACTGACCTCTGGCTCTGTGGGGACTCACAACTCAAGGACAAGATGATCACAGAATCACAGACTGGTTTGGGTTGGCAGGGACCTTAAAGATCATCTAGTTCCAATCCCCCTGCCATGGGCAGGGACACCTTCCGCTAACCCAGGTTGCTCAAAGCGCCGTCCAGCCTGGCCTTGAACACGGCCAGGGATGGGGCATCCACAGCTTTCCCCCTTGCCGATGACACCAAGTGGCACTTTGCTGTAGCTAGACCTGATGTTTAAGCAGCAACTTGCCCTCAATCTTCACAGCAGCTCTGAGTTGGCACGCCCCCGGCTTCTTCGTGTTCTGCCATCGCGGCACTACAAGCAAGGACAGGTTTTCTGATAGAGATTTGGGATGGAAAGTCCTTTCAAACAGCCGACAGCAGCCAGGCTTCCTAATCTTACAATTTGCAGTGAGCTCCGTAAATTGTTTGAGTGCCAGTGTTGTTGTATATATAAATCTATACACGAACTGTGTCTTTGTGCTGCTCCATTTCATTAAACAAGCCAAACAATTCAATAGCTGGTTTTATGCCTCCAGGCACTTGGGTCATCTTTGGTTTTTACTCATCTCTGAGTTCATGTTTGCAATAAACTGCTTTTCTCCCTGGCAGGACAAGGAGATAACACAAGCCATAAAACCTTCTCCAGTGAGATGGCTCCCACCAGCACGGAGGCGAGAATGGGCAGGGCTGGGTCTCCCCTCGCATCACACCTCTCCCTTTGTCAGCATCCACATCCAAGGGGAGCTTCATCCCCAAATCTCCACCTTTAGTTTAGTGTGGCAGCAGAAGCCAGGCCAGAATTTAGCGCCCCTGACACTGCTACATCCTTCATTCCCCTTCCAGAAATATAACGCAGCAAGTCCTTCCCTTCCTTGGCTATACAGCAGTGCTGTTTGCTTCCTCCACACCCCAGCAAGGAAGATTTTGCAGCCTTTAAATGAACTGAAAAAATCTGGGCTAGGAGCTCATTCCCACAGCTCAGAGCTTCTCACACACTGAATCCCCATCGCTTTCAACAGGGTCTGAGATAGTTTTGTGAGCAACTACCTTAGAGCTGCAAAAGATTTAAGGCTTTCTAATAAATGCTGTGTCCCCTCACTTTACTGCGCAGAGACACACACAAACTGCATTATTCTAATTCCCTGCTAAGCCTTCTAACTCCGTCTTACATCATACAATATAATCAGCCATTTGGCCCCGAGTCAGTATTTCCATGAAGCAGCGTCAGTGTAAAAAGCTTTCAAGGCACTGGGATTGTTTTTGCTTCTGTAATGCTTTAAAAATGCTATATCTTGGGACTAAAGAATATTCAGTGGAAATGCAGCATTTCTGGATGCCTTTCAGTTCTCACATCTGAAATGCTGGCGTGGAGAAGAAAATTGTTCCCATATTTGAGCTTGGTACCAAAACATCAAGTTTTTGTTTGTGAAGTTTATGAAAACAAATGACTATAGACTTGGATATATTAATCACGGAGAAATCAAAACAGCTCGATAGGACTGTCTAGCATCCTTTGTACTTTACATAGACAGTGATAGGTTGCTGTTTACCAGTGGCCACATTTTGGGCCATACCAGATTAAAGCAATTGAAACTGTTTGCATGTGTATTCAAAACTCAGAGCAGTGCTGGTGCATGCCCATATCCCGGCCAGCGTTGGCTTCATGTGCAGGCACGGCAGCTGCCTACAGTATGCTTACCCAGAAACATGCCCAGGTACCCTATACCTAGACTATATATGGAACAAATCTTCATCTATACCAGGTACCTGCCTGAGAACTGCTGGGTTTTGCAGCACGCCATGAGTCACTGGTGCCCTTCACCCCCTCCCCATGCTGAGCCACTGTGAGATGAGTGGGACCAGTCCGTGGCCTGGGTCTGCCCCCAACAGCTTTGCCCGTTCTTAAGGGGCAAGTGAACACGCTGCACGGTGGGGGCTGCTAGCAGGCACCCAAGTACCCATCCTGAGCCCATCAGGATGCGACCAGCCTGGCATCCAAACACCAGAGCCCGTGGGTGAAAGAATCCCTTTAGGGGATCTTTGAGGATCCCTTTAGGGATCCCCTTTTAGCCAGTCTACAGGAATGTATTCCAATTTCTCAGCAGACACGTCCCACCACCCTATCCCTATCCATAATGGCACTTAGGTGCCATCGAACACAGCAAGGGGACGCAGATGACACATTGTCTGTGTTGCTTGACCACTGATAAATGTATTGGTCATCGCTGCTTATTAGGTGTTATTACTCACCACTGCCTGGGTTTATTTTGCTTTCTGAGGAGAGAAGCCATGGAAACACTGTCAGAGCAGCAGCAAGGAAAGCAGCACACAGGCATTTCAGGGTAGTCATGCCCATGCTTAACCATCCTCTTTCTTTTTCTGTTTGTAGAAGCCATCATGAAGCAAGAGTGCAATTTTTGCATTGGTTACAAAGATTACACAACACCAGTTGTAACTGCTGACAGGTTTAAATGTCATCCGAGACAAGGAATAGCAAGAAAGGCTGTGTTCTGAATGTTAATGGGGAGCAGGAGCTGGCCAGGTACTGCTGGTTTGGGGCATACTTAGGGAAGGACCAGAACGTCTCTCTGCTCTGAAGTGATGCACATAGCCAGCAGGAACAACATTTTCCAGAAAAATGGTGGGTTTGTAACAGAAATCTAGAGACAGGCTTGCTGTCCTACAGAAAATATCCCCCCCCAAACAAAAAATGCTTCCCTTCTCCCTCATGGGAAGGGCTTCCTAGCCCAACCTCATTCCCAATGAGGCACCGTGACCTGGACCATCTTCATTACCATTTGAAAGGGCATCATGGGACGTAGGGCCCTGCCAACAGACTCCCTGGTGAGAAACTCCCCTTGGGGAAATTTCCCAATCAGAAATTTAGGTTGAAAGATTTTGCCCCCAAATTTTCAAGTTTCCACTTTTCAGTAAAAAAACTCTACATTCTTTGGGTAATTTTTTTTTTGTTTTGTTTTGTTTTGTTATTAAGTCCAGTAGAAAGGACAGCTAGTCACTTCCCTTTCTTCTTGGGGTAGGGGTGAGCCATGTGTCATCTCTAAAAAAGCAAATAATAGCCCCATAGTTTACATCTAAAAAACCGTCTGAACCTCTTTGCTGGTTATGAGTAAACAATAAGTTTTATCTGCCTCTTACCATCTCTGTACTAAGGGGGAAGTTGAAGAGTTTTCTAAGAACTTCTTAAACTGCCAGTGAAAACTAGCATTAAAGATAAACTACGGTATCCGAAAATCAGAAAATAGCTTCTCTCTGCCTGTCTTATCAAGCAGCAGCACAGAGCTGTGAAGTGCACTTATTGTGCAGTGACTGAAGAAGAAATTTGGGGAAAACACTGGGAAGTATGAGGCATGTTTTGGGCACCCGTTGATGTGCATGGTCTCCATCCGAGAAAGCAAAAAAAAAAAAAAAAAAAAAGGAAAATCCCTCATATATCAGAATTTCTCCAGATTTCAATCTCTTCCAATTCGAGATTCTTGTAAAGTCCTATTTTTTCCCTTATTTTAAAGAAACATGCTTGGCTTCTGCCAGGGACGAGCAGGGACTGGCCATGGTCCCTCTGCCCAAGATGGGTCAGTCCCATGGCCCTCAAGCGCAGCACAGCAACCCGTTTTCCCTAATTTCCACACACACATCCATGTGAGAGCATGTCCGAGCAGAGGCCAAGTCCTCCATCCAACAAGCAGTAACCCACGATGTGTGTGCCCCCCCAGCCCCCCATGCCCACGACACTGGCCCACAGGGCTGTCGTGGTTTCCAGCTGCCATGGCCCCTGTCCAGCCAGCAGACATTTCCTCAACCGCAGCCTGGCTGCTGGCCTGCTGCCTCCCTGGCCCTCAGCGTATTCTTCAAGATTCACAGCCCTCTTACTCTCCTCTTGCAGTTTTCCCAGAGTTACTAGGGCTTTTCCCAAATTTAGCCCTGTTCTTTTGAGCCCCATTCCCAGGCAAGCACTGTACCCCCAAACCTAACACCCCATTCACTGGATAATGACTGAGATCACAGCACATCTTGCTCAGATATGGATTTTTCTACCAACCGCAGCCTGGCACCAGCATTCCAGCCTGCACAGCTGGAGATCAGTCCCATCCCATGAGTTTTGATGCTTTTCATGGCAGTATCTCATCACCGCGGCCATCTCCAACCAAAACCTGCTGCTGCAAAAAAAGTTATATGCCCATGGGGAACTTGTCCCCTCCAGGAGACACGCAGGTGACCACCCCAGGTGACCATGGTGCACAGTGTGGGCTGCAGCATCCCTCCTGTGCCAGGACCCTGTGCACCTGCTGGGTCTAGGGGTGCTGGTACTGTCACCTCTGGACCCAGCAGCTCCCTCAGCAAACAGGGAGGCAGCTCACGCCAGGGGATGAGGACTGGCTATTGACACCTCAGATGTTCCTTCCCGAGCAGAAGAGGGAACCTGCTGCAGATGTGAGTGGCCAGGCAGCAAACCACACTCGTCATTTAAGAGCTGCCATCCACAGCAGGCACATGCACTGATGCTACAACAATTCTGTAATGAAAAGACAGAGTCCTCTGAATGTAAACCTCAGCTTTTCTTGGCAATGAATTTTGGGTGGGAATTTCCAGGGCTGTGATGATCCCATCTATTTACGGGTGCAGCACAGTCAGCTCAGTGGAGCCGGTTTAGCCGCACGCATGGTCTGTTGAGGGTCGGCTCTGCCGCACGGCCTCAGTTCTTGTCAGAGGAGGAAAATAACCCCTGCCAGGAACCACCAGCTCAGCGGGAGGGGAGAGTCTGCACTGAGCCCAACGGCAAAAAGAAGCAACCCTTGCTCTCCCCCCAGGTTTAATCCCCAAACATGAGGATTTAGAATTGAAATTTCCAATTCAACAGCTTTGACTAGCAGATGTCAGCCCTACTAATGGTTATAGCACCAATTTGTTTGGTTTTGGACCAGGCCTGCTTTTTTGCCTTTTGGTATTTTTCTGTTCATTTTCCCCCTGAGGTACTGAAAACAAGCTTTGCAAGAACACATATTGGACACTAAGGATAAATCCCAATTCAGCACTAACCAGGCACACGTTATGTGGGGAGACAAAGAGACCAAGGGATCTCACGGACCTGTAAAAGCTGTTTCCAGACCTGGCAGCCCAGATAAAGACAGAAGGTTCAAGCACTAGATTTAAGAGCAGCCCGAGCCCAGGTCTACCCAGCGTGGAAGGAGGGAGGTTGAACTACAGCAGCAGAGGAACATCACCCTGCCTGGCCGCGGTGCAGAGGGAGACGATGGCTCCCACCCAGCCACCCTTGCTTCTCCAGCCAGGTCGGACGCAGACAGCTTTCAGCAGGGGTTTAAGAGCAAGGCTCAGCCTGAAGGCACAGCAAGATGCCACAAGACATCTCGCAGCAGCGTGAGGTTTATCACAAAGGTGGATGGTGTAGCCAAGGGCTGTGGCAAGGGCTTTTTGGAAAACACTGGTGAGAGACAAGCTGCGTTTACTTTGGTGGAGTTAGTTTGGAGCTACAGTAGGATAAATGAGGCTAAGACTTAGTTCAGTTGTTAGAGCAAATGTATCTGACATCGACTTCAATAGGCTAATTCCAGATTTTTATTACACTGAACCTAGAGCCAGTGAATACACAGTGCCATGATAATTATAGAAAGAGCAATATAGAAAAACAAATCACCATATTAAGAGAAACAAATAGATCCTGGAAAAGTGCCATGTTTTTGAACTGGGCCACCAGTGACTTGGGCTGGTCGGTGCCCATTAGATCGTCCTCATATCCAGGCATTTGGTTTCTGTATCTTAATCATGTTGAGAAGCTCAAGCAGAAGAAACAAAAAGCAATCATCTTTCTCTTACTAGAATGGCGCATTTAAATGATAACAATAATAAGAAGAAGAAGAAAAAAAGCTGGACCAAATAAAAGCCATAGCAAAATCAAGGGAAAAGCAGATTCAATCCAACGCAACTTTCTCAGGCTCTCAGAGAGCATTTTCTCCTGCGCTGCAGACTTCCCTCTCTTAATGCCTCCCCCCTCCAGTTTCCCTAGTCCCCACAAAGCGAGAAGTTAAAGGTAAACATCTGTTTCTGCTTGCTAACCTTTCTTTTTTTCCTTAGGAGGCTTTTACTGCAGACAAGGGCACTGCACATATTTCATTCTGAAAGATCAAGCGAGGATAAAGGGAGCGGTTTCCTGCTCCTAAAAGCAGCCTGTGCCAGCACGGTAATGCTGTTTAAGCGTGGCTCTTCGTCATCGCCAGGATGACTGAAAAGCCAAGGCAGCCCCGGGACACAGTGAGCAACATCTCTTCTAAATCAGGACAGCGAGCTGACCCCTGGCTCGGACATCACCAAGGCACCATTTTTGGCCTGTTGGCCATCACTCAGTCCCCTGGGCATCGTCTCTGCAAGCCACAGTGTGGAGAAGTGGTGGGGGCAGAAGGAATTCTCCTGAGAAAGGCTTCTTGCCCCACACGCATCAAAGCAGTGACTCCCCAGCCCAGCTGCATCCCTCCTGCCCACTGCGGCCCCTCGCCCAGGGGCTCCGATGCTGCTCCCCCAAGCTGCTGCCCAGGCCTCGTGCTTGCCTGGTTACTCAGTACCAAGTGACAATTTATTTAGGCTGTTGCAGAGGAGCAGAAAGAAAAGACACAATCCTATGCCTTTCAAATGCCCTTAATTAATACTCTTTCCACCCATGTTTTTCATCTCCAGCAGCGGAGCACAGCACTGAGTACCCCAGGTCTCTACAACCTCTCTCTGCTTGTGCAGACACCGTGCCTCCAGCCCATCACCCTCCTACCAGAGCTGGGGCATCTGCCCACTGCCTCCAGCTGACCCAGCACACCCCTCGCCCTCCGAAATGTTGAGAGAGATGAGGTCATCCAGAGCAGCTTGTAAGACAAACATCCTGATGGCTCTCGCTAACATTTTCCACAGGTATCTCGTGCTCCATTAGCTCTTGCTAGATCATATCGCAAAGCGGTTGCCATAATTAATGGTTTGTGTACTTTTGTACACATGGGTTCTTATAATCCCTCTGCTCCTTTCTAAACAGAGTCAAAATCACCAGCCCAAGGCAGCGAATGTGCTCAGTAAATCCAGAGTCTTGGCAATCACTTGTAACCTGTTCCTTCGGCAAACTTTGCTCCTCCTGCCTATACATTTTTCTTAAACCCCCATGGTTGTTACCCTTGTAAGGCATAAACAGAAGAGCATAAAATGAAGCCGTAACTCAACAAAAATCCTGCATCTCAATAATTTGCGCACAAGGCTCGGGGACCAAAGAAAGCAGATCCAAACTGCATTGCCTGGATCTAACCTTTAGCTACAGCCATGGAGAGAGACAAGTGGTGGAAGCAAGAGGAGAGGGGCTTCCCTGCGCAGACAGGGCTGAGAAAGGAAAACCGCAAGCTGTATGTGAGTTGTTCTTAGCAGAAGT
Source organism: Falco peregrinus (assembly GCF_023634155.1). NCBI lineage: Eukaryota > Metazoa > Chordata > Aves > Falconiformes > Falconidae > Falco > Falco peregrinus. The sequence goes on along the minus strand of NC_073732.1, from coordinate 21,752,727 downwards.
TCCTTGCTGCAAAGTCTGATGGAAAGTCTCCCGAGAGGTGCAGCGGAAACCCTTTCACACCAGAGGCTCTGGCACAGAGGAGAGGGCCCTCACCGCGCCTTGGGCAGGGCAGCTTCTCCTCCAGCTTTGACCTCTGGTGAGTTCAAGTCAGAGCCTTGCGTCATTTGGAGTCACGGGGAGTTTTCCTGCCATGCCAAACAGATCCAGGGTTTCATGTGCAATCACAGAAGGTTTCAGGCTGGGAAGAGACACCTGAGCACCCTCTGGTCTAGCCCCATCAGAGCTGGGCCACTCACATCACTGTTCACATCACTGCTTCTGCCCAAGGACAAGCAGGCACCGTGCTGCACACAAGGCTTCCCACAGCATCCCTCGGGAGTGCTGCAAGGCAATCCAAGGGGCTGAGCCTGTCCTTCACGGGCAAGGTCTGGCTGGCTTCCACAGGGACCAGGAGGGAGGGTTGTTCTGGTAAGACCTGGTATGCAAGCCATTAAAATCAGCTTAACAGCGTGCCCGTCATCTCAGCCAGTGCTATCAAGAGATCTCCAGCTCCATCCTGGCCTCCAGCCATGCCATGCTCAAGGGCAAATGCAGAGCTACGCATTTGCTCCACCTGCATCCAAACCAAGCAAAGCCACATCCGCAGGGAGACAACCTCTGTCCTGCAGCAAGGCACGCTGTGGCCACATCCTTTTCACGAACAGGCCTTTAACCTCGGCACTTTCAGGGATCCCCCAGACCTCTTCTTCCAGAGGAGACCACCAGCCACCAGACCCTTCCCCTCCCTCAGCTGAGGGCCAGCAACTCTCCCTGCCCCACAGCAGCACCCGACCACAGCCCCAGCACCCCCATGTGCTTGTGCTCCTGGCAACAATAAGATGGTCATCGCGGTGGGATGTTAATGGGCACATAAATAGCGCCAACAGAGTCGTTACTACCAGCGCTGCAGTTCAGGCAGGCATTGCCGATATTTACGGTGGAGTACAGTGGTGGTTTTAAGCAGTATTTGGGTTTAGGAGCCATTACATTATTGTGAAATATGCACACTGTTGGTGGATGCTTAAAGCTCTGCTACACTGTGGCATAAACTTAGTATTAATTTTGGCTCCGTAGAGGAAATTGAAAACTGTGCCCTCGAAATCATTATGCTGAGCGAAATTCAGCAATAAGGTAAAAGACAGCCTGGAGGGAAATAAGAGAAAATTTACTTCAGGCAGCCAAAAGGCCCTGTGGGACTCGCTCAGCCCTGGCCCAGGGATGTTGGGGACAGCACGGTGGGATGCCAGGGGCTCTGGCATCAGAAGCCCACACTGCAGCTGCACCTTCCTTCATCCCAGCTGGTAGAAACCTTGTGAGCCCCCAGGGATGACTTTCTACCTGTGAAGTATTGTTTGCTCTAATTTTAGCCCCATTTCTGTAACCTCTGTGCTGGGGGTAAGGTGCCATGTTCCTGGAGGGACTGTGCCGAGGACAAAGCCTGTACCCGCACCCCCAGAGCAGTGTACAGCCGGATACAGGCAGTACCTGAAAGGATGCTACCCGCATCTTACACGCTGTATTCTGACAAGCAGTAGGTATGATGAATCCGTCCATTTTGTCCAGTCAGCCAACAGCCCCATCTGCCAAACCACCCTCACCGGTGGTGCCGACACAGGCAGGGCTGTGCATCGCTCTCTCTAAACCCAAAGGGAAACATCGCACATCCCGACCGCCGCAAGGCAAGCTTCTCCTGCCAGTAAGAGACATACAGATGGCAAAAGTGGGTGGGCCTGCCTTTATATATATGCATATATACAAAAATAAAAAAAGCCCACTTCAGCTGCCACCCCAAAATATTCCCCCTGCCGACTCTGTGTGTCCTGACCTCTCTGGAGAGAGCTGTGCAGAACCTGAATGACCAACCCTGGTCTGTAGGCACAAGGGATTCAACGTCTATTGGAATGAGCATCAGAAATAAGTGGGGTTTATTGAACTGAGATAAATTCTTGGATCTCATCCATGTAGAAAGGAAATACTCAGAATTCATCCAAGAGTTGACTCAGACTTGCCCTTTCAACCTCACATCCTGACATTACAACCTATCTATATAAAAAAATAACAACAAGAAAAAAAAACCCTCAAATCTCTACCGTGGCTTCAGCAAGTAGCTGAACTGGGCCCAGAGGAAGGGTGGGGGTGGGGGGGAACCCCAAGCACTTCTTGAATAGCTCCATGGGAACAACTGCTGGTGTGTGCTCTCCTCTTTCTCTGGCTTAGGAGAGCAAACCCTGCAGCTGGAGCAGAAGCAAGGACCTGTCTCTACCTGGGCCCCACCAGGACAGCACATCACAGGCGATAGCTGGGTGATGACAGAGGAAGCAGCTGTTCCCACTGCCCTGAAGCCTGTGACAAGCTGCAGGGATGGCTCCACTGCAGCAGCATCCCTGATCCCCCCAGCTCATCCCCACAGGTGCCAGGGTACAACCCATGGAGTGATGCCAGCCAGGACAGGGGCTCCCACCCCCATGGGGAGACTCTGCCATGCAAGTCCTCACCAGCTTTTGGAGGAAAGCAGCAAGCAATCAGTGGATTTTCTTGTTCTCTACAAGGATTTGAAGGAGGAGAGGTCTGGCTTGCTACGGCTCAGATTAGTTTTCATATGTATAAAATTGTGCTGGCAACACAGCTGCCCTTTATTTAACGCAGATTGTGTGCACTCCCCACTCCCAGTCTGAGCACAGCAAGCATTACCTCACCCACTGGATATAATTTCTCAGCTCCCTGACTTCAATAAAAATTCTAGCACCTGCAAACTTTTTAAACAAATCATGTCTATTATAGCAGGCACACCACCACCACCCCCCCCACGTTCTCCTGAGCTAGCAACCATGCGTCTTGAAACCAAATCCTCCAGAAGACATCTGGTCGATGCTGGTGTCATTATTACAAGGCTCCCCTGCGGCGCTGGTGGCAGGGAGCCCATGGACCTGCTCCACAAAGGCCACTCTGTGGCTGGGGCTCCCTCCGCCATACTGAGCTCCCTGGGAATCTGATGGATTGCTTTCAAGAGTGCCTTAAAAAAAAAAAAATGCAAAAAATATTATCTCCATTTGTAAATGTAACATACAACAATGGAAAGCAAAGGGTGAATCCTCAGTTTGCTTCTGCGGGTGCCAATACCAAAGCAGCGTCAGAGGCTGAAGCACACTGTGGAGGCTTTTATCATAGATCTGTGCACAGGGATACCAGGAAAAGCATCCAGGCTGCAGAGACCATGGGGCAGAGAAGCAGAGGTTCCCAGTTTACATTCCTGGGTACAATCCTCTAAAAAGCTGCTTTCCCTCCCTACCCCAGCAATAAAATAGAAGTGTATACTTGAGCAGCTGCTAACTAGGAGCTGAGCACTGGGTGGGTTGAGCGCAGCATGTTTTTACCAGACCCAAGGCCCAGAATTGCTTAATTCAGGTGTATGCAAACAGATTTGCTAGAGCAGGTTCCAAGAAAAGGCTCATTCATCTAAAAGAAAAAAACCCTTGTTTTCTTTTCCCCCAGACCTTCAGCACACAATTCTCTTCCCAACGATAATGTGAAAGAACAAGGAGAGACGCTGCAAACCCCCACCTCTCCCCACCACCCCGTGCAGCAGCAAGGCCCACGTGCAAACCTCATGAGCAACCTTTGTGCTGGTGACATTTCCAGCCCAGTCACTAGGTCAAAGAGAGCACGGACAAGTTTAATAAAACATCCAGACTGTCTGGCGTTGCTTTATTACCACCTGAACCTTTCCCACTGCTTCTCAAGTGAGACCTGAGGCACATAATCCTGACAGCGAATTAAGAAGTTTATCTTGGTTGATTGACCCAGACTTTGGAGCCGTAGGAAAAAGAACAAGGGCTTGAAGCTCGGTGAAGCTCAGTGCCCAGTGTCCCTCTTCAATGACACCACAGAGCTGAGCAGGAGGGGTTTGACTTTTCTTACCCAACGTCCTGCCACCCACAGCCTGCGCAAGCCATGCAAATGCTGCAATTAGTATCAGAGATAAACCAGATCCATTAGTAGATGGAAGGGGAACTCAATCTGTTTTACAAATGGAAATGAAGTAGCAGCCTCAATTACAGGATTTTTAAAAACATGCAATTTAGCAAAATGTTGATTTCCTTTTCGTTTACTTCGTTCTTTGTCTTCTAGATACTTCAGCTCAAGTAGCAGGCAGTATATTAACCGACCAGATTTTGGCAATGTATTTAATAATCAAGCTCAAATAAGTGCTCTTAGGAAATAATTTTATTTACAGTTCAGCTGGGGAAGAATATTAAAGCTTGAGTATTTGGGTAGAATTATTATCCTGCAGTTCTGAAGGCATTTGGGCTGTAGATGACTAGTACTAGTGAGTCACAGCATTTGACCTTTCAGAAAATTCATCATTTATTTGGGACAGAGAGCAGGATTTGCCCTCCAGCTTCCCCCAGCCAGGGTCGGCAGTCACTGCCAGCACCAGTTTCAGTACCTCCCTCACCCCTCCTGCCTCCGAGCCCCAGCAGGAAGGTTTTGGGGTTCCTGGCAAGCAGCAGAATCGCTCCTAAACACCAGACTGCCTCCTCCATACAGTTGCTTTATGTGTGGATATATTTTACCATTCTGCAGCAAGACTTGAGTTTAGGAACACTGCATGAAGATATTTTAGCATGTACATGCCTGTATAATAACTTTTTTTTTTTTAATTGGTCCAGCCCACGTTACTGTTTAAATAATTGAAGGTGCTCAGCATTAAACATATTTTGCCTTGCTTTCCCCATGGCACCTTTCCCACTCCAAACTGTTTGGAATCTGAACAGACACTAAGCATTAACTAATTAAATTTCTCAAAACAAAGGTTAATTAGTGTGTTTATTTTGGATTATGTATATATTGAATTATTAAACACTATATGGTATCTAAAAAAAAAAAAAAAAAAGGCAGGATGAAAGGAGGAAACATTCCAAAGCCCAAGGAATGGCTTCCCTGGCTGCCATACAGCTACATTAACCATTTGTTCACTTCAGCACTGCGCTCCTCCAGTGACCACCCCCTGGGGGGTTTGAAGGCTAAAGGTGTGAGCCCTCCCAGTCCAAAGGGAGCGTCCAGCAGCCCTGAACTCTGACTACAGCAGATTCACGTCACTTTAGGACAACAGACAGCAGAGCTGCAGAGAACCCATGTTTAGCTCAAGATAACGTTATGGTGAATGCCTCCCCCGACAGATGCGCACGCTTCTCTTGCGGTCCCGTTTGCTGTGCCAGACATGGCAGCCACCAAGGACAGGAGGCCCCTCGGAGGGCCCCTTAGACAGAATTGCTCCTCTTCTCCCTCCAACACTCCCCCCACCTTTTTGGTCCCAAGGCAGAAGCTTTGCAACATGCAGCCTATATTCCAAATACTTAAATTATACAATTATCTGTAGGCAAAGATAACGACCGGAGTCCAAGAGCCAGACCACACTGAAAGAAGCAAGGCGGTGAGGATTCACCGGGAGCCCAGTTTTCACCCCTGCATTGACCCTGTAACAGTATCAAGCCACACAGGGTACATGGACAAGCCACTCGCAACTCATAAGAAGCAGGAAGATACAAGCTACTACCAGTCACGTTGTAATTACCTGACAGCACTAAATATACACAACGGCCCTGAAAGGAGGGCATGCAGGGCACCATTTTAGAAGAACAAAGGAATCTAAACAGCTTTCCTCCTTTCTCAAGCTTATTTCATAGACCAATTCTTCATATATGCTTGGCCTACAGCAATGGGAACGGTGTCAGATTTGCCTACTTTATGTATTTTCAGCATGCCTATCATGGTCAGTTTAAGATCCATTTTATCTGAAGAGCCTTATGACAGCTGACACAAGCTCCTTCCTTAACCACCAGAATAAGTCTCTGCATTTCAGCTTTCAATTCCTTTTCCACACAAACAGAAGTCCCGAGTCAGTTACAAAAAGCATCTCCTCTTTCAAAGCATCCTCCATTGCTTCAGTGAACAATAACCAGTGTGATAGCCCAAACAGCAAAAGAGAAATTCCCAGGCACTCCTCAGATGAGAGGCCTGAGCTATGCTTACCCAGAAGCCAGGTGACACCTGTAGAAGCTTCTCTCCTGCCACCCCACATCAGTATAATATAAACTTCAATATAATGTTGGAGATGCAGCTTCCAAGGACACCATCAGACAAATTCTGCTAGCACTTGCAAGGGGGCTAAAAAGGACAGCTCATTGGTGATGGACGGCAGAAGCAAAAATAGGCCGGTTGCTGGTTTATCACCTTGTGATAGCTGCAGCACTATCAGGAGGAGCCATCAGAGCTGCACCTGACACCTCCAGAGAAGGGAGAAGTAGCTTCAGCTGCTTGTTCTCACCCTGCTGTCCTGCTCCTATCCCCTGAGGTCAGGATTCCTCCTGTCACAAATCTCTGCCTAGATTGCCAATTATTTACCACCAGACTTTTTTCTGATTCATTACCGGATCGCAGGACCAAAATGGATAAACTTGGTGTACAGCCATTGCTTAGGAAGGAATGCAAATAAACCTGGCTCTCTGATTATTTTTTTTCCCCTACTTAACATTTCTTCAAATGCATTTTATTATGGAAATATTCTTTCTGCAGATCTAGGAAGGCAAACCTAATTAAAGTTACTTTATTGAGGGACCTTATACCAACACTTGCTGTAAAGAAACAAGTTGTTAAAGCCAAAACTCCTTTTTTTTTAAGCTCAAATATTTTTGTCCTGCCGTAGAAGAGAAAATATATCTTTGAATGATGGATATCTCAGAAATCCGATTTTATTTCCCTTTTCTCCTTTCCTGATGGTCTTATGTTTCGCATTCATACACTTTGGGAAAATTGCCTTGGAAACTTTTCTGATGATACACTGAAGGTCATCGGATGTGATACAAAGTGAACCCGGATCTCAGGCTTTGCAAATGTTCAGTATGTAAATTACAGGAGCTGTGAAGATGGAAATGAGGCATACAGATGCTGTTATGCACGAAAAAGCAGAGGGGAAACTTCAGATTTCCTTTCACTACAGAGGCGGTTGGTGTCTACAGGCACTCTCCTCCCTGTGGTATTTCTAGCATGAAAAGGTCTCAGCTTCTCTATGGGTGTTATTTCAGAAGTGACTAGCTCTGCGGTCCTCAGTGGAGGTCAAGGACTGGGATGGGTCTTTAAATCCATCACATGTCTGGGCAGAAGTGAGGGCCAGATGCAGCTGCAACCTGGATGGGAGGAAATGGGGCGGCATCTCTGCAGGGCATTGTGAATGCCTGTCCGGTAGCCTAATTTCTGGGATGAGTCTTGTTGATTGCCATTAGACTAGTCCCGAGGAGGAATATGTCTGCGTCGTGAATGGCAGCACAGACGCACAAGTGGAAGAGATAAAGATTCAGCACTCGATTTCATCCATCCTTGGGCATATCACTTGGAGGCCAGCTTCTGAAAGATGACAGAGATCAAAGGATGAAGACAGATAACCAGCTTCATTTTCAGCTCTATTCCTGGGCATGTATTTCCTGCATGTTTCAATAGGAAATGAGTACCTTTGTGCTTTTTAAAAGATATTACTAAATGCCTTTGGGTAGCTGGTTTCGTAATGAGGAGCCAACGTACATGTAAATGGCAGACCTTAAACTGCACTTTGTTTCAGTTTCCCACCTGAAATCTCCCTTTGGTTTCTCCCAGGTCTTGCTCAGATTGGGAGCAAAACTCTACTCTAAGCAATAAACACCATGAAGAGATTCTCTAGGCCTGATTTCAAGAAGCGATGAGTACTCGGCAGCTAATGGGAGCTACTGGTGCTGGGCAGTGTTGAAACTCAGCTGCAGTGCCTCAAGTTCAGTTCCTCAAAAATGAAGGAATCAAAAACTTGCAACTGCTTTTGGTATTTTTTGCTTAAAAGCTCATTAGGGAAGCTGAGATGTGGACGTATTGATGATGGCGTGGAAGGACTGCGTCGAGTCAGGTGCTCACTGTCAGGGGACTGGAACCATCCAGGGCAGATCGAATGGGAGAGAAGGGTTGAGCCTCCCCCCAGCCTCCTTATAGATCCGCTCTGACCTGCTGCAAAAAAAAGAAAGAAAAAAAGGAGAGGAGTAGTTAAAACAACACTGGAAGGGAAATTCCAACTCCCTGACCCTGGGACAACCTCACCCTTCATGGTAACAGAGCAGCAAAGAGAGGGAAAATGAAGAAATTGCCTCAAAATGAAAAAAAAAAAAGAAACAAAAAGATTTGTTGAGTCATCCAGCAGCATTCGCATCAAGGTATTTTGTTAGCAACTGCGCTAAAAGAGTAAATGTAACATGTTCTGCTTTGGCTCTTCCTTTAGCAGCAAGATTGATTTGCATTCACACATGGAAATCTGGTTTACAACAAGGCTCCCCTTCCCCTTCCTTTCTTTCATTGTTTCCATCATGTATCTTGGCTAGAAAATCTGCTCTTGTGGAAAAAACCCACACCAGACAAACCCGGGGCAGACCATTCCCCACCATGCACATGTTTTCTTGGAGAGTTTTTTTTCTCCCGAAAGGCTGTTTTGAGGAGCAGGAAGGTCCCGTCCTTGGCCCCACCAAGCACCGGCACCGCCTGCCGTGCGGGGCATGGGGAGCCTCTCTCCCTCAGGAGGAACTTGTCCTCCACGAGCCCTGGGTTTCGCAACGCATGTAGGAAACATCTTGAGCTGGCCTTGATTTATGCAGAAATGTTAGCTAATCTCTTTTATGTAATCACCGATAGCTGTTTCTAAAGGCTAAGTCCCCCAAATGGAAGGAATGAATTAAAAGAGACAGATGCGGTTTGGCTGACTCTTTGTTCCAATTACAGCCTCAGAAATAACCTAGTTAGTTTGTGCTGATTTATGCAGGGGTTCACACACGTTGCACACCCACCCAGATGGGAACATGCAGGTTATGTGCTGTTCAGCCCTCTTGCACTGACTGATCCCGGTCACACCAAAGCCACTGGAACTGCTCCAGGTTCATTCTGCTGAAATGCGATCAAAGTCCGGTCAAAAGTCACGTAAGACTGGATTTTCATTTACCCTGGCTCCCCTCGCTTGGCATCGCTGCAGGCTTTTGGAGCTAAAGGCTCCCAAAGTGACTTGGGGAAGGCAAAATCTCTGTAGTACCTTCTGCAGCATCTCCCAGGTTCATACTCCACAGAGTGCAGGTCAGGAGCCACCTTGAGGCTTAGTGACCTGCTTGGCTGAGACGTGGTGACAAGCTCCCCAATCCACATGCACAGCGGGACCTGAAGGAGAGATGTTCCAGGCACGTCCGGACCCACCAGACATGCATTTGTGGGTGGGCAGGGTGCAAGCGAGCCTGGCGAGAGGCTCAGAATCCTGCCTTTGGGAGAGAAGATGCAGTGTCTGCTCAGCCACCCCACCTTCCCTGCTTAGAGATAGAGATGCCTCTTGTTTCAGGGATGGAGCCACTGCCCGGCTCACATGCGCTGATGAAAAGACCCTCCTCTTACTTCTTCCCCATGGAAAAATACTGCCGAATAGGGCTGCGTTTAGGTTCCCTCCCTCCACCAAAGGCTCTCCTGCTGTGACTGACTTCAGGGATAGCTGGAGCAGTCCCACGGGCCTTAGAGAGTATTTTCCCATTTTATGTAAACTGAGTACCAGCTCTGTAAAAAGGGAAAGATTTATGCTTGGCAAACATTTCCAAGGAGCCAATATTTCCCTGTTACTCGTGGCTTGTGAATACAAACCTCACACAGCTGGTACCTCCACTAATGATCCCATTACAATATGTATTGAGCTGATACTCTGTGATATCTCATTGAGGTATTCATCCATGTCAGAAAGGATTTGTCCATAAAAACATCTCTTCTCATACCATCATAGGATGCTGCATTCATTCCTCCTTCTTCTGTCATCTGATGCTGCCTAATCCCACTCACTGACATCAATCACAGGGGGAAAATAAGACAATTAACTGGCAATTAATTAAATTATAAACTGTAAGGAAGAGCAGAATATTTGTAAACCTTAATAGCCTTATTAACATGCACATTACAAGCTAGTTGCACAATCTTATGGCTATGGATATCTTTATACATCTATGACATCATGCAGACTTTAATCACAGGGTAACGACTGTTCACCTCAAAAGGCTGCACAGCAGTTCAAGGAACCTGCCCGGCCAGCCCGGAGCTGTCACGGCACAGCTGCTTTACACCTCCCCTCCTGCAGAAACCTGGAGTAAAGGATCACCTGAGCACGTGCTGTGTCGCAGCGTGCCACCAGCTGCGGCTCCTGCAGTTCTGTGCTGCGTTCAGGCCAGGAGGGTGTGGGGATGGCGATTCCCTACGGACAAGCATTTCCTACACAACACAGGTGTCTCATGGTGTACATAGGCAGCAGGGAGCTCTATCCAGCCCCTGGGCTCTTTGATCCAGGCTGTGAGTATATTGACTTGGAACAACTCAGAGCCCTGTGGTGACAGCCACCCGGTCCAGGGCTCTCCGGGATGAACCGGGCGCCTGATCATCACGAGTGGTGATAAACCTCAGTTCCTTCCCCTGGTCCCTGCTCAGCTGGGTGGGCTGCTGGCTCTTCTGTCACAAGGACACATGTGCATTGGGCTAGGGCTGAAGTCTGAAAACTCACCATTGACAGTAACAACAGCCTATTATTGTATAATGCATATGCAATGTGGTTTTGGTTAAAGCGATTTCCTGTAGGACTTAAGGAAAGTAAGTGGGAAGACAACAACAGCTCGAGTAAGGCACCCTCTGCATCATCGCAGCAGCTGTTGCAAGGCAGTGGCAGAGGCTCCATCACTGAGGAACTGGGCTCTTAATGGTGCCTGACCTCTGTTTAAAGGTCAGGACAGAGGAGGAAAAAACCCAACCCAATCCACCCAACCCACAAGTGAGGGCATGAAGCCATAGCCAGTCCCAAAGGAGGTACCGGCACCTACGGCATTGCAATGGTCATATTGCCACAGTATTGCTACATGGTCCTCGGGTCCCCTATCAATAACCTTCACACAAAATCCTCAAGGTACGTTCTCTCTTTATCATACTATTTATACAATATTTTTTGTCTTGGAAAGGTGACTGAATCAGTCCATCTAATATACACCAAACCCATGACTCTTCCCTAGTCTATTTGTTCCAAAAGAAGTACCTTGTGAAGTGAAGTAGGAGAGTGACCTACTAAAGCAGGGAAATTAGAGTGTAGAAGATGGATTGAGCTGTAAATCAGGTTTGCCTCCAATGGCAGGTATAGCCTAACTTAGGCTCTGCCATCCTCCCTCCCTCAAAGTCAGCTGCATCCTGAATCTCAGCTGTGTTAACTCTGGTTCCAGTCCAGTGTTATTTCTGTAACACGTGAACTGGGATGACATGCACCCAGCCCATTTGTTTATTTGTGGAGCGTGGACCGATAGCCAAGTGCTAATAAAAGCAGCGTTCTCCCTACTGTGCCATTCCGCACTAGGTACCGGCGGCAGGCTGGACCTTCGGGCATACGCTGCTCGCTGTGAGCAGCCTGGGGTCATGAAGCAGCAGCGGCTCAACATTTTCATTCTTAATTTTGACGGAGCTGCATTGCCACATTGTTTTCACTCGCAGTTCAGCTCTATATTTAGCCAGGGATTCTGTCCTTGGCTTATTTTTTTTCGGCAAGGTTGGTAGCTAATGCTGCTCTGCTGTCGGTATGCCTGCCTCCCTTGTCAATGCGCAGGCTGTTCTTGGGATGCATGAGGCAGTCAGATGTGACAGAAACTGAGAGGTTTCTTTCACAGCTCGGAAGGGAGAGGAAGGAGCCAAGCATTTCCATACCCACCCTAGGAGCTCCGGTCCCTGGGGAGGGCTGGAATCCGATGCCGACTGGCGCTGGGAACACCCACGTTCAGCTAACCTGACAGCAGTGTTTGCTGCAGGGTAATTGGCTCTGAGGAGGCATTACTGCAAGAAAAAAATAAATTAATCAAACAAGATGGGACATCAGACATTTTAAAAATAACCCAAGGGGAAGCTCCAAGAAACTGTGATGACCAGGGGCCAGATCCAGATTCCCTAACCCCAGCTCACGTCTGGGGTAATTCTGACCTCGGCGGAGTTGCCTGGGCTGGCGCCGAGGCCAGTGAGATCAGAATCTGGCCCAAATCACTTGGCCTCCTGCTGCACCCCATGTTGTAACTATCCATGATGTTGACACATTCAACTTGCCACTCGTTTGTGGGACTAATTACACATTCGCATTTGTCTGCGCTCTCTCGGCTCCTAGCAACTGCAGTCACAGTCCTAATTAAAATAATAGACTGAGATTGGTAACATTACTGATTTAACAGGAAATTAGAAGAGTTACGTTCGCAGAGCTTAGGTAATTGACACCAACAGCGCTTTTCTTGTAATGTGCATTCTGTGATTGATTTTGTTCCCCAGTCAGACCTAAAAGCAGCTTGGGAGCACATTCCACCATCAGATTACAGTACAGAGGAATTAAATGACTATTACACCACTGCCTGCTCTAGAGCTGGCAGCTGTGGGCTCGAGCATGGCTTTGAGCTTCCAAACCAAACATTAGACCTAAAATTATAAGCCTAATGTAAAACAAAACATGTTCGGCACAACATGTTCAGTTCCCCTTTTAAGAGCTTCCCTGCAAGGCACTCATCTGACAGCGCTCCTGTCCTGGAGGAGGGCTGCAGCCGACACAGGCGTAGCTTGTGCATCCTTGGTTGCCTCAAATACCAACTTCCTTAAAAGAGGACGTGACCTAAAGATACTATAGGTTCCCATCAGCAGACAGAAAGGCTTCGTGCACACCAATGACTGTGCAATGCACAGGAACACCCTGGTCATACAGTGGTAGAGTTGGGAGCAGATGGTGATGGGGAATGTTCAAGGCGTGCGATGAGATTTCATCGTCATGTTGGAGAGAGAAGGCTCTGCTGTACTAAACCCATCCTGCAGCTCAGCTCACTCCACATGAAGAAGTTCTGTGTGTGGGTAATATTACAAGGCAGCAATATTGCCCTTCTTACGGAATGGGAATGGGATTTCTGGAGTTGGCCCTGCTCATTCTCACGGTGGTGTAAGTTCAAAACAGGTCCATACCAGCCTCAGAAAGATGAATCAGTCTTTTTTTGCTGAGGAAGCTTCTGACTCCACAGTCTTCATTTATGTTATTCATGAAATAGATCCTGGCATTTTCAACAAAACAGGCTGTCATAATAGAGTAATTGTCACAAAAATGAGGTGGACTGGTTCGGTGTCAGTAGCTGCAGCTGGGGCTGGTATCTTACATCACCTCTGTCCCCAGAGCCTGGGGCTACAAGGGCAGATGGGTTTCTAATCTGACCTCCTGAATGTCCTATCTTCAATTCCCTCCAGTTACAGTGTTGTGTTGTCCAGTAAGTTCCCTATACTGTGTTGTGCTGGGTAGTCAGTTCCTTTCAGAAAGGCACATACAGCCCCATTTGAATGCACCAAAATGGAGAACCCGCCTCTGCCCTTGGTAGTTTCATTCAGCTGACAGCCACTTCCAAAAACGTTCTGGTCACCTCACATCCTTCTCAGCTACTTGGAGGCGCTCTGTGATCACTACTAAGCAGCATCTACAAACAGCTGTTCCTGAAGATCACAGTCCTAAAAATGAGAAGAGTGAGAGCAGACAGTGTGGGGGAACCTCAGGGGTCAGGACAGGGTGGGTGTTTGTAGGGTTTTACACAATGCCACCACTGCAAGGAGGTGTGATACCTTATCAGATACACCCCCCACGGCGGGGCTAGCTGCAGCACATTTTGTGTGAGTGAAAACCATTCACCGCGTTCAGCCAGTGACTTCCCGTGCAATGTCGCATGCAACACTGGCTAGTAGCTTTTATATGTCAAGACAGGTTGTTTACATCTGTACACCTATAGATTGAGACACCATCTTTGGAAGCATACACAGCTGCTGCCTGCTTCTTTAGAAATGCATCGCCTGTAAATTATTGTGAAAACTCTGTATGAAATGCCAAAATTGCATAAAGCTGCAAGAATATTAGTTACCTAATAGTCACATGCTCCTGTGTGCTCTTTTCTATTTGTGGACTCAGAAATGCGCTGGGAAGAACAAAGTGCACATGGTCTAGACTTTCTTGTCTGATATTAATCCCAGCACAACAGGACTATAAAATGTTTTCATGAACATATATGTCTTCTACAGAGAGCTTCATGGAATAATACTGCCGAGAGAGCTGCAACGTAGGAAATACCTATCCATGGTTTATAAATCCTATCCATCTCAGCATGTCTCAGGGAGTATTATCAGGGCCCTGGAGAGCTAGTGGAAATGCTACTCTTGCAGCTTGCATAGATAATTGTTTATAGAAGTCTTCCTTTCCTTCTGCTGTGCCTGTGAACGATTATATCCAGAAGGCATTTGCTGTGTCCGTCTCATTTGGCTTCAGCAGCTCCCAGAGGGATCACACGTGGGATGCTCCAGTAAAGCCCCTATCTTCCCGTTGGGCACAGACAAGAAGATTCAGCTATGCTGCAGATATTTCTCCCTATGCTTTATCCTGTGAGAACCAGCTTTCAGGTGGTAAATGGCAGTCTGGGCTTTAATCACTCTGCACGTGCACTGAAACGAATACTGGGGCATTTGCTTCTGGAGTCTTTCTGTACCCCACAATTTAAACTTGCCCACTATTAGCAGATATTTGATCCCATAAATATTGGCCAAATGCTCAGAATGGATGCCTGCTGTTCACAATGATAGCATTGAGCTAGCCTAAAAATTAAATGCCATGATTTTCTCCCCGTGTCCCTTGTTGAACTGCACTGCTGCCCATGACACCCCACCAACAGGGCAAATTGCTGTCAGTGCAGGCGACTCCCACACCATGAGGTCAGGCACCCTGCGCCCAATCCCGCCTCACGTGGAGCCGCTGGGGAAGCTCCGAGTGATGTGAACGGTCCAAGAAATTGATATCCTCTGGGTCTGGGTCAGGAGGGAAGCCTCAGCGCCGCACTCCGAGACCCACCTGTGCCTAACGGAGCACCAGCACTGCTCCCAGCTCCTGCCACCAGCCATGGCTCGCTGGGCAGGGAAAACACTGGGGGTAATGCCCGAGCGCTACAGGCGGAGACATCTCTCGCTTAATCCCTTGCTTTGATCCAAGCTGAGCAGGGGAACATACTCCTTGCTCAGCACACCCTTTCCATCCCTCCCACCCAAATAAGAAACACAACCCATCTGAAGGCGCTCCCGACCTAGCTGTGCGTCTGCAGGCCACGCACGGGAAGAGGCCGACGGGGAAACACGAGGCAACGCTGCAGAGCGGGGCGCACAGCACCCAGCAGCCTCCCTGCCGCAATAAATCGCAAGCCTTGTGGCAAGGCTAAGTTGGAAACACATGAGAACGCTTCAAATGGCTTGTCTGAACACTGAAGGAGTAGGCGATACATTCCGTATGACCCTGAACGAGACAGCGCGGGCACGGCGCGACCAGCCTGGAAAGCCAGAACAAAGGTGTGTGTGCCGTGATAAGGCAGGTGACGTGGCGGAGCTGTGCCAAGGGTGACAAGGCCCGGACGGGCCGGGGAAGGCTGTCTCTGTCTCGCAGCGCCGTTCCGGGTGGCGCACAGCGGAGCTGCGGGCGAGACGGGCACTGGGGCAGCCGGGGGTGCCGAGCGCGGGGCCGGGCCGCACGGGGCCGGCACGTGGGGCGGCCGCGCTGTGGCGACGCCACCCAGCACACGCGTTGCCAGGCCCGGGCACGGGCGCGCGGGGACACGGGGCACCGCCCGTGGCTGCAGGCCGCCGCGGCCCGCCCTGTCGCCCGCGCCCCGCAGGCCCCGGCGCCGCGCTGCGGGACACCTGCGGCGGCGGGCGGCCGTCGGAGCCGGGGGAGCGGCGCTGCCCGCGGCCGGCCGGAGCCCGGCGGGCCCGGTGGGGCCTGGCGCGGCGCGGCCGCCATTTCGCGGCGCCTCCCGCCGGCGGCCGGGCCCGGCCCCACCTGCCGCCCGCCCCTCCCCCCCTCCGCGCGCGGCGGCGCGCCCCTCCCCCGCCCCTGCCCGCGCGCCCATTTCCGCCTGGCCGGGCGCCGCGCGGCGCGGCCTCCCCGCCCCCTCCGCGGTGCTCAGTCATTCAGGCTGGGAGAGTCAATAACACGCTGACATCACCGGCGGCGCGCGGGCACGGCGCGGGGCTGCCGCGCGGGGGGAGGGGAGGCGGGGGGCGGGGCAGCGCAGCGCCCCCGGCCCGGGCTGCGCCCGCCCAGCGCCCCGAGGGGAGCCGGCCCCGGGGGGACCCCCGTGGCGGGAAGCTGCTGAGGGGAGAGGGGTGGGGGTGGGTGCTGAGGGGAGACCCCGCAGGGCTGCGGCTGTGGGAAGCCCGCTGAGGGGAGACCCCGGGGGAGGAACCATTCGGTATGGGCCGCTGAGGGGCGATGGCCGAGAGATGACCCCTGAGGGGAAATGGCTGAGGGGATAGGCCGCTGAGGGGAGACCACCGGGGTAAACCCTTGAGGAGGGGTCGCTGAGGAGAAATAGCTGAGAGGAGGGTGCTGAGGGGGAGACCCCTGAGGGAAGGCTGCTGAGGGGAGACCCCGGGGGGGGGAACCACTGAGGAGGGGCTGCTGAGGGAAGATGGCAGCAGGAATGGTGCTGAGGGGCAATGGCTGCTGAGGTGGGACCCCAAGAGGGGAAACCATTAAGGAGGGTCCACTGAGGAGAAATGGCCAAGAGGAGGGTGCTGAGGGGAGACCCTTGAAGGGAAACTGTTGAGGGATGACCCCTGGGGGGAAGCGGCTGGGGGAAGGCTGCTGAGGGGACACCCTGGTGGGGGTGCCGCTGAGGGGAAATGGCTGACAGGAGGCAGCCGAGGGCCACTGCTCTTGTCTCTGGGTGTCCGTAGCCTCTGCTCATTCGGCCTCCGTGGTCCCAAGTCCTCTGCCGACATCTCCCTCCACTCCAGTTAACCCCCCTGGCACTAGCCTCCCACAAAGCCAGGGAAGGGGAGGGAAGGCGGGCGGTGGAGCTGTTGCTGTGGGGCTGTCGCCCGCAGCCCCTCGTGCAGGGGGTCTTGGGCCCACACAGCCACCCACAATCTGAGCAAACCCATGAGGCACAGTCCCGTGACTAACAGGAGGGACTCCAAGGCTGGCATCCCTGCGACATCAATCATTTTTACCAAACATACAGAGTTTGTATTGTGACTTGCGTTGTCTGCTCTGCCTGAGTCCGGAGGGGGAGGGGACTGCAATATAAAGGCATCATCAGGCTGTGCCTTCCCTTTCCTATACCAAAGATAGAGAATATTATAAATTTAATAGACCTTCTTCATAATTCATAGCTTGCTTGTGGAAAAAAAAAATCATAATAGCTTGGTGTGATATGTCAGGCATCTATAATTCATGGCGCTGAGATCACACAACCACTGTACAGTGGGAGTTCACAGAGTGAGATGTTTGTAATTAATCTGTGAAAAGAGAAACAAAGGCAATAAACTAGGAAGGACAATAAATAAGGGCCAGATCCTTCCACCCGCACTGACGTCGAATAATACTCTGCTGGAAAGCTTGAGTAATCCCTGGCTAAAATCAATAAAATTAGCCAAGAAGTGGGGTAAATAGTAAATTTACCACTGGCTGGTTCATTGCAACACAGTTAGAAGCAGACTGTACTGCCCTTTCGGGTAACAGGGTGCCAAAAGCAGCAGGACGGCCTATGCTTAAGCTAGGCGTGGATCAAAGTACAAGGAGATAAGGGCACTCGAGTTGGGTCTTGTGGCCGTGGAGGTGGTGCGAGGGAGCATGAGGCTGTGCGGCGGGGACCGGGGGACTCCCTCTGCCCTCCCTGTCCCACAGGATGCGAGCTGCAGGTCTGGGGAGGACTGAGGGGCTTGTGAGCTGCTTGGAGCATTTGCATCAACCTCCTTGACTTCAGCAGGACTGAGGCATGTGCTGAAGTGCTTTGCCGAACAGGGAAGTTTCCTTGAATCAGATCCTGTGCATGGATTCGAACAATTTGTGCTGCTAATGAAGATTGGCTGCAGCGGTAGAACGAGCCGAAGTTGCTTCCTAATTGGAAACAGTGAGCTGGAGATCTCCAGAACCCCCTTCCTCTCGCTATTGTCTATTTTCATCCTGGTGAAGCTAAAGCTGGTAACTGCGATGCGACAGCTTAAAAACTCCCTGTGGTTTCTCACAATAGACCAACCGTCTACACTGGTTTTCAAATGATGCAGGGAAATCTTGTAAGACTGCATGGCCAATCAAGGGGGGGTGGGGGGGAAGAAATTAATTTCTTCTCAAGTGGATGCTGCAAGGAAAATGGAAGAAATCCTTGTCCTTCGGGGAAAATGAAAGAAGAAATCCTCATCCTTCTGGGATTTTGTCTAACATATGGCTTTAACCAAAAAGAAAATGGTGTCAGGTCAATTGGACAAAGCCATGCGTCACGATTAAATAATTTTAATCTGAGATAAACAAGGCGCAGGGCAGAGGGGCATCATGGTGAGGCAGAGGTGACTTTAAAAGGAAGCCTGGGCCTTGCTCCCTGGCGTTCTGATAGTGCCAGTGCACGGATGCTGGAGGCCAGAGGCATTCATTGTTTTGTTTACTCATTTGTGACTCTCTTGAAAAATAATTGGTTTTCTTTTGTTGCTTGTTTATTTGTTTGACTGTTTGCATTCTTTGGATTCAATTTCTCCTGTAATATGGCCTTAATTTGCATTGTGAGGATCCATGTTTATTTATGCATTTATTTTGTTAACTTATTTATTTTTTTTTATTTTAATTACTCCTAGGCTGCTGGCTCTGCAAAAGGACAGCGGCCACATGGTGAGGAGGAAAACCAGGAGGTGCAGCCTCCATATCCACTGCCCATACAGCTCCCATCCCAACCCTGACGCCTGCATGGTCTTGGTGGTTGCTGTTCCCTGCAGGGAGCTCTGAGCCAAAAGCACAAGGGGTGCGTGTAGGGTGGTGCCTGTAGGCTCGATACAGTGTTAACAGTGAAATCCATGAAATTTCCCTCTTTGTAGGCCCCACCGAATTCTTGGCCTAATCCAAGCCAAGTTTGGGCTCTGCATATCTCAGTGATGCCCTCTGGTGACCTGGACCCACGGGAGCTGCTGGCAGCACGCAGGTCCCTCCCCAGTGGGGCCATGGTTGGCAGGAAAGTCACACAGGAGGGCACTTTTCCTGCTGTATAGATCCTCAGGGGAAAGTAAGTAGAAACTGGGGATTTATCAGGTTCTCCAGCTTCTTGACTCAGTCTGCTAAGTCCCTGCAGAATCCCACTATTGTTCAGCATCTGGGAAAAAGCTTAAGGGAACACCTGACCATCCACTGCTTCATGCTGACGTTGTGGGCAGTCAGGAAGAGGGCCCCATGACCCGCGGATTAGGTGCCCTGATAAGCTGATCCAGTTATCACGCAGGAGAACATACTGGAATTAATGATTTTGACTTTAACTGGCTCTCATGTAGCCTTCCAAAAAGTATGTGATTGTGCTAATCGGCCCCGAAGGAGCATTGCGAGGCCCGATTCATTGTTGTGGGTACGACACTGAGAGCTCCTGGCACAAAAGACTGTGCAAGTGCAGAATATTTCCCTCTGTGTTTTATTGGTTTTGCCTAGGGGCCTCCTGTGGCTGAAGAGAGCAGCCTGGTTACCTAACCCACGTCTAACAGTGGGACCAGGGCAGCGTCAAACCTCGCTCTGCTGTTATTTCTCTTGAGGTGAAGGAAAAGATACAGAAATCCCTGTCATAAAAGAAAGAGCGGACAGATGGGTAGAAGACGACTGTCTTGACAGTCTTTCTTCCTGTCTGCAGTCCAACAAACACAACACAAGCTTGGGTTGAATTACCCCAAAACATCACACATGTGCTTGCCCAGGATCTAACCTGCAATCCACGGTGCCTGCACAGATCAAACAGCGGATGGCAAGAAATGCAGAGCAGCAGACATGTTGGTCCAATCCAAACCCAATGAATAACATCTGCGCATACCCACCTGGGCTTCACAGCACGTGTAGTCTCAAAATGTGCCTTTAAGCCTTAGAAAAAGGACTGATTTTCCAGCCTTTGCTCTTAAACCCTTGAGAAAGCCCAAACACTGTGCTACTCTCCCCTGGCTGCACTGCCTGGCACCGCTGTGGCCGTGGTTCTCCATTCCCAGTCTTCCCCATACCTGACGGCCCGGTGGTGGGGGTGCTGCCTCACAACAGCTTCCACACGGTGATGTGTCTCAGAGGTTTCGATGGGAGCGGCGGGGACTACAGAAGAAAATGCCCTTGGCCACATCTAGGCAAGGGGAAGAGACAACAGTTTCAAAAAAGACCTTTTCATTTTCACATTCGCATTCAATTTTCATAATTCCCTTTAAAAAAAAAGAAATAGGCAGGCAGAGAAAGCCAATCTGGGTGTATAAATAACCAGTAAATGGCAGGGTGTTCACCCTTCCCACATTGTGGATTACCTAACACATCGCATTGCTCGCTACAGCTCGAGATGGGGGAGCTGCCAGCAGAGCAGTGCCGTGCCTGATAACCGGAACAGCCCACAGGATTGCAAGCTAGCATTCATGCTCCAAAACGTAAACAAGGCAGAGCCTCCTCCTTGCCGCTTCGAATGCAGTCACCCTGTGTCCCAGAGGGCTGGAACAACCCGCTGCGTGAGCTTAGCCAGCCCAAATCAAAGAACAGCAGACGTGTGTCGGAGGAGAGTTATGGAAACACAAACAAAAATGGTCCAAGCCAAATGGTCCAAGCCTCCACATTTTCTCAGGAGTCAGATATATAAAAAGCGCAGGGATCCTCTTTCTTACCCAGGCAGTCAGGGCAGAGGAGGAAAGGCTGTGGCGGAGGGCTGTAAGCCCTGGCTTGGCCTCCTGTGGGGTCATGGGACGCAGAGTTCACACTGCCCCACGCTCATCAGGCCTCCTGGGACGCAGCTGCTGAGCACCTGCTTTTCCTCTGAGCTCAAAACCTCCCCAAGTGTCTGCCTCCCCAGTAGGGTGGTCGATTCAGAGAGAGGCAGCACATCACCGCCACCAGTAACAGTAATAATGGCACCTTTCATCCAACGCTCCCAAAGTGCTTGGCAAAACCAAAATGACTGATACGCCCTCCTACCCGCCTGGTGAGGCAAGTGAGCGGTATTAGGCGTTGCACAGTGGGTAAGCAAGATCCAAGATGGGGGCCTGCACCTGTGTGGTGACACAGTGGCAGACAGCAAACAGCACAGCAACCGAAGCCTGAGCAGCATCTGCTTATAATCACATCGTTTTCAATTGGCCTCTACATTCAAATCGGTTGCCAGGCTTTTGATACTGTGATTCTTTAAATAGAAATAGGATGAAGTCAGGCACCCACTTTTTGTACCTGTCCCCTTCCTGCTCTGGACTCATACCCAAACTTCCTGGTTTAACCTTGTCTTTATGGTGTGTTGAAATCAAAACACTCATGCGAACATCCTGAAACACTGGGGATTTTCAGCTCAGATCTGAACTTGAATCTGTTCTCCCAGGCTTTGCAGCGCTTGCTATTTTTAGCTTCATGTCAAAAAGTTGAAGCAGCACATGGTAAGATGTTATGACTCTTTAAATTACTGTAAGAATGTTCCAGGGGATGGGACCAATTCATCAAAAGTAAGTTCATTGCGTGATACAACTCCATGACCTTTGATGTTGTATTGAATTTGCGGGTCACTTGCTATTAATGTTGCTGCAATTTCTTCAGCAATAACCCAGTGATTACGGAAAGGGAAGTAGCTATTAATATGGTAAAAGGCGCACCTAAGTGAGGATGTTTACTCATGTAGACTGAGAGGGGGAGGGCTAGAAACCCTTCAAGATGTTTTCTGCAGCTCTTTTCTATGATACTAAAGATAAGGACCAGTTCTCCCTTCCCCCAAGACCTGACAGAGCGTTGCAGTTGGAAAACAGTGCCCTGGCATTTGAAGTGAAGGATACGAAGGCAGACAGCAGGCGAAAAGAGGCCTCTTCGTTGGCCGCACAGCCAAGATGATCTGCTTACAACACACACAGAGGCTGCAAGATGATCTCTTTCTAACACTGAGACACGTCAAGTCTGATCTGTGCTTCTGAGGCCCTCCCAGCAGCGTCCTGTAAGAAGTCATAGATGATTTCATGGCCCAGGGTGGCAGTGGCCCCAGGAAGCTGAGGACCCACCACTGTCAACTGCCGGTCTCACCTGCCAGTTGTTGCCCCACGCAGAGATGTCTGTAAGCACACTACCTGCGTGACTGCCAGTGGTGGGACTTCTATCAGTCTGTTCAGCATCATGGTTTTGACACTGGGATATCCCAGGTGAGATCCCTGATGCTGTTGACATGAGCAGGAGGCATTGTGCACAGCAGGAGAGGGGAGATTCCCAGCAAGAAGACAAAAGAGAGGAAATTGCCCTATGGTGCATGGATGTGGAGAGGGATATCAGGCCAGAGGCATCTTCCACAGCACCAAGCAGAAGTGCATAGCTCTGCTGTAAGATTCTCATCCTCTCAAACCTAGGAACAGTGAGTAAAGGTAACCAGCAACATCTACCATAATTCAGGCGGGCTACACTTGTTATGCTTCATTTCTGCAGGAAGGTTTTCGGTTCCCCATGTGAAAAGCTGCTGTATTTAACAAGTCCAAAAGTCTGCAGAATAGACTATCTGCTCAGAGAAGCACTGCCAAACACAGGCAGGGACAAAGATCCAGTTGTCAGGGAAGAAAGCAGAGGCGGTTTAGTGGCCCAGCCACGCCAGTGACAGGAAAGAAAGAGCCACGGCTCTTCCTAATACATGAAGAGCTCAGGCACTCACTAGTGTGCGTTGCCACAAAACCCTACCGGTCTCGGGCTGGTTAGGAAAGTGTAGTGCTACCTCCACTCCATTATCAGCAGGGTGGGCTGATTTATAGTCCTACATGCAGTTACAGCTTAATAATAACAATAAAGATGGTTCTCAGGCATTCCAGCCCACTACACCCACATCACCTTCTTGCCATTGCTAAATTTGCTTCAGATTTACGGTCGCATAAGCAAGATGAAAATCAGTCACCTCAGTTTCCAGATGGTCTGGAGCTAGCAAAAGGGAAAAAAGAAGAGCACAGTTTCCAAAAATGGCCTGGGTTTATCTCTGCTTGCTTTCAGAAGCGTCTATTTTGGAGCTCCCGTGATTAGCCTAGCTGTAAGTACAACTGTCTCCATGGCTTTGTTGATAAATACTGAACTCCTGACATCCTGCCTGGCAAGTTTTGTGAAGTTTCATTGATGCAGAGCTCCTCAGTTTATTTTGTGCTGTGTAATCATCCAGGTTTATGGGACTATTCCCTGCAGGAACACCCTTCTGCTCTTACTTCCATCTCTCACAATGTGCTGCTTGGTTTCTTCAGTCTTTTGCTCATCAACACTTTCTTTTCAAGATGTTGAACCTCAGCCGCATTCTTCATGTTTAGTTGACAGGTGAAGTTGAGTCCTCACGGACTGCTAACAACCACACAGTTAATTAGCTATCCTCAGCTATATTTTCACCTAGTTTGGATGCATGCTCCTGAGAACGCAGCAGGGTTTGAGAGCCTGTAGTCCTGAGCATAAGCAAACACTGCATCTGCTTCTCCCATCCACCTTGCAGGGTTTCATTCACCTACTGAGACTGATGTGGGGAAAGCAATTAAACATTTAGAGCTCTGCAACCTCCTGGCGTGTGTGTGGGGCAGCCTCTTGCATCCGAACTACACAGAGCATGACTTGGCTACATTTTCTCCGTCACCTTGGCGTAGTCCCCAGCCTACTTACTCACCAGCAGACTTGTCTGTCTCCCACACCATTAAAGCAAGCCCCTTAAGGCGTAGGGCAGGAGGCAAGGCAGTGTGGGCAGATGTTAGGTGACTTAGGGCTTTCAGCAGCCTGAAGTCAGCTCCACATGCTTCATCTTACAGTGAGGACAGAGCTTCAGACAGTCACCAGCATTAGTTATCCCCTGGTGCCTGGTGTCACTACAAGCAGCCTGAGCTTTGGTGCTTCCGTGAAGCCCACCCTGGAGGGATGGAGGGGCTCTCAAGCCCCATGGAGGGTAGGCTGGGTAAACTGCAAGTTTCTCGTGAATGCTCCACCCAGAGCTGCTAAGTGGGGGGTTTCAGGGGAAGGGAAAGAGACAGTGGCCTGCCTTTGTGTTGTCTTCAGGTTGCTGTTCCACTTTGCGATGCCTCTGCTCTCCCCTGCTGGCATTAGGGGGGGAGCTCTTGGCCCTCAACCAGCAGTACGGCTGAAGCAGGAGATCTAGATGTGCTAGTAAACATTTTGAAGATGGAAAATAAATCCATCCATCTCTGTAAGAAATGCTGCCCCCAAGAGAAATTTCTGATCATAGGCAAGGCTAAGTGAGAATTCACCACCGGCATTGATTATTTCATTATAAATTGCTCACTTGCTTTTTTACATTTGCTTCTGAACAGAAATGAAACACCGGCTACTGAAAATAACAACAACTAACACACAACCAAAAACCTGACTTGCATATGAAAGCACTGGATTTTCCACAGGGCTTTCCCACTGTTTAAGCTCCTTTAAACTTTAAAGTATGAGCTCCATTAAGATTATAAAAATGTACTGCCTTAACTGCTGGATTTTTCACTGTGCTGAAAGCAAGACAACTGCTCAGAAAGTGATTGAGAAGAGCAATCTCAATATTAACCAACAGTCCTTCACTGACATCATTGATTGACGGCAAAGACGAGGATGTAGATGGAAGAATTGGGGACTTTCCAAACTGTAAAATGGGGAAAAGAAACCAGTCTGTGCTATCAGGGCTGGAGCTACGTAAATCAGATGCCTTAGGATGCCCAGCAATGGCCTCCCCAGTGGCACTGAAGTCATGAGTGGCCTCCTTGTTTTGGGGTAGTTGTTTAGTGGAAAATATTGCAAAGGATCATCTCCCAAGAGTCTTTTGCACAAAGCGCATGGCCCCCTGCCTGCACGGCAATAGCTGGTGCTCAGGCACCACTAAAGATTTTCTTTCCTGGAGCTGAAAGGAGACTAAGGAAAGGCAGGTGGATGCTGAGCAAGAAACGTGAGAGTGGAGAATGAGGAGTAAAGCAGAGAAGGCACATTGGTCCTTGACCCCAGGAGTTAGCAGGGCCTAGGTAGCTCTGATCCTCTTGTATCTGCTACCAGATGGCTTTGACAGTGGCTGGAGGCAAGCAGAAGGCTTGTGGTCCCATGATGCAAGGCCCAGGAGCAGTAGGAGCCGGAGACAGGAGTGATCCTGGAAGAGCTGCAGAGCTCTGTGGCTTTCCACAAGGGGTGTGTGACCATCTTCACTTTGGTGGAGTAAGAAAGCTATTTAGCATATTTGACCTTTTCTCTATACAGCACTGTTTGAACTCATTGGTTTCTTGGGGTCTTCTCTGGTCTATAAGGGAAATTTCTCCAGGACACCATAATTAGGCCCATTAGTGTTTTTAATTTTCCTTCATCCCAAGCTGGAGGTAACTGGAAGAAAAAAGGTTGTGTGGTACTGTATGACTAACAGCAGCCTTTGCACTGAAGCTGAGCCAGGCAACTCTAGTGGTACAGAAAAGACGCTCCCACCGAGGAAGGACTTTTTTCTATTTGCTGTCCCATGGCTTCTTTCCCATGTGGTGAGTCATGTGCAATCGCTGACAGCACAGCTGGTATGGGGCTGGATTTATACCATCTCATTCTCTGTTTATAGGGTGATTCATCTTCAGAACCAGTGGCTACTGGGTGCCGTTAGGGGAATGTTGCCCACAATGGTATGCGCCGTGATTCATTCTAACCTTTGATTTCCTGGGTGACATCAAGTGATGGGAGTGTTTTTTTATGATCACCTGTATTTGTACAGGCAAGTACAAGGGTGAGCAGGTAGATGGGAAAAAAACCCTGTGTCTTATTCTGTAGAGAGGAGGAAAACAACTCCACAAAAAAAGACAGTGGGAGATAAAAAGGTAAATATTTCCTTTGTCCCTAAGGCACAGTCAAGAAAAGTCATCATCATTTTGCTCAGACACTAGTATAACCTCATGTTTCCCACAAAACATATTTCCCCGAGATCAGTTTGCACGTATCAGGTTTTGCCCATGAATACTCATGAGACACAAATCAGTCCCTTTAATCCATGATTAGTATGTCACCCCACGCTCAGCAGTTGCATCATGATTTGGTGTTATTGTTGAATGGATGCTGTGCTATTTAATTGTTTTTTTGCTTAGTGATCTGTTCACTCTGTTAATATTTAATTCTCTTTTTCCATCCCTCTTTCTACCCCCAGAAGGCCTAAAGAATAGGAAAACATCTTTCATTTTCTCAGGCTTCATGTGCTATTGTAAGAAAATACCTATTCATAATCTACTGTAGGTGATAATGATGATATACAGTCATAATGCTGGAATTCTTAAGTGGTTGCCAACGCTGCTTTATAGCTGAGGAAAAAAAAAATTGACCTGATTTGAAATAAAGCAGGTTAGTATGCTTTATTTGCCTTTTCCAGTAGTTTGGATAATGAACAAATTGTCATCTTTACATATCCTCTGCCAGATTCTGAGTGCTGCACGTGAGCCTGAATGACGGTAAACAATGCACTGCCTGGTGCTTTGCATAGGTGAATTCACAAGAACAAATTAGACCTTTGATTGATCCTTTAAACAAAAAGAAAGGAAAACAGTAACATTAATTTATACAAGCTCTAGCTGCATTGCATTTTTTATAGCGATCAATATTCTGGGCATTGTAAACAGCAGCTTTACATAATAAATAGCTGCATTATGTAATGCTAGTTAAATTTAGAAATGGTTATTTTATTACCTTTAGCTCACATAAAATAGAGCGTGATAGAGCTGGAGCCCAAGAACTGCTGCTGTCTGAGGATGCAGAGAACAGCTGGGCCTGGCTGTGCACAGCAAAAATAAAACCCAAAGCCCGAAAAAGCAGCTCGGCTCAGGCTGGATGCTCTGGGTCACCATCAAGCATTTCAGTGGGGGTGGAGGGGGCAGGCTCCGCTCCGAAACACGGTGTGCTCAGGAGCAAAACATCTCTGCGCAATAAAGATGGAAGATTTATTATGAAGGAATGAAATGTGCTACTTTTGTTCTCCCTGGTGTCCCTATAAAGCTTTTGTTTGACAGGCTAGTTTGGGCTCTGGTTAGCTACAGTCTGTTCTGTGTAGCTACTGGCTGCTTTGAGACCAGTTGTGTGCAGACTATAGATCAATTATCTTCCTGCTAGGGATAAACAGTGTTTTCCTTTTTCCTCTTCACTAGCGTTTGCTATTATCTGTAGCATAGGAGCCCTTTCTTTTCCTTCCCAGCCACACACACGCACACACGGATGGGTTACTGGAGGGAGGGCATGGAAGAATTTAAATTTGTTGCATTAATCTTAATAGCCTGATCCTCTTGCAGCCTGCTGCTGCTAACTTAGCTTTGTGTGCTGCCCATTTACAATAGGCTGGAAGGATGAACCCTTTTGTTATAAAAAATTACGAGGCAATCTCAATCCAATAAACGCACTGAAATGAGAGCCTCTGAAAATGTGAGTTTGGAAAAATAGAGCTGAAGAAGGAAAGTCCCATTGTGAAATCTTTAGCTAAGCAGAAATACTGTTGTTTGGATGTTTCATAACGCACAGGGAGCAGCAATGTGGGAAATGAGGGGACTTTAATTAGGACATCAGAGTTTAGATGTTTCTTCTGCTCACTGTGGTTGGCACCCATTTATCGGGGCTGAAGCGCTCTCAGAGGGGGCTGGAGCTGGAGCCAAACTGCTGGTGGAGTTTGCCTGCACTCTGCATTGCAGTTATAGGGCTCTGAATTAAAAGTTAATCTAAAGTATCCTCAAACTTAAGTAAAATACAGATCTATGTCATAATTTTACAAGGAGAGCCCATAGGTTCTTAATAAACTGAATCAAAATCCTGATTCAGAAGAGCATCCAGCTTTTTAAAAATACAGATTTGGACCGATAGGAGGAGTATCTCCAATAATTAACATGTATTTGATTTTTCTCAACTACTATTCACAGCTGTAATATAAATGAAAATCCTGCCCAGCATCTGTTGTGCCTGGTATTGTTCAGACCATTGGATAGCACGTAGCCACTTCAGAGAAATCGTTAAAAATTATTTAGCTGAGCTGGTGTGAGAGACAAAGAGTTAAAGTTAAATCCCATTTGAAAGTAAACTTTGCAAAAGCAGTGAATTTTCTCAAAGACTGACTGCTTTTGATTTACAAGGATGTTCCCAGTCCTGATTTCAATTAAAGAGAAATCCTCAGGCATTTGTGCAGTTCGGCATTGTTCTTTATTCCACATTGTTATATATTGAGTAATAAAACAAACAAAGACTGTATTCTGCAATGAACTACATACGTCCCGTGCAATCTCGAGGAAATCAATAGGTCAGAGTCTGGCCTTCGATTGCCTCAGTATCGGTTGTCAATAATTCCCCCAGCTTTAGTGGAGTTTGCATCTGTGTAAGTAAAACATGAATGTGGAGATACAAATCTGTCTGTATATTCCCCTTAAAAAAGAGAGAAAAAAATAATACTGTAAACTCTACTCCTTTATACAGCTGGAGAAATAAATATATAGGCAGCTGGCATTGTAAACTATGATTTATTTGCCAGGCCTTCATTGAGAGTACATTTTAAAGAAAGCACATTAAGCCAGGCTTTGGGATCTTTTTCTCTGCTTTCTGCTTGTTACATCTCTAGCTCCTGGTTCTCTCACTGGGGTCTGCAGTTCACAAGGCCCACGTGTTTGTACAGTGGTGGCTGAGTCTCACATAACAGCATGACAGTGAGTGCTGGGTCATTAAATAGTAGTGGCCATCATGATGATGATAAAAAAATCTATTGTTGACGATTTGGTTTTCTTTGCAAGCGCTGAGTTACTGATTTCCTTCATCCCGCTCCTGGTAATGTTTTAACAACTATGGATATTTTCCACTGCAGCAGGCAGCACTGATGAGTGCTGAGGCTGAGCTGGGTGCCGGGGGGGACGGCTTGGGTCTGTGTTTTCTCCCGCTTGCCTCCTGCCCCACCTGCCCCACCAGCCCCAGGACCAGCAGTTACACTCGGCACCGAGCAGTCATGCTGGTTCTCGGTGCAGGTGCTGAGGTCTTTGGATGTGGATGCAGCTTTCGAGGTTACTTACCTGGACTTTGCTTCTTGCTCACACAGGAGTGGGTTGCATGGAGTTTGTGCTTGAAGGGGGGGGCTTAGTTTTCTACCTGTTAATTAAAGCAACGGAAAAGGAAGGTAAGACAGGAGCCTTCGTCACCCTGTGAGGGCAAAGGGACAAAACCCTCATGTGGTCTCCGGCCTAGGGAGGGGAAGGAGGCAGAGGGGGGTGGTAAAAGCATCTCAGCAATGGCTGTGATTTCCCCACAGCCCCACGGCGGGTCTGTGTCAGGGTGAGGAGTCAAATGGCCTCAAGGTGCCAGGGCTGTGTCCCCAGCCCCGGCCATCCTCCCTGCCCGAGGGCCAACAGGCAGCCTTATACCTCTGGTTTAACACCTTCCTGGAGTGATAAAATCCAGATTGGAGAAATTTTAATGTCTCCCTCTATTCCTGTTGTAACCGAGTCTTGTTTTTAAATAGATCAGATTTTCATCCCCAGTTAAGTGAGCATAAATCAGGAGTTAATCTAGGCAAAGTCACCCAGCTCGACTGAAGCCCGTGGAAATGCACTCGCAGGAGATCACAGCCAGGCCTTGTGCTCACAGAAAACTCTCATTGCACCTGGGAGAGCAAAACTGCTCTGAAGCCATAAATATCATAACCCACCTTTTGACATGGGCTCTTGAGATCTCCCATCCTCTGTTACAGCCTGGTCAGAGTTTGCCCGGTGTGTGCGTGAGGCTCTACATGCCCTTTAATCTTCCCCACGTGCTTCTTCCCAAATCTTCAATTGTATGCACATACTTAGTAATCACTCATTCTGGCCATAAAACCTACAGGATTTTAAATTGAACTGAAGCCCCAAATGCTTTAAAAGAATTTATGTTGCATAATTGTACTGGTTTGCCTGTAAACAAACAATGATGTATGGCTAAAATATTCTCTCAGGGAGATGACTCAGATCCTTCCCTGTGGCTTAGACCTTGCTTGGCTGCTGATGGTGCAACTTGTAATCTCTCCTCTAGATGCAGGGCAAGGGAAGGCAAACAAAAGAGTAATGCAGGGCACGAGTGGCATAAGGTGAGAAAACACAAGCTATTTGGAGCTTTTGGAGACGCTCAGCGCTTTCATTTGTTCTAAATAAAGGCAACACTGGAGATTATGGAAAAGAAACCCAAGCCCCAACAGTATTACCCACCGACCCAGCTGCAGGTGGAGGATTGTGGCCAGTTCTGTGCCGGCTGGCAAAGCAGCTGTGTGCCTGGTGGCTCCCAATCATGCGCCAGCCTGCAGACAGCACAGGACACTGCTGTGCGAGTGGGGTACATGGATCTGGGGGTGGGGGGGGTGGGGGGGTTTCCCACCCCAAGGTGCCCTGCAATGATGCAGCTTCCCAAAGTGCACCTGCTTCTGCTTGGCCTCATGAACGGACAGGTTTGGGTGTTTTGTACTCCACGAAGGTTGCGGGCAAATGCCTTGGATGTCTCATGGCCGAGGGCTGTGCAGATGATCTTGGCGTCTGGGCTGCTTCAGCTGTACCATAGAAGTGGTTTTGCCACCCAGTCAGCAGTTTGTGTGGTTTTTACTGTCACTGTTCTCACTTTAAACATCTTCCCATACTTGTTTTCTGTAATCATGTTTACGTCCCAAGGACATAATCTGACTGTTGGTAATTCAGTTCATTTTTCAACCAAGGCTCAAAAAGATGTGTGAAATCTTTACTTTGTGGATGTGACATTCAACCAGTGCTTAAATGTCCTTCAGCAGTGATGACCAGCCCTCAGGAGTCCTGAACAGGTGTGGGAAAGATCAGAGAGGCCTCAGTTAATGTGTTTCTGAAGATCTACATGTGCTTGTACATATATAAAACAGTTTGCAGAGGCGGCTTTGCAGATTCGGGGATTTTGCCGTTTTTCTGCCGTTTGCAGATTTGGGGATTTCCATTCCGAGCACACACGAAAACCATGGTTGTCACTGCATGTGAGCAGGTGGTTTCAGGTTGTTGGCCTCAAGTCAGTCAGTCCCTTTCTTTCCATCATTACCGGCTGGGCAGAGGACACCTAAGGCTCTGCAGCTCCCTGTTAGCGCTGGGAGTGCAATGCATGCTCCGCTGTAACTTGATGCACTTACAGCTACACAGCCCTGCGAGTACCCTCCGCCCTTCCTTTTCCTAAAACAAAAATATCAGGTATGAAGTTACTGTCACAGAGCACACTCAAGTAGCATGTCTGCCTTCCACTGCAAGCAGAGCAAAGCAGAGCTGTCTAATACCATCAGTTTGCAATGAAAGTATATTAAGAACAGTAAAAAAAGAAGAAAAAAAAAAGGCACAGAATAAAACAAGAAACTTTTTTCTGCAGGTAGCACCAAGCATCATCAGGGAACATACCAATTTATAACAGCTGTGGGTAGCTATTTCTGTCTCAGACTAATTGGAGAAGCATGGTAAAAGTTAACAGATCTGTGTCCAGCAAGGTTAATTCTGAGGTTAGCAGATTATGATGCAAAGAAAATCAGCCGATGTTTTTCTGTCTCACTATGAATAGCATAATTGCATTATTGCTACCGGAAGGGTAGTCAGCTCTTCTCAGTCTGTGGTCTCCCACTGTGGAGGGAGTAACCTATGAAAAATCGGTTTCCTTTACAAACATAGCCTTCTGCCTTTCGCATTCAATGCCTACGTAACTGTAGTGTTGAAGGGGTGGTTGCTAATATCACGACTGCGTGTGACCGTGTTTTGCAAGTCATTCTTCTCTGTAAGTCAGTCCAATGAGTAATTTTTGTGCTTTTTTTTTTAAAAGATGTTAAAAAAGAAAAGAATTGTTAAAATGCTTTCAAGCAGTGTTTCCGCAAAAATGCTTGTCGTTTTTGCTTCCACTTTGTCACATCTCCTGTTCAGAAATGATTTGCATGGCCCTTCCACCCTGCAGCATTAGTGGCAATGGCAGCAGGAGGCCACCATGCTTTTTTCCAGAGGATTTCCAGTCTGAACACACCCAGCAGCCTAAAGGAGGAAGAAAAAAGACATGAAATGAGGAGACTTGCAGACAGCCCCTTGGGAAAGTGGCAGAGAAGAATCTCTTAATTCCTGGCACAGTGCTCTGTCCTGTCCGGGGGGGCTGTAGCCAGCTTGTGCTGCCCAATTTTTGACATACATCATGAGACATTGTTTCATTTCCTGATTGTACTAGTGTAACTAACTCACAGAGGCCTATTTCTGGTATGGCAATGGTAATTTAAAAGTGAAATTAAAAACTTTCCAGCTCAGGTTTAGACAGATCAGTCTAGAAGAGGGCCAATGATAAACTTCCATAAAATGCTTTGAGAAACTCTGGTTAAGATACCTGAATAAGTGCTAAATACTATTAATAGAGCTGATAGGATAAGTTTGTAACTCTTTACCAATGAAATACCTACTTCCATCAAAATGCTTTCAAAATCATGGACGTTCCCTCAAAGGGTAACCAGGTTAAAAAACAAAAAAAAAAAAGGAAAAGAGCAAACACTGTGATCAGAATGAAGCCAGACCTGAAGACGTCAGGCTCTGCAGTGAGCTGGAAGATGCAGCCCCAGCAGCCCTGGTTTGCAGTACAAGTTAAGAGTGCTGCGGGGCTTCCCCAGGGATCTGCTCCATTGCTCAAGCACCAAAGAGAGAAGATGCCCCCAGTCTGGCATTCACAGTGCAAATTGGACTTGAGCTGCCTTGTGGTTGCTACAAGGAATACGAAGACTAGGTCATGAACTTGAAATAATGCTGTTTGATTCTCTCAAGCTATATATAAACTGCCTGGAGGATTCATGTTGAAGCCTGCTCCAGCAGGATCTTGGTCTCCTAAGTGTCCAGGGAAGGGAAGGGGAGGGGAGGGGAGCTCCTCAGCAGGGTCCGCAGCGCTGCCTTTCTGCTAAAACCAGGGACAGAAAAACTGGGGTGCAGCCAGGCCGTACACCCAAACCTGCAGGCTCAGCACCCATGCTGCATCCTGTGGTTGCAATACCATCCCTTCAGTGCTGAGCTGTCATCTGCATCCAGGCAGGAGGGAAAAGAAGAGACCCCTGGTTCTCCTGCCCTCACATAACACAAAGGCAGGGAGTGGGGAAGGCTATTTCTAGAGTCCTTTTCCTTTGGCCGTGGAAATGCAGTCTCAGTTCTCCAGCTGTCACTGGTTAATCAACATCTTCTCCAGAGCAGAGGGGGTATGAGGATCTGACTCATGACTCGGAGCCACAACCCCGTGCCTGGCCTCCTTCAAGGGGAATGCTGCCCTTTCCTCATGGCTGGCAAGTCCAAAGGCATGAAAATAGCAGGGGTTTAGGGTTGCTGGCCTTAAAACAGACCTTCAGAAATAGTTTCCTCAGATATTACCTTGAGCAGTTTCTATGTGTATTCTTGCCAACAAGCTCCTGTTAGAATATTTGTGGAAAATAAACTCCGGCAAGCTATGAGCAGAGCCAAGCAGATTAATTTAAGACGAGCAAATATTTGTGGGAAAGTTTGTGTTTGTTTGTGCTATCCAACCAACACTATCATACAGCATTTTCCATGAGTACATAACTTCACTGAGGTACCTTTTGATCAGAAAGAGAGATCAATTACCATATATTCATTTCCATGTTTTTCAGCTGTGAGGCACCAGTAGAAATTTTGGTATTTCCTCCAAGAAGAATTTGGTTTTGGCTCTGAACTTCATTTGAAGAGTTAACATTTCTGGAGCCCTGACCTCAAAACCACAAATAGAAAGAAAAATAACGTAAGATAGATGAGCATGAAGTTCTGGAAGCCCTAAAGAGTGAAAAACAAATTTCAGCATGTTTTGTAACCATCCTCTTGAGTTAGGGAAAAAGGACGTTTTAATAAAACTGCACCCTAGAGCCCATAAAGATTTGCTTGATAAATCACAAACACAACTGAATGTGAGGTGAAGGCTGGGTCTGCTGTCCTCCATCTCTGAAAACACCTACCTAAGCGTCTCAGCAAGAAAGACGGTATTGGCCACCAGCTCAGCCTCCTGGACCCGTTGCTGGACTCTACCAGCACTCACTCCCGTGAGCAATTCAGTAAGCCTTGAAGCCCAGCGGTATTTTTCTCCTTGAAAATCACCCAAAGAAAAAGGAAGTTTCTGTGAAATGAACACGCTTGATTTGTAATAAAGATCCAAGTGCACGACTCTGACTCCCATCTCTAAGTTAAGCCCCCATCCCTGCCAGCCCCTCTTGTGGCCCCTCGTGGGCTGCTCTCACTGAAACAGAGCGGGGGTCCAGCCATCGCGGGGGGCTCATGGAGCACGTTGACCTTCACTGTTTTTCCCCTGTTCTGGGTGAAAAAATATGTCAAAATATGGGGCTGGTTATGTCAGCTCACACCTCTCTTCTGCATTGCAACGTGCTTTTTTCAGGACCTAAAATTTGGTACTGGGCAAGTGAAGCCACCAAAAGTTTCAAAGACCCTCATATGTCCTGCCCTGGGGAACGCACAGGCGAGAAGGGATGGGCTGTGTGTGTCATGTGTGTAGCTTGTGTCCTGCATACTTACCGTTCCTGTGGGCATGGACTGGTAGATTTATCATATTCTTCCGCCAGAGAAGTTCGATCCACTACACAGAGGGCAGATCTTTTCTGATCCGTTGATTTGCAGCAGGTGAGAGTCTGCTCTGAATTTCCACAGCACTGGCACAAAAAGAGTTACATATTTTTATGTAGCATTCAACAAATATGTCACATACAGGAGCCCAAGCAAGCCTCCCTTGACTCCCATAGGTTTTGTTTCGTGTAAGTCCCTCTATTTTATAGTGCAAATCTCTCAGAAGCTGAAAATCCTCCCCCGCCTTTTTGCCACCTCCTCATGAGGTGAGCAGAACAGGAAATTCCTTCCATGTGCTACGGGAAGATACTGGGAGAACGTAATTTCGGGGGTCAGCCGTGGAGCCCAGTGGTCCCGGGGACCACAGCGTCAGCAGGGACACAAAGACGTAAAGAAATCAGTCTTGAAGAGAGCAAAATGTCATGGTCAGCGTTTTCCCTTCCACGCGTGCAACACCCCACTGAAGTGGAGTTGTTCATCCCTCCTCCTCCTGCCTTTCCATCCATCGCTTTTCAGGCCATTTTCCCTGACTGTCCTCATCCTGCTCACAAGGTCTCATTCTGGGCTAACGTCCCTTTGGCGTTTCCCACAAATGCACTGTGGCGAGAGGCTGTTATTTGGCTGTACCAAAATAAAAGGATGGAAGAACCCAAAATTAGGTCAGTAATTCCACATGTGGAAAATGCCACACAAACACTTCCAAGTTTTTCCAAGTCAGAAAAGAGAGGGGGGAAAAATCAAGCAGCTATGAAAATCAGGCCTGACTTTCACAGGCTTTGGTAAAGATATCCTAGCAAAGGAATCCCTAAATTTGCATGGAGAGCTTTGAGTTACTGATTTCATTATCCCAGGAGAAGGGCTTAGAGCTTGGAGAAAGGTGCTGCTTCTGTTTGCAGCTCCATGATAGAAAAAAGCAGAATTATTCCCAAAACCACCTCTCATGGCACATACTGGCTCCTGTTTCTCTACCTGTTAAATGAAGGTGATCAGAGTTGGATAAAGCAGATGGGAAAGTGAGGGATGCCCATGCAACACCACGCGAGATGGAGCAAGAATAGAGGGCATCATCTGTTTTGCTTTATGCCAGGTGTCCCCGCATCCCAGCCGCCACGTGCTGCTTGTCACACATCAAGGTTGCTTGCTAACTCCCTGGTGGAGTGGTCACTGTACTGGATGGTGATGCTTTATTGTAAAAAGCTATTTGAATAGCTGGGCATGTGTATGCACTGAAATGATTTTGCTGTGGATCATAATCTTACGACTGGAAACAGGATCATGAAGTGCTGTATCAGACTGGGAGGAGCAGAGTGTCACGGGGGTCTATGTTAAATCCAGTTTCAAGATAACGCCTTTGTTAATGGGGAGCAACACTTCAGTGGGGAGCAACGCAGCGTGAATGATCTCGGCAGATGTTCCCAAACTGCAAGGAGTGATGAGCAACACAATTAATTGGCAAATAGAGCATTAAAAATTTGGTTAAGGAAAACAAAAAAGAACTGAGAAACCCCGTCTCCTTGCCTGCAAGCAAACAGTGCTTTACATTAGCAATGCCACGCACTCTGCTCAGGGCTGATGGGGCTTGTGGTATTCGGTTGCAATTGCGTGAAAGTGAGGAGAGATGCAAAAATAGCTCCTGCAGCCCACCTTTCCACCCGGGGAAAAGCACAAGTCACCCAGGAGCAGTTGCTTGC
The DNA here is from genome assembly GCF_023634155.1 of Falco peregrinus. Lineage (NCBI taxonomy): Eukaryota > Metazoa > Chordata > Aves > Falconiformes > Falconidae > Falco > Falco peregrinus. The sequence continues at coordinate 21,716,359 of NC_073732.1, read as the reverse complement.
TGGAGCAGCATTTTCTGCAGCTGCAACCTGCCAGTGGCCTGGGCCAGGGACCAAGGGATGGCGTATGCCGTCCCTCGGTGCCCATCCCAGGGCAAGCACCACATTCCCGTTAGCACCCTACTCCATGTGCAGCTGAAGCCATGTTTGCTGTGGCAGGTTGTGAGGCGGCCATCGTTGCCCATCCCATATCCATCTCTCAAGCAAGCTCAGGGGACAGCATGTTTTCCCCACATGCTCCCTTCTCCGGTTTGCCAAATCAGCCTTAAGTGAGACATGTGAGATTTACCACCCGCTTTTCCCCGGGCCACGTGCTGCCCTTCTTCCCCTGTGGTTTCTCATGGAGATTACATGCAGGAGAGGTCTTGCCCGGAGGCTGTCACCCCACTCCCAAGCCAAGTTTCTGGTGCTTCCGTTGTCATCTCCATCATGTCAGACGTTCAGGGAGTTTCTGTGAGTAGAAAAGATGATGCCAAGACTGACAGAGCAGCAACCATTTGAATTTGTCCATCCTGCATATAAACTCTCAGTAAAGGCTGAAACCGGTTTGCAATACAAGGTGAGCTGCCTCTCCTAAACCCCAGCCTTGATCCCCAAAGGTGCCACCTCTCTGAGCTCGGCCTTTTGATCAGAGATTGAATGAGGGGCAGCCCCTCCCCAGATTGCAGGCAGAGCTGGGAACAGTTCGCGAAGGGGTGGTGTCACACACCTCGGACACCCAGGACTGAACTCAGTGGCCTGGGAGGCTGTGCCAGGACCTGTTTGTCTTTGGAAGCAAGTCCCATGTCCTCAGAAGTCACCTGGTTTTGTGGTTTCTCTCCAGTGATCCCCAGTGGCTCTGAGGATGGCAACTCGGGGCCGCCATCCCCCCAGGGACATGGTCCCACTATTGTCCTCTTCTCCATGCCGTGGTCCTGCTTGCTGAAAGGAGAAAACATTGGATTACCCTGGCTCTGTTACTCCTTGTGTAAGCACTATGGATATTTTTGACTGTCCTTTTCAATTCCAGCTGAAGTCGATGCCACAGGCAGCTCTCTTAGTAGATTGCTTTTGTGATTTATGCAGGTCCAGAAGAGTCCAAAGATCATTTATCTTCAAACCAGGAGAGAGATGAAAGAGTCATGGTAGTAAAATTTCCTGCAGAGCTAGATCTGAGCATCAAAGAGGGGAAAATGTCATTGTTTTACTGAGACAAGACTATGTGAGACAGGTTTTAATGCTGGGGGATTTTTTTTAACTGAATAATTTGCCTTAAAAAGAGAACGAAATTTTGGGAAATGAAAGGAGCTTGGTGGGCACTGCTGGGAAGCTCTCTCTGGGGAGGGGCAGAAAAAGCCAGGTGGAAGGAGGGCCCGAGGGGCCCGTGCTCCTCCTGGGGCAGGCAGGGCCAGGCTGTAGCTGCCCGGTGTCCCCATCGGGAGAGGTACCCTGTGTGGCCGCAGTGCCTGCGTACGGATGAGTCCAGGAAGGGCATGCCACCAGCCCTGGCTGCGGTGCCTGCACGAAGCCACGTGCTCGCGCAACACGGGGGTCTGCCTGAAATCCTGATGGGAATATGCTGGGAGCGTGGGTCTGCACAGCAGTGTGAGCAAGCGTAGTGTAGAGGGAAAAAGAAAGTTCCCGATCTCAGAGAGTCCAGCTGCAAACATGGGAAATGCCGCTTGGCTGCACTCCCACTCCTCCTCCGGCATGGCCACGGTTCAGCACGACAACAGTGCTTCTCCTTGACCAGTTCCCGGGCCAGGGGTTTGATGGAGCATCAGGTCCTGCAGGGTCGAGGAGCATCTTCTGCCCTCGCCCTGCCTCAGGGCTTGCAACCAAAGCACAAATCTTGGGAAATTTGATTACATCAGAGGGCTGGAAGGAAACTGTAGGAAGGAGAGGGCTGGGAAAGGGTCCGTTTACGTTTGCAGCAGATGCTATCTAGAGGAGGCAAATACTTTTATTTCCCCTGTGGACTGCCAGTTGATTTTCTTGCGGCAGGCACTAATGGAAAATAATAAAACCCATTTTAGTCAGGCTGTATCTAGAACACTTACAGGTCAAGCCAGTACTCAAAACAGACCGTTATGGAACATAACACATTAGTTTGTCACCAGTGTCTATGGTGGCCAGGGGATTTTTACCATTTGAAATTGAATTTTATAGGTCAAGCCCTTTTGTGGATCTTGAAAAACAGTGCATCTCTGTACAGTTATCGTGAACATGGAGACAATTACTGAGTGTAAAGATACGCAACCTTTGTGTTTGTCAACAGTGCGAAAAAACAAAGGGAACTCATGGTGGGAACTCTGATACGGCTGTAAACCCCAGGATATCCTCATTAATTGTTATGGACTCAAATATTTCAGAGTCGTCTTCCTACTGCTAAATCAAACCCGCAAAATGCACAGGAGGCATTCTTCACAAAAAATTATGTCCTCTCAGTTTGTAATTTAGAATTCACTGATGGCTGTAAAGGAAGCTTGGTCACAGGAGCCCAAGTTTCTTAGAAATTAATAGGAAGTAGATAATCTGTTTAGGAGAGGTTAACTTGGTTCAACATTCAGATATCATCAACATCTTCCATGCGGTTTTACACTTCACAAAATAAACAAAGCAGGGACATGAGGTGGTCGCTGAACTGCCACACACACACACACACATGCACACACACTGACATCTCTGTTTTCTTCTCCGCCCCCTCCCCTTGCACAGCCCTGTCCCCACGGTGCTCCCACCCCGCAGATTCAGGAGGGCTGTGTGAGGGCACGCAGCACTCACACTTTGATTGCCCAAGTTAGACACCAGGGCCACCAAAACCCAGCTTTGAGCAGGCTGGAGGTGGAGGCTGTTCACACGCCACGTGTTGGCACGTAGCCCCAACCCCAGCAGCCCCAGGGGTGAGGGTCCCCTGTGCCGCACTGTGCCCCAAAGCCAGGGCTCCTCCACAGCGTTCCTGCTTAGAGCTGCGGGTACTGACAGCTATATGATGGTACCAAATCCACGTGCCAGGCAGCTCTGCCGTTGGGTGTCCCAGGCGGCTCCCCTAGCCCTGCCGGTGGGGTGATTTCCCAGGTGGGAGAGGAAGCCTTGTTGCTGGACTTGTTTACACAAAGCTGCCTTTTCTGCCATGGCCAAACAGATTCCTGCTGACTCATGCACCACATTGATTGTGATCATAATTAATACCAGCAAAATGCTCATGCCCAGGCTGCAAAGCTCCCCTCTCAGCCAAGCAGACCCTCACACCAGTGGATGGCGGGTGAGGCTGTTTACTCGCTTGGAGCAGGCATAGTGCGGGCATCCTCCATCCTCAGACACGGAGGAGCAAAGTATCATTATCCCCATCTTCTGACTAATGTATTTAACGTGAGGCTTTGGCCCATGCACAGGAGCTGCCTACAGGCTCTGTATGTCAGAACTGCATTTTATTAGTCCTTATCTGAACTGCACTCTGTTTTGCTGTTATTCCCTGTTGTGTTTTCTCCCTTGCCTCACTAAGCAGCATCTTCCAGGAAGAGGGGGCAAAGCCACAGCCCCGTGCCGAGGGGCTGAACTGGATCGACCCTGCCACTCCGCCTTTCTTGACGAGTCAGCAAGTGTGCCAATCAACTATACACAAATCATCACTATGCTTTTTTTCCTTCCCTTCCTTTACTTATTTTTATCCCAAAGCTAAGTGTGCATCTCAGGAGTGAAGTGCGTTGTGTTGCTAGCAGCTGATGGGAGGTGGGAAGTCTGTACAGCCACTCTGTTTCCCAGTAATGTCCACTAAAGTCTGGAATCACTATAATTTCTGCAGGTTTTTCCTGGGATTCAACTTTGGTAAACCCCCCTCTCAGGGAGGAATTAACAGCATGCTGTGGCTGTGCTAAATATTGATCAACTTTTTTGTCTTTATATGGAGAGCTGTACCGGCTGTTGGACAAGAAGCTGAGAACAACAAATATTAAATCTACTAATGTTTAGATAATGACAAAGATCTCCAGTTCCTCACATTTGTCGTGAAAATGCCTCTTTTGCACTGTGTGAGGTACTTTGATGGATAATAAGTGCCTCTGCAGAGAGAGTGGCTGTGTGAACCCCTCCATGGAGGTGGAAGCAGAAGTGATGGAGGAATTGGTCCCAGGGCAGAGAAACATCACAGCTAGAAATAGCACTTGTATCTCCAAATTGCCATTGTACAATTCTGCACAGTACCTGAAAACTCCATTGCTTTTCTCTTTCCCAGTGCTTTTGTTATCCTAAAGGTTCTAAAACCTTCCTTGTCCATAGAGAGGAAAGACTACCAAGTAAAATTCAAGGATATAAAGCTTGGGGGATCAAAGAAAGAGAACAGTTTAAAGAGTATATGAATATAAGAAATAATAAACTTCATGTCTGTAGGCTGCTTTTGCTGACTCTGGAAAAATGCACACTCACTTCAGGGACCTGTATTTTCCTACGAGTCCGCTGAGCGCTCTGCAGCACTGCTGGACCACGTTCCATGCCTCTGCCTGCAAACAGCATTTTGATCATCCCATTTTCAGATGACAAAAAATCGCACAGGCTACTCAGTCCTGGGTCCCCAGCTGATGGCGGCTCTCACACTGAATCAAGCACCGAGCTCCACGTTTTGGATGAGCTGGCTGTCGTGTCCAGCTGACCCACCCTGCTGAGCAGCGGCGAGCAGACTGCACGAGCTGCTGTCAGCACAAAGGGCTCAGAGGAGGGATCCAAACAATAAGATCCATTTGGCTGCTCCCTTGTGTTGTCGGTGCCCACTTTGGAGCCTACTACTGAAGGAAAAAGTCCTCTGGGAGATGCAAAGGGTTATTGTGCGCTGGGAAGGAGACAACCAGCACATGGAGAGTGACTTTTAGGTAGAACAGAGTGAATCTCCCTCCTGTAAAACGTTGTGACTACAGACATCTCTGCCTAGCAGCCCACAGCTCATACAAAGTGCCAAAGAGCCACCTTGGGTGCGTGCTGGGTGCAACTCTCCACCTAGCTGGCAATTTCACCCGGGTTGCAGGGTATCCAGCCCAGGGATTTGACTCCCATGGAAGTTAAACATATGCAAGAGTTTCGGGATCAAACAGGGATTTCTCCCCTGCTGTTACGAGCTTGTTGCACAGCAACATACCTTCAGTGCAGAGCACAGACCTCCGCTTTCTTCATGGCTCCCTCCTGGCCGCCGCGGGGTGTTCCTGCCTCCCGTGCACCCGCTCCAGGAGCTTTCCCATCTGTGGTCTCCTCTGCAGCCAGTGCAGAGATGAAGGCAACCCTGTAAGGTCATTCAAATGTTAGGTTGACTGAACTGCTCTGGGAAATTGCCTCTTTCTCTCTTCCCTGACAGTCCGTGGAGTGTTGTGGTGCAGCAGCATGGTTTGGGTGCCGAAGGCAGGGTGGCCGGGTCCCCTGGGCTGGGCTGTCCTGCGCAGGATGGCATGCAGGGCAAGTGCGCATATAGCGCTCGGCTCCCACTCCCATTCCCAGCTCAGGTATTTTACATCTGTCTGATTCCCTTCATCATTAACTTGTTTTTTTAAAGACTGCTATTGCTGACTCCACAAAGGTCTCTACAGCATAGCGAGAGAACTTTTCTAATGACTCAGAGATTTCTAAATTAAATGCAAAATGTTTATTGCAGAGATGCACGGCCATACATTATGCGTTACTGTTTTAATACAATAATGTAATTCTGGTAGAAATTATCCATGTGAGCTGCAATCAATTTTAGCTACTACTCTTTGCATGCTTGACAATCTGGTCATTCGGCTGTGGAAAAGTGCTTTTACTTGATTACTTACACTGCCGATAATCACTGTGGTTTTTGGCAGTGCCAGGACATTATTTCGCTCCTTGAAATTGCCAACACTATTTGTGGAGGGACTGGGCGTAGCTGCGGCCGCGCTGCCAAACCCCTGCGGCTTCACCCGACACCCAGGAATGCGCAGGCTCCAGCACAACCCTTGAAGACTTGTTGCAATGGTGTGGGCTTTTGTGGGCTGCCACCAGCCCGCCTCACACAGCCAGGCGCACAGCACCCTCCTCCCTCTGGGCCCTGGATCGCCCCTTGCCGTGGCTCATGGCTGTGTCCCCAGTTGGGCTGGTAGCACTCACCAAGGGGTATCTGGGTGGCTCCCAAAATCCAGTATTCCTTTGCCAGGTGGCCTTCAACATTCACCCGTGTCCTGTGGGTTTTGCTTTGTCTCCAAAGTGAGTGTGCCAGGGCAGCGACAGAGTGGTGGAGGTCTGTTGCTGTGCAGGACTGAAAAAAAAAAAAAAGAATGCTGGTTTGGGGTTTTTTTTGTGATAAGAAAAAATCCCAAAGGGGAGAGATGCTGAAATGAGCTCACAGTAAGGATGTGAAGAATTAGAGGCATGTATTCCCTGTGACTACATGTGAGCAGTTACTATGCTACTATCCTTCTTCCTGAGTTTTGCTAACCTGTGTTTCAGTACCAGAGAAGGATGCCTAAAATAACCGTGAGCATAAAGGCTGAGTTAACCCCACGTGCTCAGGCATTCCCGCACGCCTTGCCAAGCAAAGCGGAGCCCCGTCCGCGGGCAGGACAGCCATGCCACTCATTTGCACTTTGCCCACAGCACCGTGGCATGGGGAAACTCCAGGCAGGGCCTGGCAGCCTGGGGATGCCAGCTAGAGCGTGAGCCTGACCAGAAGGCCCCAGAGACCTTACAGACCTGCCCGGCTGTAGCTCAGAGAGCAGGCGGGTCCCCACGCTGACCCCTGTTGCCACCTGGCTCTCAAAGTCCCTCTGATGTTAACCCAAGGTGTCAACCACGTAGGTGAGAGGGGAAGGTTTCTGCCAGTGTTTGGCCACCACTGACTTTAGCGTAAGGACATATAAATCAGAGCGAGGGCTGACGCTCATAGCTACAAGCTCTCGGCTGCGTTGGACTGATTTATTTTGTGTGGGAGCAGCAGTAGCAGTTTACGCCTCCTAGTGCAGATTACAAGATAAATCTGGCTTTCAATGAGACCCATTGGTGACTGTCACTGACAGAGCCCTTAAATCACTGCAGCTGCCTGGATATAGCCATGGGCCAGGTTTGGCCCTGTAGGTCAGGTCTCTTTTTTTGGCTGGTGTAAATCAGCGAAGCCTGGATTGAGATGTGGTGTCAGGTTCGAATGCCAGTCTCATTTTTATTTAAGTGTCTGTATGGTAATTCCAGCTCAGAGGGACACCTGAGGGCTGAACCCTTTGCTGCTTGAACAGCCAGCTTTTGCCACGCTGGGATCTACCTTTCACAGTGAAAGCCTGAAGTGGCGACCAAAAGCCTCCTGGTGGGTGCCATATGGATGCTCCTTTTAAGACCCACCTCATCCTGCTGAGGTCCATCCGTACAAAGATGAGTATCTTCCTCAGCAATAATTTCACTTGCTAATATGCTCCAAAAACCATGATGCTGTAGACAGATTGTCAGCTGGTAGAAGCTGGCCTGGGCTCCCTGAAATTGTCAACACTGTTTGCTCCTGGAGATAACCTGGTCTTGCCTGGATAAACTCTCCCGCATTAAGGTAGTGAGAACGTCCAAGCAGGAGATGAAAGTCCTCACCATGCTCCGACAGGCACCAACCTCTTCTGACATACGTCTCACTGCCATCAGCAGGTTTGGCATCGCTGCCAGATGTGCACTGCTGTCACAGCCAGGGACTATCCCTGTGCTCTCCTTGCTGGGACTGATTTCACCTTCTCATGAACGTGCACCCAGTGGAGGGTCAGACCTACAGAGTGAGCAGGACCACTTGCCTGCTCCATCTGTGGAGCTGATGCTTGGCCAAGCATTGCTGTTTGACATTGTGAGAGCATAAGCACACGTGTGTGCTCTATCAGCGCCATACCCAGACCATAAGGTCATTTCTAGACAGGTTTTATCTGGACAAATTACACCATAAATGGAATAACCTCACCAAAGTACAGTATGTCATAAAAACAACCTCTTTTTGAAATTAATTGTGTTTTGCTTTTCTTAGCTTTCTGCATGGTCCAGGACACACCAGACTGTGTGGCAACAGTCCACAGTCTGGGCCAGAGGAGGAAAAAATGAAACACCAGCTCATTCCTTTGCATCTTGCAGCCTCTGCTCATTGTGCCGAGAGCCTGATGCAGGCAGCCCCAGCTGGGCTCCCTCAGTTCATAGTTCCATTTCTCCATGTTACACATGACAATCGGTCACCATAACTTTCACTGCCACACAGTGACGGTTCAGTGGGAGTTATTCAGGGAAAGGTATGTGCTTGCTGTGTCACTCACTACCCACCCGCCTCCCAGCGTGCCACCAGCCTGGCAGAACATATGCTCGGTTGTGGTGTGGACATACATCATGGGTGCAGTCATCACAGATAGTCAGTAAAGTCACCATCAGCAAAATGTGTCCATGTGCTTATGGAGACTATTGTATTTTCTACAAAAGTCGAGCAGTCCTGGAGACAACACGCAATCAGAGACCAGAGTATTCCAGTAGAATCAGTTGGAATCATAGAATCATTTAGGTTGGAAGAGACCTTTAAGATCATCAAGTTCAAGCACCTCCATAATGGCCAGGGCATGAAACCTGAGGCAAGTAGACAGCCACGGAGTTATTTTCCACAGCTTCTTTATGTAGACAGCCACGGAGTTATTTTCCACAGCTTCTTTATGTCTTCATAAAACAAAATCTAAAGGCAAAAAATGCTGTTGTTCCTCCTTGGCAATGTTCAGAGAGGGTGGCAATACTGAAGTGCCTTTAAAAGTATAAGGAAACATCCTGTGGGTTTTGGGTGTGTGCATTTATTTATTTATTTAGCCTTCATTCTGAGGAATTTGCTTTGCCGTACTTTAGATAAGCAGCCATTTACAGCGGAGTTTTCTACACTCGAGAATTATCTTTGTGGCTTTCATTACCGTACTGATTAGACCCTTGAGGGCAGAGCGTCAGCTGGTGCAAAAGGACATCGTGCCACTGATGGGCCTTATGGCAATTAGCACGAGCTGCAAATCTGTCTCTTCATGTAACATAGTAGCTAGATGGCACTGAAGGTATTTTGTGGCATCTACTGTCTCAGGTATGGCAAAGAGATGACTAATTTGCCTGTGAGTGGTAAATAACTGCAGAAATTAATATTATTCATTTTTATTGCTGTTAGACCAAATTCTGGCTGCTACTATCGCTGTCTCACGTGGGTGTTGTTACTACAATAACATCTCCATGTGATAAGCAATTCAGGCCCCTCACTATCCAGCCTGTCATATCCCTCTTCCATAGGCACCCAGTGGGAGAACTGGTGCTAACATGTGTTAGTCACCTACTGCAGATGGTCTGAAGACAACTAGAGACTCCGCATAGATACGAGATAAGGCAAACACAAGATGCGGAGCGATTTAAGAGAAGAGTAAGAGAAGATTGAAAAAGGCTGGTGAGAGAAGAAGTCACCGTTTCTGGGATTGTTTATGATTTGTGACTGACTTGGCACAGGGCTTTCATTCCTCACCGCAGAGGGGAGTTGCCAAACTTGGGAGCAGCTCTGGATTTCAGAGTCTCATGATTTCATCTCCTTTGGCTGCTGGTACAAAACTGTGATGCTCCAGGACCCTTATTTATTTTATGATTCAGGCAGAAAGTTCTCAGTCAGAATCACAAAATCATTACAGCTCGAACAACGTGTTCAGTGATTCAAGACCATTTCTCACCCACATTAGTGCTTCCCGTGCTGCTCTGCTGACTGCACCACGGTTCTCCGCAGAGTTGCTCCGGCTTCAGAGTTACCTTTTGGCACCACTCCTGGTGAATGAAAATAGGAAGCTGGATTGCTTCACTAATAATCTTATTTCCAGTTTGTTTCAATTATGCTTCTTTTCCAGTGGGTGTGAAGCAGTTGTTTTGGTCTCACTGGTTCAAGGCACGTAAGATGTGTATCTATAGGTCTGTGGGGAAGAGGGCTCTGCAGAGAGACACAGGAGCCATTGCCCCGCTCACTGCAGACAAGCGTGCTAGCTGGGCTAGCAGGTTTGGGGAAGGAAAAGGCACCCCAGCCCCAGCAGTGCGGGAAGGCTGCGGGTCTCTGCAGTAACGTGTGCCACTGCTCGGGGACCGGGCTCCAGCGCAGGTGGCTGAGGGGTTGCTGGGGGCCACCGGAGCAGATCCTTGCTGTGTCTGTGATGTCCCTTGCAAGCACAGCCCATGACAAAACCCTACACAGAAGGCAAGTGCAACTAATGGGAGATTTAGAAATTAGCTTTTTTTTTGGGTGCTTTAGTCCTCTCCCTTCATTAGCCCCCACCTGAGCGCCCGTCTCCCCCTCAGACCAGTGCTCAGATGGGCAACCAGAGAGACCAGAGTGGGAGAGGGGAGAGGGATGCCTTTTCCTGATATCTGCTGATCTGGAGAATATTTCAGAGCTACCTCAGTGGATCCAGCTGCCTGACAGGAGATACTTTTGACCTACTTGACTGTGCAAAGGAGTAGTAATAAGGAGGAAGAGGGTTACATTGCTGCATAAAAGGAGCTGTGCGTCTGATGACCTAATTTTGGTCTTTCTTGCACTCTTTTAACTCCACTAGCTTCAGCAAAGCAGTGTTGATTTACACCAGAAGAAGCTGACCCGATTTCCATGGCCTGCTCTTGCTGTGCATTGGGGCATTGCTATCATCCGTGACCCATTTTCCTTTGGTTCAGGTTTCTGCAGGAGCACAAGAACATGACCAGTCCAGACATGGATGCAGCCACACTGGGACGTGGGGCAGTGGGAGCTGGGCAGCCCCCACAGCCAGGCAGGCATTTTGCAGGTGGGTTGCTCTAACCCAAGTTTTCCTATCTGCTTAAAAGTTCACAGAACCAAACCATAGTGAGAAACCCCTCTGCAGGTTGTCAGGGCTGCAAGTTAATGCGAGGGCAAGGTTGGCTGGGGGGGTGGAGGATGCCCAGCTGCAGCCTGCTGCGGCTCCATCCCCTCCTGGCACGCCAGCCCACCACCCTTGCTGCCGGTCCTGTGCCTGGACACTGTGTCTCCACGATGGTGCAGGACCTAGAGGCATGAACCTCCCCATGCACGGCAACCCCTGTCCCCTCCCTCTTCCTGCATGGCAGCTTTGAAACGCTGTGAGAGCTGCATCAGAGGAGCCTTGGCGCTGAAGTTTGTTAATTAATATGCTACAGTTACCTGTGTCAAAAGCTTTCTTCAGATCAAGCGAAACTGCTCCTCGTGTTTCTCTTTGATCGAAGGCAGTGAAGGTGTAGCGGTGGGCATTGGCAGTGCCGTGAGGATAGGTGTGCCAGAGGGGGCACTACTTTCGGCAGTGGTTGTTCATGAACTGCAGGTAAACCACAGGAGATGAACCAGTACCGCTCTGCTGCTGCTAGTATCAGCGGGGCATCCTCTGATAAATGGGCAGGAGGGGTCTGGCTGGAGAAGCTGCTAATTCTTTGGGACCATTTCCTATTATTTTAGGAAATAGCAGCATGAGGCTCCTGGTGGGTGTCAGCGAGCAGCAGCAAACGCAGGAATGTCTCCTTGCCTTTGCTTTTATCTAAAAAGTGCCTAGTCAGATCACTTAATTCAGGTTGGGTTCATTGGGTAGATTTGAATGGAAACACCTGTGAAGAATATTGGAAAGAGATAAACATGCTTCATTTTTGAATGTTAATAATTTGAAACGATCAAAGGCAATTGCAATAAAGCAGAAAGGAAAACAAAATCCTTGAAGAAAGTATTCCAAGTAACTGGAAAAAATAAATGAGAAGCACTAAAAGCCATTAGGTTTTCACTGCTCCATGTCAGCCCTGGCTCTCCCCCTTCCAGCGTCCTCAGCCTCTGTCAGGTCAGCAAACAAATTTTTCACCCAGTCTCAGCATTAAACTCCTTGTGCCACTTTGGCCTTGGCTGGGATGACCAAGGAAGGACGCAGGGTCTGATGTTTCACGATTAAATGGAGGTTTAGCTGTCTCAGGGTCACTGAGGGCGGACCAAGTCGGGCTCTCGGGAATGAGGTTTCTGGCTTAGGCAGCCTCGTCTTACAGCTCCTTGTGCTGGTCTCGGTTTACAAACCTGGTGAGCTTCATTGTCTACATTTTACACGGTTGCGTCTGACCTCCAGCTGGAGAGGTGACCACTCGCCAACTAACTCGGTGGAGAAACTGAGTTTGGTGCTGGTTCAGCGCTCTCCTGTCTGGCCGTACGATGTTCATCTATGTGTCCGTGCAGGTATCACGAGTGCCTGGGGTCGGAGCGTCCCTCTGCTTTCAGGATATATCTGCCCAGGTTTTGAGGTGGGAGGAGAAATCTGCTCCCACACTGTTTCAACCCCAGCTTGAAACCATCCTCGTTTGCCCATTGCAGAAACACAGCAAAATGCCAAACTTGTGTCCGTGCTGTCAAAAATTCCGGTAAAAGGTAAAATTCAGGCCAGGAACACAGAATGCCTCTGCTTTCTGAGTCCCCCACCTCCAGGAGGAGACCAAGCTGGCTTGCGAGGGGCAGAGGAGCAGATGCTGTGGCGCTGCAATACCGGCTTAGCAAGGCATCCCTGTATTACCTGGCCACCTCGGCTTCTTCTGGGTGATAAAGGCAGCATTTTAAGTGCTTTATCTAATATAGCTGTGTAATGACAACCTGAGATCTCAAAACGCTGTTGTCCCCCAAAGAAACCCCGAGGAGTGCAGAAAACTGCACTCATGCCAATCCCCCAAGGGAATGGCAATAAAATTAAGATTTAAAAAGAGCCCTGAATTGTTGGGTTTCTGTGCGGACCCTGTCATTGGGAGGGAAAATGGAACAAAAAGAGTTTCTGCCCTCCGCACCTCACCCAAATAAAACAGCCGGCTGGGGCTGGGCGTACGCCGAGATCGGATCGCAGGAGTTTATTACTGCTGGCAGCAACCTCATCAGCCCCCGCGTCTGCAAATGCCTTAAAATATCTGCTTGGGGTTTCTGGAGCAGCTATGCATCCTTTTGGGGTTGGGTGAATTTTATGGCCATAATCAGATTCCTCCATTTTTCATTTCTGCTCTTTCTACCCAAAATGTCTGACAAGTCCAGCTGCTAAAGGCAATCTGTAAAAACCAGGGCCTGAACTGTCAGATCGCCCCAGTACTGCCTCGTCTTCTGCCTCGGCGCTAATGAGAGATGGGGTTATGCTGACAGACGCCGACTAGCCCGGCAAGAGAGGGAAAGGAGAGCTGAAGTGATAAACTCCTCAATTTAAAGTGACATTTTTCTGTATTACCCACTGCTCTGGCTCTGACAGCCTTTGCAGAGTTAAAGAAGATATTGGGGGGGGGGGGGGAAAGATACTTCTTCCTGCCTGTTTTTCAGGTATCTGGTCTCTACCATTTATTTTTAATACAAATGTGGCATGTTTTAATGTTCTGTCCATTAAATTAAACTGTTGGAGTGATGTAGACAGAGCCTGAACTGAATCTCCAGGTGAAAAATGATCTGCCCGTCTCGGTGGTTTTCCTGGCCATCACCCCACGCTGATGGACACGGACTAGTGGGGCGCTGGGTTGGGACAGGTTGGGGAAGGCCAGGATACGACCCTCCCCCATCCTGGCACTGCTATCATTTACTTCTCCCTGCGAGCAGAGCGCTCTGGGCGCTGCACCCACCTCCGGGCTCTCGCGGTGGGATGTGGGAGGGGTGAAGGGGGCGTGAAAATTGGCCCTGTTACTGGGGCAAAGTATTTGAGTTGACCTGGAGCGTACATCCTCTCCTGTATGTAATTTTTCAGGGAATTTTGCAGGAATTCCTCAGGGAATTAGGGAATGGAAAACTTCCATCAACAGTAGGGGAAGAAAAAACAGAAGATTTGATTCCTACACAGGATGAATTTTAACATTATTGTGAAAAAGCAGGATCTTGCTCCACACAGCCCAGATGATGGGCGTTTCGGGAGCTCGGGCTCTACCTAACCACAGTGAGTTTATCCCAAAGGACCCTGTGGATGGGAGAGGCCAAAACCCCAGTGCCCATGAGGCATCTCCAAACCCCTCAGCAACGGGGCTGAGGCTGCCCAGGGCCTTCTGTGCTGGGGTGTGCGGACACATCGGGCATGTTCAGCAAGGGCTGGATCTGTATCGCCACCAATTAAGAAAAAACTGGTCTCCAGGGAGGCCAGACAGGCCTATTGCATAAGCACTAAATCAACACGCTAGAAGCTCCTGCAGGACTGCCTCTATGGGAAAATAGATAACCGTTGCAGAAGTAATGTTACTAATAGAATTAAAACCCCAAACATTTTGCACAAAAAATGACAGATGATCTACAAATAAATAACCTCTCAACATAAACACAGCAAGAAAAATTCATTAAGTGCCTTTTAAAAGCATTGGATTTGACTTAGCAGATCTTTTTCAGATGTTCCTCTCTAGCAAACCTGAACATCAAATAATAATTATGTAAAAGCAAGTACTATAATAATAATAACAATGCTGAAAATGCATTATGCATCTCTTTCTTTGATAAAGGTCTTTGTGCTTTTATGAAATGTTCATTATCAGTACTTTCCCCCTGTATCTGAAGAAGAGAAACCAGCACTTTAGAGTCTGAACACTTCAGCGTGCATGTCAGAGAACAGAGCCAACGTGGTATTATTTCTGATAGACTGATGTTATAAAACCCTCCTTCATGTTCCCAGAAAAATTCTTCCAGTTATTTATTTGAAATTAAAACCAACTTGGAAAAAGATTTCCTTTTTTATAACAGATTCAGCTAATGTTCTGTTTTCTTGTAATTTATATTAATAATGATTGCTCTAATCTTTTAATGTATTTCAACAGTTTCAGCAGGTTTATGGGGAAAGATTGCTATTATTTACCTCAGTGACTGGTTTTATGGAATAACTGGAGCTTTCTGTGGAGGTAGATCAAATGCTCAAGTGAAGGAAAATAAAATATAATGCTCGTTCTCACCGCTCATGTAAGAAGCAAAAATACAGAGGGCAAAAAGGACAGGGTATATATTTAAAAAGTTAATATCCAAGCCACTCTAGACTGGCTGGACTGGTGCTTTTTTGTGCTACTTATGAGTGTGGACAAAACAGAGGAGGTCACATCAGGTGACCCACGATGTCCCAGGACATGTGGCCCAAGACAGGACCCTTCTCTCTCCCTATTTCCCCACACTGTGGTTTTGAGGATACTCTGCATTTTTTAGCTCTTACACTGCTGAACACAAATGTGCCTCCTGACCCAGGTTGGCCAAAGCCCCCTGAGACTGGAAAATAGTCCAGCATATTTTTTTTTTTTTTCCCATGGAACAGGATAAAAAAACCCAGCTGACCCGTATAAAGGGGTTGCAGTGAGTGGGGCTGGCAGGCTGGTGCTGGAGACAGCCCTCCCATCCCTGGCACAACGCGAACGGAGCCATGGCTACCAGCCCCTGCTCTGAGCTGCCTCGGCGCTGGAGCTCCAGCAAGTCAGGGATCCCATCCAAAGTCCCATGAAGTCAAGGGGCTCCTCTTAGCTTCAAAGCCAGGAAATACATTCTTAAAAGCTGAAACCAGTTTTGTAAACACTTAGGCCTAAATCTGGAAACCTCTAAAAATGTAATATTTTTTTTCCTTACATGATAATTGGAAACATGTGTGTCCAGCTCCCACTGCGTTTTGGAAGCATCTGCCCCAAGACGAACAAGCCCTGCTGCTCGCCGGGCTGGAAACTCCCCAGCTCTCCATAAACGTGCAAAAGAGAAGCCTAAGAGCTGGCAGGGCGAGCACTGAGGGTTTCAGGAGAAGTGGCCCCTGCTTTACGGCTTTGAAGACGACAGTTGCAAAGGCTTTCAGATGCCAAAGGATTTGGCAATGGGATTATCATAGGAATTAACGACACATGAAGAAACAGTCAGGGAGGAATGTGATCTCTTCCTTCCCTGTTTGAAGATTTTCTGTGGGCAAAACATGATAGCTTTATTTATCCCCTGTCAGAGAAGAATTCCATTTTTTCTTGCAATAAAAAAGGTCTGCAATGATTTCTCAGACTATTTCAGATATGTGAGATGAGTCATGACGGGTCTGATGCATCACATAACACTTGTCCTTCCTCAACAGCAGAGTGGATGAGCACTGCAGAGCACAGGCCAGGGATAGACACATTTGAACTTCTAAATGTCACTGAGGTTTTAAATTTGAAACATTATATGGGGAATATGTGGAATAAACCAGGCAAATTTCCTCCCAAATGATGACCCTCGTTTTCAAGCCAACTTGAAAGCTGACTGAAATTATTCAAATCATCAATTCTGAGGAAAAAAATTTGGTGCTTCCTTTCCTCCTACCAGAAATATTTGTTTTGGTGCAGCAAAATGCAGAAGTATAAATGGAAATCAAATACACAAAGAATTCATTGAAAAAACAAGCTGTACTTACCCAGCACAGTTGCAATCATTTCCTGTGTTATCCTTGCAAAATTAAGAAATACTCAGAGCTAACCCTTTTGAGGGATTGCTACAGATACCACAAAGGAAATT
Organism: Falco peregrinus; assembly: GCF_023634155.1. Taxonomy (NCBI): domain Eukaryota; kingdom Metazoa; phylum Chordata; class Aves; order Falconiformes; family Falconidae; genus Falco; species Falco peregrinus. Next base: position 21,699,933 of record NC_073732.1, on the reverse strand, counting down.
TAACAGTAACTTCGAAGGGGTTTTTTTTGTCTGTGATGTTACTCCTTAGACACCTTAAAAAAAAAAGAGAATGTTTTGCTTTTACAGAAGCAGTAAGACAAAGATGGGATGCAAACAATTTTGTATTCGGATGACTGTCATCGTTTCCTCTCACACGGCTTTAAAATTTGTGCCTTTGGCACCTATTACTCTTGATAACCATACATTTCTGATGCCATTTCTCAGCAGTGAGCTTACCATCTTCAAAATGACTCATTGCAGAAAAATCCATGTAGTGGTGGGGATGATAAAATAAAGTCATCATGAGAGGGGATGAAAAACCTAACAGCCTGAATTCAGGTCAAGAGCAGCGCTGATTATTTTGAAAGAAGTCCTATATGTATAAATCCTTGGCAGTGCCATCAACTTATTTTGTATCAGACAGTGAAATTAGGAATTTTCTCTTAGATGAGGCCCTGATCCTGAAGAAAAATGCTGGCCTGGAGACTTAGTGCCTGTACATGCAACGGGTCTGCGTGCTCGTGTTGTAACTCAAGCAACTATTTGCAAAATCAGCTTTTCCTGCGCTGCTCTGCAGAGCCTGGCTGCTGGTCATGCCGCTGCCTGCGCCAAGCCCCGTGGGACGGGTTGCTTTGATGGGATCAGGTACTTCAGAAGAGCCTGGGTATGCCAGGTCTCTCCAGAGTCTTATTTCACCATGGGGCACATCCTGGCGGGGCCACTGGCAGCCTCTGGCCATTCCCACCGTCAGTGACACAAATCCGGGGGCTTCCAGCACTTCTCCCAGAGGGAAGGTTTCACAATGGATTGAAGTTCAGGCTGAGAAGATTTCCTGGTGTGCTGCCATGTTGGCTTCTGCTTTGTTCAACAGCAGCCACCTCTGTCCAACAGCCTCTTGCCTCTTGGACATTCTACTCCTCAAATGCTGCCATGCAACCCTTGGCGCCTTCTCCCGCCGTGGCCAAGCCCCTCTGCCTGAGCGCTTCTTCATTTTTCTTGCTCTTCCCAAATGCTGTCCTGTTTGTCTGTATTTCTGACCTTATGAGCTGCCCAGAAATGCAGAGTATATATTTTCAAAGCTGTTGAGGTTGATATTTTCAATTCTGCCTGCAGGAATGGGATGCCTTATTTCTTTATTTCTTCTTTTGTTGTTGGTTTTTTTGTTGTTGTTTGGTTGTTCGGTTGGTTTTGGTTTTGTGGCTGGCATTAGAATCTCCAAGACAATTCTGAAAGCCTCAGCCTATGGATTTAGGGGCCAGGAACGTGTGAAGGAAGCATCCAGGCCACATGAGGAAGGGGTGCTGTCACTCGGGGCTCTGCTCAGCCCTTGGGATCGCTGTGCCATGCTGGGGCAGGTGGGAAATGTTTCCCCAGGGCTGCACTCAGACCCCCACACTCCTGGGGATGAAAGCCACAGAAAAGAGGGCATCGCCACGATTGAGCCACATGCCACGTTCACATCAGCCTTCCTGCTGTCACGCTGCATGTATGACACTTTTTGCAGATATTTGCTGGTAGTAAGGAGGGACAGAAAACACACAAAAAAATCTTAAACCAAGAGTTAACTCTGTTTAAAAAGATAGTGACAAATCACATTTCTCTGTACAAATCTGTGCAGAGCCAGAATCCTCCCCTGTGTAATTTCTGACTTCAATAGGCAAGAGCTGGTTGCAAGCTGTAATTAGAGCTGGCCAGGGAACAATGGGTTTGTTTCATGGCAACTTCTGAGGTTTCAAAATCTGTTTATGTTCTGCAGAGGAAACGAAATCAAAACATTTCTAATGTGAGATGGGAGCCTGTCAAAATGTCCATTTTCTGAGTAGAAATATCCTTGTTTTGCTGCAGGTCTTCCCCTGCCCTCTTCACCATGGTCGGGGCAGGGGCCGTGTGTGTGGCCAGGAGCAATTACGGGGTGGATACGCCTGGGTGTCAAATGCATCGGTGCTCAAAGCAGCCCATGTGTTTTGATAAAAATAGATGAAGTTGAAAAGACCATGACCGCTCTTGCCTGAAATGTTCAGCTTGTTTGGGATCACGCTGGCCTGGTAATGCATCGCGCCAGCACCCCAGTGGGGCAGAGGCCAACCTAAATGGACACGCTCCTCTTCTGTTTGGTACATCTGTCTAGAAAGAGCTTAAAAGTCTGATTTTTTTCTAAGGTCTAGCAAAGGCTTTAAAATATCTGCTCTGCAGTGATATTAAAGGCCCGATGGCATACTTGGCAGGAGTGGATGTCTGCCCGGGAATCGCTGGCATTTCCTCTCCTGCCCCACGTGTTTGCTGACCGTCTGTGCCTCCACTGCTCTCCATCCCAGAGCGGCTCAGTGCAGCTGCATACTCAGTGTGTAGCTCATAAAGTGCTTTGCAATCCTTTCCATGAGAGCTGCTAATCAATTATAGCTGGATAGTTTAGTCCTAACATCATTGCACTTAAGAAGTGTTCTTTGACACTGAAAGAAGGACTTGAACTGGCAGATACTGGTGGCCCTTGACCTTGGAGCAGTTTGAGAAATAGCACGTCTCTATTGCTATGGATGCAGAGAGACTTATCAAAACCCCTACAGACCAAAGGACCGGGGTTTTCGTGCTGGGATCTATGCCACTAGAACGATGCATGAGTGGGATTGCCAGCCAAAATATTTCTCCAGTTGGGTAATATGGTTTTATAAAACTTGCAAGTCTGTAAAAGCTTTGGACAAATTTGTGATCTCCCAGATCAACTAAAATTTCAAAGCCTTGGAGATAGCCATTATACTGACATAAGAGGAGATCACCTATGGGAATCACCAGCCTTGCCCAGCTGGATGTCAGCAACTCTTTTCCCAGCCTCCTGCACCCAAAGAAATTTCCACTCTGACCTCAGCTAGCACGAGCTGTTGCCTTCAGTGAACAAGATGGTTTCAAATGGAGTCCCACTTTCACATACCAGCCCCTGGCTTGTGCTACTGATTAATGACTGCTGCAATGAGGTCGACTTCTCTGTGATCTCCCAGATCCCGTGAACTGCAAGAAGACAAATGCAGGCACATGCAGGCAAAGGACTCTCCTGGTGTTGGCATCTGAAATCTGGGCCCTTACATTGCCTCTAAGCTGGGAGAAGGGGAGCTGCTGTTTGGAGGTGAGACACAACACTTCTGCAATGTAACACGTGCCCCGAAAGTTCAGCTTCTTTCTAAATAACACAGCCCCTTGCTTTGCAGCAGGGCGGCCAGGAAGTTTACAAAAAAGAACAGAAACTGTTCTCTTCTGCCAGATTCACCATCATCACATGCTTAACCCCTTTGGCATATGAAGGAAACTCAAGGACTGCCTTTCCCATGTGAGAATACTTGGGTTCATTAATAGACTCCAAAATACACAGGAAACAGGGAAATTGCGGCACGGTGAGATTAAACTACTGCTTCCAACTCTGTGGACGGCGATGGCTGCCGAGTGAGGGCTGCAGCCTGCTTAGGAGCCCGAACCACAGCTTCCTTCTGAGCTGGGGCTAATTTCATTCAAGGGAAAGAAAAAATACACAGCTGGTTAGATAACGACTTAGCCCTCCATGGTCCTGGTCTCTGGACCTCTGTGCAACTGTGCCTGGCCACCGCAGGGGGTGACACAGGGCCATGAGTGGCTTGGTGGACCTGGGAGCAGGCTGAGTAGTGCAGATGTTCGGGGCAGGTTTTTGGAGTCCTTGCAAAAATGGCATGTGCCCTCCAAAGGCCTTTCTCCAGGCAGTATTTTCAAGGGGAAATGTTCAAAGGTGTTGTTGAAAATGCTGCCTCCTGGTTTTCCCACCCCAGCCTCACTGAGTGAAGGAATAGCCCTGGCTGGTGTCCTGTGAACTGGCAGTTTTGCAAGAGAAACCTCTGTGCTTCACAGTCATTCAGGTCCCTGCTTCACCAGTGATAGAGAACCCCACAAGTGGGGTCTGAAGTCCTTTTAAATTGGAAACCTTGAGATTCTGAACAAATTATATCCTCTGACTCTTCTAGGAAACAGGATACACAGAGCAACACGGATGTGCAAAGTTCAGTGCTAATAATGGAGCACTGCTGTGAACTGCGTGCCACCGCAGTGTGCAAACTGGTGTGTGCTCAGAAAGCCAGCTAAAACCATCACTGGCTGTTGGGGTATTTCCATCAAACAAAATCATTCCTTTCACACTTAAAATAGCACAATCTAGATAAGGATGGTAGGCAAACTTCCAAAAAATCATTTGTCTTCTTATCACTCCAGTCATTGCTTTCCCCAGGGACGTACAGGAATTAATTCCCTTTACTCACAATTAGCAATTTTTATGACTAAGGTTCTTTTCCTTTTTAGAACATTTTGCACATGAAAAGTCTGTCTAATTAATTTTCACAGAGTGGTGAGTCTGACACCAAAGCAAAAGAGCAAACTGAGGAAGACAGATGTAAAAATGTGTCGACCCAGGAAAGGACAGATCTGCTTGGGTAGGACGGGGTGCTGGGGCTGCTCTCTGCAAGGCTGGGGCTACGAGGGCATTCTGCTGCCTGGCTGCACCGCTTCCCTTCAGAGCCAACAGGGCTGGCCATCCCCAGTCACCTGGAAAACCCACCCCTCAGCTCATGGCAGCTGACCTGTGCCCTCCCTCTTCCCCAAGTGCTTCAAAGCCACGGGGAAGGCAGGCACTGTCATCGGCACACTGATGGGCTGCCGCACCTCAGTGCATCAGAAAGTATGGGGAGATACCAGCTCTCCCGTCCCCCTCTCGTCCACTCTTCTCAGAGGAGTCAATGATTTCCAGCTCTGCTGCCTCACTAACATCCCCCAGCAGTCCCACTGACATCTGTGGCACTTCTGAGGCAAAATGCAATTTGAGATGATGAAGGGGCAAAAGCCTGGCCCTGGAGTGTGCTCGTACCGGCCGTTATCGCACTACTAACAGCAGCAGGCTAGCTTATTAAGGGAAACGAGTGTAGTAACTTTAACAAGGGCACTGGCTTCCTAATAGCCTGAGTACCTTCCTTTGTACACTTCTGAGTTCAAAAGCTTTTCTCCGAATAGCTCTCTGCTGGTTATATCACCAACAGAAAATAGCTTCGAGGGAGGAAGACAGGTTTCTTGTGCATGCAGACACATGCGCGTGTGTATCACCGTGCGTTTGTCATGCCCCGACTTTCAGCTGTCAGCCGGGCCGGTGCTGGGAGCAGCAGCTATTCCTGGGCATCCCTGGCACTTGCCAAACCAGAGACAAGTCACAGCACTGCAGGGTGGCAAAACAACAGGGATTTGAGTAGCTTTGAGCCACCAGTTAGAGGAGATAAGGGAAAATAAAAGGCTGAGAACAGGAAAACCTCTTTCCCCAAAGCGTATGCACCTGAGGCTAAAGAGCCTGAATATTTCTCAAAATCCTTCACTTTTTTTTTTTTCCCCCCCCAGATAATGTTTCAACTGTGCTAACCATTAAAAAAATTTACCTTAAGTAAGCCCAGGCCCATAATCTTCACTTTGCAATGAGCAGGCCATTCCCTTTGAGCAGCCAAACATGGACAACGCTACCATCACAGGGAGACAGGTCCCACCTCTGCTTCTCCACAAGCCCCCCAGAATAAACCAGTGTGTGCCGACCTGTGGACCACCTTCTCATAACAACTATGCACCGTCAACATGCTTGTTCCAGAGACAGGCTGAGAAAAACATCCAGTAAGCCTGTGAAGGACTTGTGTTTTATGAAAGGAGAGTCAAAACATTAGCAGTATGCAACGGGCGGAGAGGACACGCAGTGACCGCCAGCTGACGGGACCTGTTGGAACTGTGGGTAAGTCAACCAGAAATGTCGTGCTCATTTCATCTGGTAGCATTTGGTCCATTTATTTTAATTGCAAATAAATGCAAAGCAGAAAGAATGGGTTGCAGTTATTGTTGGAGCTGGTAAAACATTTTGTGTGAAGAGGGGGTTGGTCTTCAACCATCCAAGTAAAACACATTGCCTAAACAATAAAGCTTAAAAGATGAGCAAATTGCTGTTTATGGGCTGTTCCAGTTCCATACCACTCAGGACGAAGCCAGGGCTGAATACACAAGCAAATTTGCTGCCTAACCCATTAAAAAAAACAAGCCTTGTGTGGGATTTGAGCCATTTTAAATCATTCGCTCAGAGCAAAGAGGAAAGACCAGAGCCGCAGCAGCCGGAGCAGTATTAGTGGGAACGTTATCAGTCCAGATCTGCAAACACTGGTGCAAGCAAAACACATGTGAAGGACGTCACGTTAATGTAACTGGTTTGCGGTGGCCTGAAGAACTAACCCAGACAGCGCCAGGTGCCAAGCAGCCCACCTCAGGCTGGGGAAGGGGAGCATTCCCCGTGCACGTTCTGCTGCCTGGCCCAGCGCGGGCTGGAAGACATTTGCGTGTCACCCTTCTGTGTGCTGAGCAGCTGGACCAGATTTTACAAACTCAAGCTGGTTTGGGGAATGCAATGCCTCGTTGGCATGCGGCTATTCAAGCTGGTGCCTATTATGTCGCTCATATTAAAATGCTATGAAAACAGGCATTGTGCACTGAGAGGCTGAGCAAACCTTGTTATACAGTAATTATGCAATCAGTATATAATCTAATTTCGGTGGCTGGGGTGTGGAAGGCAAGTTTTGGTTCCTCGATGCTTGTAGGGGTCTCTAGAATGAAATATGTGTATAGACATATTTACAACCAGTGGCAGTAAAAATTCTGAGCAATGCTAACTATATAGAGCTTCTGTGATGTTGAGAGCAACTTACAAAAGCCCCGCACAGCTGGTTGGGCTCAAAAAGACTCTTCTACTCAATAGTCAGACTTTCTGCAATTGAAATGCTCTACAATTAACAGCCCCTTCTGGAACAGGGCAGAAAAGAGCTTTCAAAACCCATGAAGGGTGGGTTTTTTTGAGGTTTTTGCAGCTCTTCCCCTGAAGTTGAGAGGAAGCCAAAGCTTTTCAAAGCTTTTATAAAACAAACAAGCAAAACCAAATCCCCTCTCCACCCTCCCAGCGAGAGGAACACCCTGGATGAGCAAATCGCCCTTTACTAAGACACTTCCCTGGTGGTGATAGTCCCACAGGCTGAACAAGAACTGGAATTCACATTTCTTGCCTCCCTGTTTTTTCACATCCCTGGTGCTCAGCGTGGTTTGAACTCGACTATTTGCTGCGGCGCGGTACAGAGTTTGCTGGGGGAGAATTTTATGGTTCAAGTCTGCTGACAAACCATTTCCAAAGAAAGTTCAGTCAGGGTGGGTGTGTTCCTACAAAAAAAATTGACTTTCCCCATATCCGCAATTTTTATAGTGTTAGTGAAAAAGCTCCCTTAGTCTTCCTTTCCAGGGACATATAGTCCTGTGGCTCTGCAGGGAAGAAACTTAGAGAGTCAAAGAGGAGTCCAGGATTTCTGCTATCTGATGGGCCAAATTCTTTACCGGTATAAATAGATTGAACTCTGCTCAGTGGGACTGTGGCCATTTATGCCAACAGAGGACTTGGCCTGCAGTCACAGCCTTTTTCTTTTTTTAAACCACAAGAGACGTGACCCTAACCGCGTGCAGCTGGGTTCAGACCCCGGCTACCACCACTTTCTAGGCACGCACGGCTATTGTGGTCAGCGGTCCCCCTCGCTGCTTCAGCCTGTGCCCAGGAGATGCCGGGAGACACACGAGGGGATGCAGAGCAGGTTTCGAGAGCCCATGGACATCCCCATTTTCTGCTGGGTCTCAGGAGAAGAACTGTCAGATGTTGCAGCCCGGATCAGCCCAGTTAAGCCTGGGAAGCCTGGAGAAGATTAGGAATAGACTCAGACGGAGTCTATATGTAGGGCTGTGGGCATACGTCCCAGCTTGCCTTTGCGTGTCACAGACATTCACGGAAACTCCCTAGAATGGACTTTCTCAGCCATTTCTCTTCCTGCACCACCTGTCCCAAGCTGCTGCATTTTGCAGCTCTCTGTCCCTTCCTCAGCCACCCCACGGCTGCTCCCCACCACACACACCTGCAGGGATTGCTGCCTGCTGCTTTTTCTCCTCTCCCAGAGATCCAGATCTCTGGTCCCTTGGCAGGACGGTCCCTGGGGACTGAAAAGCAGGGGGCTGTGCTGTGTCCCCTCCACACAGGTTGTGGCCAGGGGTCCTAGGCTGTGTCCCTGCCATGCAGAGCTCCCACAGAGGTGGCTGAATTTCACAAGGGGAGCTTTGAAGGGCTGAACACCTGCGTGGGGTGAGCGTCAGGGCTGAGGGTTTGGGCTGGTGTCAGAAAGCCCATGGAGGCTGAGCAGGTTTTTTTCCAACTCATAAAAATGTACTTTAAAAGCTAATTGATTTGCACATCTGGTTTCTACAGAGTGTTTTAAAAAGGCAACTTGTGACCCTAAAAAATACACAACCACCAACACACAAAAGAATTCAATAAATCATTAAAATGCTGCATCCACAAGCACAGCCGTGTCTAGCCCTACAGCTTCTGCATTTTTGGGTACGTGAAAGCCAGGGCTTGCCATTGCCAACCAGCTAAACGCTGCAAACCATGGCCGCCTCTGGCCAGTCATTGCCCCTTTGAACCAGCATTACAAAATCTTGCTTCCCAAATCCCACCTGCAGAAAATTGCTTTTGCTGCTGCCCCTGCAAAGGCGTGCAGGGAAAGTGTCCCTGGGCAGGGACAACGCAACACCCCCGCGCCCCCCCAACCTGTTTTTAGGTTGTTGTTTTTCTGGTAAAATAAAACTCCTGCAATCATGCTGGCTGTGTGGATATATTTCTGGCTGCCTGTCCATCCACCCCTGAATGATTTGTTCTTCCCCCAGCCAGGTTCAGTGATATCGATGCTGGCAGGATGAAGGCAGACTCCTCTTCATCCCTCTGCCTCCCAGCCCAGGGCAGCACTTGCTCTGGGTGGTGATCCCCATATGACACACAGCCTGGCAAGGGAGGACATTTCCACTCTCATTCTCCTTTTTTCTTGTGTGACATTTTTACTTCCTACAAAATTGTGTATGCCCTCTGGACAAGTGATTAAATTAGAAGATCAACAATACATGAAGAAGGAGTGGGATCAATTCACGGAGAAGTGGCTGAAAGTGTTTTATTACATCTTTTATCTTTTTTTTCTGGGAGATCATTTACCAAATCATTAAAACAAAAATCAAATGAACGGGATGACCAGCAACTAAAAATTGCCTTTTTCTTCACAAATTGATGTGATGACAATATTATTTTGAATAAAATAAAATTAAAAAAATTAGATTAGCTAAGACTCCTTTTGAGGTTAGATTCTAATCTCAGTTACCCCAATAGCTCACTGATTTACTGTAGCAATTCAAACCATCGTGTTCACATTTACCACCTAGGAAGTGGACAGGGCTGCCATGGCAGCCTGTCTGATGACAGACTATATATGCGTACTCAGCACCTGCTTGCCAAAACACAAACCTCCAACGTTTTCTCTGCTTGCACCACCAGGTCAAAACTCTTAAAGAATATTGTCCATCAACATGCAGGCAGTTTTACAGTGCTTCTTGCACCTTACATTTACATCCACTTTCACCTCCTTTTACACCAGCAGAAGTCCAGAAGGCGAGTAAGAATAAAGCCCCGCTTCCAAAAAAAAACCACCTTCCAAAATGAGAGAAGTTGCCAGTTTTTATCAAGTAATAATTTCCAGGTGCAGTGAGTTGTCAAAGCACAAGATGTGCTGAACTGGGCTGGGAATAACGTTGCTGAAATCACCAAAAAATATTGCAAATCCCAGTGACAGAAACCCTTAAAGCTGCAGGAGGGACATCAGGCATGTTGCCTTTTCCTGATTTTCTCTTGCTCTTTTTTAACCTTAATTGAACCGCTCGTGACTGGCAAGAGCATCGCCTTCTGCTTGAATCTGTCTGGATACAGGATATACAAGCCAGAGACAGATCCAAAGCCTGTCAATTATCAGCAGACAGGAGATGATCACACACTTGAAATGGGTCCAACATTCAAAAACATGTGCTATAAAAAGGCAAAAGATTATTCAATCACAGAAAACAACAGTGTAAGACCTATTAGAGCTGGGTCACCATGTTTGCATTGAGAGCTGTATCTTCTGCTTTCGCTCCATCATCTGCTATTCACATGACTCCACTTAGCAACCGTATCTGATTAGGCCAGTTTGTGTGCTGGGTGCTATTATTTTTTTGTTTGAATTAGTGCCTCCTGTTTTTTTCTACTTCCCAAAAATGTAGCAGTACTGTCTCCTTGCACCCAGAGCCTGGGTGCGTGGTTATTCCCTTTTTGCGTGGAGCAAAAAGCCAAGCATCCTCACTGATGGAGTTTTATTGCTGGGATGGGAGAAAACAAAACCCATTTTCATGCAAATCCCCACTGTCTATCAGACATCATAGTTGTCAAGCAGGTCATTAGAGGCCTACTGTGTAAAATGAGGATTACTAATTAGAGCTGAAGAAATAATTTGCAACAAATAATTTATCCAATGAATTTAGATTTTTTTCTCCTTGCGGAGTCTCTGCGAGCAGGTTGTTTCTTTGCCAGAAATGGCCTTTATTTGAAATGGTTTTAACTCGTTACGCTCGTTGTGATTGATTCTGATTTCTCAGTATTACTTTTCTAAGCTAGATGGTTAGTTGACGTTGATCACAGGATATGGGATTTATCTCCTGTCTCAGGTGTCAAAATATGACTGAAATGAATAAATACCAATATATGCTTAAAACGTGTGTTCCCTGAACACTGATTTGTGAACATTACAACACAAGAGTACTTTGGGAATTTTCCATTAAAATACATTTATCTAGCAAAAAACGTAACTGCAAAATCTAAAATTTTACCCTGAGAAAATCTCACATAAGGCAAAAAGAGCCTCCAGCCCATGGTGTGCTATGCAAGTCTTGTGAGTGCGTATCACCAAAAATAGGAAAACCAAGGAGTTTATCCTTCAGGGAAAAAGGAAACTGATGCATCTGGCTGCTAACATCCCCAAAGGCCCTGTAGGACTCTACACATATCCATAAATACAGAAGTAACTGAAAATGAAAACTTATGTGACATGATTCATAATCAAAGGAAATCGGATTTAGCAAAATCTGATCAGTTCACTACGATGGAAAATGTCAAAACATGGACTTTTGGATAATTTTGATTGGCCATTTCTCTTCAACCCATGACACATTCTGTTACTTTGGCTCAAAATGTTCATCTGATTCATTTTGAAAAGAGAAACTGAAATTTTCTATTGATTTTCATCCTGTTACAAAAGTCAATTTCTACAGACATTAATTCCACTATGATGCACTCTATGAACATTCAAAGAAAGGTGAAGCACGAAGAAAGGAGCAAAATTCACCCAGTGATTTAATTCCAGCATCCAAGCACATATTCCCGGGAAATCATTGCAATATTCACCATCTTATTAATGACACGGGGCAAAGTCACACCTATGGCTGATACTACAAAATCCTGGATTGCAAGGGAGCAGCTTCCTTTTCAGCCCTGCTAATGAAGAATATGAAGAGCGGTCCTAGGGTGTGTGCGCGTGTGCCTGTGTGTGTTAAGACAGTTTCAATGAATTAAAAAAAGACAATTTGTACCAGACTCTTCAATTCCATCTGCTTCGTATCTGGAGCACTTGGTGTTCCCTGCGCTGACTCACTTGCCTTTGTGTTTGCAGGCGGGAGAGGCAGCATCACCGCCTAAGAGGGATGGGAGATGGAGAGATACTTGGCAGGAAAGGGGGGGGAAGCAGCAAACACTCAAAGCTTGCTTGTCTAGTCTAAACAGCTCCTGAGGCAAAGCAGGCAAGGTTGAAAAAGCTGCCGAGAGGGAAAATAAGTGGTGAAAGTGTTTTGCTTTGTGGCCCCTCCATGGACATTCCACCCTTCCAAAACAAACCCTGGGGGTTTCAGGGAAAGTTGTGGGAACCAGGACTTTCCTCCCAGAAATCAGGCATTTTGGAGCATGGCTGCTGGGCATCAGGTGCTGGAGTCTTTTACGGCTTCCTCGCCTACAGTCTTGGCTAAGAACAGCCCAACCTTTGTTTACTGTCACCAAAACCAAAGATGACTTCATGAAAACCACAGGAGTCATGTGGAAGGGGAGATAGGCTGGGACAAAAGGAGGTCTGTGGTTCAGCACCATTTATGCTGACTGAAGAGCACCGGTGATAAGGTGACGTGGTGGTCCTGGGAAGGAAGAACCCAGCAAAGTTAAGGAACATGGCCTGCATTCCCAGCTCAGCCACCAGTGCTGTGAGCAGCCCTGGATAAGTCTCTTTTCCATTTGTAAACTGGGAACAACCACCCTTCTTCAAGAGGTGCTTTGAGTTCCCTGGATAAGACATTTCATATAAGACCTAACTTACTATTTTGGCACATAAATAATAAAGCATGCATAGAAAGGAGCCCAGATCAACCCCAAACCAAGGTAAATCTTATTCTAGGCCTGCCAGCCCACTCTTCCACTGACTGACTGTCTCTCACATCCAAAATGGGCGCAGCCCAAGCATTATTAGTTTCCACATCAGTCCAGTTGGATCCACAACATCTATGTGGGTTTGGAGCGAGGCGAAAGGGGCGAGGTGTAATGGGTTCGACCACCTCTGTGGTGGATGCCATCCTCTCTAACCACCTCCCTGTGGGAACGAAGCCTTTCATGGAGCTGCATTGCCGCTGGGAAGACAATAGCAGCACGGCTGCAAACACAGCACTTCTGTGTTTAAATACATTTTCCCCCAGAGTGAGCATAGGTTTAAAAAAAAAAACAACACAACAAAAAAAACCCACACCAAAAAAAAAACCCCACTGAAGAGAAAAATGACCTTATTCAAAGCTGGCTGAACTCAATGGGAAGACTCCCCCTGAATTTCAATGAGCTTCAGCAGGCCCGTGGGGCTGGATTAACATAAGAGCTGGGAGGAAGATTTCCAGGTGCTCCCCACACCCAGGGCCAGGTTTTCCAAGAAGACTCAGCACTGATGTGTTTTGCCCTCCAGCTCTGTAATGTGTTTACAGCCTGGCAGCCTGGCAATGGCAAGGAGAGTTTCTGCGCTGCATAGGAAACCTTATATATATACACACACATATATATTTCTAAAAGAGATTACCGAACTTCCCATCCGTGGCAGAAGAGATGCCACATGCTCGTCCCCGATGTGCCCGGCTGGCTGAGACACGTGCCCACACTGCCAGGGTAGGCACCGGTGCAGGGTTCGCCTCTCCAGCCAGGCTTGTGATGTCTTGTTGTGGTCTCCCTGCCGTGGCTGGGAGAGCTGGGATAGCAGCACCACCACCACCAGCTGGGGACGAGAGGGGGATGGGGTGAGCAGCATCTCTAGGAGAGACCTGCCCTCCTTTGCAGGAACGCAGATGGATGCATCAGCCCACAAAGCTGCAGCCCCTCCTCAGTGTGGGCAACGCAGCTCTGGGCTGGGGAAGAATTCTTCCCTGACCCGTGTCCCCTCCGCAGAGTTTAGACCAAGAGGAGTGGTCCGGCGGTACATCCCTGAGCCGCAAAGATTTCCCATCTCACGGCACTATATTCCCAATCTCATGTGGCCAGACCCATGAACACTAAAGAAAGAGCCGCAGTTACTCCCAACGCTGCAGTTACTCCCGTTATTGCAGTGGATGGGGTTTCATTGTCGTGTCGTGTCTGATTTCAGCTGGCAGAGAAACAGGAGTGCAGCCCACCAAAACCCCATCAAACCATTGCCGGGTCTATCAGCAGTGAAGGAGCACTGCTGGGAAGGCAGTGACATTTGCAGGAGGGTTTATACAGCTGGGAGGTATTTAACCCTTTCTCCCAGCAAGTTATTAAAAAAATGTGTATTTGAGAGAGCGGGAAAAAAAAAATCAGGCCTGCTTGTGCTAATTACCAAAAGCACAATGACTCAGTTAAGGTCTCTGAAGGAAAGAGGATCCGTCTTCAGCTCCCAGAGACATGTCCGTGTGTCTGCAGTCGCTCTCATTATTTTAATGGGGACCTGAATTTGAATCGCAGTCTGGTTCTCCGTGCTGCTTTGGATTGAATACAGCTGGTACCTTACGGCAGCTGCTGCCATGGGAATCTCACTAACGAGACCTGGGTCCCTCTCGTTCTGACTCCGAATCTAACACGCTGGGAGTCAGCCTGACCATGTGACCCCTGGCGCTGCCTCACTGAAGACCTAAATGTTGCCTTTGCAACCTCTCCCTGCGCTTTTATCCTTCAGCTGAAATTTTAAATGAATCCCTAGAATTAGCCCATCCAAATAATTTATTTATGGGTTTATTGCACTGACCTGGTAAGACTCAAGGTCGGGACAGATGTACCAGGGTAATGCAGGGCACAGCCAGCCTAGACCCCAGCACTCGGTCTTATAGACATTCTCACCAGCATTATTTCTGATTTTTGTTTTGTTGTTTTTTTGTGTTTTTTTTTTAATGCAGAACTGTATGTTTTAGAATACACAGCTGTCTTTGTTCAGAATAAACCAAAAATAGCAGATTTTCCTCTGCTTAGCTGGGTGTTAAATTATTTACATTTCAAAACCCATAAGTAGAAACAATGACTGCATTTCCAGAGCCTGCTCCTGCTGTCAAATATCCTTTTCTCTTCTGCAACCTAATTTAGACTTCCTTTTTAGAGTTGCAGTTTAGCTCCATTTTCAATTATATTAGAGGAACTAAGATTTCAGGCCATTATCTCATCATTTCCATGAATAGTGACAAGAGATGTTCTCTGTGAAGGCAAAGATAGCCCTCGTGGTGCCTGCACACGTGGTGGCCCATGGCTGGGGATGCTTGGACATGGGGAGGAGGAGAGGAGGATTCAGTCCCTGCAGTCCCTTTGGGCTTGGGCCATGTGAAGGTGCTTTACCTCGCCCGTGCGATCCCTGCAGGGCTGTCCTTGTCTCCTCCAGGGGCAGTGGGGAGCCTCTCCAGTGAGATGCGGTGGCAGAGGGCACTGCCCATGGTGCCTTGTCCTCCCTGTGTCCCCTTTCTGGAGCCACCGAGGCAGGTAGTACTCCCCAGGGTGCTTGTGCTGTTGGGACACCAAGCCTGGCTGGGAGAACATGGCCACTAAAGCAAACCCAGAAGAAACAGCACTGCCATGGAGGGTACTGAAAACCCAAGGAGAAATCCCCAAGGCATGGCAGGGTGGCGCATCCTGAGACGCTTCTTGTGGTTCGGGCTGCGATGTTAAACCCAACGCCTGGAGACCAGCCCAGGTCAACAAAGCTGCTTTGATAGGGGTGCAAGTTGGGACCTGAACAAGAAAAGGTCTCGAATATCACATAATTTCACCAGGCTGCTTCTCTGAAGGGCTGGCTGAGCCTCAGCACTTCTTTACTAAACCCCAAACTCCCCTTGGCACCTTCCTGCTTCCCGCTCACCCTTGCCAGGTGCTTCGCACTGCCATTGCCAAAGCCCTTGTGCAACTGCCAGCAACCTTTGCCCCATTCCCAGTTAAATCCCTGTGTGTGTTACTGCTGACACGGTGGCTGCCTATCCAAAAGGCGGTGGGAGCTGAGCAACAACGTGAACAACCTGGCCAAGAAACATAGACTTTAGCTATTTTTCTGCATCGGTTCACCAAAACTCATTACATTTGTTACTCTTGTAGCCGACCAGCATCCCAGCGGTGCATACTCTTTGTGGACACTTATAAAAGGAATATCCTGCATCTAACTGGAGGCTTAGCACTGCCAGCCCCTGTGATTTTATTACCAGTCTTCTGATATTCAGAATTTTTCATAAAGCTAGCTACAGCTCTTGGATGCAAGTAATTAAGTGAGATTCAGCTTTCACTGAGAAATGAGAGGAAGTTTCTAGTCCTCGTGTTTTAGAAAAGCTGGAAAATGTGCCTAAAGGCACAGACTCCAAACGGCAAATTAAAAGAACCAATATGTTTTATTTCTTTTTAAAACAATTGTGATTTAGGGACGGGAATGGGGGGCTCAATTCATGATTTATAGATTCTGCACTTGGCAGCTCTCCAGTCTCAATGATGGCTCCACGCAGATGGATCTGGGGCTTTCTGAGAGTGGCTCAGTGGTTTTCACCCAGTTCCCCACAGCACTTTTAAACAAACCCCCCAGAAAAATCTATGTAAGACTTACTCTACAGTAGGCACAATTAAAAAACGGTACATGTGGTCTTTATAACTTGGTTAGATCTGAAATCTCATGTATTTAGATTCAAATGGCAGATACTGCTACCCTGCCAACATGCTGAACAACACATCTAGCTGGAGTGGGTGGCACTGACGGTTTGAAAAAATGGGCTTCTGTGTGTATTTTGGAGGGCTCAGAGCAGGAAACGGCACTTTTTAAAAACTGGCTGGTATTTGCATTGCCCTGTATATTATTTTTTAACCGTGCCGTGCTGCTGCTCCCTACCAGACCACGAAAAGCACCACATGCCCCACCACAGCTTCCCTCTGCAAAGGCTGTCGGGGGGCTTGGCTGATCTGAGGCCAGCTGAAATCCATGCAAACGCCGACTCCAGCAGCCCCCAGCTCCAGCTGTGGATGCAGCTCTCTCTTCCAAGCGATTATGGACGATGAGACATGAGTAGGCATTAACAGCTTTATTGCCCCATAATACCAAATGCGCAGTAAATATCCTAATAAAAAGTTGCTCGTCAGGAAGGCAGCGCCTTGTCAATCTTAATACCATACCCGATATACATGGGCTGCCTGTGTTTGTTTTGAGAAGAAACACCCAGATTGCCTTTCCCAATTTATGAGGTATAAGACCATGAAACGCTATCTCACCGCACCAGCCCCGAGTTACAGGAGCACAGTTAAGTGTCGGTAGATGTGAACTTCAAACACGTGTATCAGGGAGGCTGAGGGTGGTGAGCTTATACTACAGGTGAGCAGAGTGTGGGGTATGGTTAGGGAGGCAGCTGCAATGCCAGGCAGCCCTCACTGAGTCTTACCCCAAAATTGCAGCTGAGCTATCTTTGGAGAGGGGTTCGTGTGGTTTTGGGCTGAGGCTCTCCAGTGCTCCTTTCCTCACTGGGCAAGGGTGGGGCTTTTGGATGGGATAAAGCATTTCTGGTGGGCATCAGACCTATCACCTTATGCTGAGGCATCCTCTTATGTAGAGGAAGGGCTTCAAGCAGACGTTGTACTTTCAACACCAGGGCTTGTACAGGTCTCTGCATGAGTTGCCCGTGTTGGTCCTGGTTTCTGGAGCAAACCCTTCATGACGGGGCTGTACACACATTCCAGGTCAGGACCCACCTGGCAGTGCCCTTTTTCTGCTCCTTGACCCGTCCCAATGTCAACATGACCTTGTGCCTGCTTGCAGACTTTTTTGTTTGCTGTAAACTCTTCTCCTCCAGGGTGTTTGTGCCCTAGCACCGATCACATCTCTGAGAAGCAGCAGGAGTATGCTGGGTGTTTGCCAACCCTTGGGGAAAGTGGGAACATTGGAGGCCATCATGGACAAAGCTCCTGCAGGGTTTGGTCGCAAGTCACAGGGCTGCGAGCAAACCTCTCTGCGTGGGCATTGCTCAGCGGGATCATCCCAACCACATCTCCTCAGTGATGGGACAGAACTTATTTATTCCTGCACTCCTTCCCTCTCACCTCACATTTTACTTCATTCTTTCAGTGAAAACCTGTTGGAGGCAGCTGCAAGCAAAACAAATCCCTGCCAAGGCTCATCTACCAGCGAGCGCCTGCAACCCGGGAGCCTGACTTTGCTTGTCAGGTGGTGTAAACCAAAGCCGTGCCACCGCCTGGTGTAACCAGTGTAAACAAGAGGATGCTGCTGCCTGGCCAGACCTGGCACCGCTGGGGAAGGGATGTAAACAGCTCCACCTTAAACTGCAGAGAGTACCTTAAGCTTTCTTCTGGCCTCCTGCCACCGAAACCGCTCCGGGCCGAGCTTTAATCAGAAGGAAGCCTGCGCTTTGCACAGTGGGGGAAGGGTCGGCCAGAAGGACATTTCTCTATTGATTTTTTAATTTTAAAAGTTTATTTCTTGGGTGGTGGGGTTTTTTTTTCCCCTTGACACAATAAATTTCAAATTGATTTTGCAATCCTGTCTCCCCCATCCTTGTACTCTCCCTCTGAAAGGTAATTGAGATGAGACGTTTCATTTGTCCCCCTGGCATCCCCTGGTCCCCTGTGAAGCTCTCTGAAGAGGGTTTCCACAGCTGGGCCCTGGGCAGGGACACACTGGGGAGGGGGCGTGGGGTCAGCTCTATTCGAGGAACCCATATGGGTGCATTTTGGGATCAAGGATGTGTCTCCTCCCTCGGGGGTTCTTGGATGGAGCCTGGATGCCCTTTGCAAAGCACCCGCAGCTCCCCTGTGCCCCAAGCTGTCCCCCCACTCTGTGGTTCTCCCTCCAGCCCCGCTGATGAGACAGTCTGTTTTTCACCAGACATTTCCTGCTAATCAGACCATTAGTCCTTGTGCTGATTAACCAGCTAGTTCTCAATTTAATTAAAACATATGCTTTTTTGAAGAGCCAGAGGTTTCAATCATATTTTATTCTTATCGTTCCAGATCTGATTGGCATTAGCCATAATTATCAGGGGGAAACCAAAGCAATTAACCCTTTCCCTTGCTGAGGGGTCATCAGTTTTAGCATTGACTGTTTTCGCAGGGAGGCTGTGGATTTTTGTAACACCGCTTTGCACCAGACCCTAAAGAACTCAAAACATTTATCACAACTTTCACAGGGTTGCTCCATTTCATTCAAATACAAAGCAAAAAATATGCCAGCAAGGAAGCCTAGCACGAAACCAGTATCATTACGCAGAGAAAGCAATGTAGGGCCAGATCCTGATCAGAGCGCAAAGCAGATCGGGTGGATTAGGTTAGGTTTCTGCCTGAGCAGGGTCCACTTGGTCCTACCAGGTCCTGCCAGTGCCTGTGTGCAGCTCTCAAGCCAGCAATGGAGCAGTTTGTGCACTGCTGCAGCCTGGAGGAGGCTTTGCAGTTTACGCTGTGTTTTTAGGCTGTTGGAAACTGGGAGACTTCAGCAGCCAAGTAGGAATTTAGGGTGGGGAGAGACGTGATCTATCGCAATTAACCCTGAACATCGGGTATATGATGACAGAAATGTTCTAAAGTTTGTTTTACATTGAAAACAGTGAGAGTTTGCTCACCTGGGGGTGCCTGGCCATATGCAGTGGTGCTCATGAGACACGGGAGGAGGATGTGAGCACAGGCTGACCAGCAGCACCATGACCCCCGAGCCCAGCTCTGCTGCTCCCATGGAGCACCGGTCCCGCATGCTGCAGGGGAATTTAGGACAGAGCTTTTTTTTAAGGCTTTGGTATCATTACCAACCTCAAAAATATTTGGCTATAACTTACTTCTGAGGTTTGGGCTAAGTCCAGGGACTCCAGCAAGAGAAAAGTCAGAGCTAAATAAACGAGTTCAAGTTCAAACCTCTCCAGCCCCAGCCGTGGGGCGTTCCCCTGCCGCCACCCAGGATGCCTGGGGTGCTGGGAGAACCCTTCTGCAGAGAAACTGCTGCACAAAAGGGTTTGGAAAGTATTTTCCAGAGGCAGCATCTTTCATCTTGCAAAAGAATCCAAGCTAATAATTTGCTCCTCTGCATTTCCCCATGATGGCAAACTGCACCTTTTGGGATTTATCCCTTTCCTCCCCACCTGACTCTGTTTCCCACGGCCCACGGGGCCACATGTTTTATCCCTCCAATAGCCTGAAGTAAACAGGCGCTCTGCAAAATATCTTCCACTTTGCTTCTGCTTTGTGCTTCCTGTTGGAGGGCCACAGCCGTTCATTCTTGTAAGGAGCCGCAGCCCTGCCCTGCTCCCCTCCTCACACCCGAGGTTAAACCCGCTCCGTGCACCACCCCGGATGCAGAGACACCCTTGCAGAGATGTGAGCTAAACCCTCAGTCACCCCACAGCCCTGAGCCTGGGCAAACCTTTTCTTAAGCCTTGAGAGCATTGAGGCATTTGCTCTCCGCTTTGCACGCTGCGGTGAGGGTCCCCTCCAGCAGTGGTCCCCCTGCACCTGCCTGGCCCAGCCTCGGCACGGTTATAAACAGATACCACGGCATTTAGGGAATTGCACAGCCTACTGCTTTTTTTTCAGATATTGCTTCCATCAAGAATGCTTTCCTATCCATCTTCCCAAACTCGTATGGCCAAATGGAAATAAACAAACACAGATTCACATGCTGGAGAAAGATCTGCCTCAAATCTCTTGGATGGGATCATGTTTGGTCCCACTGGGAATACCCGTGGGGCAGCCTCTCACCCTGGCACTGGGGATGGCTGGTGCTGGTGGTGTGATGCTTTCATTTCAGCCATCCCCTGGGAGCTCTCATGGGACAAGGATAGACAGGGTAGTCCAGCTCTGGCAAGTTATGTTTTCCATTGATAAAATTTTCTCACCTTTTGAATGCACACATACTGCATTTGCGCTGAAGGAATTGCACCACGATGTGTGCAACAGCAGGACACGCTCATATAGTCGCACACCACTGTTTCTGCCCCCACAGCAATGCCTGCTTCATATCTGGGGTTACAGAGAGGGACTAACCAACTGTCCCATCTCTGTCTGCAAGGGGACAGGATGCTGCTGCCTCACCTTTGAAACGATCCCCCAAACTGGTGCCTGGCACCTGCTATGGGGAGGCTACCTCACACCAAGGGGTGCATGGATATTCTTGCACCAGCGGGCTGCACGCAAGCGAGCTGCCTTGAAGAGAGTCATCTACAAGGGAGATGTTGGCTCTCTGTGCCGGTAGCATGTTTTTCTGCTTGAATTGCTGTAACATCAGCCAAATAAGGAGGGATTGCAGATTATCACAAAAGCAAGGGAACTCCTTGGGTTCAACATGCTGGGAATATCAAGCTACTGTCTGAAAAAATACAAAAAATGCTGTTGATTCATTCCTGCAGCCCCTGACATATAAATTAGGTAACTAACCTGACCTGTGACTGTTTCTCCAAGAGACTGGCTGAGACATGATAAATATGCCTTTCAACATACCAGGGCTGATTACTAAGAGTGCTATGGGAATAGCTCAGAGCCGCATGGTTACATTATAAAAAAACCCAAGATGCCACTTAAGGCAGACCACACCACTGTCGGAAAGCCCTCAGGTCCCATCCGCCCAGCTGCAGAGGAGCTGTGCCAGGAACACTCAGCATGGTGGGATGGGTGATATTTAGGGTGTCTTTAAGGAAAATGCTCACTCTTGTTCATAGGAAAAGGACTTTGGACTGTTTTTTGTTTGCAGGATGGGGTTTGGGTTTGTGGGTGGCCTTTGCTGGTTGTCAATGTAGACACGGAGTGCCTCCCTGCCTCCTGGGGCGGATGAAGGCAAATTACCCCTCTCCAGGGCCAGGACATGCTGCACTTGGGAGTCAAACCTCCCCAGCCCCTGAAGTCATGCTGTCAGTATTGCCACTGATAAAAGTGGCTTTCCAAGCATACAAAAAAATTGTTTCGTTGTCATCATGCTGGATTTATTGCATGTTGACAGACCTTGGAGCAGGGCAGATCCCGCTCCCCCCAGTGCTATGGAATCATTTGTGGGAAATGTTGGGTTCAGGACTCGCTGGGGAGGGGCCTGGCAGAACATATTTGTTGGAATTATCCCCTATTTGTGTTAAGGCCATAAAACTTGCATGTGTGTCCCAAAGCCCGAGCTATAAAGTGACCAAGCCCCAGCCAAGGAGGTGGTTGTGGGCTCTTGCTGTTGGACGGGTGCCAGGAACAGCGGTAGTACCCGGTAGCCCTCTGGAAAGCAGTGGGGCTGGGGCGATGGATTAAACCTACTCTTCAACCCAAATGCAACACCTTGCACCACACTTATTCCCCATTAAAACAAGGACAGGAACGTGGCACTGGCAACAGCTTAGCTGACACCCTGCAGGTGAGCGTGGCCATGGCTGGGGCTAAGGGGATTTTGCTGCATTTGTGGCACAGGGTCAGAGATTTACTGGGGCGGATTTTCACCTATGGCCTGTTCACACCTATGGACAGCTCAGGCGTTTGGGGCTGGCGTTACTTGGGTTTGCATCTGCCTGCTTAACTTTGCTACCTGCCCCACGCCCCTGAGCGTGCCTGCACAAAATATGCCATCACCTGCCTGGTCCCCTCCACAGCCACATCTTTCACCTGCAAATTCTGTGTGGGTGGGAAAGCTCTGAGCCAGCCTCCAGGAATCCCGCACAAGCATCTCCCATCCTGCTTGAGGGTGCAGGTCTACAAAATGCAGTGGTCCCGACACTGCCCGATTCTAGGATGAATTTTTCCCAGCAGAATTACACAGGGTCTCTTCAAGTTCAGCTTACAACTCCTATTCCTCTCCCATCTGTCTGAGCCATTTCAATCCTTGAAGTTCAACATGCAATTTCACAACACGTGGCTTTGTTTCAAAGAGTGACCGAACTGCAAATCAGTCCCTTCAAATCCCTAGTCATGCGCTTTACATTAAGCAATTAAACTGAGCAATAAATATCACTTTGTTGTGAATGAGCATCCATTTCCTTTCCTATTTTAATAACAATAACGGTCAAACTTCTGTTTAAGAAGCAGTTTCTGGTTCTATTGGGAAATGTGCCAACCTATTCAAGGGGACACTAGATTTGTATGGGGAGGTAATGGCTTTTATTAAGCCAAATTATATAATTAGTAAAAAAAAAGCACCAAGCTTTCAGGCACACAAGGCCTTCTTCAGGTCTGGGGCGAGGCAAAGGCTCCTGGCAGCTGCAGAATGGCTCTGTGTGGGGTGTTGCTCTAGACCAGGTCTCTGATGGATGCTGCTCCACCTGGGCCACGTTGCCTTCATGGGGGAATGGGCACTGGCTCCCACCTTGCCTGGGCTGGGTTTCAGGGGGGCAGCTCCAGTCTGGGCACTGTGTGTCCTTGGGTTACACTGACCATCGTTTCAGGGTTAGGTCTTTTTTTGTTTTTTTTTTTTTCTTTTTTCCCCCCAAGTTTGAGTTTATCTTACAGCTTTTGGAAGGACCTCTGACCTACAACAGCTACCTCTCATTCAGTGTTACAGCCATATGAACAAAAATCTGTGTTAAATACGCACCAGCCCCAAATGGCCTGCGTCTCCTGTTGTATACAAAGAGCTCACAGGTTTGCGGTTTTTTCAACGGTAATTTTCTGAACATCCAATACAGGCACACGGGATTCCTGCAACTTCTTCTGGCACAGCCTTTGCTTCATGTTTCTGACTGGAAACCTCTTGGGGCAGGGACCATGGTTTTAATTACAGCTCCCAGCTGAGCAAAACCATCAGTCCCTATTAAGTGAATAAATAATTACTTCAGTGAAGCACAACTCATTCCTGGCTCAAACCCATTACTGAAGCACTTGTAGGTCATGGGGTATTTGTAAGCATAACTTAAATAAGATATGTGGACTGGACAACCCATCGGCAAAGATGTCAAATTAGCCTCCAAATTCTGTAATATATTTTAGTGGAAGATGCTTCAAATTATTAGTGACACAATCATCATTATCCACCACTTCAGGAACACAGACTCGTGTCCCTGGATTCCACATGAGAATGTCCCGGTATGTTCTGGGGAAAAGAGCCAGGTGAAGCTGCTGACATCTCACAGCACAGCTGGCCTGGGTCAGTACTCCTTAACAAAAATGAAATGCAGGAACAACCCCTCTTCATCAAGGGATCAGGTCCCACAGAAAGACATTGTGGTCCAGGACTGCTCCCAGCACCCGCATCATGCAGGTTTAACACCTAAGTGGGCCAGACGCTGGGGGATTTCCACGCCTATGTGTCATCACAGCCCCATTAACGTGCAGAGGAGACTTTTAAAGTGGAATCGCCAGCAAATGTTGGGTGGGGTGTGCCTGTCACATCCCCTTTTTATGCCAGTCACTAATTTACAGAAGAGTAAGAGCTAGATTGGAAGAGGATAATCAGAGGGAAAAAAAAAAAAAAAAGACAACCAAACAATTCCCCAGAGAAAAATATAGATGGCAGGGCGGAATGCAGGATTATCACTTGTTTTACTTTGTGCCTGCAAGCTTCTGAACTGTGCTTATCTGTGGTTTATTTGTGATCAGACCTTGGAGTAATAAATAGGCAAACTGTCCTGCTCCCATGAGGACTCATGCCCTAAGGGCTAAAGGCTTTTCCCCTCTCTCACATCCAGCTCTAGAGAAGAGAACAACTGACACCTTTGGCACAGTCACTGCCATGGTGATGGATGCTCACTCTGGCTGGGTCCCAGATCATCATCCCCCATGATGATGTCTCCTGCCGTAGCCCAGCCTCCCACTTTGCTGACAATAGCTTTCCATCAGGTATGAGAGCTGTCGGCCCCACCCTCTCCCCATCACAATATTCCCTATTTTACAACCCTCCAAAGCTTTTGAGCAGCTGTTTCAGATCATCTTCAGCCAAAGTCTCTATGCCCAGCCATGCTGGACATTGAGTGTTTCTGGGCTACCCTGCCACCTCAGTCACATGTTCCCTCTCTCAGGGTCTTATTACCACAATTTCCTTAAAAGTTGCTGTTGTCTGTGTGAGCTGCTGTGCATGCTCACGCACTGCTGATTAAACAGCAGAGTCCCCGGTTGCTCTTATCATCCCATCAGTCATTGATAACATCGCCATACATTGCCCGTGTGCCGCACAGCTGGGGTAGCTTCTCTCTAGTTCATGCATCGACACTAACCAGAGGGGTGACTGCAAGCTCTACAGACGGGTATCACCTTATGGATATTTCATCCAGGAGGTTACACAGAATATCCGCTTCATACCCTCCAATGCCACCAAATGCTACATGCTGCGTATGAGGTACAGGGTTGTTCAAAGAAGAAAAAAGGATAAAAATGACAAATATACAGCAGGCAGACATCAGAAGAGTCTCAGGACCCACACAGTTAGGAATCTTTTCGGGTAAAAAGGCAGAGATTATTGCAGGAAGCCTGAGAACAATGCTTGCCTATTTAAGGACAACAGCATTTCCTTTCTGAGCATCAGCATTATTTATTTGTTTTGGAGTCCAGCCAGATACCATTTGATGTCTGCTCTCCTGTTAAGGTGGAAGAGTATTTGCAAGAACTTGCTCAATGTTATCAAAACAGAATTGGCCTATATCTCTATTTACGTGCGTTAATGCCTCATAAACCATTCAGGATTGCGGCAAGATGTTACAGATACCAGAAATAGAAACAAATTCAAAAAGCTGTCAAATTCCTGGAAAAAGGTCCACTGAAGACTATTAAAATCAAATGTCACAGATTACTGGCAGCTGGGAAGGTACCATCTGACCACTTTTTCTTTGCTCTAATACTCTTCCCCAGCTATTCAGCACTGGCCATTGAAAAAAACCCTACATATAAATGAGCTTTTGCAGTGACCCAGTGTGACGTCTATGCTCACCTGTGGAAAAGGTGCATTTTCTACCCCCACTCTCTCCTGAGCAGGGCTGCAGTCAGCCTCCATGCCACCTCTACTGCTGATTCCTGGTTTTCCTCTACCACAACATCAGATTTCAAAGCAACATCCAGAGCTAACCACACACGGGCTTCAAAGGCTTCGTTACCATCATATTCTACAAGTTTAAATAGTTATCAGGCTAGCTGACAACTTGAGGAAGAGATGGAGAATATAGTGGTCCTGTTCTGCTTCCAAATGAGGAGACTTCTTTCAGTCTCTGCCAGTGCTGGGCTGCAGCATCTCCACTATGGAAATTTTAACTGACCTGTAACTCTTCCTTGATATCTCATAGCTTTCTGTATCTGCCAAGACCACCATTGGAAGAACTAAAGCTTTCTACAGCTTCTTTTTGAGAACAGCACCCTTTCACCCTGGAAAGTGTGGTATAGGATGGTGTGAAATTGATATATGACCTCTTAAAGCCTGCTGAAAGCAACAGTTGTTTTCCAAGTCCTTTAGCCATTGGATTTTTTCTAATCTTCATATTGCACCAAACAGAAAGGGGTCTTCCCTGCACCTCAGCAAGGCAACACGATGCTGTGCTATAGCGTACTGCTTTATTTAAAACAAGATGGGATCCATGGTGTGCATGCAGAGCTCTGACATGCCTCCAAAGAAAATTACAATGAATGCAGGGAAGAAAAAAAGATGTCAGGTCATTACTGTTTCCTCACAGGTGGACACCATCACTTGCACAGGGGATAACCAGCACAACCTGCCAAGCATTAGCATTTCAAGACTTTGATGTGGTCAGGCCACTTTTCTCCTAGATGGGAACAGGAATCTCATTCCTGTGTGCCTAAGTCTGCTCCTCCCTTATTTTTTAAAACATCTGCAAGTCTCCACAAAAGGATGAGAAATAATTTCATATTGGCAGTGCAGCATTTCTTATGCTTTATCTCTGACCTCACCTAACATGTAAAATCATAAGAACAGAGCAGAAAGCCTGAGATGCAGGTGACAAACCATGGACTTGTTGTTAAGATTAAGTTCCACAGACTTCAGTAACTCACGAGAAAGGACAAGGCAAGCTCCATTTGCACAAACAGTTAGAGATTATTCCCAAATATTCACCACAGAAGCAGAAATCACAACTGCATCGCCAGTTACACACAACACAAACATCCAAGCTTTTTTCTGCAAATCAGGTTCCAGTATAATAAATAATTTAACCCTTTGCATTAACCAGAAGTCAAGAAGCTGTAGCAATTAGGCTAGGAAAGGGGCAAGAAACAGATGAAGCCAAAACAGCAATAGCATTTTGGACAGCAATGCAGAAGCGACACAAACTGGCTGGATTTCAGTGTCTGGCTGCTTTGCAGCTCTAGGGCAGGTCTGGCCGTGCAGTCTTTACATAGGAACTGGACTCTGCCCACTCATCCCTTCTGCTTTTCTTAGAGCAGACAGCAGTAGCAGGGGGAGTCTGCTGGCCATATAAAGTTGCCTTGGCACTTATTCCATTAGAGGCAATGAGATTTTCCTCCAGTTTTTTAATTAAAAAAATCTCTGCCTCGACCCAAATGCACGTCTCCTGCCCGTGTGCTAAATAGCTTAATTTCCCCTTACACTGCCCTGCAACTACTCCTGTTTGTTATGTCATCACCAATGACATAGTTTGCTTGAGGCCCCTCAGTAATGAAGTGAAAAAAAGGTATTAAAAATACAGGCCACTTCTCTGGCTGACTGAGGGTTAGTTTTAGTGCAAGTGAGGGGAGAAGGGTGTGTTTTTTCCTTCTGCCTAAATAATGGACAGACTCCATGGGGCAGCCTGTAGCATCGGCTGTAACTGCTTCCTCCAGACAGCCCCTGCAGCCCCCAGTCTGGGGAACTTGTTGGCTTTGGCTTCATTTCCAGTTGGCCTGATCTGGGAACAGGTATCCCACAGCTTGCACTGCTCTGATCTTGATTTACGAGGGCCTGAGATCCCTGATTGAAAAATCAGAAGTCCCGAAGCAATAGTAGCATTTCTTTACAGCAAACTTTCTTTCTCAGTCATCCATTAGGGACTGCAAACTGTTCCTGAGTCTCCCTGCTGCTTTTCCATGCTGCTTTATGGCCAGAGACCTTAAATTCAGATTGAGTTCACAACCTTACTGGGTTTCTTTCCTTATTTCTCCTCTTTTCTGGTCTTTAGGGGCAGGTTTTTGTTGTGAAGACTAGTCCCAATTTGATACATTAACCTCATTGAGCTGCATTTGAAAATGACATTGCTTCCTTACTGTTGCATTGCTCACAGAAGTGCTTTGAGTGTTGCAGAGGATCTAGAGGCTCATAGTGCTTAAAAGTTTACCTGTTTGTGTGAAGAGCATGTTGTGCCTCTAAAGAGCATTGTCCTTCAGGTGCTTCCTTCTCCACTTCAAGCCCATCCTCACCTAAGGATGCAGAAAAAAATCAGACTGACCTATGGCACCAACACTCAACCTGCTAGACCTCTACACAAGATGTTATTCTTGCATTATTCAGTACGCTTGTCCCTGAGGGAGGCTGGTGCCCTCACACAAACCCAACCCCTCCCTACAGCCTTCCTCCCCATCAGCCTTGCTGCTGGTAGGGCTGCTGAAAACCCCCTAGGACATGCTGGGAGCCAGAAGACCTGGCACCATGGTCTGTGTCAGACACCCCACCAGCCAACAAAACCCACCTAGCCTCTGTGCTTTCCTGTCTTGCTAAAAGCAGGCATACAGAGCGCCTTAATGCCCTTCAGAGCAAAGGCATTTCCATAAGCAAAAGCTAGAAGAGCCCTAATTCTGCCAGAAGACTAGAAGGCAAGAGAGGGAAAGTGGAAAAGCCCTCTGCTAGGGACCCTCAGTCCCTTTATAGGAGAAGTCTGAGCAGCCCTAATTCTCTCCAGCTGAGCTGGAGGCTGCAGCCCGTCTGCATCTGGAAACCAGAGCCCTCTGCACGTTACTGCTCAGGAGGAGACCATGGGCTTAAGGTGATGGTGAGGCCTGGGGGGGGATCGCTGTGTGTGCGGTGTCTCGGCAGCTCTGCTGAATTACAAAGTGCAAGACAGAACTGGTGGGGTTTTTTTTCTTTATCCCCATTGTTTTAGCAAGCTGCAGTTGCATTCCTGGGGCAGAGTCTGCTTTTCAGATTGGCAAAGTGTAGGATAGGCTTTCAATTGATTTATGGCTTGTTTTCCTAGGGTAGTTAGCTAGCTAACACAGAAAAGAGAAAAAGGATCTAGACAATATATATTATCTTGTTTCAAGACCTTTCCAAGAATTTTGGCTCAGGGGCTAAGGGAAGGCCCCTCTTCCATGTAGGAAAAACACAGAGCAGCAAGAAAAGTGCAGTTGTACTCCTTGGGAGTTGTGGATTGGGTTTTGGAGGTATTTTAAACTATCTTGTGGGAACTTTAGGTATTATTATACACTGAGTAGCTCATAGGCTTGTGTGTATCCTCACAACAGCCCTAAGAAATTAGGAAATACTGATTCCACCTTACACGCAGAGAACTGAGGCACAGAAGGAGATGAGTGAGGGCTTGCTGACGGGAAATGCCAAGCACCAACCTGCCCATGGTGGAGCAACCTGCAGGAGAGCCATAAATGACTGGTCCTCCTGTGCCACTGCAGCACCCTGTGGGACATTTGGCTAAACCGCACCTTTTCTCCCAATAACCAGGGTTCCCTAGCACTGGCCCAAACCACAGCTTTAAACCAGAGCTTCAGACTTGTCCTGGCAAAGGCTGAGTCACTCTGATAAGGTGCACCAGACCCTCTGTTTTCCCTGTTTTCACATGGGACAACCTGCCGACAACAAAAATGCCATTTTTTCAGATACGTTTTGGCTAGATCCCAAGCAGCTTTGGGGTGACCTGCCTCCTTGGGTCATTGTCCTCTGCTTAGGTAAGATGCTCAGAACTGTGTTCAGGAACATTAAAACAAACCCAAACGTAAACACAGTAGATGTCTCCTGAGAAATAGTGTGACGCAAGTTGTAATCACCCAGCCTCTGCTGTGCTGCACTATCAGACATGAGACTAAACAGCAAAGCAAGAGCACTCCTGTGGTGCAGCGGTTGTTGGCCTCCGTACAAAGCCTGACAAAAGCCCAGCCACCCCAGGCCCTCGAGGCTGCCCTAAGATGCTGCAGAGGCTCAGGGATGGCCGTATTCCCCCTGCAGCCAGTTCCACCCAGAGCTGAGCACCTCCACACGCGAGTGCACTGCTGGCGTTAGCCCACGTCACTGCAGACAGACTGAGGTGGATCACCCTTACCTGGTGGTGATGTAGAGGATGCAAAGCCCGTGTGATGCCTGAACCAAACCCCCACCCTCAACAAACCTCATCTTTTCTTTAAGAAATGGGGCAATCATGACAATGCATAATCCCACTTTTTGTAGACCTGTGTGATATAATTATGGCTGCCAAACACCCTACTTAATGGCTCAGTAACAGATGAGGTCCCACAGATCTTGGAGCAAATGAATGTGTTTAACTGGGAAGTTAGAAAATGGAAGGAGGAAGAAGAAAAGAAAAAAATAGGATCCTATCACATGGCTCTTCTTAGCTTTCGACTTGGCCCCCTCAAATGTTTCCAAAACAGCAGGAGTACGACTTGGCTGTAAGTCTGTATTATGTAACAGCAATGTCTTTGTTTCCTCTCACTTTAAGGTTTAGCAACAGGGAAGGAAAAAAACCCTTCATATAGAGAAACGTTGACGGGGGTGGGGGGGATGTCAAGATGATGCTGAATCCCTTTGAGCTATTAATGGAGAATTGCATAACCGCTGCCG
This sequence comes from Falco peregrinus, assembly GCF_023634155.1. Classification (NCBI taxonomy): domain Eukaryota; kingdom Metazoa; phylum Chordata; class Aves; order Falconiformes; family Falconidae; genus Falco; species Falco peregrinus. Next base: position 21,669,820 of record NC_073732.1, on the reverse strand, counting down.
TGGGGTTGCTAGGTTTTACCACATCCCTGCACCGTGTTAAATATTAACAGTACTTGTACTTTCGAGGGTATCGCTGCTGCCGAGCCTGGATACGGCCCCACCAATCCCAGCTGCTGGCCGGGTTTCCATGGAGCCGATAGCACCCCTTCTTTTCATTCACAATGAAACCCTCCCAGGGCTTGGCTAAATCCATCTCTGAAAATGAGGCGTGTACAAACGAAGCAGAGCGGGTTTTCGGCATTTGCTCCATGCCTCATGGATGTGGGGGGGTGTGTGTGCTCGCTTCGTCTTAAAAAAAGCAAGGTTTAGAAATGACGCCTGTTTTGTCTTGCCTGGCAGATCTGCAGAGCTGCATGGTGCTTTTAACCCTCGTGTCACCAGCACTGAAACAGCTACCTGTGCGGCTGGATTCAGTGCTGAAAGGGGGCTTGTAAGAAAGATGAGGTCAGACGTTTTAGTAGGGCCTGTTGCAATAGGACAAGGGGTGATGGTTTTAGACTGAAAGAGGGTAGATTTAGACTGGATGTAAGGAAGAAATTTGATATGATGGAGGGGGTGAAATGCTGGAACAGGTTGCCCAGAGAGGTGGTAGATGCCCCATCCCTGACAGTGTTCAGGGCCAGGCTGGACGGGGCTCTGAGCAACCTGGTCTAGTGGCAGGTGTCTCTGCCCATGGCAGAGGGGTTGGACCTAAATGACATTTAAAGATCATTTCCAACCCAAAACTATTCTATGATTCTGTGATTCTCCTCCCCTCCCCCCATTCCTCCTCCTCATCTACCTTCCTTCTGTTTCCTGATTTAAATTAGACTGTAAAATCTTCTGGATTAGATATGCAAAAAATAAACGCAGTATCTCCTAAACCATGGGTTTGCCTTCTTTTCCCCCACTAACACAACTGTCATCAGACCCTTTCAGATTTGCATTTAAAGCATCTTAATGGAGTTAATGGTGCAGATTTCCACACAGTGGCTTCATGGGACGAGTTTACATCTGTGCCAGGACCAGTTTTCATCCATGCTGGATGCTGAAAGGTTTTGCTTGCTGTTGCTCTTTAGAGCAGGGCAGCACTAGATGCTAGAGATCTGCATATTCAATACGCATGTGAGCTCAAACAGCTTTTTGTTAAGTCTCTAATTAGGCTAAGTAGGGTGTTGGATTCAAGTGCTAATTAGAAATGACCACTCTGAAATACATTAGGATATTTAGGGATGTGTACTGTTTACATATTCAGGTTCCAGCTCCTGTCTGATGGGTTTGTGTGAGCGATGAATCTATCCACCTAATCCCTTTTAACCTGTGACATTATTTAGTTTATTTCAATTTTTTTGACAGATGAAACAAGAAAATGGGTTTCTAGCAATGTGAATAAGCACACATAGGGCATGGTGTTATCCCTGGCAAAAGGCAGAAGGGAGTGTTTGGCAGTGAGAGGCAGGGGCTGGCAGTCAGGACTGATCCAGCCCTCTAAAATAATGATGTGATTATCCCATTTACCCAGTGCTGAGGAGGGGGTCCCTGTGAGTACCCTGGGGGGAATTTTAGGCTCGTGAGGTCACAGGGTGATATAGGTCAAAAGGGGCCTCGGCGTCAGTGAGGAGGGAAGACAAGGGTTTACCCAGCTGAGTCCTGCAATTCTCTGAGGATGGGGACAGCCCAGCCTCTCTGGGTGAATGTCACACTGCTCCTGACCACCTGCTTCACTGTGATTTTGGATGTGTGAAATGAAGAACCTGACACCCTCCTGGCATATACTCCCCTCCCTATTGCGAGTGCAACCTTGTGCCTGCTTGAAACAGCCTGCTGGTGAAAACAATACAACCCCTACTTCCTAAATCTGCCCTGCGGTGTGTAAAGAAGGGCAGGGCTGTGCCCTCATGGTATGGCTTGGTAGCACTGACACACGTTTGGTCAGTGCCCATATGGCGTGGCCCAGACACTCTTGCTTTGGAAGGGTTGTAAGAGGGATGCGAACAGGGTCTACAGCACACTACCTGCTGAATGACTCCTCTGGAGCTTGTCCAGAGCATCCCTTATCATCCCATTATGCTTCATCCCAAAGAGGCCTGCCTGCAATGATGGAGTTCAGCAGCACTCATTATAATTGTGACTTGCATGACCCTTGATGCCCAGTGCTGGAAGACAAAGCAGCCCTTGCTCCCTGATGCCCACTGGCGAGCCACCACTAGGAACTGTATGCACATGGGGTCTGGATCTATCCCCTGCAGTCACAGAGGACGCAGCTGCTCTCAGGCCTCTCCAGCAGCCACAGTGAAAGCCCCTGTCTGCTCTTCACACCACCATGAAAGCCGAACTGAGTTTCATCTTCCCGTCCCCAGGAGGAGATGGCTGGGCTGGGGACACCGCATTTCCGACCACGGGCAGTGCAGGCTAGCAACCCGGGTAGGCAGCCGAGCTCAGAAATCTGTTCTAAAAGCCATGTTAATTAACATGACGCTAAGCTCCACAGTCTCCTTATTCTAGGCAAGGACTGTCAGGTTTCAAAACGCATCAGCTATGACACATGCTACGTGCCAGACCAGTCCAGGACTAACTGAAGCATTGGCATGGGTGACTGTCCTCATGCACCCCAGGGACAAAGTCATCCTGACCCTGTTTCAGCTCTGCAGGTGTGGCACATCCCTGTACCCACAGCTGGGCACGGGCACCATCTCCCTGCAGCCCAGCCAGGGTCACCATCCCTGTCCTTCCATCAGTGGACACGTCACCCTGGATATCCGCAAACCCTTAAATCTAACAGGAGCCATGCAAAGCACCGCTCTAATATCTGAATGAAGTGGTTGATGCTGGGTATGGCGAGGAAGAGGAGGGCACAGAGCCCCGGGCGAGGTGCGGGATGCAGCCGGTGTCAGTGCCTCGCGCGGGGGCTTGCCCTGCCAAATCTGCAGGGCCATCCTCCCCCACGCACAGGCTTTCCCATAGAGACCCATGTGTGCAAACAAACACATGCCAGCTAGGCACTTTTGGAAACTGTTGAGAGACTCTTTGCAAGCACAGGGCTCAGCACACACTGTCCTTTTCTTTCCCCCCCTTTTTTTTTTTTTTTTTTTTTTTGACAGACCCTTGGGAATAATTAAACTTGCCCATGCAGGCAGGAGGGCCAGGCTGGCTGCCTGCCTGGTAGACAGAGGGGCTCCAAGCCCTAAAGACATGTCCCTGCTGTGGCTGCCTCCCTCATACCCCCGGTGCTGCGCAAGGACTTGGCCATATGGAAAAATACCATGAAAAAAATAGCCCCACTTGCCAACTTGCAACCAAGAGAGGGGAAACCCAGGCACCCCTACTCCTGCAAAGGCAGCAGCACAATCTGACTGCATCCTGCCCTGGGTAAACCCACCTGCCCCGGGATGCCCAGCCAGTGTTAGCACCCATGCGTCACCCCTCTGCTGGACAAGGGGCCTTTCTCAGCCTTGATCTCCTTGCTCTCCGCATTGCTCTCATGGTAAGGATGTGGTCCCACTGCACCCACAGCCTGGATCACCCTGCGGATACCCTTCTTTCTGCTTTTGCATAGTATTGAAAGCAACAATATAATTTACTACCTGCTTTCGTGCCTAGATCCCCCTCACTGATGCTGGCGGGTGGCTATATTTCCCCAGACAAGGGGCTGCCAGCACTGCAGCCGGCAGCAGCCTGAGTGAGCAGTGGGTATTGCATTCACCCCCCCAGGTTTTGAGATACTTGTGAGTTACAGCCTCTCCCCCTGACTCCAACCTGACCGACCAGCGGCTCTGATGGATGTTTCTGACCTGCTCTGGCCTGTTCTCAGCAAACAAATGATGTTGTTCAGGTGTTTAGTGATGCCTCAATAAACATCCCAGCTATAGCTGCTCCCTCTCCAGACTGATTATTCTTAGCTTGGTGTAATTACCATGTTACAATGTTAAAAATTCATAAATGTTTGGGTGACATTGGGTTTTGTGAACACCCAGATCGAAGCACAAACGGGCTGCGCCTTACCCGAAGTCCCAAAGCACAGGGGCTCGTATAAAGGTGGTATAAACCCAGGCTGGTCTAGGTCCAATGTTTGCTTGGCTCCAGGTCAGATTCATTCCTGAAGTCAAACTGATGAACTTGCAGCCTTCAGGTACATTTGCACGGAATGAACATAGACATATCTATGCCTTAACAGAGCCATAATTTCTGCCTGAATGCTTTATTATTTGAAAATCATAAATAAGGTGAAGTGAAAAGGACAAGCCCCTTTAATCTATGAGTGGTGTGCTAAATGATGGTGGTAAATCTCTGCTGGCTTAGTGGCAGATATAGCTGATTTGCACTCCCAAAATGGCAGTGATTTTATCCCACAAACCACACTGAAGGTGTGGAGATCAGCTTTTTGAGAAAAAACCCCAAACTACTCCTGACCAGGTTTGGATGGGAATTGCCAGCAAGGCACTGCAAAAGGAGTGGGTGTATTTTGCCATTCCAATGAAGGAAATGCCCACCTGCGCCGGCCGTGAACTTTGTCAGTCTCTCTTCTTATCTCTTTCTCTGCATTTCTTATCATACCTGATCTATTTCTTGCTCTACTTTGCACACTTTTCTAGCCTGGTATATGAGGCTGTCTCAAGGCCAGTGTGTTCAGGTGTCCCTGAAAAAGCTCCCACCCCTTGCAGCGTGGAGACTGTCTATGCCAAGAGCCCTAAGGGCAGCCTGACTCCCCTCCAACATGGAGATGCCTGAAAGTTATTTCAATGAGGTTTTATACAGCGACGTGCAATCTTGAAACCCACATGTCTAGCAGGATGCTCACACTGCTGCCCGAGCGCAGTCATTGCTTGAAACCATCCATCTTGTGTGTGTACGTGTGTGTGTCTAAGCAAAGGGTGGTCTACAGGCTGATGGGGGGCTGTTTTTCCAATCTGGATTTCAATCGTGGTCAGGGTGGGATAAAAATCAACAAATGCATACAGGTTCAAGCAGAAATATCCTTCCTGTTTTGGAGGCTAGTGCTTATCATTTGGTGGAGAGCACACCTTGCAAACAGCATTTTAGTGTGGTTTATTTGCAAAGCACCTTGGAGTAGTTTTACATGAAAAGTGCTATATTGAATTTGCTCATGATGTTGCATTATTTTGCACAACCTGCAAATTGCTGCTGATCTGTTTGTCTCTGATGTGCACATACACTAAAAGTTTAATTCATACACAGCCTGCCCCCCTGAGAGTTTCAATGCTGGGGAAAGCAGGGAGACCTCTGGGAACTGTCAGTCAAAAAAAGATCTGAAAAGGTTTTTCCCTTCTGTCCATCTCTTAATGGCTCTGGCTGAGATGTCTGAGCTGAGGAAAACTCTACCCCTGCAGCTTCTACTTGGAAAGAGCAGAAAAATCCAGCTCAATCTCCTTAGAAAAAAAGAATTTCATGTTATTCAGAAAGAATTCCTGTCCTCCCTTCAGTCCCACTGGAGTTTTCTGTAAGGCAATCAATGAGTAATAACCAAGAAAAGACTTTACAAAAACGTCCCTTGTTGTTGTCATATTTGCCACATTGTGCATCCCAACCTCAAATCAGGTGACCTAAGAAGCTGAGGAAAAAGAGAGAAGAATGAAGTAAAATTGCTAACTCTGATGAGGATGGTCATGCACTCGCCTTCAATCATGTTCCCTGCGGGGGGGCTGCTGGGGCCGTGCTTTGTGGGGTGTAGCACCAGAGTGTCTCTGTTAGAAACCCCAGTCACCAGCGCAGCACAGGGACCGTCAGCACTGTGGTCCCTCACTGTATTTTGTTTCACAAATTTGCTCCCAGATTTGGGGATTTCTGTTTCCAGCTACTTCGTAAAAACATCTCAAACTCTCGCATAGAGCCGGCGGCTCAGACGTTTTGAAACTGTTTGTAAGTGACATTATTTCCTGGGTACCTGACTTATAGGTAAAATTAAAGACTGGTAAATCTGAGAAAATCTTAAATTAAGGTACCAAAATGTGCCTGAAAACATTTGTGACTGCCGTTTTTCAAATGTAATAATGGAAGTCCTGTTAAAGCAAGGATGAAAAATTGGTCCTATGTCAATAACCTATATGAATGATGCTAGAGAAAACTGGCAAGTCATCAAAAGACCCTGTTCTCTATTTAATTCTCTTCCCAGCTCATTATGGATTATCACGTTTTGTCTAGTTAGTGGCATGATTATGGAAATAGAAAAACTATTCCTCTTTGCTTCTTATCTAAAAGATGAATGAGGCACATATAATTGGCTTAAGTTATCATTTAGAAGTGAGCTCTGGTGGTGCAGTTTTTTTGGGGTTTTTTGGGGTTTTTTTTTTTTTTTGACCTCGACTTGGAGTCCTGAGACATGGTAAACTGCTGGTGTGCTCCTCCGGTTGTTTTCTGTTGCCAGCGCCCACATGCTTAGCCAAAAGCAATATGCCTATTAAAGGCTGAAGTATTTTTTTCCAGAAAGATCAGTCACAAATAACCCAGCAGGCTGAGATGATCACCAGGGCATAAATCACCACCAATACAAATGACAGCTGAATAGCCTGAGCACACCCAGGGAGCTGCATCCACCCTCAACTCTGATGCAGACCTCATCCCACCACCCTCCTTCCACCCGAGCAGCAGCCGCACCTATGGTTTGTGCTATCCCAGAAATACGGTAACAAGCTCCAGGCAACCTGGACTCCCATCTCCTGGAGTGTGCTGGAAAAGGATGGAGGATTTTGAAATCAACATTTTTTTTTTAATGAAAATGGCAAAGGTAGGGGAGGTGACATCACCAGAAAGGGCTTTTCTTTGCCCAAATCAAGCTCTGAAGTGTTGGAGATGCTTTAAAACAAGAACTTTCCATTGGGATGCTGAGCCCTGCTTACAGCTGCGTCAGCTCATGCAGACCACTCAGTTTGCATGTGTTTGGGCCCACAATACCTGTGTTTTTGTGCTTAAAAGTGCCTGCCAAAAAGGCCAGAAGCCATGAAGATGGGGTCATCAGTCCTGTTTTGGTTGCCAGTGTGTTTCCTCAGGCCTCAGAAGACACTGGCCAATGATGTTAGCTGGAAACCACAAAATGTTGGGAAAAGCCCCAGCAATTTGCAAAGAGGCTTTTTTCCCTCCTGTGTTCTCTTATATCTTTACTCAAACAGAAAATAGCATCTGAGAAAAAAGAGGAAAGCATATTGGTTCATCTTGATTTTCACAGTGGAAAAAAAGAGCAGCGGGAAAGAAACAGGTTGCTTTCCCTCTGGTTTATATTATTGGAGCTTAATTCTTCTCTAAGTATTTTGCTCAAAGCCTACTTTTAAGAACTCCAAAATAATAATTTCTGGAATTCCATTTTTTACACGCAAAGCATCATTGACAACACTTTTTTTTTTCTGCTTCCCTTGGCAGTCAGTCAGAGCAGCAAAAATTGATGGACCTTGACGATTCAGAGGACAAAGACGGCCTGAGAGGACATAAAACTGTCTGGGCAGCAACTCTCTTGGTCCAAATTGCTTCTGTTGTATTCCTCTGTTGCCTGACAATACGCTTTCAAGAAAACACAAAATGCTATTCTCTTTGTGCAAAAGTCTTGCGTAGGTTCACTAAAATAAGAAAAAGACCCCAAAGGAAGCAGAAAAAAACCCCAGAAAATTCACAGAACTTTTCTCTCTAAATTACCTCTGTGGTGAAAAATATCACAGAAGACTTAATATTCCAAAAATATCAGCCAGCTCTGTGAGCTGTAGACCCAAGTGAGATCAGGATCAGGCCTAATTTGCTCATGATTATGTTAAATTCATAAAAATAATTTGCCACTTTTCTGGAACCAACCCCCAAATTGTACTTTTAATATCTAGAAATATGCTGGTGAACAATCCATTATATTGTCCTCCCACAATTATTATTTTTCAAAATGACAAGGAGATGACAGGAGACTGTGGCTCCAGGTTGTGAATGAGCAGCGGGAACAGATGGGTTTGCAAGAAGCAGTAATCCTGCTCTCCTGCTAAAGACGCTACAAACAGGAACCCCCTACTAACATGCCCCGAAAATATAGATCAGTGGAATTGTCCCCAAACAGAGGATTTCACAACAGTTTCCAGGAAGCATCAACATCTATGTAATAAGGAAATGGAGCTGCAGATGCTAAAGTACTTGCTGCACTTTTTTTTTAATACAGGGATGGCTTCAATTATCCCACTGTCATGTTCTAAATAAGGTTGATTAATCAAGGTTTAAGATAACAGAAGGAGTTTTCAATGCCATTAATGTGTCTCATGGGATTCGCCCTTCTTTTGGGTAATGGGAAGCTTCTGGTTGTGAAGATGTACATAATAAGGATTTATAGCACGGTAATGTGCAGTGTTTTTCATAAGGGACACTATGAAAACATGGGAACTTGACAGCAAATACTATTTCAATTATTTAGTTGCTTACTGGCATGCGGGGATGGGGCTGTCTCTGGTGCTTCACCTCCACCTCAGCCTTTTGCTTTCTGCCTTTATTTCCCAGCAGTGTTGGTGTTTCTGCTCACATGTGTACGTATCCCCTTCTTCTTGCCAAACAACTATGTCAAAAAGAGGGGGAAAGTTATATAAGGGGCTCTTTGCCGTTCCCAAATTTTCCAGCAATTTTACAGGACCACAGGTGGACCTCACATACTCCTCTATGGGAAGCGCCCCGAGTGAAGTTTGGGCTGCAGTGGGGAAAAGAGCAGCCTAGACAATCATGATCTCAATGTGAATTTTCATAAAGGGTTTTTCCCATAGCCCTGCTGGGGTCTTTGAAGGAAATCTGAGCAGAAAGGGCTGGTATGAAACCTATGAGAAGTTTTGGAGAAAACCTTAATGAATCAACAGTTGAGTTCTCCATCTCCTTTCTAACCAGCTAAAGTCAGGAGAAGTTTCTCCATTTTTCTCCATCTGCGTCTGTCTTCTGGGCAATTTCACAAGCAATTTGTCATCTCGTACTCTGGGCTGTGCAACGTCCTTGTTCATTATAATTTTTCTATTATTTTTCTCTGCTGCAGCAGTTTTCTGGACCCTCAAGTACAAATGTAAGACCCTGCAGTGGTCAGCTCTTAAACCAGGATGGTGCGAGCTGTGCCACTGCTCACCCCTCAGCACCAGGCCAGCCTGCCAGACCATGGAAACGCGCTTAGCAATACCATAACCCCATCCTGGCGATGTGAGACAAAATAAACACAAAAACTAACTGTCAACCGGACTCAAATAAAATATGTGCAGTGAAAAGTGCAAGGATGACTCAAGCACTGCAGCCAGGCACTCCCTGGCGTCTGGCGGCATCCCAGCGATGTTTTTCTTGCTCTGACTGCCATTGCCACATCCTGGCTGATATATTGTGTTTATAATTTTGACAGGTTATGATGTAAAGAAGGCCACTTTGTCAGCTGGGGAGGGCTCAGGGCTGAGAGAGCCTGGCTGACCTTTTAATTAGGCTCCAGTCTTTCTCCTGCCTCTTCCCACAGACTCCCCTCCTCCTGCCACTGCGGAGCAAGTGCCAGAACACTTGTCCCAGATCCCGCAGCATCCTCGTGCCCCTTCTTCACACTTTGTTTTTAAGACCATGATGGGGGGTGAGTGCTCAGTCCCTTCATATGGAAAATACACACCCTGCAGCTCCAAATAACTCTTTTAAAAAAAAATATACTCATCCTCTGCAACGGTATTACATGCTGCTGGGACACATGGGTACGGTTTCCCATTGGGAAAGGACATGTTGGGAAGAAGGTGAGGTCAGACCCTGACCACAGGGAGGACAGCCTCTGAGCCCCCCCAGGCACCGCATCCTGCATGGAGTGGGGAGGGGCTGGGTGGGCAGCCCTGAGCAGTAACCGCTGCAGCCACGGGCAGTGAGCCATGGCTGGGGTAGCAGTGGTGTTATCCTGTTAAATGGGAGTTTTATCCTTAGTGAGAACCGAATTATTTCCTTCAGCAGGCGCAGAGTTAGATTGCTGCTTTTGAAAAATGTAGCCTGAATAAATACTGTATGCATCCCAGATGAGGTTTTCTCCTCACTATATTCTCTAATTTCCTCCATACAGGAGAAATACTCCTATTTGTTGCTCTCCCTCATTATGCATTTGCTAATAGGGCTTTCAAGCCCAAAGGCCTTCACTTTGAATAGAAACGCAGCTTCTGGTGTTTCCCCTATTTAAGCAAGGCAAGCAAGGCGACGGGAGAATGCATTGCTTCATCTCTGACCTATTTCTATGCTCAGCACATTTCCCCCCACCCCTAGACATGGGAAACTGTCCCAAACCCCGGGGCTGCTTTCTGCTCCCAGTTCTCTCGAATGTGCCTCGCGTCAGGGCTGGCTTGCAGCCGGCACAGCAGACCCTCCCGGGGGGCAGCAGCACAGGCTGGCTCTTTCCTCTGTGTTTCTGCCTCTTTAGGGTAAGTTTTGCTCCCTGTGAACCGTAAGAAAAAAGTCATTTATCAGCGAGGGTTCTCCATACATATTTAACACCGAAGCTCAGGAGCAGACACGTAAGGCAATTACATGTGTGTTTTTCACTCCTAATTAGGCTGCACTCTGTAATTGTGAGATGCATTTGTGACCCTTTTTTTTTCATTAAAGAAATAACCCCTTTTTTTAGTAGGGCTGAGCTAAACCCCAAGTGGAAAGGTGAGGGAAGGAGGAATAATTAACGATGATGAAGATGCTGCCTGCCAGGGGAGCACTGCTGCATCTCCCATTCAAGCGTAGCCCTCCGGCGCTGGAGCCCTGTCCGTGGTGGTCCTGGGACTGGAGACCCGGTGGCCGGGGCCGGGTTGTCCCCGACATGTGGAGGATTAAGGGACTGAAACACCAGCGGCAGTTGTCACTGCAGCACACGGGTGCATTTAGCTTCACGGACTCTAGTGACACTGACAGGTGTTAAATGTATAACAGAGGTCTGTGGGGATGGACATTCCATTAAGAGTATTATTATTCTTAGAATCATAGAATCATTTAGGTTGGAAAAGACCTTTAAGATCATCAAATCCAACTGTTAATTTAATATTAATTAATTAATATTAATTAATATTTATTTATGTGATGGTAGGGCCTCGGAAGGGTTGAGCTGTGCATTGAAAAGAGGAGTCTGATGACAACCAAGCTCTCCAGCAGGACCAAACGTTTAGGAGAACCAGATACCTGGTTTGGAGAGATGGGACAGCTAAGTATCTGGGGTTTGGGTGAAATCTTGTCTGGACTTGAAGCAGCATTTGTGGCCATGAGGAGCAGGCAGTACAGTGGGTGTTATGGGCTCTTGCAGCTTTGACAAGGCTCCAGCTGGGGCAGCTCTGAAATCCAGAACAGCAACTCATGGAGCAGAATAAAATATTTAAAAGAGGAGTTTTATACAATTTTAAGGCAGCTCATTTTCCTTCTGCCCAGCATGGGCAGCCTGGTGCCTCTGCACTGCCCAGCGCTGGCTTGGCAGGCACACAGAGCATGCAGGAGCAGACGGGTGACATCAGCAACGTCACGCGTGGACACTACATGCCACCACAGCAGCGTGCAGCTCCCTCTGCCCGGCCGGGTGCAGATGGATTTCATCGCACAGCAGCATAACAAAGGCACCTCTTGGGAGCTGAGCCAGTCTGTGCTGGGGGGTGTTATTTAGGATGGGGAGGTGCAGGGGGGTGACACATCTTTATTATGCCTCGTAAAAATAAAGTCAGGAGAGATAAAAACAACACTTGTATTTGAAAAGAGGGGGGAATAAGCCAGATAAAAGATATGAATTTTTTCTCCAAGACAGACTACTAAATAGGCTCTTCTTGTTCACTGAGGTTCAGTAATGCAAGTTGACAGGATATTAAGGTTATTTCAGGTTCTTCTGTCTCCCAGGGTCATAAGCCTTCTGCTATGCATGTTAATCCATCTTAGCATTCCTCCGAGTAGCTACATAAGTAGGGCAATCAGTTTAGTATGTACTCTTTCCATTTACAGCCTGGTTGGGAGGAGAAACCTACTAATTAACAGAATACGCCTAGAAAAGCAGGAGAGATTTTAATATTGCAGAGACACTGAACAACGTTCTACAATTAAGGAAAGTTTAAACCTTCCCCAGAAATATTTCAGGGGTGAGAGGAGGAGGTGATCCGTAAGAAAAGGAACCAAGAGGCATTTATTCCACAGCCCTTCCCTCTGCCCGTCTTCCCCCGGACAGTGGGGTGATGCCATGCACAACTGGTGAACCGCGTCTCTGTACGACTGAAGAGAAAACAAGAGCTTGAGTCTCATTGCATCTTCCCGCAAGCGCAGGCTTCTCTCCTGAATAACAGCTGAACAGTTCCTCTCTGTGCTGCCTGGAGGATGCTGGTGCTTCCTGCATCCTGCATCATGCCATGGGCTGGTTAACCCCCCTCATGCCGTGGTAGTGTCTGACCAAACCGTGCATCCCCAGCCCTTGGTGCGCTACACACCTGAACATATTCATCTTTTTTGCACCCCACTAGCTTTCAAGCAGATACTATGATGACTTCAGTGAATAACGTTAAAAATAATAGCGCTCCACTGTACTGCCTGCTCCTCATGGCCACAAATAGCTGATGTGTTGAAAAGCCGAATAACCACCCTGAAGTTCTCCACTCTCTCACCTTGTTCAGTGTGACTCACTCCAAGTTCCCAAGTGCTTTCCAAGTAGTGGCACTTGTTCTGGGGAGCACCAGAGCTCAGAGCAGAGGGTGAGCAGGGGTGGGGGTACCTCTGCTCCCCATTTCTCAGCTGCTGCAGCGACCGGCCTGCTGAGACTAAAGGTACTAGCATTCAATTAAAATTAATTAGTAAAAATAATTGCCAAAGTATCTAAATATTGTGCTTTGAGCTGGCCTTTAACAAAATGTTTTCAGATTTCTATTTCCTGTTTTTGTTTCTGCAAGAAAGCAAAAATATTTGCCCTGGTTTCTGGTTTAGCCAGAGATTTTAAGCAGGTAGCTGCTCAGATACTTCTGTAACACTTCCATGAGCAATGGGAACGCACTTCTGCTCTGCAGCTGGGAGATGGGGTTTTGCTTAACCCTGGATAATCTGTAGTTTCTACAGAGACCAGTTGCATGTGAAAAAAACAGATGCAGGGTATTTGAAAGGCTGACACACACAGTAAGTTAAGTAATTTTGCTTTTTAGGATGGGATTTTTTTTTTCTGAAAGACAGAAGGAGACATTTCAAAGCTAATACCCCACACCTGACAAAATACCCGCTCTAGATCTACAGCCTGCAGAGGTCGATGGGATAACCCCGCTGGCTGTAATGGATCAGGTCCTGATGTGTGAACATCTTGCCACAACTACAAGGTGTGATAGCTTTCCCAAACCATTTGTTGACAGAGATATTACAGGTACATTTTGTCTCATGGGCAATAGCTTCCCTAAGGACAAGGAAGAATCGGGAAGAAGGTGCTAACTGGGTGCAAAAATCTCCATAACCACCAAAATCAGTGGTGGCATGAGGTTGCTCCTGGCTGTCCCCAGCACAGCACAGCCACAGACTGCCTGAGCCCAGGAAGGTTTTGTTCCTGGATAGATGATGAAGAATCATAAAATTTTCTACATCTTCACTGGTAAAAGCTAGAATATAGCACAGGCTGTGTAATACACCAGAGAGGGCAGGTGGAAATTTGATAAGTGTATTTACAGGTAAGAAGTGAGATATTTTCATTAGTTAGTGAGATGAAAACATCTCTCTCATCTGTTGCCAGCCTCAAGTTAGGTATCCCAGACTGTAACCTCACCCTGCAAAGTGCTGTGGCTCCACCGGCACTGGGGCTGACACCGCAGAGCTGACGTCAGCTGGTGACCTTGCTCAAGTCATTACAGAGAAAACATCTTTAGGAAAAAATGAAATAAAATATATTATGGTGCAACTGCTGAGTGAAGTAAGTAGTATTTTTACTTAAAGGTGAAATATCTGAAATTCAGACACTGAGTATATATGAGGTGCTAGGCAACCTAAATATCCAAATGATGTAACTCTGCCTTCCTGGGGAAGACCAGGTATATCTGCTCTCCACCAGATCTTTCCTGAGGTTTTCTGAACTGATCAGAACAGGCTCTGCTACCAGAGGATGGTCCCATCCCACTTCAAACACACAGAGCGGGACATCTCATTGTGCCATCCACCCGGCTGGCTGGCCAGGTTGAGTTTGCAGCAGACACTTGCTGACTGTCACTAATCAGCACTCAGGCAGAAAGACTGGAAAATACAGATAGTCTTACTTAGGAAAGCCTGGTTAATATTTCATCTCCTTTTCTATTCTGGGGAAGCTAAATGAAACAAAATTATTTATAAATTATGGCTTTATCTCGTTTTATTAACAAGATATAATGAATCTGTGAATTTGTGGGATAACTCCACTGATTACAAACTGATGAGCGAAGGACGAGTTGGTCTCAAAAAACAAAATGCCATTCAGCCAATGGCGTAAGTAAAACAATAGATGATTGCACATTTAGAACAATCAATAAGGTGGTTGGTTACACAAAATATTACATAATCCAAGATTAATTAGGGATGGCAAATTCTCCAAAAGGATAAAACATAGGACAACTATAAAATCTAAATGAGATTCAAGTTAACAACTTGCAAGAGGAGCTGTTAGCACTTGGTGCTCCAGCATCCCATGTGGTTCCAATCAAAGATCACAGCAACAATCTGAGCATCTCCAAGATGGATGTGTGTATCATGTGATACACTAAAAAAATTATCAGTGTCTCTCAGGAGGTAGAAGGCAAAGAGAAAGCCAAGGAAGCAGGACCCTGCCCGAGTGATGGAGCTTTGTTTTTCTTGCAGCAGAACCATGTGTTGGGGTTGCACATGCCTGCAGCCGCCTGCCGCCAGCAGCAGCCTCGGCAGAGCTTGGAAGCTGAACAGCACCAGGAAAAACCTCCAAGGTTATTTCAAGTGCTGGAAATCTCCCTTTAGGATCTGAAGGAGGTCGGGAGGTCCCACATCCAGCATTGCTCACTGCTCTGCTAGAGGGGCACCTGGACACAGCCAAATGGGGCGCTTCCAGCCCCTAAATCTCCTCCCTGCTCAGAGCACCAGGAAAGGAAGGGTCCCTGCAGCCCTGTGGCTTCTATCAGTCTTTCATCGTGGAAGTACAAGGCAAAAGCTCATATGCTTCAGCCTCCTCCCTCACTATGCGTCAGCTGAGTCATTGTAACAGCGTGTGTTTTCAATCTCATCAAGGAGGGCTGAAATATTATAGTTTAAAGCTCATCCCTGGAGGTTTAAAGCGATTGCACAGTTTCAGCTGGCCAACAGCTCCCTATGGATGTCCCACTGCCCGGCTGATGGGTGTGACCTGAGGGATTGCTCCATGAACTCAGCTTGTCCTGCCTCGTTACCACCTGATTTCTTCACCAACCATTTTTATTATTTTTTTTTTTCAGTCTAGGTAGAGAAATCACATAACTTTTTACATCAGGTGAATTGGAATGTTGCTATACAAAAGGCTTTGAGAGTTTATGTCCTTGGCTGCTGCTTTGAGGCATGTGGAGGTGCTGGTGCAAACTGGCATTTTCCTTAGCAGCAAACTGGTCTGTCCTCAGGGAGCCTAAACTCACCTGAAATGCTGCGGCTGATCTGACGTGCAGCTCCAAATGTATGTCATTACATCTCAACAGAGAATGAGATACCATCATATTACGAGTAGTAAATCACTTTAGATTAGCACAGTTTAAAGCCAGGTTGTGATGTTCTCATTTTATTGGGAGTACCACCCCCTTTTAAACCAGTATCACCATTTCAGCTATATCACTCAAGAAACCAAGTGCATCAGCCTGACCTGGCCAGGAACCCCCAGCCCCATGCGTGGGACATTGCAGTCTAGCAGCCTGCACAGCTTGCATAGCGGATTATTCCCGGAGCCTTTTTCTCCCCAAAACTTCAAATTCATATCCTCCCTGCAGCAGCGAGTGGTGTGAACCCCCCCATCCCCCTGCAGCCCCCCCATCCCCCCGCAGCCTGTGAGCTGGCATCCCCGACTGTCTGTCCCAGATGCTGTAACTATAATGTGGGTGGCCAGGCTTCTCGCACCAGAGATCTGATTTAAATCATCTAGGGCTTGCATGTGCATCTATTTATTTTAATGCTGTGAAGCTTATTCATTCTCTAGACAGTATGCAAAGGCTAAGGGCCAAAATCTATGCTGATGTATAGCTTTTGCCATCAGATTTATAATTTAGTGCAAAGGGGTTGGAGAAGTGTAAGTCAGGGCACACGTCTGTGAAGAATCTGCACCATGCTCCCATCCACACTGCATTTAATTTACAAAGTAGATTAAAATCATGGAACATGTTTGACCTCATTTTGTTTGGTTTGCCTGCAAGATTTAGTCTTTGTTTCATCTTTTTGCTCCTGGGGATCGCATGGCCAAAGGGAGATTCGTAAGAGGAGCAGAGCCCGCAGTTTCTGTCCTTTTGTTGAAAGAGGCAATCATGTGAAATGGGAATTAAACTGTTTTCTCAGCATAGCCAGATCAAAGTCAAACTGAAGGAGATGCCAGCTCTTCTCATTGATTTCAGCTTTGCTCCCCTGAGCCCGGCAGTGCAAGAAGGTCACATACGCAAGAAACTGGTGCATCAGACCAGAATTTCTGGAGCCAGTGTTCTTGCAGCTGGGTCCTGCAGGACACCCTCTCTGTTCAGCTTTTGCTTGGGTTTATCACCATTTTCCCAGGGAAACTGAATCCAGCATGCAGTGAGCTCCAGGTGTGTTGCTGCAGATGCAGCCATGCCTCTGTCTGCGAACAGCCCTTCAAACACAGGGGGAGGTGGGGGCTCCTCACACCCTGTGCTAGCCACATGCACGTAAATCATTTATGCTGTCACAGCAATTAGCTGCCATAATGCAGAAGAGGAGCTCAAAGTGGGACAGCTCTTCTCCAGGTTTTCTGCTTACTTGTTCACCAAGGACATGCCCCGGTTCCTTGTCACCACCTGGTCACACCCTGACCCTCCAGTCTCATGCCTGCAGCAGATGGACTCAGTTTTTTCTGGTGCAGGGCAGATTTAAGGTTACTAATTGGCCTTTCCCTTCTCCAGCCGCTATTTCTAATGCTTAAAAGCGCTGGGAAGGCTGGGGCCTCTTTAAGCACTAGCATTTCTTTGAGGGCATGGCTGCCACCAACATGCCGGCAGGATGGCATGCAGCCCCCTGGGGGAGCACACAGATGCTCCCAGAGCTCAGGGTAAAGCTGTCTGGGTCATTTTGATAGCCCAGGACTTTTTTAGCATAAACCAAATAAAGGATGCAAAATTGACCGAAGGACAGTGAGGTATAAGCTAGAGCAGTCCCAGGATGGCCTTAACCCACGTGCCAGCCTGGGCAGGGCAGTGCTCCACGGCAGCCCCTGTCCCCTGGGGCTCCTGCTGGGTAATGCTGTGCTGACCACCATATTCTGAACTCTCCCTGAATGGCATTAATTCTCCTCTTTACATACATCTTAATTTTTTACAGTCTTGGGACAAAAATCATCGTCCCAAATAAGCTTTTATGTCTGGTTGTGGTGGTTGGTGAAACATGCTTCAAAACATTTACTGTGCTGGAGAGCTCTATGTGAAGGATGCTCTAACTATCCTTGCCACTAGTTAAAAAGCTTCCAAGTGCGAGAGTAAATTCACACACACAAAATCAGTTTTTCAGATACAGTAGGGAACCCATTAAGCTTTGTGGAGTTATGCAAGCTGATACAAATGCCTTATTAATTAGAAAATCAATCATACTGTCCAGCTGATTGATGTTAATCCTAGACAGAAAGGGAGAACAATAGTATAATCAAGACTAGATCATTTCTTCCCATTAGAGGGAAAGGGACGAGACTGCATTTCAAAGTGATTCTGCTGTAATGAGCTGCAAGGATATATACGCCATTGGTAAGGGCTCTTTTAAGATGTGGCACAATATTTTGATCAATAATACTCAAATTCATTCTGGATCCTGAATCTAAGGAAATTTTATACAAAGATTAAAGGAAATTATAATACGATCAGAGGCGATTGCAGAAGAGGAGAGTTGTAATTATCCAAGGGGCAGCATTAGTAATTAGGAAAGAGCCCAAACCCTGTGAAATCTGAAGACAGAAAGAATACGCTAAGGATGCTGAAAGTGTTTCATGGCATCCAGCTAATGCCTCAAAACTATAACCTAATCTATGTTTTTAAAAATTGATAACAGTTCAAAAGCCTAATGTTAGGCAATCAGAGAATGATAATTAAATTATTAAATTAAAGGACCCAACTGATTCTTCACCTGTTCCACATTAGTTGCAGTCAGCCCTGCCAGCTTGAGGACTAGTAGCAAATAGTCCTAGCAGCCATATTCATGCCATCCCAAAGCAGTGTGGATAGCCAGAACCTTTTGAAAAATACATGCAAGAATCACGCTAAATGACTGGAAGATGACTGGAATAGTCTTTCCAACAAGAGTCAGGCTCTGCTAGAAGAAAATAGCTCATTACTGTGCAAACGCATGTTGTCTTGGTTTCAGGCTAATTGTTGTATAGCATATCCTATATAATATAAGACAAGGCCCCAAGGCTTTTAAGCCCAGTAAAATGCAAATTACCCCACACTAACAGAGCTGAAGGCTCTATGCAACTTCAATCAAGAGGGGGGTGCAATGTATTTGTGAGACAAATGAGCAGGGCAGTTTTATTGGAAAGAGAGTTCTCCAGTATGCAACCCGAGTAATAGTCTAGAACATGGGTAAGCAAATGTTCACCTTGACCACCAAAGTCTTAGGAATATTCACACTTGCAAAACCCACCATAATCATTCTATGCCAATGGTATTTAGCACTTCCATAACAGCTCCGGGAAGTGCTCCCTGCGCCAGTGGCTCTTCCCTTTCTTTCCCATCTTTATCAGTTTGTCGTTCTGGTTCCAGCTGCGATAGAGTTAATTTTGTTCTTAGTAGCTGGTGCAGTGCTGTGCTTTGAATTTAGTGGGAGAACAATGTTGATAACAGTTGTATAGGAGCATGCTGAAAATTCAGCAAGGATTTGATCCCCTCCGTGCTAGAAACACAATGGTATTCCTGCCTTGAAGAATGACCACTTTAAATAGACACAGCGGACACTAGGCTGATATACACTAATACCAGAGGCTGGGATTTGCTAGATCAAGGGCCCGTGGTAACCTGAAGTGCTGGTTTCTAAAGCAGGGTGTTCCAGCCCATGGTCAGTACATGGGACCCACCTCTGGGCTGGCCAGAACAATCTGCAAAGCTTCTGACCCACTGGGCCATTTGGGCTGCTGGCCTTTGACGATGGTTGACCTGTCTGCCTAGAGGTGCAAGTGTCCCTCCAAAACATTTAAGGAGTTTGGAGGTGAAAAAGTCCTCCTCTCAGTGTGAGGAGTAGGCACTGAGGGAAGGAGAAGATGTGTGAGGTGAACCACTGAAAGAGAATGGAAGAACCAAAAATTAGGACCATACAGTCAGGCTTCTGGCTGATGCAAATCTGAGTGATTCACAACCAGAAAGCCAGCTGATTTGGGGAGAAAAGGCACTGGAAATGCCTGATAGATAATGTGGGAAACTGGCTCATCAGGTTGTTACTTTTCCATGGCAAGCCCTGGTGAGTGCTCTGAAAGAGTTTTACAAAGGCCCCAGGAGACACAGAAGTTTTGCAACGGTTCCTGCTGGCTGTTACGGTCTTGCCTCATTTAGTTTCAGTATGAGTCGGCGTTCCACGTGTCCTGGGATCAAACACAGAGTGGATCTCCATGCTGTTTCATGTACTATGCACACTGCAGCTGAGACATTTCCAGTTTCATAACTCAGGAATTCAGAAATAGATATAAATTTACACATTCTGCCACAAACAGATGGTGTCTTTGGCTGGCTTTCGCTGCATTCCTCGAAGGTAGCATTGGGTTGCAGAAGTCAATCTTTCTACAACAATGTCTGCTTGCAGGGGTTTTGGGGTTTGTTTTGGTTTCCCATTCATAATGCACACTGGCTGGGGCTCAATGAACTCGAGTGGACTTACCAACCTATTTCCCACGCCAGGAGATGTGATAACAGTAAAAGGTGGCCACAAAACAAAATTCTGGTTCTCACTTCTCCATGGCACCCAGCAGGACTGGGACAAAGAAGATATCAACCCATATGCAGAGTTTACAGCTAACCTGAAGCTCTCAGCATGAGGAATTGAGAGATTCCTCCAAAGTCACCTCTTTCTGCAGAACTAGAGAAAAACTATCTAAAGAAAAGCAGCTGCTACCCCTGCCGATGCTGAGGATGCAACTGTGATACAGGAATATTTAGGCAGGTTGTGTGGGGGCCTTCTCAGTCCACAGCAGTTGTTGGCTGCAAGGAGGTATTTCCTCTGGATGGGGGCAGCTCAAGGGAATGGTCCTCTCAGCAGAGCACATTTAGGTCCAATTCCAGCAAAAAAGGTCATTCACAAGGAAACAGTATCTGGTAACGTGTCCATGGGGAGAACTTGCAGCAGTTTCCCATCTCCAGTGCAGCTGCTCCAAGCGCTGAGGAGAGCTTGACTGCTTGCTGCAAGTCTGCTCATCAGCCTTCCTGAACAACTGCCGCTTCCTCATGCCTTCCGCAGCTGGAAAGCGATTTCACACAAGTGAAACAGCCCCAGATCTCATGAAGGACCATGCCCAGGGGCTGGGTGGGTGAGGCATTGCCCCACACTAAGGTGGTGGTGACAGAGCCTAGCTCAGCTTTGTGCCACCGGTGCCACTGACTCTTCCCAAGAAACTCATCTAATCAAAAATCATATCTCTGCACATTTTCTGATTTCCTTCACATCCCCTCACTGTTTATCCTGTTAAGCCAAAGCACAGATGCCACAGAGCGGTTGGGACCAGTGAAAAGCTTTTGGGAGACAGAGCTGGCTGAGCTTTTGGGGCTGGTTACATAAGGGGAGTACGTGTCATCTGGACCACCCAGAGAAACGCTTCCCAACGGTGAGAAACTCGAGCCGGGATTACATGCTACAACTGTGGATTCCTTCAGCTTTTGAGCTGACATTGAATTTATTGGGAAGGAGATGAAGGAAAGGTGGCAAGAAACAAGAAAGACCCAGCAACAAACACGCCGGGGGAAGCAGCTCTGATTATTTCTCAGCCAGTCACTCAGAGAGCAAAGATATGCAGCTCTTCAAGCAGCCTATTTAACACTGGCACCGCACAGTAAAGGGAAGCTTGCCAGCATATTTCATTAAAATACCTTTCCATCAGCTAATAATCATTCTCTGTGCTTTAACAGCTCTTGTCCTCCAAGATATCCAAGTAAACCCATAAATGTCAGCTCAACCTTGGGAGAGAAGTATTCTTAGAGCTGTTTTACACATGGGTAAATGGAGAGACAGAGAGATGTCCCCCCAAAGTCCTGTGTTATTGCTCTAGCCCTGCATGACGGCAAGTCTTTATGCACGAAGCCAGATAACCAAGTGGCTGTTTGCATATGGATGGCCTGAGGTAGTGGCCGAGCCAAGAATCAAATCCAGGACTGATGATTCTTATTCACTGCTTTTCCCCTTCTAATAAAACTTTCCACAGATGCTTTGGATAAGAAGTTATATGCCAAATTCCAGGAATAAGCAAATTGGAAACAAATGGGCTGTGTGACCTAGTAAGTGTGTTTACAAGAGGACTACTGCTACCATTGCTGTAATAATGATCGGATGCATGAAGAGATCTGAAATCCGATGGGCAGCACCTTGGTTCCCTGTTCCCCCTATTGAAGCCCTGTGCAGCTTGAAGGTGGCTTTTTCACGTGGGACAGCCAACTACTAAATAACAACATCAAATATTTGTTTTTCCCAAGTCAGAAGAATAGTCATCTTCCTTGATTTTTGTCTATGGTCCAGCAAAGAAATTTCCCAATAACTGGGAATTTTCCTAATCCTGAAACAAGTACCTGTGTTACCCATGCATCATAATTCATTTAGTCTAAATTGCTGAGAACAGACAAAAACGCAGAGCTATTAATCTGCTTGAAAATAGGGAAACTTTTGCTGTCCAGACCAAATAGAAATTGCTCATAATAAATACTGTTGATGATATCACCTTTAAAAAGAATACATCAAGAGGATTTCTCCGGTACTGTGCACATGCCACCATTTATTTTTTCTAAAGTATGTGACCTTATAACAGGTTGCTTCATTACAATGGGCCACACTCTGTTCTTCTTAAGAACTAAGGTTCCCCAAGTGCACATGGAAACAGATGACAGTAATAAACCCAATAATAATAATGCCATTATGTGGCGGATCAAAATCTTGACCCTAATGGGTAATGGTATGAAATACATACGTGCTTTCAAAGGTAGCCTTCAGGGCATCCAAAGCTATAGACAGTGCAGGGAGGAGCAATTTCTCCATAGAAATACACCCATTACTGTGAAAAAAAAAAAAAGCCCTGAATGTATTTCATGAGCTTGGAGCCTTCGTTCTCTCATACTGCTATTGCAGAATAGCCATGAGGCTAGCTGACAGCAGTGGAAACTTCTCACCCGGGAACAGAGACATGTTTGCTATGGAACAAGGACCAGGCTCAGGAAGAAGATGCTCTCCTGCCACAGGGTTAAACCAGCCGAGGAGCCGGGCAGCACTGGGGCCTATAAAGGTGCCACCATCTTAAAGGCTTTTCAAGGCAGGCATTGTGGGGAGCCCAGTGGCTTGGGTTCATGTCTACCGCTGACATAAGCTCCCAATGCCATCAGAGAGACCCAGAAGAGCCTGCGTGCTCTAAGCCCAAAGCGTTTCACAATTACATTATCTGATATTTCCGTTCCAGCCTCTCTGGAGACACTGATGTCCGTCTTCTACCCTCAGAGGCAGATAAGTAGGAAACCACACACATTTCTGGTAAAGCTGGATCTAATCCCATATCAGAGGAAGCCTGTGATGTTTTAATATTTAGCTTTTTTTTCCCCCTGACTTTAAAAAGACCCCAAAGCCACAAATGCATAAAGATGTCTTCTCTATAAGGGGATTCCTCTCAGGGAGCTGCCTTGGTTTGCAAAAGGGAGGCCAGAGGGGATCCCAAGGCCACTGGAAGATGCATGATTATTTCATTAAGCTGCTGTCAGATGCCCAGTCTTTGCCTAGTGGCAATGTGCCTTGCACAAAGTATCTCCAAGGTCATAATTTCAGGAGACCATGAGCCAGGTTTTGAGGGCACCAGGTGAAAGTGTTGCAGGTACACCTGCTAAGGAACAGCTTGTGTGTGTCCTTAATGTGATGGGCCTGCAGCCTTAACAGATTAGAGGAGCCAGCACAGTACAGAGCATCTTATCTGGTCAGGGTCAAGCTGGCTGCAGAGGACACAATGCCCAAACAGTATCCCACGTGCTCAGTGCCTGGTGACACACACAAATATCATTTGTTATCAGTACTGATGTCCAACCTATCTTTTAATCTGCTGCTCAGCCTGGCTGGTAGCCCACGGCAGGGAGTTCCCCAGCCTGACTGCCCTTTTAACTGCCTGCACTCCTTTTTCTCAACCGGACGGAGAAAGGACAGGAGAGGAAATGATAATGTGTTTTTCCTTCCATTCAGACCAATGGCCAGAGGAAGCACCACCTTTTAAATTAGCTGTCATTTGGAAAGCAGTCACAGGATTCCGGACAGAGCGACTCTCCACCCCAGATCTACTCCAGCATTACAAGTACAATCAAGGCCACCCGGACGCCTGACGCAATGTGATGCACAGATGTTGATAAATTCTCCCATGTGAAAAAAATATTAAGTCGTTACAAACAAAACAGCCTCATAAACAGAGCTTAGGAAACTATGATAAATCAAGTTAGTTAGGCAGCAGAGCTGGTACAAGCCGCTGTCTCAGCTAATGCAGACTGAGAGTTCAACACACGCTGTGTAGATCAGCATTTTAAACACATACCGTTTACCGGCCTTAATGAATACTAAAAGCTCAATAAGCAGGAGCCAGAGCCACTCAGACACAGCTTCGTACAGATGTCAGAGGCATTGTCTTTCATTTTATTTGCTAACGAGTTATCGATAGCAGTAATTTGCTGCTGATAATGCTGCAGGTTATAAAAGAGAAAAATTAACAAGTTCTGTTAAATGAGGAAACGGGCTTTTACACCCTGCTTCATCCTGGCATGCGAGCTGATGCCAGGCGGAGTTGCAAGCAGCAAAGGTGTCAATGTCCCTGGTGGCAGCAGAGCCACCGTGGTGCTCACCATGGCCAGCCACCTCTGGCCCCAGGCACAGCTGCTCCCTGCCAGCAGGGAGGGCACTGATGAACCAGCTGCTATTAGCCCAGCTCTAAGTACTACTGAAAGGGACAGAAAGAAAAGAGGCAAAACAATGTGGTCTGGGCATAATAAAGCTGCAGGATGAGTTGCAGCATTAGGGAGGACTCCTCATCCCAGGTTACATCCTTGTAACTGGACTCTGCGGAAAGTGAAGAACGGGGTTTAAGCTGGGGACTCTGGCAGACCTTAGCTCTGGTCCTGACCCAACCGCTGCCTTCCCCAGGACTTGACTGACTTCTCAGTTGTGCTGTTATCAATCCTGAACTTCATCCTCAGCCATTTGAGGGAATACATATACATTAATATAGGCACTGACCTGCTCAGCTCACTGTGAGAACTGATTTCATGCTGTTTGTAAAGAGCTTTGAGGAGGAAACCCCAAGCACGTGCAAAATATTATTATTTTTACATATTGCAGTTAATGGATGGTATTTTTAATGTTAAATAAATAAATAAATGCAGAAGGCAAAATAACCCCAGAGAGCAGCTCCTGGCCAAGGAGGGAAAGTGTTAGGAAGGCAGTGGTGGCCTTTGCCTGGGCAGGGCAGGAAGGGATGGCTGGTGACAAAGCATGGCCTGGAGGTCAGTGCCTTCAGCAGCTCTTCCCTGACACCCAGGCTCACATGTGCAGTGATTTTTAGCAAATCTGCATCCATTCACCAATCTCTGATATAGATGCTGTAAAACGTATTGTATTTTGTAGGTCAAATGAAGTTCAGTCATTCGCTAAGCACCTTGAACTCCTGGGATGAAAGCAGTGTTGATAAATTCCTGAAGTGCTGGCTCAAACTGACGCTCGGTGCTGAGCTGGGCAAACCTCCAGCTGCACGCAAAGTCAATAGGGTGCTGCCTGAAGAAAAACACTCAGGAACCTCAGCGCTAGGTGCTGGCAAAATAAAATATTATCATTATGGTTCTTAGCGTTAATGAAGGTCCAACTCTTTCAGTCCCTCAGATAAAAGGTGGTAAGTAAGTGCATAGTGTTAGCGCTGATGTTTTGGTAACATAACAGATAAGCTGTGTGTCCATCAAGTAGCATTTCTGTATGGCACCGCAGTGCACAGCAAACACTGCTGTAACAGTCACCATAAGGGAGGTGAGGGAGCGCTCAGGAGGTGCAGGAGAAATCTTCCAGTAAATTGGTTGCTTGGAGTACGCTGAGACCCAAAGAACTGGCATTTTGTTCATTTCAATGTATGCAGCCATGCAGAGGACAGTGTGGCTTTTATTTATCCTCATGTTAGCGTGCTCATCCCTTCTATGGATGCAGGTCTCGTGCTTCTGGGAAAATCATTGTGGAGTTGTCCTACTTTCCAGTGATTTTTCTATAAAAGGCAGTCACACTGATCCACTTTTTCCCCACTGAAAGTGAATGGGCATCCCCAGCACTCAGCCTGAGGAAAAACAGGGTCAGAGTGTTTTGCAGTTTGCAGTTGATGGTCTTCACGTCCAGTGCCTGGCTGTGACAGTCTCTGGTGTGTCCTTGGCACCAGAACAGCTCATGCCTCTTCAGGGACTCAAAGCAATGGTCACTGTGACACACAGAAAAAAGGAAAATACAGTTGCAGATGTCATCTCGAGGGGGGAGAGCAGGTTGCAGGAGGTTTTCCAGCCTGCCCATGCTGGCTGCCAAGCATGGTCCATGGCTCTCTGCTTGGCTGGCCCACAAGCCGCTCCTTGCCCATTTCTCTGCTTTGTTCCTCATTTCCTTCCAGTAGGATGAGCTACATCTCAGGACACTTGATGAAGAGGCTCCCGTGGCTGTGCTGGAGCCAAGACCAATTCTGCTTACCACTTTCTGCTGGGTAAACTATGTCCAGATTGTCGCTGAAACATGGGGCAAAAAAACCCCACCAACCAGCCTCTCCATGCGTGTCTGGGTTTCACCTTCAGTTGTCTTCTTTTACAGTTTTAAATTTTAATTTAGGTTAATTAATGAGTTAGTGTTTATAGCTGTGGATTTATAGGTTTAGTTGCCATTAGTAAAACCATGATGTTATTGACTTCACGGAGGACTATAGCCAGGCTGCCGCTTGCTCTCTGCATGTCTGCCACCACAGGGAAGTTATGGGATATAGAGAGTTTGGATCATAACCAACACAGGCAAAAGGCAGCTCCCAAGAATCAATTTAATTGTGAAATTTTTTATTTTCCCTCCCCCATTTGCTGTTTGTGGCGCTTATGGAAATTAATTTAAAAGTATTGTGCAATTAAAAAAAAATTAATAGTTTCCATCCTCTCAAACTGAGAGCTTTCTTCTGAGCAGGAGGGAGGGGTTTGTGAACGTGTCTTCCCTTTTTAGGGGGCTGAATAGATGCTTCTATCCTCTCATGTTTTAATTAATTTTTCTATAGTCGCTTCATTAATTGATATTTACGTATTGCTTGTTGTGCATAAATTCTGGAAACAGCACATAAGAGGATGTTCTCATTACGGCTCTACAAGTGCTTGGCCAATACTGGAATATTAATAATTGGAGCTGCATGGAAAAGTACAGTTTCTTGCCCTTTCTCTGAGGTTTCTGTCCCATACAGTGCCTTCAGGGAATGAACAGTTGCTTCAAGAAAGGCATTTTTTTGTGTGTGCTGCAAGAATACTATGTTCTATGGAAGTAAACACCAAACCGATGAGGATGCAGCTGAAGTACAGCCTGTGTAGCACCGTTTTGTAGGTTCTATAAAACTGAGTATGGACAGAAAGTATCTCCCTGTGTGCACCTTTTCCAAGCATCACGGCTACAGTTTGGCAAAGCATCCCTCCTCCACCCACATATGTGAGCATCCCCGCATGCTTACATGTGTCCCCCTGCCCAGATGCTGAAGCATGTGCCTCTCTGTGGCCGTGTGCTCAGTAAGTCAGCGCCCCGGCTCCGGGGGCTACTGCGAGCACAGCACTTGCCTGCAGCACCCCTGCTCATGCTGAAATCACTCAGCGCAGCCGGTGTTCCCTACAGCTGAAAATCAAGGTCTGATGTACTTCCTTTCAATGCTCATGAGCTGTCCCTAGGCTGACATTTCTCTGTTGGTTCACAGCTAAAAAAATCTCCCCCACAGAGCAATCAGCCAGTGTCCTCTAAAGGCGTGCGGTCTGCTCAATAGAGGCAAGTTATGATCTGCCCATGGAGCTATTGTTATTTGAGATTTTATTAATCATTTACTACATTTTATGAGGTTAGTCACCCGCATCGTCTCTGTGCTGACACAATAATTTACCGCTACAAGGATGAAAAATAAAATAAAATATCATTTACTGGCATCTCTCGATGCTCTTACTAGGTTACTAAGGCAGCTGGTGGGGAGAGATTTCTGCTGGGGAATCAAAATAAAACAAAAAGGGATGATGAGGCACAGCCAAAAGGGTATCACTGAAGATCAGTTTTATACTGAAGCATGTGATGATCAATTATTCAGAAACATGGCGTTGAACTATCTCTCCCCATGGGTTTATAGACCTCTCACTGGCTTAGCTCTGGTAACAGTTATCCAGAGATGTGTAAGGGTACCACTGGAGGCCACAAGAGGACACTGATATTAGACACAAGAAGTAGATAGGAAGGATATTAGAAAGCACAGAACTAGCTCATGTCCTGCTGTAAAGGTTTATTACTCCATCAAGGTCAATGGTATCTCTGCCAGCTCTCACCAGCTGTGGGCTGGACCCACAGGCTATCACCACAGGACTCAGGAAGGTGAGAGCTCCACCAGGCAGAGGCAGCCTGGGCTGGATTCATGGTGCTCCCTTTCAAGCTGGGAGCAACAAATAGGGCTGAGCTACAGGCACACAGCAACCATTCTCACAGCTTGGCTTCCTGTAGCAGGACACTCGGGGAAATGCAGGACAACATCTCGTCTGTCTGCGGGCAAGACATGGACACAGCAGGCATGGCGGGTGAGCAGGGTGCTGCAGCGTGTACCCGGGGGATACAGCTGGGCAGGAGCTTTGAGTCTCCTTAAAAGCATTTTTCAAAATAATCGATAAATTATTTATCAACTATAAATGGTCAGGATAAATCTGTTGGTAAGCAGCAGCACAGCAGTTAGTTTTGGCAGCTATAGCCAATGATTTACAGCAGCTGGACCACCATTAAGGATATTACTCACTTATTCTCCTAATATAATACCTAAAGAATAACAAACAACTCCCCCCAAACTCTCCCTATTCAGGAGGCTGTCTCCTCCTGGCTCCCCATGACTTGGGTCTCTAGCTTCTGAAGCAGTGCACGCCGTTGAGCTCTGCCATTGCTTGCTGCTCTGGGTAATTCCCAGGCAGTGGTTATTCACAGCCCCTGGCTCATTGCTGACATGGCAATGAAGCGCAGGATTTTGTGGTTGCTGAGGTGTCGGCAGCAGTGGTAGCCTCTTGAAAGAGTGATGGGAGAGGTATAGCAGCCATGGTGATGCACGATGCTGACCTCTGTCCCATCAGCCAGCAAAACACTGCTTCTCCTTACTGCAGCATGTAAGAAGTGACAATTCACTTTCCAGACTTGCTCCAGGGGCTCCTCCTGCAAAGGGGCAGAGTAGCTCCGCTGCTGATGGCGAGAGAGACATCTGTCCTGCCCGCAGGCCGACAGTAAGGCTGGGTGTTGGAGGGACAGAAACATGCTAAAAAAGACAAACAGCCCTTCCCCCACTTAAAGCACTGATATAACAAATATGCAAAAGTCATGTACTTTGCAAATGTAGAGCCTTCCTAGCAATAATTAGCTTCTAAACGTTCCCCTGTCCTGTATAATAAATGAACAGCATAGTACATGTTATGAGAATAATTCATTATTCATCACGAATAACAAATGAAGGGAATAATTTACCATCCACTAATCTCTAAAAGGGCCTTGCTTCTTTTTTAATCACGTAGGGTTGCTGGGCGCTGAGGAAGAGGACCCTGTGGCTGCTGCTGCTGGGTAGATGCCCTGGCCTCGGGGCTGGCACACTGGTGCTGTTTGCTGGTGGTACCATGACACAACCTATGTAGGTGTCACCTTTTGTGCGGATAAGGACAGTGGTGCATCTCTGATGTCCCTTCCACCCCACACTCTTTCCTGAGCCCATCTGTCTCCATGTATGACAGTCACATACCTGGGTATGTTACACCCCTGCAGCCCTGGCAAAGCCTCTAGTACGCTGCTGTGCTTTGACGTGACAAAGAGCCCTGAGGTGTCAAAACAGCAATCAAAGGCATAATCACATGGGTTAAAAGGGAGAATATTTTTTGGCCTCATCAGTTTTGTGGTGCATGCAACACCTGCTTTACCGGCCTTGTTGGGCAGGGGATACAATCCTCCTACCACGTTCAGCATCGCAGCCTCAATCCAGCCTTGCTCCCCACCACCGCCCACCAGCCAGGGTTTCCCCCTCTTTACTTCCCTGCAAGGAGCTCTCCTTTTCCTATTTCCCAACATAAGATTTCTTTTTCCTAGTACACCACAGCCAATCCGTTCTGGTGTTGCCTGTGCCCTACAAAGATCCCAGTGCTGGACTGCTCCTACGTGGGATTTATCCCCTTGCCAAAGCTTCCCTCTTTTGTCCTTCTGGATACCAGGGAGCGCCCCCAGCCCCTTTCTTTGGGAGCTTAATACTGCTGCCTGCTTAGGGGTAGCATTTGTGGACTCATTTCTTTGTTATCTCTGCTGATTATTATTTGTTTATTGCTATTCCTTCTTTTCTGCTCCCCCAGTGCTCCAGATGACAGACAGCACATAAATCACTGTAATGGAGCACAGCGAACAGAGACGAAGGTATAGAAATTGTGTGTGTGTGTGTGTGCTGGCAGATAAGGAGTGCTGGTGGATCCTTTTGGTGCCTTTCACAGCCAGGAGTCACATTGCACAGCAAACACAAGGAAACTGTGCCCCCAAGCCCAGGCACCCACTATATCCCTGACCATTCATCAGGAAATTAATGAGGAAATACCCTTGAGAAATGGGTCCCCCAAAAAATCACTCCGTATACCACGCTTGCCAGCTGTCCTGGGACACCAGCAAACCCTGCAGATTGTTTTCATGTGTGATTTGTTTAAAAAAAGCCCTAAATGCACATGTGCAGCCAGTAGACCTGAATATAAAAACTAAAATTCTGCGTTATGATTTTAGGAAAAGTTATCATTTTTTATTCTAACCTTTAACCTATATTATTGCTCCTGGATGTGAGTAAGCACCAAAACATAAAGGGTAGTTAAAAGCATCTGCCTATTACACAGTAACTGCCCTCATGTGAGTTTAGCTTTGTGAGTACATTTAATGTTTTCCAATGATTTCAGCTCCAAGCTTTGCTAAACTTGCATTTTTTGAGTCTATTTTTGAGTAAAGACTTCCATAGGATAATCAAGATAATGTCGGCAAACTGACTGATGACCTCCAATATCTCAAAATATTCACAAACCTGCTGACTAACATGGTATATTTCTGGCTCCATGGACTTTCCAACCCTAAATGGAGTGATTAGTGACAAAGAGGGGATTTATATTTAAATCAGCATGAGCTAATGAAGCTCTGGTGTGTGCCGACAGCAGCCTCAGAATATGCTGTGGTGATGTGCTGAGGAGTGTTTGATGCCTCGCTGGCTGCCACTCTCCATAAAACCCCACCACCCCAGCAAGACCTGGCCTTCTCTTACCCAGCCAGCTACCAGGAATAGGAGCACCAAAATCACGCAACATCTCCAGTCTAATGACATTTAACCAGGGAGCTGAGAGGATCAGACCCCCAGAAGCCTAGAAGACACTTGCTGAAGAGAAGTGAGACAAGAAAAGCCACACCAAGCACTGCAGCTATCTACCAGCCTTTCTGGGCTGCTCTTTTCTTCAGGGCAGCATAGAAGGATTTTTCAATCTCGTCATTCCTTACACATACCTTCTGGCTCTGGATGACTGCCAGATTTTCATGCGTGTGCATGATTTTATGGCTAGATCCCACACAACCTACCTACAGGAAGCCAGCGAAGAGCTTCCTTAGATAACTGCAGAGACCTGCAGTTTAACAGGGTCCCTAAGATGATCCATACAGTGCATTTCCCAGGAAGCCCTGATTTACACAGTCTGCTTCAATAAGAATTAAAGCACTAATCTGAATACATGCGTGGAGGTATGAACTATGGTTTGACACTCCACATATGTGCTCTTCAAAGATAGTGAGATGACCTAACTGATCCTGGCTCATAGAGCTGACCTGCAGAGTGGACCTTGGTGCGGGTTGAAGGAAAGTTTTGACCTTTTGACCCTTTTAATTGGCATTATGCCTTCTCAGGTTTTATTGGTCAGCTTTGAAGTCTAACCAGCTCCCTTGTGAGAAATTCATATTTGGCATGCTTGCATGAGACATAATGTGGTAACAGAGGTAGCTCTATATGTATGGTAATTTTTAGAGTTGAGTGACATTTTTCAAATGGATACGTTCGCTGAAAAATGCAGGAACCAACAGTATTTGTGAAAAAAATTAGAAAGTGTACAAATGTTTCATTTTGACATGTCAAAAGAAATGGTTTGGAGATACAGAGACGTTTTGTTTCAACATCATCAAAACAAAATATTTTGACTTTTTGTTTTGAAACAAGCTTTGTTGTTTAAAAACTGACCTAAATTTTAGGAAAGGATTTTTTAAACCAGCATTATATAATCAGAAAAAAGCGCATTTCTTTTCCTGTTGAGGAAAATGCTTGTTTTTATGCATTTCCCCCCTAGTTTTGGATTTGAAACCAAACTGAGAAATCCATATTCATCTACCTTTCTCACTGTTAACACTCATGTCACATCTCCAGCTGCTAAAAGAAAGCAACATTTTCATCCAGCCACGCATCACTGCCATTATCAACATCCCTGCTTTCACTGTGCAAAAAGGGGTCTGCTAAAATGGAGGTTTGTCCGTGCTCCAAAGCATGGTGGCATCCCAGGTACGTGCAACCATGGGTGACTCAGTGACCCTGGCACGAGACATGGACATGCCTGCCTGTGTCCCCGCCATGGCTGCCTTCGGGCCCCACTGCACCTGGGCTTGCCCTCTGCCAGGCACTCTGCCCTTATCAGGGCTTTATTTAGCCAAGCGGGTTAATGAATAACGCCATGTTTTGCCAGTGAAACGAACCCTCTCTAGTGTCTTATCTCTGATCGTGTGCAGCAAGAAAGCAGAAGAACAAAGAGGGATTTATTGTGTCCTCTGTTACTCACCGCCTGAAATGGCTGATAGGGCTCAGCAATGTGGCCGCACCACTTTTTAATGGCTAATTTATCTGCTTTCTGCTTCCCTTCCCACCCGTGAGTTTCGATTCCAAAAATAACTTTAATCAAAGAGTTGCTGTGCAGCCAGCTCTGTTTATGGCCAGCTTAGTTTCTGCTCCAGCTCTGGTGTTCTCAGACAGCTGCTTTGCCCGTGTTTAAGTGCAGTGTCCTCCCCAGCAGCGCTCGCTGCAGAGCAGGCACCCTCTGAAACCATCAGGCACATTCTGGTCTTCGGGATGCTATGGACAGTGAGCGCCAGTGCCCCGTGCTGTGGAGCTGAAGGACCACACAGACATCTCATGGTGGTGGAGCTTTTCAGATGCTGCAACTCCCTGATACGCCTGAAGCCACCCAAGCCCTTGAGGGTATCCTTACACACTGTAAAAGCCTGTTCATTAACAGCAGATGACTTTGGGCGTCTAATATGCCCACAGACAGGATAGTTCACCTGTGTGTGAGAAAGGCCCATGGGCCACTTACAATGCTCACACATCCCTGCCTTGGGGGCGTCTGAACATCAACAGAAGCACCTCCCATTGAATCCATTGGAGCCAGGATTCCAGCCAGGATTCAACAGCTATTGAAACACCTAGTATCACTGCTTTCTGGGCCTTGGCCTCCCCCTCTGATTTGATTAAAAGCTCTTCTGCCCAAGCTCTCTCTGGACACTAGCCATTACAGCATTTTCATGATGGGGTAGCTGGACCCTATTGCCACAGAAGCACATCCAGTACTCTTTCCTTTCTTCCCTGCATCCCTTTGGGAATGGGCTGCAAGATTCAGGATCGTGAGGAATTCCTAATAAACAGCAATTTCCTATAGGTTGTTCTCATGCCCTTTGTGACACCAGAGCCTTCAGCCGCCTATTTCTAGACTCTGCAGGACAAAAGGGATGCTTCAGTTACACCGGTGAGCAGGAAATCAAAATGCATTTCACTGCCCTGGCCAGCACTGTGGTTAGCAACTTCTGGTTCATTCACAGTGCATTGCTAGTGACAGTTGCTTTTATTTTGGTTTATTCCCTTTTCCTTCTACCCCTCTCTGTTTCCTGTAACAACCCCAGGCACAGATTGAGACTTGGTGGCTGGGATGGAGCAGTGACATATCTGCAGCGCAGGGCTTGGTAGCCAGCTGCAGTGACTCAGAGCACATGTAGCTGCTTTAAGAAAAAAATCTTTCTCCAGGAAATCACAATTCAAAAATAATTCCCAGTTCTACTATTATTCTCAGCCTAGGGCGATTGTACTGTGGTCTCCAGTGCAGCCAGCTCTGCCAGTCACTCCTGTTAAATATACTGAGTTTTCCTTCCAGTCTAGGGTTAACAAAAATTGAATTTGTGTGGCCTAATATAGGCAGAGATTTCATTCCCGTGAGGCCATGTCTGCATTACAGAATCCCAGTCTTCTTCACGTGAAACAAAAATATAGCAGTCGTAATTTTTTTATAAAATAATATCCCATTGAATTATGTTTCAGGGAAAAAGGGCAAGTTTGGGTTTTCCGCTGTGATCACAGCAGCAAGGAATGCTCCAGTGAGGGAAAGGGAAATAGATGCAGAAGATATGTACGTGGCAGTGTTGCCGCTGCTCATAGCTGAGCTGGGATGGGTTTGGAGGACAGCGTGCACTGGATAAATACCCAAAATTTTCAGACCTTTGCAAACCATGTTGGAGTGACCCCTCAATCCTATATTTGTATATGTGTAGTGACCAATTCCTCCAAAGGTATCCTCTGTCTTTGTTATTTCTTTTCCATTAACATTCACTCCTATACAGAGATGCTAATGAAGAGCAGGAGGTCTTCAGTTTGATTTGAGATCAGTCTCAGTATCATCCACTTGTGGATGATGCATAGATTTTAAAAAGGAGGCAGGAAACATCAAGTCACTTACTCTCTCCCAATACTTTTCCTGGTGCTAATCCATGATGTTGAGATACTAAACCATTGCTGCATGTGCTGCCATGGAGTGAGCCTGGTGGGGCTGAGCCAGGGTGAGTGGGAGCAGGGCTTTAGCCTGTGGCATGGGCAAACTGCCCTTGCAGCGCTATGTAAAGGAGGAAAACCTGGAAAAGCTGCTTTTAACACAGTAAGGTCTTGAAGAACAGGTGGCAAAACACCTGCCAACACACACTGGATGTGCCAGTGCTGATGTTTATTGTGGCTACATTAATAATTATGATCAACAGTAGTAACGAGCAACAATAATTAATAACACAGTGATCATGACACTAACAGTTGTGATCGTTATTTCTGAACTTTTTTGATTTTTGGGAATAATTTCAGTGCTAGGTGTCTCATTGGGCAAATCTGCTTTTGCATTTGATGCTACAAGAAGTAAAAGTAGGGACTGCTTGTAAGCTGTTTCTACATTATCTCCCCTAAACATGAAGGTAGGTATTGTTAAATATGGATCTATATGTATATAACCAATCATGTAAAATAACTTTCATGCCCTACAGTGGCATTTAGTAGGTAATTACTAAAACATAGTTCAGTCAAAATGATTGTTGAATAGTTTTAAATGTGACTCTTCCACTGGCTTTTTATTAAGAAGAAATAACCACATGAGGTTCCTAGGAGAGTTATGGCTATGGAGGGAGTGAGCAATCTGAAATACAAGTTTTCTGCCTTATCAGACTTCTTTTAAATGGTTTTTTATTCAAAATTACACAGAGTTTTGGAATTTTCCCTCCAAATTCTCTGTCTGCACTTTTGGCACTTGCTGTACCTATGTGGTTTCATCCCAGAAGGGTGCTGCAGACAAGTGTTGAATCTGCACAAATGTTTTCAAATCAAAACAGTTAAAGTACTACTCTATTTCCCTGGTTCTCTGATGTTTAGAAATAAACATTGGCAGTGCTTATTTAGGGCATTTTGCAGCATTTCTGAGTATGTCAGCAGCACACTCTCTCCCAAACTGATGGAGCTTGCAATTTTGTTTGGTGACTGAAAAGTGCAGGCTTGGAAACACTATTTTAAAAAAAGGAAAAAAGAGGAAACTGAAGTACTGCATGGAACACCTGCAGCAGCTATATATTTAAGTCATGACACCCCGATGGCCCCTAGGGACAGCTGGGAGCTGAGCCTGGTGCCAGCCCATACTGGCGCTGGATGCAGCACAGCATCACTCAGACCTTGGCCATCAGATGAGTACTGTTTCACATGTGCCCTCAGCTCTCTCCTTGTTTCTTTTCCCAGCTTTCCTGAATCTCCAGACCCTTCCATGCACCTCTTGTTGTCTCCTACTTCTCTCACTGGAACATAAATTTTCCACACCCCGCCTAAAGCTACATGTAAAACCTCCTTGATATTTTTGCTCTTTGATGGCATCCTTTGCTGTCACCCAGAGAACAAATTCTAGTATCTAAATTACCAAAATTATTTTGTTTAATCATTCTCTACTTAACTTGCCTGTCTTGACTCCCGTCTTATAAATCCAGGTTTGCTACTTTTAAGATTTACTGCAATGTACAAATCGTTCCAATTTGTATCTGCATGTGAAGTCAGTTGTGAGGTGTCTTGGGAAAATTTGCTTTAAAAACTTAATATGAAAATAAACAACATCAGGGAAAGCTAAGCTGGCTTATTGTCAATACATTTTCCACCTTAGAAGGTTTTCTTTTTTTGCATCATTTACATTATTGCCTTATTTATATTATTGCCTTTTTCTGGGAATCACTCCAATGATGGGACTAAAGGGTCATAATTTGATGGAATACAGTGACGGTGATGCCAGATAAAATGTGCACACACTGTTCCTTTCAGTTAGTGTTACTGAGATAGCAGGATGTTGGAGAAAATGGATGACCTACTTTTATCCTCTGCATTAGAAATACATTTTACGAGGTGGTGAGAGTGTTTTAAAAATATATGCAAAATCTAAAGGGGGTTGTGCCAGTGTCAACCCCGTGGCTTCCATTTATATTGATGTAAGTAAAATGAGAATCACAGAGTAAAGGTAAGGGGAAAAGTGCAAACATTTTTGTGCCTGCACCATAGCTCCACCCTACTATTCTTGGGAAACTTCATGTCCAGCTCAGCTACGAAATGTCATTCAATCATCCCCAACTGCTTTTAGTTATATTAGTGGTGTTATTGTAGCTGTTATCATCTAAGGATATGACTGAAGCAGTGTTTCTACAGAGAAGTAATATAATTGGTTGGACCAGCTGATACACTGACAAGCTTTTTGGCATACAAGCCTGAAAAAGGGTGTGCATGCCTGAAAACATATCAGCTTTTTTTCCCTAAACTATCATTTTGTTCTAATAAAAGGTATTACCTCTCCCTGTAGACTTTGTCTCATTTAATTATATTAGCATTGAAAATCAGTGAACCAATTGCATAAGATAATTTGTTTTGTCCCCAAACCATGCTACTAGCTCCAGCTGGGGCCCTTTGTTTCCAAACTGCTTGAAAAGAGCTAGAACATCAGGTTGCAATTATTACCATGTACATATTAACTAATTTTAATGAAAAATATCAGAAAGAGCATAAAGGATCAGACTTTGCGCTTTGAAATAATCTTTGGCTTTGAGAGACAGGCCTGAGGCTCACAAGGGTTGTGTCTACATGCACTTGTGGAGGGGCTGCCCTTGCCTGAGGGATGCAAAGTGACCGCTTTTGGTGCCAGCGTTGGGTCTGGATGGGTCTCAGGTCTGATCCGGTGCAGCAGCTTCTGTATCTCCACCTTGATGTATAATAGTTTTCATACTGACCCATTTCTCTGCCTGGAAGAAATCCAAAGCAGAAGCCCCAAAACACTTGAACTCATTGTATTTCAGCTCAAAATGAGCGAGAGACATCCAAAATCTTTAGCCAAAGTAATTTCTTACCAAGTTTCCAGCCAAATTTGCAGGCTCAAGAGAGTCCATGAATCACAGATAAGCAGCCAGTCATTTCCTGCATAACTTCGCTTCTAATTACAACCGGGCAAACATAATATATGGAGTCATTAATTGGTCAAAAATAACACTGGGAATTCAATGTAATGGGATCAATGCTTAGATATGATGATGAGAAATAAAAGTATTCAGTGCGTGGGCAAAATGTAAGCTGCTAGCAAAATGAAAACAATTTTTAATGCTTCCTTGTACCTTGACTACACAGTGTTTAACTTCATGTTTGACTTTAAACGTTACAGAATGGCTTTGTTTTGGTCACGTGTACAGTGGCCTCCTCTTAACATTTATTCCTGAGGAGTAAGGATTTTATTTAATGCAGAGTTTGCGGACTGAAAGGATTAATCTTTTGCACGCCTTCTTCCTTGGAGAGTTTTTTAGAAGGAATATATTTGTTCCATAGCTTTCTGAGTGTACCTTTTGGTGTAAGTGCTTGCTCCCTCTCTCCCCTTCTCCCCAGCTTGTTTAGTCAGGGAATAAAAACTTGACCTTGACTTTAAGGTCTTTGGTGTTTCAGACTGTACAGTCAGCAGAGAGTAAGGGGAAAAATCGATGTGAACCATATTAGACAAGTAGAAGAGTAATGCATAAGTGCTGGGAAGTCATCCTGGAAATGGAAACAACTGAGGTAATTCTTAAAGGAGAGCATATCCCGCTGATGCATCTCTTGTGGTTAACCCCCCACACCCTACCTTCTCCTTTCTGCACCCTGTTTCTCCCCATCCTTGGGGCCATAAGAAGATGGGGATGCACCAGAGCCCGCCTGAGGTACCCACCTCAGGGAGGTGGGAGCTGGAGTCAGGGGACAAAGAGGTGACCCATGTCTTCACCTCCCACCAGCTCTGCCTCTGCATTTGTGACTCTGGATATTACAGGGGCCCTGTTAGCATCTCCAATAAAAAAGTACATCAAAAGAATCAATGAGACAGGTGAGAAAGGACAGCTCAGCAGATAAGAGACATGACATTGTTAATGGGGATGTTGGTGATTGATAAGATTGCATTTGTCACTAGTGGATTCACAAAGGACCCTGTCTGTACTGTGTTTGGGGAGAAACTCTGCTGTTTCCTTGCCATTTCTCAATTCATGGAGTGAAATCCTAGCTGAGCTGCCTTGGCGTACTGTTGGGACATCGAGGTCAGGGAAGCAAAGTCATACTTCATCTACCAGACGTGCCTTTCCAGGAAGCTGTACGAATCATTGCCATTTAAATGCAAATCATGTTTGGTTCAATATATTTAAATACCAGTGAAATGTCCTCAGCAATAATAGCAGACTGTTAATACATATGCGTATGAAATTCTTAATTAATTAGATGACATTAGAGTACCAGTTGTGTTCTCAAAACAGCTCAAAAGTACTCTTTTAAAGGGAATTAATATTTAATAGGGAAAAAATGCAATAGCTTCCTGAAGCCTAAATTAAATGCGTGTACCTTTATGGCTTTTACAAGTGTTTTACTCATAATTTAGTGTGCCAGGGAATTGCATCATAGGTGTTTTCTGTAACAGTGTGGGGGCGCCCTGGGAAGTGCACCATCCATCAGGCTTTTCCTCAGAGCCTGATTCCCCTTCTTAAACAAGAAATTGCTGGAAGACTTCAGGAAAAATGTCTGTCTTTCCCTTGAGAACACTCTGGTGGGGGAAGGAGAAGGGGGATGGAGGAGGTGTAGTACCAGGCAAGGAGTAGACATACCCTCTTGGGCCTGGGTACCTCTGTAAGCAGGGGAGCCCATTCTGGCCCCCAGCCCACTGTGTGCAGAGGCTCCACATGCATTGCAGGCAGCGTTGGGGGCCAGCAGCACACACACATCTGAGATTTGTGCCCTCCAGCAGGAACCAAGTGCCACATTTCCCTATTTCACAGGATTATCAGATTAACATTCCCACAGCTGGAACACCTGGGGTTTCCTCCCAGATATTGCAAATGATGGTCCTGACCAGAGAACAGCCCAGTGCAAAGAACCTGAGAGGTTAATGCCCTGCATATGAAAACAGTTGACTTGTCATAGCAGTAATGGCCATTCCTCAAATAAATTAGACCCATATATGTACATTCTTATTTGCAAAAAATCATCAAATACTTTCCATTTTCCTTCTTATGCAACAGAAAATTAAGCAGAAGACAGCTAAATGAACTTTAAGCTGAAGCCCTCTAAAAAAAAAATGCTAATGTGAAAAACTTTGTTTAGGATAACTTCAGAAGCCAGCTGGTAAAATTCAGTCACTTTTTCCAGGGCAGAGAATTTATAGACTCTATCTTCAACACGAATAATCTCTATTGGATTCCCCTGCTTTTAAAATCCGGTCCCAATAACCTTTATTTATCATGCTTTCTCAGGACCACACAGATTAGACAAAAATAGCATGGCAGTCTCTTTTCTGTTTAAGCACATGAAACAAGTGTGTATATCATCTAGCATTAAGAGTTTCAGGCATGGTTTTATTTCCGTAACCATTTCAGAGCCCCAGATGTTACTGCTTAAAGCCACCCTCTATACCAGCAGGGCTGCCTCAGTACTACTGTGTTATAAATAACACTAATAGTAGTAATAATAGAGAGTAGTTCTTAAGTTATCTCATATCTTTCTTCAATTTTGTTCTTGCAACACCATGTCAGGACATTTTGTCTGAGCTGATGGGAAGAAGGTGTATTGATTTTCTCAAGATTGCTGGCTTTTTCTCATCCTATTTAGTGCCAAGGGCTGGTATAAATTGCGCCAGGAGCACAGCACAGTGCAGCCATGGCCAGGCTGCGCTGCGCTGGTGTTGGGGCTGCAGCAACGCCTGCTTGCTCAGACAGTTCACAGCAGGGACCTTGCTTGAAATCTTGGTGTATTTTTAGTTGAGCTATGTGAGGGATAAAAGTAGGGCATCAGCGCTCAGCAGAACTGTACAGACAGGTTTTGCATACAGAGCAAAACTGGAGAACGTGTTGGGGGTTGGGCTTTTTCTTCTTTTTCTTTCATTCTGCTGACTGTGCACAAAAGTTGAACATCAGGTTTTACCCAGTGAACTTACATGAGTTTGTACAATAGATGCATCAGAGAAAAACAGCCTGTTCAGAGCCAGAGAGGAGTAAGCGGTCCTGCATTGGCCAGGTCTGCAGCACTGCCAGTGTTGGCAGGACCAATGGCCCCATTGGGGGAGGGGGAGAGAGCCACGATGGGAAGAAGTTTCAGCAGCTTCCTCAAGATACCCTTTTAGTGTTCATGGCTGGGAAACCAAGCAAGGAAATCAGCATTGCCCGAGGTGCTTCTCTCCAGCCTTATTCCGTGGTTCAGAACGCAATTTGAATAGAAAATGAAGAAAGTTTAAGGACAAATCAGAGAAGGAAAATGGGACCAATACAAGACAAGAAGAAATTAAGGGAGTGGAGTCTGGGCTTGAAAAACTCTTCAGTATCAACATTTCTCCCCACCAAAAGGAAGCATTTTATTTTCCCTGGAAGGAGGCAAAATGAACAGCAGGGACTATTGTTGTGGCAAGAACACCTGGAGATGTTAAGCTGCAGAGAGAGCTTGCTGGCAGGGATAGCACTGGCATAATTTGCAGCAACATCTGCAGTTGGCCCAGCAACCATCTCTCCTCATTAATTAGCAGAAGCAGTAGGTTTGCCAGACAGTCCTGTTGCCTTTTGCCTTATTACTGTACCCCTTAGCTAATGAGCCATCCTCTTCACTTCCTGCTGAGTGAGGTATATCCAGTCTGACCGCACAATGGACACAGAAGTCTAATGCGCAGGAAAGAGGGTGACAGTGTTTACCATCATTTTGTGTATATACCCTGTGGGTCATATTTACTACAACCACATGATTCAACAGCAGTGGTCTGTAGCCCTATGGAGATAATAGCAGAGGTTCATCAATGATGCCGCTGTCTCTTCCTGTGTATCTAATTTTATGCTGCAAGGCACGCAGCCATGTATGTGCGATGCTGCCTTTAACTCTCTGAAATTATTTTGGATTTTATCTAATTTATTCACAATTCTGCCTTGGTCATCCAAGCTGATGAAACACATCCTTTCACCTTGCCTCATTTTCTCAGACTGAAAATAAGAACCGTGACACTGTCCTTCAGGAGTGATTTGGTTTCCGCCAGTGAGACAGTATCATAACCCAGTTCTGCTTAAACCCCATTTCCACCACCTAGTCCAGCTACACAAGAAAGCAACATGCAGATCAGTGTACAGGGAACCCCGGGCACTTTTGCCTGGTCATTACATGCATTCTCCACTGAACACCATCCTGGTCATGAATTACTGCTGCAACGGAGAAATTAACACAAGGCAGAGGAAGGCAGCAAACTTTAGCAAGTCTTTGGCAAGCTCAGCTTTCTTGGCCAGGGCTGCACTTATGATCAAATGTCAACTCCTGGACATGGCTAAGGGGCTGCAGGCTGTTACCTGGGGAGCTCCACATCTTGTCACAAGACAGCTTCTGTGAAGTCATGGCTGCCTAGCCCTGCTGGTCGTGCAGGCAGGATCCCATTTGCCTGCATACAGTGCCGAGCCTCAGGCAGTCTTGTTCAAGTCATTTCATGCACAGTTTAATTCTTTCCATAGTGGGGAGGGGGACTTATTCCAAGATCACCCGATCCAAAATGATCAAGGTGGCTTAATAACACAAGGCAAACGGCAGTGCTATGGCCCTGCTAGACAATAGCAAAACACATTCGGATACGCAGCTCAGACCTTGCTGCATTACACATGTAATTAGGTTGTTTCCATGGTAATGATCTAATTATGGTCTTCTTGGCTTTGTGTAATCACATTTGCTGCATTTTGGCAGAGCTGTTTTCCTTATTTTTGAACTGCAACACTTGGCAAGATGTTCTTTCTAAAGCCGAATAATAATTTTGCCTGATGGAAACCGACAAGTCTGTGAGTTTTTATTTAAAGCAGGGTTGAAGATACAAGACAAGACAAAACTATATATATAGCATGTATATAATATATATGTATATATAAAGACAGATTTTTATCCCTGTAATTTCTATTCCTCCTTCCTTCCTACCTTTTTTTTTTTTTTTTTTTTTTTTACAAGTGCTTAAAATAGTGAATTGTAGCAGTAGCTCCCACGTGGGAGGGGAAACTTCAGAGACCTCTCTTCTGTTCCCAGGGTTAGTGATGGGCTGACCTTAGAGCATGAAATTTCACCTCTCCCTGCCTTATTTTCCCTGTCTAGGGATAATGAAACTAACTTCAGATGAGATGTATATGCAAAATGCGTATTATTTCTTCTGAGTTATTTTAGCTCCTGGTAAGCATGATACCTTAGAGACAGCAGGTGAAATCCTGGTCCTGTAGAAGGCCAAGGGCAAAACTCTTATTGATTTCCATAGTGCTGCAATTTCCCTTGTGTCTGCTCAAACACCTTAGAAAAAATCAGACACAAACCCCAAATCTAGCAGCCTTGACCGCTATGGATTCTCCACCCTGCTGCCCGGAGCTGAGCGAGCAAGGTGGTATTAGACTTCGGTGACACGTGCTATACCTCTCTTAGCTGCCACGGCACTGCAGGGGAATCTGGCCGTGGGATTTGATGTTCACAAGTGAGATCCCCTATACCAAGCCCACCCCTCCCTACAGCTCGGTTTATTCCTCTGTGTTATAGGGCAGGTTTAGGGAGGTGCAGAGTTCAAGGCACTGCTAGAGCCCATGCTCGTAGGGATTTATTGTGCTCCATGCTCAGTTGTGCAGGAGAGGCACTTATTATAGCCTGTAATCTCTCCTAAGGCAACTCTCTCCTTGAAGTCAGCTGCAAGATCTGGCTGTTAGTTATCACTTATAAAGATTTTTAAAGCTTTCTTGCAAAACAAAAGATATATTTCTAGCTTGAGCAATAAGGGATCTGGGGAAAGATAGGAGATGAAAGGTCAAGCAAGAGGAGCTTGTGAAATCACATTGGAGCAGAACTGCAGGCTGTAGTCAGCCAGGAGCTTGTATTGCAGTTGACAAGGCTATTCACGGAAAGGTTTTTGATTAGTTGCCATGACAATAGGAAACACCTAAAAAAGATCTACAAAATGTTGTATTGGCATCAAGGCAAGAAGTTAAGCCAAACCCTGTACTCTGGTTATTCCTATGAGTTAGTAGCTTCCATAGTAGTATTGCTAAAGGAAGGATTTGGTCCTCTGACTTTGAAGATTTGGGAAAACAGGAATGAAATGTAAGTTATGATATAAAAAAATTGTGCTGTAAAGAATTCGCTGTGGAAGGATGTTGGAAATCTTGCAAATACTGTTTACAGCTCTTGCTTAGTGTACTGAGTATACACACAAGTAACGGAGTCCTCTGATTTTGATGGACAGGTGAGTGTGGCTGCTTTCTGGATGAATACAATATAACACCCACTCTGCACATCCTCTAGGGTCTAGGGATTGAAATTTCCATCTCTAAACCTTTACAGAGAGATTTAAAATCCAAAATGAGTGGCACTGAATTTGAAGGACCCAACAAAAATTATTCTCCTTTGAAAGCAGTGTGTTCTCAAGATATCAGAGGTGAGAAGAAAACCTGGTGTTGCCATTTTTTGGAATGAATAATGATGTGAGGGGGGTGGCGTTCTTCTTTTGATGCATCTTTGAGTACAGGATCCCTGGAGCTTACAGCAAGGACCAGAGAGTCTGTCCTCTGCTGATTTATTATTATTTTTTTTCAGAACTGACCATGCTGCTATCCCAGAGAAAGTAAGTTCTGCTATTGAGCCATATGCTTTCATGTTATGTTCTGCAGAGAATAAAACTAACTGTGATTAGCTATTGCCACTTAAGTTTTAGCGGATTGACACCTCTCAAATGCCAAGAGATACCCAAATAAGCTCACAACAAATACTTGTGAATGGACAGGCAATTGCACAGCAGTCATGGTGAAAGTGAAATAACAGCAGTGGAGTGGGGTGCGATTCAGGTCTGCTCTGTTGCTGCTCCTAGTCAGGTGAACACCTTTTCTGAGGACCTTTCAGCAGGTCACAGCTAACTGACTTCCACCCTTCCCTGCAGAGCAGGAAGGTATGAAATGTGTACCCTGCTGGAACATCGTTCTCCATTGATATACAGCCACCTCCTGGACGGGATGATATAGCAGCTGGCAAACAGCATAGTTTTAGCAAGACATTGTGTGCCTTAGGGACTCTTCCCCTTCTTCCTCCCCTTCTTTTCAGCCAGCCAGGGGACAGAAGAGGAGAGTGGCAATCGGCTGGAGGTCAATGGACCCAAGGTTGAAAGAGGAGAGCAAGCACTGGGGCTAGTGAGGACCAAGCTGCAGCAACCCTGCCTGCTCAAGGCTGGGGCTTCCCAGAAACATTGCACCACCAGGCCCTCACTGGAAAGCCTACAGAAAAGCCTTCAGCTGAGGAGCAGCCAGCTCTGCCAGAGTGCCTGTGAGCGAGCGGTGAGCTGTCTGAAGGGGGTGGGTTGGGTCCTCTCTGTAT
Source organism: Falco peregrinus (assembly GCF_023634155.1). Lineage (NCBI taxonomy): Eukaryota > Metazoa > Chordata > Aves > Falconiformes > Falconidae > Falco > Falco peregrinus. The sequence continues at coordinate 21,625,071 of NC_073732.1, read as the reverse complement.
TTTGTCCACACAATACAGCAGTGTACACATGGGGTACATAACACAACCATGAGGGGTATCATCTCCTGCTTCTCTGCCAGTCTCCTCTGTGACAGCTCAGCAGCAGAAGGGACAGGCTTGTCTCCAGAGAGAATAATGGTATGCTAATGAGAGCCCTGTTCATTGAAACTGCTGGTTCTTGTACTTTGGCTGTGGTTGTGGTATTGGAGAACAAGGAGCAGCATATTTTACTGTGCAGGCTGCATAGATGCCCCTGCTGTGCAAAGCCTTGTGTGCAAACCACAGTAACCACCACCTCTCGCCTTCAAGGTATTGTGCGTTTCTAGGACTAAAATCAGAGTTGAGAAGCCTGTCCTCCTTTCCACAAGTCTGCAGATTTCATTAATGCCCCCAAGGGTTTTACACGGGCCTGCAGAAGAGACCAGACCCCCCAGTTTATTCTGCCCTTGTTTCCTTCTTTTGTAACTCAGATATTTGCATAACACAGAGTGGCAATGCCAAGTGCCGGGTGCCTCTGTTCCTGCTGCACAGGCTCCATATGCTGCCTATCTGTGTCAATCCCAGGGAGCTCTGCAGTTGCAGGAGGACAATCTTCAAACTGTATGTGTGTAAATTAGAGCTGACACTCTGCAGCTTTAATTCACGGACTGAACCTGATCCTTGCTCACACCCTACCCATTGGATAACCTTAACACCACAATCAATACAGCCAGATAATTACAACTAGTAGGAAAGCTAAGTGTATGTTTCCAGTTTTTTTCATCAAAGCAAAGTCCTAGTGTTCCTGCCAAGGCTTATACAATTCTCCTTTATTACACTGAGAGCTCACGCAAGCCTAATACTGCATAATACTTTTTACATGAACACTCTCAACCAGAATTCCCCTCTCATCTGAATCTAGCTTGTCTGTCTTGGTATGTATCTCTAATTCTGCATGTATAGGAGGGAAACCGTCCCTCTGTTTCCCTGTTGATCTAGTGCCAAGTCCACTGATGTCAACAGCCAGAATGAGAATGATTCAGAAAGACCTAAAAAATAATCCATGAGACTTCAGAGGTTTCACCTTTGGGTTTCACGAACTAAAGCTGGTTGATATAATTTCCCACTTTCTCCCGGTCAATCCAAATCTTGTTTCTCAAACATATGTTGCCATTTTGCTCTTTTCATATTTGCCTTTCTAATGGTGGAAAGGAGCTTGTCCTTTGCAGACATGGCCTTAGGAAGAGCTACTGGCAAGGATAAAGCCATTTCACACAACCCCGGGAAGCATAAGTCATCTTAGAGTCATCCTGATTTTTTGTGTCAGGCGGAGCACGGAGGAGGACACTGTTTCTGACCACAAAACATTGACTCCCAAGCCAAAAGGAAATGGAACCACTCAATGCACGGTGCCAAGTGAAACATGAACATTTTCCCCATTTTCACTTTAAATTATACAGAATCAACAAGGTCCACAAAGCATGGGTCAGGGTACCTTAATCAAGACCTAAGCAACAGCTAAACAGCATTGATAAATCTCACCTCTGTGCACTGAAGCAATGTGAGTAGGTGAACCCCCTTCCTCTGGAGTATAATGTCCAGCTCTGACTTCTAGGATGTCTGGAGTTAAACAGCAGTAGTACCCCTGCAGTGGCAAAGAAGCAAAATGACTATGATCATTAACTGCACTGCTATAAATTCTCTGGTATGAGAAAGTTTCATCTGTGCACACAGTTGTGAAGAAGCCATCATGAACATGGGCTGTAGCCCACATACACACACACACACAGAGCATATGTACACCCAGAGAGATCAATAGATTGCATATGGTGTACGTGGCATAAATCATTACTTTTCTTGAAGGCTGTCACAAATCTGAGATGTATTGGGTGAGAAGAGTACTGGGGTAGTCTTTTAATTAGTCCACAGCTAAGCTGCATTGTAAAATTTACTCTCTGACATTGCATCCAAAATTTATAACCTTTTAAATCAAAGGAACATCTCAGACTCCGAGTTTTTGCTAATCGGAGGTGTTAATGATAAGAGCACAAGACTGAAAAGGGACATGTTAGGCAATTCACAATATTCAAAACTGTTTCTCGGGCCAATGTGCTACCCTAAAAAAAATAATCTGGAAAATATATGAAGGTCCCAGCTGTCTTGCTCATATCTGTATGTTAACTGCTTGGTGCCGCTGGAGGTGGTGTGATGGGAAAGCTGCAGGTTCCTTTCCAGGACTGCTTGTTAAATGAGCAGGGTATGGATGCTATAGGGCCCTCAGCTTCAGCACATCCATTGTGGAGTGGAACATGTCTTGGTGAATACACCCAGGGCTTGGCAGCCTCAGTGAGCCCTAAACCCAAACCCTAGGAGGGCAGGTATGGTACTGGCTTGAGAGGATCTGGAGTGGTGTAGTAGATGACTGTGGCTCTTGGCCACATGGACATTTTGCTTCAGTAAGACGCACGCTATTGTCTCTGGGCTCCTTGGCAGCTGTTGCCAGATTTGACATACCTTTTGCTAGGACAGGAAAGAGAAAGACATTATCTCCAAGGCTGGTTTGAAGAGATACTGAGTGCTTCTTAAAGAAACAACTGTCCTCTGGAAAAGTTTATGTTGTGCAACTGTTTCTTACTGCAGGGCAGTTATACTGTATTTCTTTTTCATACATCAAAATGCTACTGAAATTGATGGCAAAAGCATAGTCAGAAAATCTTGTGTCACTGTCAGGAGCACAGGCCATCATTGCAGTAGTGTAGCAAGTGTCATTGCTACCTGAAAAGTAAATTACGCAAAAAGAGCCAGTATGTGATTGACTGGCAGGTAGTTGTTGGAAAGCATTTATAAAAATCCAACCTTTCTTCACCCCCCAAATCAATTTGTTTTCAGTTATTTTGAAAAGTTTATTTTCAGTTTTCTCCAATTACAGGCTCTCTCGCAATGAGCTTTCCTTTCAAGCCACCGAGTTCTTTCATATTGAAATTTTTCATTTGGAAAATGTCTAAAGGCGCATTTCAATCACTGAAAACACTTTTCCTTCAAAAATACTGAAAAATATTGCTTAAACCAGCCACTAAATGTTTCAGTATCTGCTATTCAGTGATTTCTAAGCACAACTGTTGAAAGAGGCTTAACTATCACTACAGCAAATTAACCTGGAAAATCTTTTGCTCTTTAGCATAGGGCCCAGGATGAGTCTCCAAAGAGAAAGGTGTGAACATAAGAGACTGGCTTTGACACTGGGTATACTCTTTTTTGTATTTATTACATCTGTACCCATATTGTAAATAGTAGATTAGAGTTTCCCAAATTAGATAGACCCTAAATAGTTTACAGGGTCTAAGTGGCCACTGTGTTTGGTTTGTTCATTTGTGCTTTAATCAGATGCAGACGGAAAGGCTATTCCCCACCGTCTCAAGGGATTTGAGGCAACTACACTGCAGATTGTGGCCATTGTGGGTGAATGTGGCTTTGTCTGCAAAAAGTAGTGAAAGTCCCTTGTTACATTTGGTGATGGCTTTTCTTTGTGGTTAAAAGACTTTTCAATATTACTAAAGAAAAGAAAGATATTTTGTGGATACTTTTCTGTATTTCCAGTAACCCTTTGCATTTTCAGAAAAGTGTCCTAAGAAAAGCACGTAGAATATTTTGCTAATTCAATGTGCTGGTTGCAGAGTTCACATTGGCCCTGCTCCTGCAAGTCTGTATGTTCTGGAAAATGCCAGCTGCCTCCTGGGCATCTCAGCCTGCCCTGCCTGAAGGTGATGAGGCAGGAGACAGTTGCAGGCTCCCAAGACCCCAGCCCATCTGGAAAGCCCAGCCTGCATTCCCTGACACGGCCCTGCCTGGGGAAGGTTTTGCATCCGTGAGGAGGGGCCAGCGGAGGTGTGCGGGTTGGATGCTACTGGCTGTGGGTAAAAGCCTGGCAGCAGTGGAGAGCCTGGGGGAAGCCCATTAGTTAAGAGCTGAGGCACCCAATGCTGTTAACTGCTAATGCCTTCAGCACAGGACAGGACTGCAATCAATTTCATAATAAATCAACCCCATTTTCTAATATGAACCAATTTATCTGCCAGGCTGACTTGCCAAACACTATTAGAGGCTGAGGTCAAACTGAAAAAGACATATCATGTTTTCAGCTTTTCCTCCTAACTTTGTATCTCCAAGGCACACTCTGCAGTCACTGGTTCACAGCTCTCTAACCTCCCTGGAAAATTCTCCTTCAGGAGACTTTCATTTACAGATGATGTAGACACAGAAGGAATTATATATTTAATGCCAGTCACTAACATGACAGCTTTAAGTCTGAAACTAGCACCTGTCTTTTGCCACCACTGTGCAGTATTTATAGAGACTGGATTAAAAGATTATTTGAAAGGCTTGATTTGCAGCAGAAACAAGAAAACCCTGCTTCACTACAACCAAGCCTATGTTATGATTTTTATCTGTGTTCATTTAGGCTACATCTCTGGTGGAGACACCCAACTTAAAGAATTAGCTCTGGTAAACAAGATAGGAGAGAGATTTGAGATTGTTATTTATAGAAGGAATCACACAGAGATGACTATAAAAATGATTAATACATAACAAATACGGATAGTATTAGTCTAAGGATATACAGAAGAAACAAAGGAATCTCTGCCTTGAATGGTCATTGTACAGCACAGCCTTGTAAAAAATTCACGTATATGTGAGCGAGGAGCTGGGAGCTGCTGGCAGCCTTGGACTGCACCAGATGAAAACATACCGATGTTTAACTATTCATCTGATGCTACAGAGTGGCACAGTCAGCCCATTACCATTCCCAGACGAGCAGAGAATATCGATTATCCCATTCAGAACAGTTAAGGTGTTGCTGAGAGCAAGAATAATAATAATGGCATCAGCAGGTAGCATCCATGGTGGGTATGCCTGTAAGCCTGCATGTAAACAAAGGGTGAAAGGTGTCTTCTGAGGGAGGAGGAGTGGAAAGTGGAATAAATGGGTTTAGTCTAAAGAAAAACTTGGGGATAGGATAATGTAACCACAACTGCGGGACAAAAAGGCATGGAGTTGCAACAAGGCAGATACAAATCAGATGCAAGTCAGACATAAAGAATAAATTCTCTAACATGACAACTACCATGGTAGCAACACAAATGCCACCAGCACCCAGTCTGAATCCAACGGCATCTCTGACAGCAGTGACACTTGCTCGACTTTTTCCATACTCATCTTGCAACTCCATGTTTGCACCACTATTTCTATTAAACAAATGGAAATAAATTCTAAATTGCAGTTGGTGTACAAGGAAGCACTTCTCAATTTACAATGAAGCCAACAAACCAGTCAGAACAATTTAAAAAAAAAACCAAACCCAAACATAAAAAAATCACAAGCACTAGCACTTCTAAAAAAGAAGACAGTCAAAGCACTGCAAATGCAAATCTGGGTGAAGCATAGCTGAACAAGAAGGTCACTCAGTAGAAATTTCAGTGACACAGGTAGTTACTGGAGATGCCAAGGAAAGTGGCTGGTTCAACTTTCCCTTTCAATGGGAGTTCCCTCTGGTGCATTTATTTGAATTCTTTTGATTTTGCAGTTACAGCACTCACCTACTGGAAAATAACTCAGAGTATTATCAAGCCCAAACTCTTTTTATTCCTGGTATCTTACTTGAAACAAATAGTCCTTAATATTCTCCTCTAATGCTCATTTTTTTTATGCTTTCCAGGGAGAAAAGAAATGGTCAAATCTGCAGTAAAGAGGATTACTTATGATGGCCTTTTAAAAAATTGTGCACACAAAGGCGTAAAAGGAAGGATGTACTCTCTTCACCTTTCCCTTCCAAAGGAATTGACCTTCTTCTATCCTAGATTGTATTTAGCTGATGTACATCTTCAGATGCAAATATGATTTGATACAAAGCCTGCTGGAGTCAGTGGAAGGGTTTCCACTGGCATCCATCAGCACTGAGCCAAGTTCATACTACTAATGAAATTTCCTAGATATTAATAATAAACAATATCATGAGTGGCGTTGCCTTTGTTATAGGTCCAGGGATATAATATTAAATTTGGCACTACCTTAGAATTCCTGAAACTTTGGTCCAGAGGGCTTTCCATACTTAGCCATGAAGCTAACTATAATGAGAAAAAAGCAGCAGGGAAGTGGGCAAAATGGTGAAAGACTATTACCCACATTTTGAACAGAAGCACAATGAAAGGAATAGGTTCCACAGAGCAACCGCAAATTACTTCACCATGGCCTCACAGATCATAAGTGTTTTTTGCTGATGATTGGGTATCAACAGCCAAGAAGATGCAATATCATTATTATTCAAAAATCTGACCCATGTGATTTTTACATAATGTTAAAATGGAAAATTTGAAGAAAAAGTATTTTGGGTTTTCATTAAGTTGGTTTTTTTTTTTTTCCTAAAACCCCCCAAAAGGTCTAAAAGTTAATATTCAGTTGACTAATGACTCTTTCATCCCACCTCCAGACTGAACTTTTGAAGGAAATAAAAATGGCAATTTTTAAATGAAATAATTTAAAATACTGAGGGGAAAAAAAAAAAAAAAAGAGTGGAATTTTCATGTCTGAGTGCCAAAACTGATCATTTAAACTTTAGAAGCTAAATTTCACACATAGCTTCTGTTCATTCAAATTGCATTTTCTGGGGACTTTCTTGTCATCAAAAATGTAAGATGGGCGTCGAGTGGATTTATTATGCACTACAACAAATTCAGGTGAGGGCAATGCTGTGGCTTTGTGTCAGCAGAGCAGGACAGGAGGCACAGAGGATGCACATGAAGGCATACCTGGTGGCTGGGGATGCCACTGGGCTTTCTGAGCTGTGCCCCTGAGCAGAGGCTGGTTTCACCACTGGAGGCAAGAGAAGCCCTGCTGACACCTCAGCTGCATTCGCCTTATCTCGGCCTGGCACGGGTGCAGGGGTTGGAGCACTTATCACACAGCTGGATGGCCACAGTGACCCACTGTCCCACTGACTTCCACATGATGCTGGTTTGGGAAGTCCCTCCTTATGACCAAGCACCTCAGGAAACTCTGCAATAACAGTAAAATACCTGCTATGAAGCGAGTTGTAATTTCTTTCCCGATATAAACCTATCTGTAGAAAATGATCCCACAGCCACTTATATTAAACTGTCAGTGAGCACATCCCTTAAAAGCTTTTTATTCTGTTTTTAATTTATGGCATTTGACAAGGAAGAGAATTGAATATTGCTGGTGCCGATTCTAGAGCAGCTCAGCCGATTCGCTCTGGCCGAGTGCTGGGCCAAGTGCCCGACAGCCCAAGCCAGATATCCTGTTTTTTCATTAACAGATATTGTCACTCCACCACCTCTGCACTCTGTTTTTATCTAGCTACTGAGCTCTGGAAACCATCAGGTGTCTTTCTCCATTAAGCATTAAGAAGATGTACACATATTTGAGCAAGAAGTTTTCTCTTGTTGCATGACATTTCCTCTCCTTTTCCCCCAAATATTCTCATTTATCCCACAATGTTTTAGACACTTTGGGGTAGACAAGGCACTGGGAGTGCCTGTAGTCCTTCTGGCTATGGCAACTGTGAAGGACATGATCTCAGTAGGGACCATGTACCACTCTCACCCAGAGCAGCTCACAGACCATGACCCCTTGGGCTCCATCAACTGCTTTGAGGAGATTGGTAAAAGATAACTAAGAAAGAAATTTGGCTTTCAGTTGGCTTCAATTTACTGCAACTGTAACTGCAGCTCTACTGGAAATTGGTGTCTGCAACCAATAAAACTCAGAACGCAGAATCACCTTTAAATTTAAAGAGAAAAAGCTCAAATCTTGTGATACTCTGGAGGTGAGCCTGTGAGCAGCTGCTGATAAATCCTGACTTTTTCAGGGGAAAATACCTGCATGTTTTTAAGAGCACAGGTCCAGCTTCTGCTTGGTACAGAGGGAAAACAGCAGCATCGCCACAGGGTTCCAGATCTTCACTGCTATATGATCACTGCCACATCAGGCGCTTCAGTGTCAGAGCATCAGCTCATTACTAAGGGGAAAGAGCTTCCCTTAATTAGTATTACTTTCTGCTCAGTAGGTATTTAAGGAAGCAGTTTCTGAGGATTTTCTTCTGCTGTATGCACTAGGACAGCTGAAGGTTTCTGCCCCAAGAGCCAGACGTGGTCAGACACAGATATGGTGTGGGACACTGAATCTTGGCCGTGCCTCCCGAACTTCAGGAGCAGAACCCCAGCTTTAATTTCAGTGCAGTCGAGTGATGGCAGAAGACAAACAAGGAAATTCTCCTGCTTTGGGCAGCCAGGGAAGGCAAAGGAGATCACCCTGGCCTGTTCACTAGGAGAGGACAAGTCTATGCTCCCCTCCTGCAGTATAACCACCCGCCATGGTGTGCTGGATACCATCACCCGTACGCTAAGGGAGGGTTGTTGGAGATGAAAGCTTCAAAGAGTTTAGTGGGGCACTACATTGGGGCCTCCCCTTGCATCCCTTTATTCCGTGTCAGGAGAAATGTGCCTGAGCTGGTTTTATTTATAAACCTGCAGTGAGTGTTGCAATCATCTCCCCATGCTAAATGTGGCTTCTAAATGTGGCTTTGGCAGATACTCTTGAGCTTCACTGAATCTCCTTGGGTTAGGGAAGGAGAGCGTCTCAGACCACATGCCACCCTGGTGTCTCTGGCCAGCCTTGGCACATGGCTGCCTGCTGTCCCCAAAGACTTTTGGCAGGACCGTATTGCAGGCAGCAGCACTGCTAGGAAGACAGGAGAAAGCGAGAAACAAAATTATCATGCAAAGAGCAGCTCAAAAACCAGGGGGTCAATCCCTGGTACAGCCACCTGACTTTTATTCTCTTGTTCTTACTTATGCCCTGGGAGGGCCAGGCTGCTCGTGTCTCACAGCTTTGGGCACTTTGTTTGGCTGATTTGCCTGGTGTAGCACTTGCTGAACTGCCTGAGACCTTCCTTCTGAACTGGCTTTCAGAAGATGGTGGTCTCCAAAAAGCAGGCAGAGGTGTTGGGAAATAGAGAGAAACCCAAGAGCATCAATGTGACTGAGCTAAGAGACCTGGAAAGCCTGCAAGACCCCAAAGACAGCAGTGAAATCGTTGCTCCCATGGCACATAGTTGAGCCTCTGCCAAGGGAAAACTTCTGGGTTTAAACTAAAAAATTGAGGCATTTTTCTGCCACAAAGAAGCTCTCTTTTAGGTCTGGGTAATCCAATCCACTTGCAGTGCCAATGGCAGCTCATAGAAATGTTTGGCAGATGGAAAAGGAGGGAAGTGGGGGAGAGTTCCAGGGATGTGGTGGAGTGGAGGTGACCCACCCAGCAAGTCATGTTTCCATCCCACTTAGGTATCCTTCAACAGAGGCACAAGGGCCTACCAGCGCAGATGCACCTCATGGGATGCTCACATGGACGTTTTAAAAGCTTTATAGGGCTTGTTGGAGAGTACCAACATCCAGCATTTAAGAATTCTCATCTTCTCCCTGCAAACCCCTCTAAAGAGCTGATGCTGTCTGTGACTCAGTTCCCTCTGCAGTTCATGAGCAAATGTCTTATCTCCCAGGTGTGCTATAAGAATAAATAAATTAAAAATTGCAAGGCACCCAGAAACAGTCATTTGTGTCACATATGTCCTACAGATAGGAGAAAAAAAAGTCTCTAAAACAAAATTCAAGTGTATTTGCAAATGTTCATGAGCTTAGTATCTGAATGCCTCACAACAGACCACCAGTGCACTCATTTCCGCAATAGCAGGGAGTGCCAGCATCTCTGTGCTGGCTGCTCTTCATATATAGTGAGTGGCTCAAACAATGGGGAATTCCCAGCAGATTTGGGAGTTGACAATGATGACCCAGGTGCTGCAGTTTTTTCTCACAGCACCATGGTGCTTCCAGTGCTTGGATCTGGCAGTGAGCTGTCTATGCTCACTGGCATGGGGCGCTCCCAGCACCTCAGATGCCAACTGCTCCTGGATAACCGCCTCTGACAGCCAACAGAGACAAGCCCAGCCTGCTTCTGGCATTGGGGAGCCATAACAGACTCTTGGAGATGTCTATGTGCCTCCAGTTCCTGGTGGCAAATCTAGTTAAAACTTGATAGAGGCACACCTACGTGATATGTATTGCATATTTTAGCTTTATTTCACCATTTCTTGAGTACCCAGTACAGCTAAAATCAAGAAGAATTTTCCCACCTTTGTAATTTTCCCTGCCTATACATTAATTAGCAATGGCAATATATTAATTCTTTCATCAGCAAAAAGGAGACATCTGTCCCCCCAATATTTGTTGGCTTCCAACCTCACCCTGATGGTCCTAAGTCTCTTACTGCTTTCTCTTGAAAATACTGCATTTTTCAACAGCTTTCTAACGTAGGCAGGAAAAGAAGATAGAACTTCTTACAGACTGTGTGGCTTCCAGGCTAAATGTTCATACCCCTCTGTCCTGAATCTGAACTGAAACCTGAGATGAAGCCCGATGCTCAGGCACCCACCTGGGAACAATGAGGCAGTGTGGCCAGGGCAGAGCCTCTCTGGTTGCCAAACTGATGGGCTACCAGCAGCCCCACCAGGAAATGATTGATTAGTTTTGTCTTTGCCATCTGTTAATTAGCTAAGGGAATGGGATTGCAGATTCGGATAGCTGCCTGAAGGGAGGAAAGCGGCTGAAGACATTGGCACCCTCAGGTCAGTGCTGACAATACACAGCAGCACTGGAAGCTCCCGGCGACTCAGCCATCATGAGGACCAGCTCACGGGTCACATTTTCTCCAGCCAGGAGCCATTTGCTGCCTGTGTCCTGCAGCCTTCATGCTGAGAAAGGGGAAGAAGGAAGAGAGGCTGCCCCAGTGCTTGAGTGACTCTAAAATTACTGAATTCATAAATGCCTACATGTTTAGTTGCTATTGTCAGAGTAGGGGACTGTAGGATCACCTTGGGGTTGAGATTCAGCCCTGGGCTGTACCCCGGCCTTAATACACACTGAACGGCATGGGCAAGTGAAGGGCAGGGTTTGGTGCCAGAACTGGATATAATTTCATGTGTTATGTCCACTTGATTGCCTACTTAGAAATTATAAAAATGTACTGTATTTTAAAACTGCAGTCATAAGACAGCAGTTTCCATCTGAATAATAATGAAACACACTCCAAGGTTATGCTGGGACTTTGCTGGCACTATTAGAGATCAGTTCAAAGCTACAGAAGAAAAAATATATTGCACTAATAAGTGTTCCTCTTTTATAAGTTCCCCTTTAGGAGTAATTAAATGTGACGACTTTTTTTTTTTTTAGATGGCTGATTTGTGGGATAGCTGTCATGTTTTTGTCTGAGGCTTGAAAAAGAGAACTTGAAGATCTGAAATATTTAAAGAGAGTAACAACATACCCTGGGGAGAATTCCCACCTGGCCACAGAGGAGCTGCCACTTGGGAAACATGCTGCCAGGTCCACAAGTGAGGCCCTGAGGGTGGGTTTCAACAGACCACAGAGAAAGTGCACAGGCCTGACCCTGCACCCTCTTCCTCGGGGAGCACAGCTCAGGGGCTCCTTTGGCTCTTGTGTCTGTACCTCCCATGGAAATGCTTCCAGAGATGGCAGGTGCAACCTTTTGGGCTTTGGGGAAGATTCTGAATTGCAGAGGGAGGCAGCACCCTGAGCTCTTGTGTAGCCACGCAGATGAACCCCGTTGTGTACCCAGGCGATGTGCCCAGGAATGGACCTGGGGGTGCATTGGGGATACAGCTAGGGGGTGCACCCAGGAAAGCATCAGGGATGCACCCAGGAGTGCACTGGGGGTGCACCCACCAGGCATCTTGCCTCTCTTTTTACCTTGATTGAACAGATGTTCAACACAGAGTCCTACGTAAACATTAAGCATCATTAGGGGTGATATTTTGAATGTGATAAGTTACAAAACAACTGCATAAACTCCATTATAATTACACCTTTTTGGCTCAACAAACTACAGCCACCCTTCTGCAGCTCCCCAACAGGCGTTCCCCATCCATGAAGGCTGTATGTGCTAGAGAGGTAAAACATCATCAGCAATGTGTGATCGTCACCAACTGCTCTACATGGGTCAGGAGGTGAGTGACTGCTGCTTCAGACATCTGTGCTGGAAGCTGGGTAAGAACTGGGAGAAGAGCCCAGGACTGGGGGGCTGAACCTGTGGGTCTCTTCTGCAGAAGGACAACAGGTTTGACCTCCTGGTTGCTGGTGTGGGTTGGCAGGAGATGGAGAGACCAGTCGGGGCTCCTGAGTATTTTATGCCACTGAGGCCAAAGGAATCAGTGTCAGGGTTGGGAGGGAAAAGCTTGATTCTGGCATTCACAGACCTATATCCACACAATTACGGTCAGGGGCTTATCGCACTTGGTGTTATTTCGATTTGTTTATTTATTATTTTCTTAACAGCTTCACTTCAGAGTTGGATGGCTGCATTCAAGTCCCGCAAGCCGCTGATTTTGCAATCTCCTCTCTCTGGTGCAAGTGTTTTGTTTATTTTTCCAGGCATGTGTTATTTCAATGTTTGTTTATATCTCCTGTATCAATCAGTGAAACAGTCTCAAGAAACAAGGCCAGGCCAACCAGAAACATGCAGGTTTTGTTTGGACCGAGATACAGCATTCCTGAAAGTTGGCTGCACCTCAGAAAGACTCTGCAAATAATGGTATTTACAGCTCTCCACCTTGCAAACAGAGCTCAGACCCAGGCTTTTCCCACCGGTGGCTGTTAAACTTGATGGGGAGCGTGGAGGTGATTAACCCCTGGCTTCCTTCACTTTACTAGCCCTTTAGATGGTAAAAAATTCCTTTTCTGGGCCAAGCCTCAAAGTAGACTTGGGTGACCCATCACCCTTTTACGCTCTTCCGTTCCTGCTGAGGGCTGGTGCTTGGTACCCCTCTAACAGGATAGGAGCATCTGTGGATGAAACCAGATCTTTGCTGTGAACAGATCTGTGTACATCTCTTTCTCCCCCGCTCGCTCCTTCCCTAGCATGGGAAAAAAATACAGTCTGTTCAGTCCCATTTCTGGGTGCCCTGCACAAGCAATAGGATCAAACTGCCTTCATGTCAGATACTCAGCCCCAGCATCCGAATCCTGAACTGATAGCACAAGGACGGAGGGGCTGCCAAGTCTGGAAGATGGGCTTGGTACCCTCGGCTGTGCTTGGCTTGGCCAAAGAGCACAGAGTAAATTTTCCATGTGCTCAGCTCCAAGCAGTGTCATTCACGCTAGCGGGACTGGTAACGAACACGTGCACTCAGCAGCCTCTGTAAAAGCTCTCCCCAGCTGCTGAGCTGGGGATCTCATTTGCAGGCAGTGAGGTGAAGATGCAGGGAGCAGGACCATTGTCACTGGTGCTTATGGAGCAGGAGAGGACCCAACTTGTATTTTATTTTTGGACTTGAGTTTTTCATCAACTTGAATTAAAACAAGAGATCTTCCAAAAAACAAAGATAGGGAAAGCCTACAATTGCTGGAGAGGTCAAAGAAATGGGTTTCCTAAGAAGAATGTGACAGCTGAAGGATTTACAGCTGAAGGCTTAAGGACATGTGCACATTGGTATTTGAGATGGATGTAAAAGGACATAAATACCAGCTAAAATGTACTCTAAGAAAAAAACCATGCATACTTGAATAATTACAATTCAAACAAAGCAACTGTCAATTCCCCAGCAATTTACATTTAAATGCATAATAATAATTTTTATGCTAAATTATCTATTTCCAGTGTAGTCCTTACTCAGTCTGTGAGGGGGGAGGAGAGGCAGGCTACAGCTTAAGTTGTGGATAGCCACTGGTCTGGGAGAGCTATGCTGTATGGTCAAGATGAGTGACCTATATTTTGGGATTCCCTCAGACATACAGGGACAGTCACGCTTTCAGCAGAGAAACCCAGAAACATTTTCACCTCCAAAGCCCGGAGGAGGTGGGTAGATCTGGAAAAACAGGATCAAGATATAAATGTTATGGGGTACCAGAGCATCTAATAATAAAACATTTTTAGACACAGGCTGGCCCCTCATCAGATCGAATGGACTTCTCCTATTCCATGCTCAAAACCAACCTCTCTCCCAGAACTCTGCTTACTGCAACATATTTCTGCTAACAAGATAAGACTTGCTGTAACATCAGCCCTGCCTACACGTCATCCACTGCCTGCTTCCCATCTGTTAGTCTTGATATTTCCTTAATCTCTTTCTCTCACACAGCTCCATGAATAGTTCCCCTCCGAAGCACAGGGAGTGAAATTGGAGAATGCAACATTGCTCTCTGGGAAAGGCATATATTGTTTTGAAACGAGATGCTTAAAGGCCCAGGCAGGATGGTTGTTCCCTGAGACAGCACAGAGAAATGCAATGAGAAAATGGAGGGAGAGTTGAATCTGAAGTGTCTGTTCTTTAATTATAAATGTTCTTCCTCCAAACAGCTTTTCTTAACAGCTGGTCATCAATTACACAGAGTTACTGAGGTTTTCAGACAGGAGATCAATAAATGGGATTTTTTTTCTTGGCCAGGAGAAGCCATTACATAATGGCTGTGTTTCTTCCCTCTGCTTGCTGAGCTATCAGAAACTGGCAAGCATTCAAGACAGTAAGACTATTCTTAGATGAGGGGCACAGCATCAAGCTCAGCAGCAGTAGCACGGTCTCTGACACCCTGAGGGAGGGCAGCCCAGGAGGGCTGGTGCAGTACAGGGCACCTCAGCCCCCTGGGAAGGGTATGGAGCTGGATTTGGCTTTTGGAGGATGTATGTTAATGAAACAACAGTCTCAGCACAGCAGCATGTCCATGTTGCCTTTAAAAATGTGCCAGATCTAAATAAAAAAAACCAATCAAACCCAAACAACTGACAGTGGCAGGGAAAGATGAACAGCCTTCCAGGGCTACCTACTGCTCCACATAGGAAACCTCGCGATGCGAGGAGGAATAAACGCCTGTAGTGTAACAACATAAGAACTGTACATACCTTTGCTGTCTGACTTGAATGGATTATTTGCAGTGAAAGCGAGGCTATCTGCACAGAAAAGGGAGAGATACTTTTTCACATATTGCAACCTTTGCTGTGTGCTCCATATAAATCAGGCTGCTGCTGTATGTTTTAAATGGAGAATCACATCTGCATCTTTGCAGATGACCTGTCTCACACAGACATGACACATAAGCATTTCTAGAGAAATTTCAGTGACCTACTATCATGCCATAAACCATCTGGCTACCTCTATAGTAGCAGAGCTTAAAAATAAAGCAACTCCCTTTATGATCTGTGGCTTACAAGAAAAAAAAATAAAACTCTGTAGATGGGTTGTGCTGCCACAACCTCGAGCTGTCACGTGCCAGCCCAGAGCTGCAGCAGCATGCTCCTGTCGCAGCCAGCGCTACGGGGGATAATGGATTTGTCAGCTCCTCATGACATAGCGCTGCCGTACGGGACTGTGTGCTCTCACCCACGCATGTCTATCAGCCCTTCATCGAGTGAGAGCAAGAAGGGTCAGGCTCATTAGTTATGCTTGGTAGAAACACGAACCCCCCGAAAAAAAGCAAATTTCCCCCTGCCAGGTGCTGAGCAGAAGAAATGCACCTATTCCACTTTGGCCAGTCATCAGTGGTATCAAGCAAGTAGGGCAGGACCAGGGTGGACTGAGAACCCAGCCTGACACCACTCCTGTGAGCATCACCAGAAAGATCCCCAGCAGGGTGGTCCTTGAAGGCATTCAGCAAAGCAATGCAAAAACCAGAAAAAACCAAAAATATTTCATGGCCCAAAGACTACAGGAGACAGAGTTCAAGCTGCCAGAAAGGCCTAGTGCTCCAGGGAGGAATGAAAAGATGTATTTCAAAGCACAGCAATAAAAGCACATTACAGCACCTGAGCCAAAATGTGCTCTCAGTTCACCTTCCAGTGTAAGAACCAGAGCAACGCTTGGACAATATCCACACATATAAAGGTTTGGTTTCAGAGACACGGACTTTCAAGGCTTTTTCCCCGTGCAACAAGCTGGGGCACAAAGGCGTTTGTGGCATTGGCTTTTCCCCAGGGGTCTTGCTGTGATAGTCCCAGGCGTTACATAGCCCACGACTTCCTTGTCTGACCCGCGAACAAAGCAAGTGCAATTCAGTCATCTTGTATCTGACAGCTATTCTACCTGTCTGTGCAGCTGATTTTCCATAAAATAAGTATGGTATCTACTGCTAAGTAGTCAGTGAACCCTGTTTGCAAGCAAGATAATTACCAACAAAACCCCTTGAAGAAAACTAGCCAAATGTTAGAAATAACCCCTCAAGCAAAGGCTTCACAAAGCAAGTGCGCATTGCAGGAACGCCAGTGGCCTCTATGATAACATTTCCGAGATTAATTCATGCTGAATAAATTGCACAATAAACCAGGTTGATAGCAATGCTTTTCTCCAGGCCAAGGTAATGCTTATAGCCATTATATCTGGTACATAAACGGAAAGGAACATGAAGTGGTGTTGGTTTGAATAGGCAAATTACACTTTATAGTGAGACTAAAGGAAGAGACAGAGGCATTTGGAGAAGGGGGAAAACATTAATCCGACGTGGTCCTGAGGTCATGCCAGACCTGTTTTAAAGGGGAGCTCAAGAAAAGCCTTTTTCCTAAAGGGGAAAAGGTAGATCCTCCAAGGCACGGGCAGGGGCAGCATCTCTGCAGTACCCACAAGAGAGACCCAGCCTGCAGCAGTTCATCCTGGCCTGGTGGGGGAGGGGGGGGGGGGGCTCCCAGCAGCCCCCTGGGACCCTTTGGCACCAGCCCCACTGCAGACCCACAACCCTTTAGCCCAGAAGCAGAAGCATCTGACCTGCACACATCACACACTTCTCAGACTCCTTCCCAGCCTGTGACACACATGCATTTTTTAGTCTGCTCTGGGTCACCCACATTTATTTTTTCCCTGAAGAGGAGGAAAAATAAATTAATGGAACATTGCAGCATGTAAGACACCTTCCTCCTCGCCACCTGGCTTCTCCTGTGAAGACTGCCAGTGCTTCACCTCCTATTTGATGTATATTCAGCAGAAGATAGGGAGGCACAGTAGTTTCTGTGGGACAGCAAAAATGAAAGGGAGCAGCACAGAGACAGAAAAGAAAAAAAAAAGAAAAAAAGAAAAAAAGATCTTACAGCTCTTTGGTGGCGCTGGCTCTTTGTTTGAGGTATATAAAAAAAACCCCAACCTGCTGAAGGATTTGTCTGCTCAAGATAATAACCTTTTCAGAAGACTTGTCTCACCTTTCAAACACGAAATTCCTCAGAAGGGATCCCACCTCTCGCACAGCCCCTAAACAGTGGGGTTATTTTTGGTCAAGGCTGAGATTCTCTTCTGAACCTTTTTCCCTCCAGTTTTGACACATGACCACCGCTCACCCACAGGGAGGAAGCCACCCTCATCGAGCTGCACATGGAGGTGGGCTGGAGAAGGGACCTTCTGCCCCAAGCATGGTTGCAGACTTGTGCAGGAAGCGACCTTGGCAGGATGGGATGGGTTGTCCCCACTGCAGAACCCAAGCATCTGTGCGCAAGAGACGGGAAGCAAGCAGGCAAGCAGATGGCCAGATATTCATGGAGCACAGATCAGCAAATTGTCCCCAGACTTGTACCCTGCAAGGTAATGGATGTGTGCTGCCTGACAGGCTGCTGAGAAAGAGTTAAATTCAGTGATTCAGCAGACATCTGCTCAGCTCCCAGGAAAGCACCTCTGCTCAGAAGATTTATGTCAGCCTTGAAAGAAGAGGACCACATCAAACTAAAGCCAACCAGCAGCATTTTTGGAAAATATCTTCTTCTCCCTGAACTTGTGAGAATTTCCTCATTATATTTGCTATTTTTTTGTCTTATTGTGACACAACCCTGCAAACTTCTAGTCGTGGGAATAACTTCAAAACATTTAAATCATTCTCTCTTCTCCAATATTTGGATGTTAAAGTACTTTACAAGCATTCATGGGTGTAAGCCAAGATTTTCAAAAGCAGCTATTGATTCTAGGTGCCTGTGTTGCTGGATGACTCCCTTCACACCAAATTTCTGTAACAGCGCTTCATTTTCAGAGGTGCTGGAGAGCCCAGCCTCCGTAGATTAAGTCAGAGAAACAAAACCACTCATCACTTTTGAAAGCCTGACCTTTAATCTGACAATACCTTTACAGAGTCTGATTACTGGAGGGGAGAATCGTCAGGCGTTGGGGGATACATCCAAGGTCATGCAAGAAGGCATGGGACAAGCCAGGCATGGAGTAAACGTTGTTCAAAATCACCTTAATTGCAAGACCATTCTTCTTGTGTTAGCTCCAGCAGAAAAGAAATACTTTTGCAGGCAATGGTCATTATTTTCATGACGAGAAGAGTTTTTAAGGAGAAAAAAGGCACTGTTGGCACCTATAAATAAATCAACTAGCTTTTGATTGTTCTTTGGTTTTATTTTAGCTTTTTGGGAAAACAACAAAGATATTGAGGCAAAAGCTGAAAACAAATTTGGGCTCAAACTGCATTTTGCCAGAAGGTCAATGTCCAAGTCCTGACAGAGTCTGGCAAATAAAGACAACTTGGCTGATACAAATGACCCCGCAAATGAAGCACGTGAAGAAAAATTGTAGTAATCAAAAGAGCCCTCTAGTCTCATTTATTTATTTTTTTAACATATGACAATGATGCAAAGGTAGAAAAAAGATATGACATTTAAACTTTAAAATCAATACTGTCCTGGAAAGGGACTGACTGATAGATGGGTTAATTAACTATCCATTACAGGTACGTCCAGCACAGTGCACACCAGATCAGCTGCTGGCCAGTGCCACACGCGGTGCTGGAAGGATTTCATACAAAGAGGTTTGGAGCAGGGAAAGTGGTTCCTGCTTAAATAACTCCTAATGGAAGACTGTTTGAACAGTGATGAGAGGCTTTCATGTGCCTTCAGCATGGTGAAAGAGCTTAAAACGTGAACTCTCAGCTCTCTCCTGGCCAGAAAAGATGAATGAAGGTTGTCATTGTTCAAGGCATCATCACCATCAGAAGAAATTTTAGACTCTGCTGGGGAAGGGAAGCAGTTTTTCATCTGAGAAGCCTTATCTATTGTGCAGAGATCTATTCACAATAAAGATTTTATTCTGCAGAGAGACACTAAAGCTCATTCTTGCCCCTCTCGTGCTTTACCTGGCTGCTCCGGTGGCATAGGTGGGCTCTGCAGGACACCTGAAGGACATGGTGACAACACCCCTGCAGTGTGGGAGCAGCTTTGGTGGTCCTAGGCTATGCTGCTTAGCTGTGGGCTGCAGGATGATGCAAGGACAGAGGAAAGCCATAGAACCTCTGTGTACAGGGCTGTGCAACCTAACGGCAGCTCTGGGAAGCATTCTGTGAGTTAGAGCAGCTGCAAAGTCTGCACTAACACATGTCATGTGTCACTTTAGCCTTCCCATAAGCTGGAATCTAGAAGAAGAAAAGTTATTAGAAAGTTAGTTTTGCTTTTCCCTTCCTTGGCTGCAAATTTCTATGCAACATCCCTCAGGGAATACAGCATAAAGTGGGATACAAAGGCAGGTTTTAGCCCATTGCAGTGCAGTGGTCAGGAAGAACAGATTTAGAGACTAGTGATACTTCTTTGGTGCCTGCCCCTAAGGTGAGCTGCTGATGCAAAAAGAAATGTGATTTGAAGGCAGACTAGTTCTTGGAGGACTTCTGCAGTTCTGACTGCTCAGGAAAATCTTTCCTCGCCCTTTTCTGCTCATATTAATTATATTTTTGTCACTTAATGTCCCACAGAATGTGATGGCCTCACTTGGACCTCTGTACCTGGCTGTACGGTAACATGGTTCTCCATTTTCCCTGGTGAAACAGATTCCTAGGACAATGGATGCCAGTCATCGTTAATTCTCCTTCTGAATGAATTGACTGTAACAAGATTTGACCACAGATGCATTTTTAGCAGATTGAGGCCCATGCTTTCAGATCCAGATACCTTTGCATGTACAGTCCAGCTGTAGGCTTATACCAAGGTATTTTGTAGCTATTTCTCAGACAGGGATTCCACATCCCTCTTAAAAAAAATAAATCAGGATTAACACTGGCCATGTATAGAAGAGTAGTGGAATTAATTAAAGGGATTGGTGGGTTCTGGATTTCCCATCTGCTGGTTATTAGCTTGTGACAGGATGGTCTGATAGTTGTTCCAAGGGAGAAGTGCACAGCACAGAGCATTTCCAAGAATACATCTTTCTTTCCAGGAATGAATTTTAATTTTTGACCATTTCAAATTAGCCTGCCGTGAGGCCCCCACAGCGTGCACTCACAAACAGCAAGTTCTTCACTCATGGGAAAAAACACAGGGTTTTGAATTCTGCATTTGACTGTAAGATCTGAAATCTATAATTCTTCTGCTAAGCTTAGGAATACATGGCAGTGGTGCAGGAGACCAGCAGAAGCTGAGAAACCTTTTGCTGGCAGGAGCCAGAGCAGAAGCAAACCAGGCAGCCTGAAAATTAACCAAAACAGTGCACGCTTCTCAGCAAACCAAGCAATTATTCATACAGTGGAAAGACATTTGGTAGTGGATGAGCAAATAGTTTTGCATAGCTAATGAGCCTGAAAATTGCAAAGGAGAAAGCACAGAGGAACTTGTTTCTGTGTGTTATTAATTTGTTCAGCGCTGGTACAGGCCCTTGCAAAGTGACTTGCTTTGACCCCTCCAGCCACAGATGCCCAGGAAGCAGCAGGGAAGCCACACAAGCCCTGGCCCTCCAGCAAAGCATGAGATGTTCCAGGGACTGAAAACACCGAACCTTATTGGTATCCTCACTGCTGTAAGGAAACAGGCACAGCAGGGAAAGTATAACCGGAGGAGACTGTACTGCTCGTCTGCACCCCACCCGCAGCAAACCTTCCTCGTCTCAAGTGCCAAGAAGCATTTTCACACCTATCATCCCATATCTCCTGCAGGTCAGTCAACAAAGCCAAAGGACAGGTGAAGTGTCAGGAACAGGATGCAAGTTGTATCAGCCCTGAATGGGGCATTGGCCCAGGGACATCAGGTGTGTGAGAGAGGCGAGCAGGGAGCAGAGGAATAGCTGCTCTCCCAAACCTCTCTCCATCTCACGGGTGATGGGGCACAACAAATTTGCCTCAGTGGCACCCCAGTCCAACCCCTGTGCCCAGCTGCACAGACATGCTGTGACATCAGCTCCTGGGAGATATGGTGGGTCTGGCCTCATTGTTTTTACAGAGAAGACTAAAGGTAATCGAACAAAATCTGTTTCTGATTAAAGAGATTAAATCTTATAGAACGGTTTTAAAAATTGCACTTAAATGGCTTTTATGTAGCTTGTTATTTTGCAATATGATTAACACCAAGGTGGACTGAATTACCTGTTAATTCAACACATAATTTGCTGGTACCTCCATGTGCCATCAAGGGTATATTTAAAGGCATCTTGACAACGGATCCATAGAGCACACAATATGGACATCATTACTTAAGAAGATACATCCCCAAAGAGACGCATGACATTAACCCCATCTGTAGATGAGTAATCAGAGCTAAATCAGGAATGTTCCCTTTCAATCTAAAAGAAATGGTGCCCTATAAATTCCACATACAAAAATCCTAGTAATTTACCACATGATTAAACTGTAGTGATTTTTTTATACAGCAGTTTTGCTGCAATATTTTATCTTGGGATCCTAAAAAAAAGATTTACAGCTCTGAATGCAGCGCTCCTGCTTGGAATAATCAATACTGATTTTAATATACTTTTTTAAAGATTTATTTCCTTGTTGCAGAAAATATTTAAATTGCAGAGTACCAACAACTGATGAATTATGATTTAGGGCCAAATCTGTTTCACTTGGAAGAATGGTGATTTTAAATTCAATGAAGTTTCTCTGATGAGTAGGACAAGGAAGTTTTGGCCCATATTTTTCTTGAAAACCCACCAATAAAATAATTATCTTGTCACACTGACAGCCACATACATTTATGACTGGAAAGCATCACGCCCTGGAAACATGTGACAAACATGCACTTTCTCTGCAGCTCTTCTCCAAACGCTGCTTTGTGCTGTGACTGAGCAAGGGTGGAAAAAGGCGCCTCGGAACGTGGCGGTCAGGTCACAACAAGTGAGCGCTAGCTCCGTAGCCCAAGTGTGTTTACTTTACATACCTCAAGAATATTTTTTAAGATTTTGATTTTAAATGCCCTGTAACAGGGAGAATGGTGGCCCTTTCCTCGCTGCTTCACACAGAATCAGGTGAAATCCTAGCCAGGGGACACCAGCATCTCCTCACTTCACTGCCCTGCTCTCACCCGAGCGATTAATACTCTATATCCACAGAACGATAGTTGGATAAAAACCTCGTATTTAATCTTGTCCATCCCCAAGCGGTTCATGATTGCTCCCAAGAGTCTATTCATGAGCGCTTTGTTCAGTCGAGTTTTAAATGACTCAAGAGCTGATAGGGACTCCACCACCTCCCATAGGAGATAAATCAGTACACTTAAATAAAAGACAAGATGGTATCTAGCATGCTGTTTCTACATTTGCCATTAGTTCTTACCCCAAGGCAAGCATGAAATAAACATCCCCTGCTCCCAGGTTAACTGCCTGCCTTTTGTTTGGTACAGTGTTGTACGGATTATGCTATCATCAACATACAAAATTAACTTCTACCCAATACTGACAGAGACACATTTAACATACATAGTTTGGCACCACATCCAGCATTAATTTCCCAGTCCCAGACACAAGGAACGGAAAAGCTTTATTAGATCACTTGGTCCTGTTCACTGTTAGGCAGATGATTTGCTCCTTAGTGACAGCCTCTGGAGTTTTCTCCAGCCTGATTTGCAAAATCCTGCAGCATGAGGATCACCTCCCTGTGGACTGCACACTTTCCTTCACATTTATATTTACATTTGTATTTTCTGCATCTTTCTTAAAAACATCCTTATTTTTTTCTAACTGCACTCTAGGATTCCCTCTCATTAATTCCTCCCCCACTCTTTTTTTTTTTTTCTTCCCCTGCTATATGATTTTTTACAAGTTAACCCATCCAACTCCCCATAATGACTGTGAGCTTCTCAGATTTTACTTCAACTAATTGATTTCTTTCTTATGCAGAAGCCTGAAAGCTGAAAGTGACATCACTACCAGGTTCCCCATGGCCACTGGGGCAGGAGACCCGCCCCTATGAAAATGCTTTTGCTATGTCCTTCCTCCATCAGGGCCAGATCCCAAAGGTACACGGAGCTCCCTGTTTCCGCCAGCCCTCTTCCAGCACCCTTGCTTCTTTCTATGATGAGACCTGCCCCTATGTTAATGCCTTTGCTATGTCCTTTTACTGTCAGGGCCACATCCCAACGGTACGCTGAGCTCCCTATTGCCACCAGCTCTCTTCCAGCACCCTTGCTCTTTTCTGTTGTGAGACAAAGTATTTCTCTTCACATGGATTAACTGCAATTTTCCCGTTTTTAATGTTAATGTTATTTTACTCTAACCACATTTTCCTTCATATCTAGGCAATTACAAGACAATTCACAGCAAATTTTCATGGGGATAGTTCATTACGTACTAGAAAATGTACAATAATGAAGCGTGAAAAACATGGCAGCTTGCAATGGCGTTTGCTTTTCAGACTGTGAATAAAAGTAGGGAAATAGTTTTCTGTATTGCCTGGAAAGTATTTGAATTGGGAAAGAGCAAGATTATTTAAAACAAAAAAAAAAAAAAAAGAAAAAGGGCAGATACTTCCCAAATAAATTATGCTGTAACTAATGATGTATCGATTCTATTTTTTAATTCCTCTTAAAGCATTTCAATTACCTTTTAATTTTCATGATGGTGCAGTCACCAAAAAATGAGGGTCTAGCACGTGGCTGGAAATCCATGGCTTCATGATATATGTATTTTAAGTGTTCGCTTAATGCAAAGGAAAAACAAAATTTGGTACCTCAAGGGTTAAATCAAATTCATAAATACTGATTCTGCTTTCTGAATAAGCACCTTGTGCTGAAACTGTCCTTCCTCAGTGGATGATCAAACATTGTGATGACAAATTGGTTTATCTCAGACCAGGTGCTCAAGTCAAAAGATGCTTTCAGAAGTACAAATATCAGGGAGGAAATAAATGCCTCTAATCACCCTGGGCTCTCCTACATAAGCAAGCTCTTCAGCACATACAGACAGAGCAGGCACTGTTACAAGAAATTGTGCAGCAAGCTTGCCTCAAGCATTCCTCGCTCCCACAGGCTGTATAACAAATGCAAGAAATGATTCAGAAGGGCCATTCTTGCTTCCCTCAGACATATTTTGCTAAACTGCAGTAATAAAGATCAACTCTACCAAACAGTTTCTTTTTTTCCTGCCTCATGTCTTTCTGCAACTATCAACATTAGACTATGTTTAACGAGTGGGTTGTGCATTTTATAGCTCCTCACAATGGGGCAGGCAAGCGATGGATCCCGCACCAGGCACAAACTTACTGGAGGATGAGAAGGGGTGTAGGAAAAGGGTGTTCTAAAGGTCTTGGAGAGTGTTCCTCCTCATTGCTAGCGCTCAGTGCAGGCACATGTACGCATCACATGTGGTATTGCATTACATCAGGTCTGCATCTGCTCCTCCCTCCACTGGCAGGAATTCAAAACATTTTCTGGTTGCTGCCCTTTTGCTGTCAAAGCCAGCACTTGGAATAGGAACAAAATATGTAATGGTTTCAGAATAACTTGCTTGTCACAGATCCCTCAAAATGAAAACAGTTTTAGTATTAGTCTCTGAAGATGAGGTGGACTGAGGATTTTATGGAAGAAAAGGGCATTTGAGGAGCCTGCAGGCTGCTTGCACTGCTTGCTTTTAATGCTGGAGTTCATCTCCTGAAGCCTGAGGATAGCAAAGGAAGTTGTTGGGAGGCAATGTGTTAAACACCCGAGGCATTCAACTATAAAGACCAAGACCTGCAAAAAGTCAAAGTATTTCTGGAGGCTGTCCAAGAACACACTATCCATGACACAGTGGGGCTACCCATTGCTGGGGCATGTCTTTGCACATATCACTTCTCCAGGGGGACAGTAACACTACCTTCTAGCAAAAGCTGTCCTCCAGGTCTTGGCACTTGACCTTTACCAGCCCAAAGCTAATTCTTCTAGCTTAGTAGGAAACAATGCCCAGTTCCCTGCATCCCCAGAATTGCCCTTGAACAGAGGCTCCCTGAGGATCTGCCTGCAGTGCTGCTCATTGCTTTTCTTGCATAATCTCTGGGGAGTAAAACCATGTGAGATGTCAGATCTACCTCTGCACACCACCACCAGCTTGGAAAGGAAGACAGCCCCTTATTTCAGTGGAGCAAAGAGTTAAGTTCTCTATTATAAAACTCAGACCAGAGTTCCTATAAAATGAAATGAAGTAATAAAATGCAGTTACAGGTTATATTTGACCAGATTCTTTCTGAGCTGTTTCAGAGCCTCAGCTGAAGCAGTAGTTGAACTTCAGACCAGGGCTGGCTGCTCTGGGGCTCTTGTCCCCAGCCAGGGGTGCTTCTGTGTCCCTTCCCCAAGATAGTCCTTCTAGCTTACAATAGCCTCTTGCTGCTCACAATGTTTTTAAGACTCTCACAAATGGTCTCCAAATCACTGATCACAAGAGTTATTCCCTGTATGCATCTCTTATTAAATAACAACATTTGCTTTAAGTTCTTCATAAAAACCAAATCTGTATTCTTTGCAGGGAATACATATTTGGCATTTGGATGTCTTCAACGACCTTACTACCTTCCTCTTCCTCCCAAGTACACACATCTAGTGTTGATTTGGGGTGTTCTGATGAGAAAACAGCCACACACAAATCTTTATCCCTAAATGACTGATGAAAACAGGAAGAATCTGGGCTATCATGGAGAAAAAAAATGTGTAAACACTGGAGAAGACTCTAAAAGTATGTGGTTGGGGTGAGGTAGGTTGAGGGACTCCTATAATAAAAGAAAAAGGCATAAAGAAGAGAGGACTGGCATATTTTTAAGTTATGAATTTACAGCATAATTTTAACTAATTCTTTACCAACTACAGCAGTGGTTTCACATGATTCTAATAATTTATGATTCCATATGCAACATCCTAGTGTTGAACTCAAGATCTTTTCAAGGTGACTGGCATTGACTGGCATAGAATGGGCACACAGGCAAGTGTGCAGATGGACCTTGTTTCCCAAGAGGCTCCTAACCAATTTCAAAAGTACAGAGGACTAGAGTTGCCCAGAGACTGCAGTCCAAGCCAAAAAGACACTGCATGGCAAGGCGAGAGAAGTCGGCTCCATCTCTGCAACTGTCATAAGCAGATCACACACTCCTACCTTCTCTCTGTCAATGGGGTTTTGCGAAAGTTAACATCTTTTGATGACCTCTACCTAGCTCAGCTCATGCCCTCACGTGGCACTGACCACTCAGCCAGTGTCTCTGAGGTCACAGCTTGGCTGAATTCCTGTGGCAGCAACAAGACATTCTGACATTTTCATTTCTCCTGAAAGTGTGTGTCCAGAGATGCCCAGGGAGTCTTATTTAGCAGAGCACTGAAACACAAGCCCATTACTCTGCCTGTCAAGTTACTTATATGGTTCTCCATCACTGCAGTGCCTACTGTCTTTATATTGTTGTAGATGAAAGGAGTTTATCCCCCAAGGTAAGGAAATGTTAGCCCTAGCCTATGAACCATGACCTAGAGGCTAAGACCACACAGGGAAGTTTGTGGCTCATTTGGGAAATTCACTTTTCTCTGAACCAACTTCCAAATTCTGCTTTCCTCATCAGCTCTTCTCCGTTTCATTACAGCACATCCCTTGCCATCAAATGAGGCCTTTGCATCTATTTTTCTTTTATGCTCCAAAAAGAAACCTCTGGCACTTTTTCTTAAATTTAATATTTTCCTGAAAAACAATATTTTCACAATGATCTCTAATGAGATTTCACAGCCAACCCTCCAAATAGATGCCATATTTCCAATTCTTGTATGAAGCAAGGAAGGAAAGCAAGAAACCATATAATTTATTTTCCTAAGGATGGAAAAATACAACCAAAACAATCTGCTTGTAACCTTGTAAGAGCACAGCTCCATTTGGTCACGACAAACCCTCCTAGGCTGCATACTCTCCCAGAAAAGCTCGACACTGTCTCTGAGAACAAACACACTGAAATGGAGGATTTTCTAATGGTCTCTGCCGGTGGGAAAATTCCCGTGTACATCAGAGAGACAAAATCAGTGTAGTGATGCTGCAAATAGTCCCCCAACAAGCTTTTTTTCTGCTGGAGCACGTTTATGTGGCAAAGAGCACACAGACAGTGGGGGCATCCTCCCACAGAGAATTTTGGGCAAAATTGCTTCATTTCATGAGATCTGGTCCAGGCCCAAAGCCAAACATTTTCTTCCTAGGGATGATCCTCCACTCCCTCCAGATAAATCAAGCTGACAGGGAAGACTTAGCATGAGGCAAATTTCATCAGAAGCCAGGATATCACCTCAGCCTTCCTTTCAATGTAACAGTAGGTTTTTAATCAGGGACTCTTTCTGATTACTACCAAGTGCCATAAACAACCAGGATTTGCTATCATGCTTTTGGATTATTACCAAAATCATAGTGTTATAATACACACTATGCAAAAAATTATTACCGCTGCATGCAGATAAAATTGTTACACTTAAAGAGCACTAACTTCTAGGCTGACTGCTTTAAACAACTCTTGCTATTATCATCTTTGATAATAATTAATTCCTATCGTTTGACACAATCCAGAGATGCTTTGGCAGTTTTCAACATGCCTTATCTGGGTTTATTTATTTATTTCTTTATTATTTTATTATTTTAAGAAACATTGTCATCAAGAAACCTGGAAGACCCAAGAAAGAGTTGATTGATCACAAGGTCCTATCAAATGTCAAAGCTGGCCCTTGCTGACCTCCCATCTATTCAGAACTGCTTTGATTTAATCTACAAACTGGCTGCCTCTCCTGCCTGTGAGTTCTGTCTGTAACCCATGTGTCAGTGTTTTGAGATATGACCTGCTTCACGCTCCATTCATCTCATCTGAAGGACGGAAATTAAACTGGAGGGTCAGCAAGGGGCATGGCTCAAAATACACACACATTAAACTGGAGTCTTTTGTTTGGGCCCATCAGAAGAGTTAGAGCAACCATCAAAAATGATATTTAAGTGGAATTGATTTTCTTTTTCCTATTGAAATTTGTAGTACTAATTTATGTGGAAGGGTGGCAAGCCTTGCCACAGCAGAAGGAAAAGTAATCATGGTGCCTTCCCAGAGAAGTGCTTGTGATGCCTTTTAATGCTATGAGTATACCAGTGCGTGGACACCTCCAGGTATAGCAATGTGCACAAGGCAGTATTTCCATTGTAAATCCAGTATCTCAAGCCTTTTTACAGTGATCATAATATTACAGCTTGAACTGAAACATGGTGGAAAGTTCACAGCATGGATCACAATGTTTTAAACCTCATCTGTCTTACTTGGGTTTTATTATAATTTGGGAAATGCTTAGCTCACTTCTTACCCCGTGGAACACAGCCAGCAGCTCAGATGGATAACTCTCAAGGGTGACCACAGTTTTGCAGAGCAATTTTCATATTGGATTTTACTTGGCCAGGAGAATGAGTATGAAGCATGAACCCTCAAAAGCCATGCCAGCTTTCACGCACTCCCTACAACTCTGGCGCGAGCTGCACCAACTCAGACTTACTCCTTGCATGAACTGTAGGGCAAGCCAGGGCTCCTGCAGGCTGGCCGCAGGTGGACCTGCTACGTTTGGGTTGACTCATCTCTGAGATTCCCCATGAATAAGCCAGGCTGCTCCACCTGTTACACAGACTTTCTTGTGATAGGTGGCTACAAACCAGATTTTCATTTGCAGAGGCAAGGTGGAAGATCTGGGTTCAGCTAGGACTGCTCTTCTACCTCCATGCCACCAAGTATGGATTTGATATGAGGCAATACCATCACTTTGAGACACCAGTAGAACATACTGATGGCCAAATAATTTATTTTCCCATTCTCCTAGTTCTGTCGAGCTTCCTTTTGCTGTTTTCCCTATCCCTTAACTCCTCTCAGCTTGAGGTGTGCACAGGTAGCAGGATGCATCCTGAGGTAGAATCATAGACTATCTCAAGTTGGAAGTGTCCCATAAGAATCAGCGGATCCAACTCCCTGCCCCTTGCAGGAATAGCTTACATCTTAGAGCCAGAAATCTCTTTTATCCAGTGCTGCTCATAATTAGGGGTCATGCTGAACGTAAGGCACTTTACAAACAAGACAGACAACCCATTCCAATGGTAGGTAATTGTGGACCATTTGTGTGTCCAAACGTCACCTTTATTCAATATATAGCGCTTAAATTTATACATACCCGCTCAGTAGCATTGCACACAGAACATCTGAAAAAAAACCCAACCCACAGGCAAGCCTAAATTGCATTGTTAGTCTGGTTAGAGAAAAACCTTTAAAAATGCAAGAGTAATTTTTGAGATGGTCAGATAACAAACCACACGCACACCAGATACAGAGTGGGACATGCAGCTGAGACAAAAAGTGTTTCTCCTTGAAATCTTTTCTTTCCCACAGGTCTGTAAAAATTCATAGTTGATAAAAGTCTAATGCACTAACCTATTGGGTATGCAGATTACTACTAAGTGATGACATTTAACTAAAGTAGCACCATCCCCACTAACAAAAAGAGCAAATAAAGGTGTTCATATGCAGGGTCCCATAAGAGCATTGGTGATCATCACCATTTTTGCAAATCACCTTGTCAATTCAGTAATACAAAAAAGCCCAGATCTCATTGATCCATATCTTTCTTCAGCCTAGTATCCTTAATAAATTAATTAACTCAAACCCCCTAACAGTTTAAAAGCTAAAGGAGACATTGTTTCTGATGGTATGCTGCTGTTTGCAAATCTACCTGCCAATCAACAGCAGAAAAAAAAGTAGCGGTTTGTAAAGAGATTCCTTCTTTGGAAGAAAAAAACGGAATGATATTTATCAAAGGCATATTTGCCCTTGAGTCTGAAAAAAGAAAGCACGAAAATGCCTTCAAATCCTTTTTAGTTCTAAGGCATGTCTTTTTGTTCATGCTTAACTGCAGAAGAAAAATTAGGAACAAGTGTGTGCATATCAGTGCATGTGTTAGCATAGGCTTTAATTGGTTAGGAGTAAATTAATGGCTGCTTGCAATATTTCTGGCAATCTGTTATAAGCTATGTAAATTTTTAAAAGAGGTTTCTTGAAAAGGCTGGCTGAAATCCTGTAATTCATATTCTGCTGGGGGAATTGATTTGAGAAATAATAATGAAATGTTTTACCTCAGTGATGAATCTCAGTTTTGTAGCACTGCAATTTTTTAAAGATTCTTGTAAATAATGCTACAAGTGTTTCTAAGAATAATCTACTTGAAATAAATATATCTGCCTCTGAATTAATAGCATTTTTTCACTGTTCTTTTTCACCTCTTTCTTATTCTACCATTCCAGGGGTTCATTTCAAAGCCAGTATTAGCTTTGATATTATTATAATAAATTAAAATCCAACATTTGTTACCATGTGGCCTGCTCCGGTAGGGTTTAATAGCAGTTTTGCTATTGAATTCAGTGGGAACTTAATCAAATCCTTAAGAGGCAGGTCCAGTTTTATAGAGGCGAGCTGGAAATGGCCCAACACACCGCTGACTCTTCAAGGTGAGCCTGCCTCAGTCATTTTGGTGGGAGCCATTAAACATTGATTGGGACAGAGAAAAAACATCTAACTTGACTGCCCAGGGCACTCATTAAGGCTGCAGGAGAAGAATTAAAGCCTCACATGAGGTAGATGAAGGGCATGGACCTGAACCTCCTGCAATCACTTCTCCTTCAGCACACGCAGAGAAAGGGAAAAGCTCCCATGGCAGTGCACCAGCTGCTGAAGGACTGCATCTCCTCACTCCACTCATTGTTTCAATAGTTCCCACTACTCACATGGACCGTCCACGCTCTAAATGGTTGGTAACCAACTCTCAGAACAAACACATAGGTCTTTAAGAGGCTCACAACACAATACGCAGGGTTTTCCTCTGGTTTTCAGGGAACTTGCAGCAACTGTACTTCAGCTGAACACACGCCATATGCCCAAGCAAGTTTTAATTGCCGTTGGCCTGAAGGACACACAGACAGAGACACTTCCACTTGTCTACAGAACAACCTCAGCAGTAGGAAACTCAGGCTTAAGAGGCCCAATCCAGAAACACAGCCCAATGGAGAAAGTCGGAAAGCTTTATGGCTTGTCCTAGGCAGGTAATACTGAATAACTCTGGAGGAAAGTCCCAAGACAGGAACTGACTAAAAGCAAATTACAGGTATAGCTTCCATTATGACTGTACATATAGCTCCTGCTATGAGCCTAGCTGCTTTAGTTCTACTTATCTCTTACCCTGCATATCTGACACTTTCCTTTTTAATGCTCAGTGGTATGCAAGAAAGTATCTTGTACTGTCAATAATGCTGTTATCCTTTAATAAAAAATTAGAAGCTACCAAAAAAAGAGAGAGGGAGGGAAGTAGAAAGGCTATGAAAGAATATGGCTCAATGCCTAGAAAACTTCAATATGTTGTAAAAGGAAAAGATTGCTAATTAGGCTCTTGCGTAGTCTATTCTAGTCCCCTCTGTGCTGCAAGAAATTTAACACAGCTCACTTGGCTGATGGTTGGAGAAGTGGGAATAGAGTTTGGGAGCTCTGGAATCATATTATTGAGATGATCTATGAAATAATGAGGGGGAGAAATGCAGCTGGATGCAGGGATTTCACTGTTGGGCTCAAAACACAGGGAAAATGTTCTTAAACAGAAGGCTGGTCCACCCCACGGCTCATCATTACACTTGGCTGCACTAAAGCCTCCCACCAAACTGGCCCCACATTGCTTGCGTGCTCAGTGGTGCAAGGCAGGGAAAACAGGCTTTGGAAAAGCTGACAGCTACTCCAGACAATCCAAGAGATCAGCCATGCTGTTTTAGAAAATAGGAAGAAAATGATGCAGGGAGCACCACAAGAACTGTGCGGGCCATGAGAAGAACCTATGGATGCACTTCCTGAGCTCCCCGTTTTTAACATCTGCAGCCAAACTCTATGTTTCTCTGAATTAGGGTGTAAACCCATGTGGAGCGCAGATAATGATCTGGAGTTTGGGAAAGACAAATGGTGTGGCAATGCACCTGTCAGAGCATCATCCCCGGAGATCTCAGCTCAACCCTTGCACCTCCTACTGCACAGGTGGGCTTTCCCAGGAGCCACTGGCTGGGTCTGGCCCCTGCTTGTCCCAGGGAAACCACGAGGAAAGCAGTTCTCATGCAGGACCTCCAGCAGAGCTGCTCATGTTATCCCCACTGTTATTCATCAACCTGCTGATTCAGGAACAGCTACTCCCAAGTCATTTTAGGTTTGCTAATGCTGGGTTTTCTTTCCTGCACTTACAAATGACTGCTTGCAGCTTCTGCTGCTGTTATTATAACAACCTGCATAAAATCTCTCATTTCTCAGAGATTTTGGTGACTTGAACTTGGTAAATGGTATCCCACTAGTGATTTCAGTTGGAAATGGTGACATTTTGAAGTCAAACAATGTGATTTTACCTGGAGATCAGCAGCTCAGTTACAAAGATTTGCAGGCATGAAAAATTATTTTGAAAAATATGGAAGATCCTTTAAACTCTCAGCACTGTATCTTTGGGCAGGGGCAGATGAAATAACATGCACACCAGACAGCTTCATTGCTACCATGGAGTAATACGTATGGGTTCATAAACAAGCACTCAAGATACCTGCTGGCCTGTCCAGGCAGTAGGCTTCAAAAGATATATGTATACACAAATAACATATGGCTTAATTTACATACTAATTAATCTGTAATATCTTATTCACATATATCTTAATCTGAAGGTGCTATATAAAATGCTTGCTTTTAAGGAGTGAGCAGGCAGCTGTGTGCTCTTTAGCTGCCTGCTGGGTTAAACCACGACAACTTGACAGACAGTCATGATAACCTTCATTTTAGGTTAAAAAAGGAATTAATAATGACTTTGGTTAATACTAAAGAGCAAGTTCAAAAAGAGAAATGGAAAACATCTGCAGCCTCGAGTCATTAGGGTAAACTCCATCGAGGCCAAGGAATTTATTCAGCCTTAGCAGTTCAGTGAGGTGACTCAGAGCTTCCTCCTGCCGAGTCAGGTGACCCGTGGGGTGGGCCACAGTGGCCCTGTCTTCCCCTGGGCAGGTCACTCATGTCATTAGCTACGAAAGTATGCCATGAATGTGGGTAATCACCCTCAATTTAATGTTGCCTTTCCTCCTAGAGACTGCAGCAGCCATCACAGGCAGAGCTGCAAATAGACAAGTACGGAGTGAGGAGAAGTTGTCTCAGCTAAGTCAAGGCAGGGAAGAGGCGATGGGAAAAGCTGAGTTGATTCTGTTCAGCTCACAGCCTGCATGGGGCTCGAGGTGGGCAAGGTGGAAATGGAGGAGGCTACGGACCATTGCCCCAGCCTGGCTGAGTGTTTACACCAAACCAACATAAACCAGATATGCCGCTTCATCAGAAACGCAACATTTTACGGAGTTGTGGCCAGTCTGGATTCAGTTTCTTCAGGAAAGCTTCTAGGATCCAAGGCTTCCAGAGCACTTTGGATCACATGTGAAGCGGGACACAAACTCTTGGTTTTCTGACTCACATGTCTAGGGCAGGGGTTTGTTATGGGGAAGAGAATTCTCAAAGAGAAGATATTAAAGAAAGCCTAGATTCATTAAAAAAATATTTAGTGGCACTGGTCTGCTAAATCTATGAGCTCAGACATAGACAAGTTATGCTCACATTACTGTGGAGTGCAGATGGGCATCTGCTGCTTGTCTCAAGCAGCACATGTGGATGGGGAGAGGGGTCCACAGAGGGCACAGTGGCTTGAGAAGGATCCCAGCTAGGAGGACTGTCATTGCCTTGACTTTCAGGCAGTGTTTCTATTCACAGAAAGGAGTTTGCTGAAGAGGAGCAACATGATTTTAAGACAACTATTATTTACTGTGCAACCTGCCATTGCAAACTGTGATTAAAGGTGCTCTTTTTGCTAAGACACAGCTTTTCTTTTACTGCAAGCTCTGCGTTTAAATTCTGCTGATATTTTGAAAAGGACAGGCGCAGAGGGAGAGCAATAGGGGCAAGAAAGCATCTCCAGGCTGGCCAGGTTTAACTGGATGCAAGCATAGTGTGCTCCTCTCCTTGGGGCTAAGGTGACGACTGGTGGCCAAGGGGACTGACATGGTTGTGGATTTTTGGAAGAAGCCTGTAGTGTTTGCATTTCACTGAGGGCAAAGCTCATGTACTGAGTGATATGTTCCTAGGTGGTGTTATAGGCCTATTTCACCCAAAAAATATTTAATAAATTTATACTGACATCAGCTCCCAGTAGGCTCAAACGTTATGGTGCTGTGGAGACAAAATCAACCCTGTGTGATTCCTGTCCTCCTTTGTGGGATGACCGAAGAAATTCAGGTTATGAGACTTCGCAGCTGGGGGTCACTTTTGGGGACCTTGGCCCACATCACACAGCAAGAGGAAGGGAGAGGAAAGATGAACATCAACCTGCTTAATGCTTTTGGCTCTGGGAGATCTTGTCCTGGGGGAAAACCTTGCAAATCCTGCAGCTTGCAAAGGCAAGCCAGCATCCTGCACACGAGCAGGCTCATGAGGAGACAGCTGCCTTCCTCGGTCCTGCCTGGCCGCAGCTGCACTGGCGGTTCAGCCAGGGCCAGGGGGAATCCTCCACATGGAGGGCTGCTTTCTTCTCCTCTCTGCAGCTGGTCCCTCCGACTGCCATCTGGAAATACCTTTCCTCCTGCTTCGGTGCCAAGGAACAGCTTGCTTACACCTTGCTTCTGCGCTACCCTCCATAGCCCTCCCTTTTGCCAAATTCCTCCCTGCAGTCCCCAGTGAATGGCACAACTCCCCCTTCACTTATTTGTTTTTACTGCCTGTCTACAAGCTTTCCAAAGAGCGCTTCATCCTTGGAAAAATATCCTTCCCTTTAGCATTTTGGATGCTGTTTGCCCAGCAAAAGCCTTTAAGGGATACAGATTCCGGACCATCACGATTTTAAAGAGGGCCTAGAGAGATCATACTGCTAATTTTAAACAGATGGTCCTTGACACTAAAAGATACCTTGATTAAATTAAATCTGTGCTCAACAAAGCTCTGACAGAACAACAGTGACCCTATTTATAGGAGATGCCATTGTACTGATAGTCTGTAACACACGTACTCTGCTTGTGTTCGGTTTGGTATTGCCTGAAGGAAATAAACAGCGCCATGAAAACATAAAATCTTTTTCTTTTTTGCAGTGAGTTAAGCAGCAGGTAAGGGTTTCTCTGTGAGGAAGGAATTACGCCCACATAGCAAATGCCATGGGAACAGCGGTGCTCCAAGCGCCCGCTCCTGGCTGCCTCCACGGGGAGCTCCCCAGGGAGCCCTGGCCATGCTGGATCCTGTGCCTTGCAAAGCACCATAGCGCTGGAGAGAGCTGAGAGCACAAATGCAAAATAGGCATTTAAACTTTAAAAATTAATGTTGACATTTATTTAAAAATGTGAGTTGGCAGCTCTCCAATGGTTCACTGAGTACATTAACTTAGTCAAACGCCCATTGCTTCCTCCCCTTCCTACTAACAAGAATGTTTTCAAAAGGCAATCTTTGCAAGCTCTGCAGCAAAGTGTATACCTTCCTTTCCTTTTTTTTTTTTTTTTCTCTCGTCTAAGCTGATGAATGCAAAGACTATTTATAGAGAGTAGATCAGACACAGGCTTGAAGAAAATCTAGATCAGGGTGCTCTAAAATTTAGAAGCGAGAAAGGATTGTCTCAGGGCCAAGATTTAAAAACAGAAATGTGGGCTCAGTCCTGACTCTCCTCTGCCTCTGTGCAGATCTCAGCAAGTCATCCAGCCTCCCCATACTGCTTCCCACCAGTCCTCCCCTTGCAAGACTGGGAAGCCTTGGTACACGTTAATCAGTGGGCTCTGATCTTCACTTGCATCTGTGAGAGTCACAGTAACACAAAGAATTTCCCAAGGAAGTTCATATCTAACACTGTCCCTAGATGCTATCCTGACATGCACTGACCCTTGGGTCTCCAGCCAGGGCTG
Source organism: Falco peregrinus (assembly GCF_023634155.1). Classification (NCBI taxonomy): domain Eukaryota; kingdom Metazoa; phylum Chordata; class Aves; order Falconiformes; family Falconidae; genus Falco; species Falco peregrinus. The sequence continues at coordinate 21,588,881 of NC_073732.1, read as the reverse complement.
TCCCTCCCCTACATGAGCCCCAGCTCCCAAGCTGTTCGTGTCAACAAACACCAAGCCCAATGCTATTGCAGCACCATCTGTGATATTTGGGGTGCAGTAGTTCTTTGTATACAACTGTGCAATAATGAACACATTTTGCAGCTGTCTTTTGGACATGGGAGATGTAACTACAGAGCTGCTTGGGGAATTTCTAGTGCATCCGCTGTTATAATCTCACAGCATTCAGACATATGAGCTGACAAATTTTGTGGCTGTAAACAGCAAAGGCTTGCTGAGAATCTGGACACTAGTGTATAAAGTGGGAATACTTTCCTAACGTGAAGACAAGTGAAATCCGTATGGTCTTTCCAGGCAGTCTCTCAGCCTGCTGGAAAGCCTGCAGTTGCTATATGGGAATAGTGTAATTCCAATATTGCCAGCTCCCTGAAGAACTTAGAACTGAACAGTGCATTAGATACTGGTTTCAGAAGCTAGTTTTGTAAGCCTGTGGAAACAGGTTTTAGGCTGTGCTGCTACTGCTGCAGTGAAATGAGAAAGGAATACCCTTAAATAAATCTTTTATGATTACGGGTATGTCATCTATAGACCTCTGATTTCCAGACCTGCTCTGAGCAAAGGCAGCAGTTAATCTCCAGAAAGAGAAGACAAAATCACCTCCAACAGTGTATTTCCCAGTTGATGAGAGGCCAGGTTCTGTGCTCCTTTAATATCAAAGAAAGGCAGAATAACTGGAGTCCTTGGCTTCAGTCCCACAGAATTATTTCAGGATCACACTAAATCAACAGAGATCAGATTTTGACCCGGTTACAGGCTTTTAATTATTTCCCCCCTCAACATATGTTTTATAAAGTTTTCTTCTGAGAAAAAGGATGTGGCTTCATTTTTGAGGAAGTTTTGCTGAAGTGCGTAAGGAACTGAATCCTGTTCTGCCAGTGATAAACTGGCAGGGAACAGCTGGGATTCTGGTGGGAAGAAGGTACCGAGAGAGGTGAGGCTGTAAGGGCTACACATGGCCAATGAATGCAAAATCCATTGATAATGCATCCTTCTACACATTGTTATTGCTACCATAGGTTATATTCATATTACTAAACTAATTAAGCCCAAGCAGGGAAAGCCCAGTGCCTTCCGCACAGTGCTCAGCACAAGGAGGCAATCTGCATTGCAGTGAGGCCATCTCATCTGGGGGCCTCCCCCCCCCCCCCCGCACCAACCACAGCAGCAACCTCAGTGCTGATTTGAGGTGAGACTTCTGCTTTACTGACCCTGTGCACTTCTCCTACACAAAGAAGCTTTACATTGGCTTGGAGAGAACAGGGTGGATTTTACCCAGATGGCAGGAAAACGACATTGCAGATAACTGCCATTGAAAGCCCTGTTAGACTCCTTTGCTGTGCAATCTCTGCCGTATATTTTAGCAAAATACTCACCCTCCACTCCAAAATCTCATTAAAAAACAAAAATAAAATGGAAACATTCACCCTTCTTATCTCATAAGTTTATTGCATGTGTTGCATGTGGGTGGTGAGCATGTTAGGTACAATTTAGAGCATAATTTCCTGAGAATTGAAATGTCACCAAAAAAAGGATTGTAAATAATGAAACTTTGAAAGGAATCTATGATCTTTGTAACTGATAATCATATTTTAATTCTGACTTATGGCTCATCCAATTGCCTACAGTTAGAGAAAAATAATTCTTTTTCTTATTATATGGAAATCAGATGAATCAGATGAAAAACTATCCACATCACAGCTTGGAAAGCATATACCAATATTCAGTGATGTGAGCAAAGCCCATGAATCTGCTTCAGTTTGTGGTCCTTTTTTATTGGTTTTCCTCACATATTTATAAGAGATCTATGTTCATAAAAATGTTGGTTGAAAAGTTTGCTAGAGAAATCATAGATCACAGAATTGTTGAGGCTGGAAAAGCGAGTTCATGGAACAGGTCCTACTGAGTTAGGCTAGTAGAAGCTGGAAATCTCTTTTCCTCTCTGTAGGTTTTTCAGAGAGCCAGCCAAGTACCAGAATTAGCATTAGATCACATTGTTGCTCAATCATGGATTCAGAAGAATGACTACTGAATGGTAAATAGTCAGAGTGAATAGTTTATCCATAGTCCCAACAGGCACCAATATGATGGCACAATGCTTCTGATCTGATTTGAATATTAAAACAAACAAACAAACAAACAAACAAACAGAAAAAACCAAACACACCCCCCCTCAAAAAAAAAACCAAAACCCCAAACAAACCAGAGACATCAAACATTGTTCTAGAATAATTAGGAAGAGTAAAAATGGACAAAAATGCATCAAATAAATTATTGCAAATGCTTTGCCTAATGACTGATGCCACAGAGACATGCTGCAGTGTCCAAGAAAAATGAGACCAAAGGATTTCAGTGCCTAGACATGTTCTGATTTTGGTTTAAGCCCATCTCTCTCCTATTGTTTCCAAAAGCCTTGAAGCTTTATATAAGGAATTACCAATAGCTCAGGCTTTTTGGGGCTGGAGGACCAGATCAGTGAACATTTCTGACACGAATAAGCTCTCAAGTCCATCACCAACAAGCCAACAAGGTAAGACAAGCCATAAGGGTAAGATTTTGTGTAAAGCCCATCATCACTGCAAAGCAAATCTGTATCCCAGAGACTCCATCAGCACCTGACCAGGGAGTACCTCAGGATGCATCTGCCTCCCCTCCTAACTTCCTGCTTTTTGCCACAGTTTTTTGAATTTCCCAGTTCCCCATGCCCACAGCTGCTGAATTATACATACGCTGATGTGCACACACATACATACACATCATTCAAAGGAGAAAAAAATTAATAGCTGCAGAGCAACTTCCAAATAATTAATTTCATTCATTATGTTGCCAGGACTCTTATTTCTGGTCCTCTGCCATCCTGCTTTTGACTAAAAAAAATCAAGATCAGTGCTTTACAATTCTCTTCCTAAAAGGGACTGTACAACACTATAGCAAGATCCTTAAGTTATTCATCCAGGAACTCCACAAACATAGGTGTTACTACAGGAAAATGCAGAGCAAGTCCTCATCTCTCCTAAAGGCTGCATCCCTGTTTCCTTTGGCCTTACACCAGTCCCTTGTGTGCCCTGAGGTCAGCTGTGCAAAGCATGCTGGGTGAGGGTATGTGTCCCCAGGTAGCTGGCACTGGGGAATGCCTGAGACACACCACAGCCCTGCAAATAACCGTTTTTCTTGTTCAGTGGCTAACCCAAGTTAGGGTGAAAAAAAGAAAGAAAATAAATCACTTTGTATTGATGCAAAGCAGCATTTTTCCACATTTTCTTGGCAAGAAATAATTAAGCTAATAAACCAAAAAGTAAAAAAGTATCTGTTTAAGATCACAGTCTGTTTGTGTGTTTGTTAACCCTTCCCCTGATCAAAGCTGGGCTTCTCTGTGCATGAGAATACCATTCTGAAAATTAAAAAAGGGGTCCTAGTTTTCCTCCTCTTCCTCTCTTCTCTACCAGTCAAGCTCTCAAACAGTTCACTGCCAGCCACCCTTCACATCTCTGTGACCTCCCTTCCCACCCACCTCTTCTTTTTTCCAAGCTTTCCTCTTGGCTGAGGACCCGTCACTTTGTGAGGAGATGTTTTGCCATAAAGACACGATTGTTTGAGATTTCAGTATTGGCCTAGTTTAGCATTTGATGTCATTCCTTCAATTACCAACACTGAATCGCCTTTGTATTCAACAGGACAAACCCAGGGATATGAATAAAAAATACCATCTATGCTGATACAAGACCTGATCCGAAACTATCAGACATACCAGCTTCATTCTATATACTCCAGAAAAAATAACCTTTCAACAAATTTAGACCCCTGATGGTGACCACAAGTTCCTCCAGGTAAACACAAGGAGCCAGAGCAAAGCGTTGTTTTGAGGCTGTCCCAGGATGCTTTCTGCCAGCATGGGGACAGTTTTACTGTCCAAGGCGGTGAGTATTTGTGTGAAAATGGAACGTTTCCAAACAAGAGACAAGGTGAATTTCTTACACGCTGCAAAACTGACTGGTGATTTTTTTAAATAACTACATATGTTGTATTATCTTGGACTTCTTAATGCCTCACATCCCTAATTGTAGTAGTAATTATTAGCTCAGTTAATGAAAGCTTTGGAAACAAAATTGTGTGGGAGTATTTCAAGTCATGAGTTAAGTCTTTTAACTCAGTAATTGCCAATGATTAATTCGTTTTTCCATTTAAGTGCTGAAAAGCTGAAATATTATTTCCTTGAACTGTATTTGTGCTTGGCAGTTCTGAGTTAATTACTACTCTGTGAGCACCTTTAAATCAAATTCAGAGGTGTCCAGGTGTACATATCATGAGGTCCTGGTAAATCCTTCAACATCTGCTTGAAAAAGGATTACTGAACTTGAGTGATGACGCTGTTCTCCTGAAGGTCTACCCGTTATGTACCTACAGCCATTAAAGGCACTGCAAGTGCAATGGCAATAAAAAGCTAGGGCTTATGAAAGTTCTCACATAAATAAGGATTATACTCATGAACGTCTGGTTTGGAAATCATCCACCTTAATTTTCTGGATGGAAACAAGGTCTTGGTCAAAGCCCTGGAAAAATACAAGTATGTGCATAAATCACTGGTTCACTGGCTGTGACTGGTAGAAGAAGCTGCGCTTCCATAAGGAAGTGTAACAACCACAGATCACCATTGAGCTAACCTAGTCTGGGGCTGATTTGGCTCATTTTTGTAATTTCAGCTCCAGACGTGGTTGTCTTACCTGAGGAGCAGGGACTGAAACAGTGCACAGAAAGGGACACACAGGACACAGGGTGGACCAAGGAGGTGCAAAGGACACATTGCACCACTGGAACTGCAGCTCCCTGCACATCCTCAGTGCCAAAGAAAAAGGGGCTCAGGGCAGCCGAGCATGCAGGCAAGCACTTCAGCTGCTTTCCTAAATCATGCCTTTCCTACAGTACTCTCAGATTCCCTGCCAGGATGACATCGAGTTACCTTCTCTCAGACAAAGAGGACTGAGGACGGGAAAGAGACTAAAATGGCATTTTTTCCAGTGGCAAGGAATTATTTTTTTCAAAGCCACAGACAGCATCTCTATCAAAGTGCTAATCCTTCTGCTGTGTGTCAGCATGACTGTTTACCTATCCCTAGCGGCTGATTTCCCCTTCCTTAAGGATGGTCCCAAGCACTAACACATCCCCAAGCTGCTTCCTGGCCCGGCTAACCTTTGCTTTCCTAGTTCAGGGCTTGGGGACCTGCTAACCCAGCATGCTCCTCACCTTGACAGCGGTGCTTGCCAGTGCAGCACTCTGCCACGACATCACAGCAGAGGAGGAGTACCACTACAGGGAAAGAAGCAGCCGTGTCAGTAGAGGGACCGACATAAGTTCTGGGCCTCAAACAACACATTTTACAATTTCTGTAGCACACTGAAGCCCACTCTTGGGTCCTGATCCTTGCTTCTAGCTCAATTTCTGCATTTTCTCCACTGAGCCTGAAATATAAAAGACATAAAAAGCCCAAAGATCAGAACTGGGACTCAACACTGCCCTTTCCAAAAGCAGAAACAAGACCTCTAGGTTTCCCTGCTCATACAGAACCACCTCAGACCACCATGCAATGCAGCCCCCTGTGCCTCAGCTTGCTTCAGAGCTTGCTGTCTCTCTGGCCCAGCAAGGCAACTCTAACAGAAGAGGCAGACAGCACTGCAGCTGCAGCCTTGAAGTTGGCCCACTCTTTTTGGGAGAAATATCTGAACCCCCTCAGTGTGGGCTAACCCCACCACTGCCCCCATTCTCCCTTCCTTCAGGATGCTCCAGAACACTAATGCATCCAAAGTTCTTTCTGGCCCCGGTTAACTTTTTTAAGTCCCACAACCAAACAATGATAGTGAGCAACCCTAGTCTGATCATCACAGCTTGATCCATTTTCTTTCCTTTTTTTTTTTTTTTTTTTTAAGAAATGTCAGATCTTTACAATCTAGGTGAGCAAGCCAGGATTCTGATCCTAACTGGAGAGAGGTCTCTACTTACAGCCTTGATGTAAATGCATGCACAGCAAGACAATATTTAAAGCACAGTCCTGTACCATCTCCTGTGGCTCACTCCAAGCTGGGGATGTTGCCTAGATCTCCACTCCACACTGCAGGGGAGAAGCCAGGCAGCCCTGCGTCCTTGATGGCACGCTGCATCTTACCTAGATGGTAGACATGGTGGCAGCTACCTTGAAAATGCCCAAACCACTGAGCTGATCTTACCCTCTGCCTTTGGCAAAGCAAGGCAAGGAGATGTGAGACTTTCCAAGCTGGACAACCATTGGAACCACTTGCTCAGATATGAACCTACTCAGCTAGAAGTTGGATTTGGGCTAAAACCACCTTCTCCTCTTTCAGCTGCCTATCACAACTAGAACGTTTTATTCCTGTATTTGTTGTGGTCTATCACTCCTTAATGGTATTCCAAGATGTATTAAAAATTAACATCTGTTAACCAGAGACAGATCTCATCCAAACTGTTAAAGTTCAGTGCAAATTATCCTGAACTGCTAAATCAAAAAAATGTAACTTCACTAAATCTTGTTGAGCATTTTCTTCAGTGGCTGTTAAACGTAAAATTATGCCCTTTTCCTCATCTCATATGAGTACAGCTCCCTGCTTCTGCTCAAAAACAGCACAGAAAATTTTAATCAAACTTGTTTGGTTTTTCTCTGCATCATTACACTAAATTAAATCAATAACTTTCAGGTGGGAGGGCGAAATCCATGATTTTCTTGTTAGCTCTTTGCGCAATCATCTTTCTTCATTAGAGACACCTGAGACCCATGTGAGAATATATGTTAATATATAGGCCAACTTTTAAAATGCTTTCTTTATTATTCATGTTTTTTGAGTGCTGTTGCTAACTGTCACGTGTGAGGGCTGGTGGGTTATAAGTGGAATCATTAAAAATAGCTCATTTTAGTAATAACACAGCACTATTCATGCTTTTTCAGTACTTAACAGTTCACAGGAGACACTCATGCTTTCTTATTTGCCAGATTGTCTCTTCTAAATGTCATTGTCAACCATTCACATCCAGTTCATCCTCCTGAGCAAGATGGGCTTCATAAAGCCTACCATAACCAAAGCAGCTAAACAGATGGTATGCTGCATCACTGCAATTTCCTCAGGCTTGAGTTTCATCCCTTTAAAATGATAGCTGCTCTTGAAGTAAGCACGTTTCTTTATATCAAAACATGACATATAATAATTACAGAGGATATGGAACAATTCACTCAGTCATCGGATGAGCAAGATAAATAAATGCAGAGGCAGGTAGCTAGACTGGAGAGAAGTTTGCAGGTTTTCTGCTAGCATGTATAGTGTCCGTTTGTTAGAAAAGCGTGAGGGGTCTCAGCCCTGCGAGTTGGCCTTTGAAAGTACCAGCTCTGAGAGACAAGCTGACAGCTCCAGCCACAGTTTTTCCAGCTAAGTGCCAGCCCCCCTGCCCTACCTTGTAGTCCAGCATGTACCCTAAATTGATGCTAAAGATGATTCTGTGTCTAATGCCAGACCATGAACAACAGCCTACCATACCACTTACAGCTATACACTCCCTTTCCTTTGACCTAGCTGTAAGGGCTGTTAGCAAACACCAGGCAACTCTTTGGTCGTCTCAACAGATGCTGTAGTTTAAATGCTGACTCATAAGAGTTCAGTACCTCTGAAAATTCAGGCTATTTCAGGGATGTTCACAGCATGTCAAGCTCCTGAGTTAGTACCAAGGAAGTGGCATGTCTATATGGCACAGCCACTGCTGCCCCAGCTGAGACTGGTGCTTGGGCAGCTGCATGCAACCGGGTGAAGAACTGTTGGTCTTCGCAACAGTACCACCAAAGGACTCAGGAGGTTCCTGTCCACTGCCTCTCCAGGAGCAGCTCTCTGGGGAGATTTAACTCAATCAACATGCCACTCCTGTTCTTTGAGAAATTCCAACAAGGAAAAGCTGCCTGCAGGTATTTTGCAAGCTTGCTACACTGAGGCCTGGATTACAGAGGGGAATTAAAAATGTTGGTCCATGCAACCATAGCTTCTCATTTGGGATGACTAGTTCTTCTATTTTCATCTACTTGTCCATCTGATTTATTTGGATTATAAAACTCCAACCCTTACTACTGTTTGTACAGTTCTTAGCGTAAGGACATGCTAACCTCTGTGTGGGTAACTATAATATAAATGAGAGTAAATCAACATCACAAGAATATATTTATTGAACTGTTTCATTCAAAGAGATTAGGAGAAGATGATTATACTGGTATTAAACTTTTTAAAGTTCAATAAATGCAATCTACTTGCTTGTTCCTTTTTCCAGGGATATTATTTTGTTGTATGTTTATAGAGTGTTCTTGCCATGAGCCTCAAAGCTCCTCCAAAGGAAGCCCCTTCGTTGACAAAGCCACCTGTGGGGCTGGCCCACGACAGCTGTTCAGTAGCACGCTGGGACACTAGTAATAATAGTACTTGTAGCACTTACATAGCATTTTATACTTTCAGAGTTCTTAAATTAATTAGTTACAGGGCTACAGTATGGATTCAGTCAGGATGTGAAAAGAAAAGTGTATCCAGTGGAAACTACAGGGGGAATTTAGGGAAATGTAATGTAATTATCCAGTTTGGAGTCTGGCCAGAGTACGGCTGCTAGAATGCCATGGGATCTCTAATGACCACACACGGTCAGGACCTCGGCTTTGCATCGGCTCCAAAAGATGAGGAGAGCCCTAACAAAAAGTGCTCAGTCATCAGGTACAGGAAAGGGATGATTATACAAAATCCAGTTGCCCCCCAGATGCCTTGTAGCTGTGAGCACCAGGCTGGGCTCAACAGTGCGACGGGAGCTGGTGTCGAGTCAAACCTCAGGAACTTCCAAATTCTTTTCAATTAAACAGTTACAACTTTTAGTGATATTTACAAATGATCCACCTCCTAAGTCCATTAACTGGTCTTAATTGGGTTAAAATCCCTGACCAATTAGTCATCTCAGCCATTCCCCTCTGAACCCCGCCAGCACACACACGCATACCCTCATTTTAGCTAAAAAGCACGTCAGGTGGTTGCGTTGCTGAGCTACAGCATTGCTGTGTGCCAATTTGGAAATGTTAATGCCGTGTAGACATGCAAATGTCACAAGGGGCCAATTTTAGGATGCATAAAAGAGGGACCACTAATTGGAAAGAAAGGGGGGAGAAAGTGATTACAATTCCCACTCACCTCGGTGGTGCCACAGGAGAGAAAGCAAAATGCTGACAAAAACCAGTCAGTCCTGCCGACAGTGTTAGAGATATGCCACATATTGGGCTGGTGGGGACAGGGACATTTCAGCTTCTCTAAATGTGGAGTGTGGTAAGCCCCACATGCTGGTTTTGGGCAGAACACCCACAGCCTGATGCTTTTTCACACAGCTGGATTTCTGCAATGTTTAATTTCTCAGCAACACTTGAACATGGGTGCTGAGGGATCTTTGGCTGATTTTGAAACACAACATGCAAGGAAGGGCTCCTGGCAGCTGGCTGCCTGAGCACCCTGGGAACTCAGCTTAGTCCGGAGAGCCCTGGAGCAGCTTAGGGATGGTCTGTGCGGGGGAAAGGGGGAGTGGGAAGCCTGCCTGGCAGGCCAAGGACCAAGGAGGCTCTTTTGTCTTCAAGGAACTTGGATCCTCAGGCCTCGTCATCAGCTCTTATGCTGACTACTGGGTGCTGAAGATGCAGGAAGTGAGGAGGTACTTTGTTAAAAATGAAAAAAAAGTAATGTGGCAAAATCGATTTTTTTCTTTAAAAATGTCACATTTTGTAAACAGATTTTTCCAGCATGTTGGCAGGGAGTTTCTCACAAACTCTTCTGACAAGTTGCTGCATCCCTCAGCTCACCAAACGTTACTCAACCCTCCATGGCTGCAGTGCGGAATGAGTCACAACACGACTCCCCCTCTAGGGTGCACAGCTCTAGCCGCTGGCAGGCAGCTCCCAGCGCAGGAGGTGTGAGCAGCCTCTACACGCACAACCCGCTGCCGAACAGGCCAGGTTTGCCCTTGGAGCTCAGTGGAGCTACTCTGTAGCTAATAACTGTGTTGCACCACAGCCCTGCTCCTGGGGCTCATCCTCCTCAGTGCTGTGCCCAGTACATCTGCTTCTTCCTTCTCCTTGTCACAGCAGCACCTGAAAGCCTTCCAGGAGAGCATCAAGGGACCTGAGCAAAGAGGACTTATGTTCTCCTGCCCTACCTCTTCCTTAGGGGAAATTTATAAAGCTCGTTCTTTCCATACATGGACATCTCTTCCAGTGCACCATCAATGGCTGTTAATTACATTCCCAATCTTTGCATCCTGTTTTGACATGCAAGATACACAGGAGCTTTATTTTTGCAATTAACATTGGTAGATAAGCAATAGAAAGCACATAAAGGACAACTCTTGATAACATCACACTCTCTTCTGACAGACTGCAGGGACTGACTCCTCTCTTTTACCCCTCTGTCATGTAAGCATCACTCCACCCGGATTTATTCTTGATTCATGCTAGCATGAGTAAAACCAAGCTCAGACTTTTGCCTCCATTTTCAACTCTGGAGGATTCTCATCTCTTGCAGTCCTTTCCAACCCATAGCTAAGCATGTCTGGGCTTTATTTAACTAGCATATTAATTCTGGTTATGTTTACTGGTGGGTAATCTTCTCCATGCCTGAACCACTGCATTTGCCACACAAATGAGTCCCAAACACAGATTGCCCTGCATACACGTCTTCATTCGGCACCACCAACACAGCCCCTTTTTAAAAAGCAATCCTCTGCTTACTAGTCTGTTCAGCCAGCTATAATTAGGTTGTTCACTCAGTACCCGGCTTTGACACGCCTTTGGCAATCATCATGTTGGCATTTCTCTGCTGTGGTTTTCCATGCCTTGCTTAAGCAATAGGGGTGCAACGGGGACCCCGTTACCTCCAGCACCAGTGTACCCGCAATAGTGGCCTCCACCCAAAATGACCACATCACAGTAACCAGTGTTTGAACATGGGACCTCCAAGGCATCTATGAAATTCGATGTGGCAGCTGTTTTTGCATAGTCTAGAGAGCCCTTTTGTTGGATTAAAACTCATTGCTCCTCAGACTATAACTTGGAAGTGACCAAGCAGCAGGGACCTGGACAAGGAAAGAGACCTCTCCTCATTAGAGGCTGCTGCTTGCTGGGTAAAAATAACAGGTCTGAACCGAAACAACTCTGGGTGACACAATGGGACACAGGGAGGGTGTGGGATCCAGTCTCAGCATGATGGTTGCATTCAGCTCTGCAATATGTATGCTGTAATGAGCTGCCAGGTCACAAGGGCATCAGCAGCACTGCTAGTTTGCTTTTACTGAAAAAGGCTTGGTGCTCTGGTTTGGGTAATGAGCTCCCTTGTAAGCACAGATACAAGCACAAAAAACTGCAGTGGGTGTCTTCAGCAGCGCAGGGTACTGCAAGCATATCACATCTGACCTTCAGTCATTTCACTAGCATTTTGCAACATTTGGAGTCATATTCAAGATCTCAGCTCTGGTCTCTGAAGTGTTCAATAGCCTGACCCTGGGACACCCATATGGACATTTAAAGCTTCCAGGTACCAGGTGTTTCCCACATCGCTACTGCTTCAGCCCATGGGAGCTTTCCCTGAGCAGTGGGTTTGTGTCTGTGACACCAGATTTTCTGGTTGAAGCAGCTGGAGGTGGTGGGCCAGACAACCAGAAGAAACAAGCAGTGCAACATTTCTAGCACAAGGCTCATCTTGCAGAATTAGCTATTGTTAATATGAAGATATATACACATATATTCCTAAAACTCTTCTACATAACAAGGCATTATTGAGCACTTTCTCTCCCAAAAGCAGTTACAGAGGACTGAGGCGCAGGCAGGCACACTGCAGGAGCTACACAGTCACTGCCGAGAGGAGCACGGCATAGCAGCCCGCAGGGAAAATCATTTCAGAGCAAAAACTCAAGGGGACAACAATCTGAGGGAATTCAGCTGTTTCAGTCATTCCTGTGTCTTTGTCTGGGCTCCTTTTAATGAGGCCCGACAGTTCACCACTGCCCTACCTCTCTCCTTACAGAGAAAGCTTTGTAAGGCCATGTGTCTCTCCTGATCCTCTGATTTCCCTCTTGCAGAAGCCAGTCTCACTCCAGCGGGAGGCTGGCAGAGAGAGAACCATGTACCAAGCCCTGGGCTCTTCAGGGGGGATGTGACCATAGGAAAATGGTTGTAGTGTACAATGAAGGAAAACACAAACCAACTACAAAAGCTAACAACGTCCATGACATCTCTCTGGGAGGGTCAGATGCAAATGTGAGGGACAGACTTCATGGTGCCTGTTAATGGGGTGCACACAGAGGCATGCACAGCCCATCTGTACAGACAGCCCTTGCCCCAAGGGATGCTGCCCTATACTCTCTGCAGCCATGCTGGTGATGCAGGGCATGAACCAGTGGCTTTTGACTCTCAGATGACACCAAAACTGAGATGTATTCTGTGGATGCTTTCATTTTTTGCAGTTTTTGTAGGATTCACGGCTTAGATCTAAGGTACTCCCAAAAGCATGGATACATTTCATATGTTTTCTTGTAAGCAGATACTTCAAGGACATCCTTTATGTTACACCCAGTCAGGCAGTGACTGCAAAAGAAATTAGGGCATGATGCTAGTATACTGACTTTAGCAGATCTCACAGCAACTTCAGTGGGAGCTGTGCTGCAGACAGAGCTTGCCCTCAAGTGAGCAAAGTGAGAGGGGAGGGCTGTGCATGCACAGCCTGCCCTTGGAAGTGGTTGGGGCACCATGGGTCGCTCCCTAGTCCTGCTTTGCCCCCTTCCTGGCTGCATATAGCAGTAAAATATCAGAATCTTTAAATGGTGCAGCTTATTCCTATGGCTTTTCACATCTCCTAGAGAAATAAGCCAGCTTCTGCACTCATCCCAGGTCAGGGTAAGCCAAGGGAAGACCAGGGGGGTCTGACTTCCTGAATCAGCAAACAATAACAGCAGCACCTGGCTTTGTTTCAGCACTGTTTTGCTATGTACCTAAATCTCTCTCGTAACACTGAACCTTGGGCAGAAAACATTTTGTCATCTCCCTGAGCTGTCAGCTACCCAGGAGGCATCACCATCAGCAGTACTGGGGAGCAGTGCAACCCCTCCCTCCAGCACACAACCTGCTCTGTGCTTCCACGTGATCTCCTGTTACATCAGCTCATTTTACTTTGCTAGATAAGTTATCTTCTAGAGAAAGGAAGGGAATTAGGTTTCATCAAAGAGCTTTTCAACAAGTTGTCACCATCTCAATGATTTAGGGTAGGCAGAACACCTCATATTCCCAGTTGCCCTCATGCCACCACAAGCTGCCAGTCAGTGTGAAAGCATAGCCCACTATAGCATCTGGAAAGGTCAGAGTTGAAGTGTTTTCACGGAAAGATAATCAAGCCATACGATAAATGCCTCATCAGGAGGAAATGTCAACTCCTGAATGAGGACAGTTATTGTATAAGACATTTCTTTACCTAGAGGAAGCAGGTTAATATACCTCCAAATTACAAGTTATCACAGCATATAATGTTCAATTTCCAGTGTAATTTCCATCATGCTTTCTATAGAATGCGTGGAAATCAATTCAGATATCACTGAAACTTTACTTCTGAATTTTTACAGCAGCAAGTCAAAAACTAATTAAGAAAAGCCACAACAAAGCAAAAGACCATGTAACAAGGAAGAATATTTTGAGATAGGCATTTAAAAAAATGTCAGTCCTGTGCAAACCCTTGTCAGTTCAAATTTAACATACTACTTTAATATATCATTTTTTGCAGCTTGAATAGGAAAGACTCAAGAGGGAGTGTGCTTTTGGTTGCAGCAGGGAAGGCAGAGAGAGAGGGTGACAGTGGAGAGAGGGGCTTAGAGCAAAGAGCTTGCAAGAAGCACAAAAGGCATTTTAAAAAATGTCTTGAAGGAATCAGCAGCAGACACCAGGTATAAAAGCATGAGAGGGTAGAGAGTTCATACAGGAGCCCTGGGAGAAGAGTCAGAGAGGTGGCTCGTTGCAAAGGAGGCTGACAACAGTATAAGAATTGGAAAGGGCTGGGGAAAAAACACAAAAGCGTGAGAAAAGAGGGTGACGCTGCTCAGAAGAGCTGAAAAGTTAAAGCCAAGTGCATTTAAGAGTGCCACACATTAGGTGAGCGGTAGAGTGACAGTGAATTTGAGACTCAGAATGAGGAGTAATTTCCTTTCAGGAAATATGCGACCTTTCAAAAAAAAAAAATTCCATTGATGTATACTTTCCAGTGGGCTCTAAAAAATAAGCAACTCTTTTCAAGATTTTAAATGACTTGCAAAGCAGCCTAGATTATTTTTACTGCAATGTCCTTCTCCTTCCTTTCTTGGACTGAAAGTCCTCCTCCCCAGGCCTGCTGCATGAGATGATGGGAGCCTGCTCACAGAGTCTGCTGAGACCAGTCACCTCTGAAAGCCCTCCCTGCACAGCCTGTGGCCTGGGGTACATGGGAATAAATTTTTTACCAACAGGACCACTTCTCCAGTAGTTAAATAAAAAACAAATAAGACTCAGAGACATCACTTAGAGGCCCACAGACCTAACACTGTAATATTGCTGAGCTTTCGCTTGATTTCTCTCTAATTTTTACAGCCCAGCCTGCAGTTCTACATTTCCAAAAATTATTCTGTGACCAGCTCCCAAGTACCTCACACTTGATTGGGAGGTTCAAACCAGCTATAGTTCCTCCTCAGTGGGTCTCAAGTCATTCAAGATATATATATTAGCCTTGCTGACAAGATCTACTTTGGGCCATGTTGTTTCTCACCCACCACCTTGCTCTAATAATAGTTACATTTTACAATTTTCATAAGTTGTCAACATCATCGATCTTCCAGATGGAATGTGCTTGTCTTCCATTATGTGTGTTGAATTACTTGTGCCACAATTAAGTCTTTATTTAGCTGAAAGGCAGCTTACCTTCAAGACAGTGTGCCATTTGCTCTCTAGCAGACTAATAATGGTATAGGTCTAAAAATTACCTACATGTACGTTCCCCCCACCCCACACAAAAAAGAAAGTCTCCAGTAGTGTCTCGTAAGATGGACATGCTCTGCATGGTAAACTATCACTCTGGTAGGATAATTGGTTTGGTTTGATCAAAACTGCATGCTCTCACAGAACTGAGCGTCTGGCAGTACTCATAGCTCAGCATTAAAAGAGAGGATTGTCTTTGTCAGATCTGTCATGAAAACTGTAAAAGGAGAGACTGGACTGTACTGAGCAAAAATGAAGGGATGTCCTCTAAATCCAAAAGACTGTGTGCCTTATTTATCCTGGTGCTACCCATTTCGTCTCTGCTGTAAGTTCTCTACAATCTCTTTTGATCTCTTCTATTAAAGAGAAAGAAAGCTGCTAGAAAAGACATCCCACAGAAGTCCTATCCATTTCTTCCTGCCTCTTCAGAAAGGCCACAATGACCTGAGCATTGCTACATCACACAGGCGGTGAAAAAATGTAATAATGCTACCTGCACCATTAATTGGAAAATGCATATAGTTTCATTGCCACCTATTAAAATGACTCTTGAGGTCTACAGCTGACACACTCCAGGGTCTGCAAAAAGGAAAGGGAGCAGAGACTGCAGCAATTAGCTGCCCTGGTGCCCTCATGTCCCATCTGCAGCACTTCTGAGCACTGGGTCCTGCTTGGGGTGCAGCATCTCTTCCACAAAAACACCCCACCTTGGTGGAAATCCTGGAAATGCACAGCTTGCCACTGTCCTGTGCCAGTTTCTAAAGCCAGCTGCACTCCCCGCAACCACCATGCCTAGAAGTGAGGTTTTACTGATTACTCATCATGTCTCTCAGACTCTGCACCTGGAACCTTTGTGGTTATATTCTAATACTCCCCGCATTTAAGATCCACATGTCACTTGACAGACATTTGTAAAAGATGCTGTGTTTTGATTTGCATAACAAAAAAACCATCTTGGTCTAGAATCCTGCCATTTGGTGATTCCAAATAACTCTTCCAAATGGTTACAAAGGCTTGCACCCTTTGCTTTGCTATATAACTTACCCACTTGTCACTTCTCTGCCCTTCCACAGCCCTTTACTCTGCATGTTACAAACCTCTTTGAATAAAAAAGGGTCTTTTCAGCTGAACACAATTTTGTCTTTGTTTTACAAGCAAAAATAAGATGAAGCACAGAGACAAGAGACTTGGCCAAAATCACTCAGCATGCCAGAAAAAAAAAAAAAAAAAGGGATTCGATCCAACTCTCTGAATCGTCTGCATTCACTTTGAAACAACACTACCACCAGCCCACTAACAGGCTTGTTTTGTTTTTATAAGGTAAACTCCTACTCTGTTAAAAAAAAACAGAAGGAGAAGAAAATCAGCCAGTGTCTTCATGACATTAGACAGAAGATGCATCTACACAGATGTAGTTTTGTGCCTCATTGCTCCACGCAGTGCAGTAAGAAACTGATTTAGGAAAGATCTGGCACAAAACCTGTTCCAACCTCCCTCCACCTCTTGGGGCATTCACAGTGCCATTTGGGATGTCCCTTTGCCGCAGATACCAGGCCACCATCTGTCTTCTGCTTGCCAGTACTGCATGGGCTACAACAGCCCCAGCTTGCAAACATGGTGCTTTGGGTAACTAAGGGGATACCCAGGGAAAATTCCAGCTCAAGCCTGCCCTGCTCACTAGCGCAGCCTCAGACATGCAGCCTGGCCATTTTTACATGCTGTCTTACAAGGTGAAAAAATTAAAGTTCCTTGTAGAAGGGAATCTGACATCTGTTTTTAAAAGAAAAATGAGATTTCCATGCAGCCAGCACCTGATTTGCTGATAAAACAGCCAACATGACAGCCAGCCTACAGGTATCAAAACAGGGGGGGGGTATCACTGTCCCCCAACTCGATGCTGCGGCTAGAGCAGCACCGCCACAGTGGGAGCGGGTCCCAAACCCAGGCCTGTGAGGCAAGAGCCCTTAGTCCAAACCGCGCTGCTTTCTTTGGTGTGTGTCAGATGAAGAGAATTTGCCTGCTGTCCGAGCCCATCTGAAAACAGTACACCTCCTGATTTCAGCCCTGGAAACAAGAAGAAAATTCAGCCCAGAAACTGAGCCAGAATCATGATGCAAACAAGATTTGATTAAGATTCAGATCACATAGTTTGTGCAGCACGTGCTCTTCTGCAGCTAGAACAAAGGTCAGTTATGCACCTAGCAGTTCCTCCCACTGCCTTCAAGGCAACTAAGATAGCTACAACTTCTGAGGATACATGCCATTATTTTTTGATTTGCAAGTCCAGCAGTGCCACAGTGATGTGAGCAGCAGGGCACAGGACAGTCTCTGCAGCAGAGATGTTGGACGATCTCAGGCCTTTTCACAAATGGGGCAAAACACCACCCTAGAGAGTGACAGCCACTTTGAAAGGAACCCAGACTGTTCCCTGCTTCTTGCCTCATCTCCCAGTGGGTGGGAAGGAAGGAGGAGAGAGTTACAGCTTGCTAGGGCACATGAGATTGTGCACTTTTCTTTCCTTCTCCTCTCTCCCTTCTTGGAAGGGTCCTGGAATGTGACTTGCCCCCAGAAGTGCAAACATATGTGCTGAAGGAGTCCAGCTTGTTATCTTTTTATTAGCAAAGAGGTTGTTACACAACAAAACCATCTCTTGGAAGCCTCCTTTCACACTCAGCTCAATTTGGTAATAATTTCATTCTTAGCAAAGGGCTTGTCTGAACAGAGACTGCTGCTGATGGAGGAGCTAAACTGCACTTCCTGCGGCTGTCACCAAAAGTCAAAAAACAAAACCAGAGTAAAAATACCAGGCTGGCCTCAACAAACTATCCTTGAGATTCTTGAATGAAAAAGGTATTATTACTGTCATCATTATTACCTTCCTGTCATTTCCTTACAAAGCTGAAGCACACAGCACCTGAATGCCACCAGCTCTCCTGAGATCAGTGCCGCAGACCCTGGAGTCCCAATGGAGCTCTGCCCCAGATCATTCTCAGCCCTTCGTTGCTTTCCAGATGCTCTGCTTGGGCCTAGCCCCAGCACTGCAGAGAAGAATATCGGGCAGCACTCTGCATCTCACAGCATGTGTCCACAAAAAGGCAAAGAGCTTGTGTGTTCAAACGCTCACGCTGCCCAGCTTGAGACCTCCCATGTGTTGAGACAAAGATGGAGAATGAGTGGGAATCCTGAGCTCCAATAGACAGATGCATGTTCAACCATCCTGAAGGATGGAAAGTCTGTGGCTCTGAGGTTTTGGTCCCAGTCCCATAGTGGGTGTAGCTGTGAAAGCAAAACAATGTTCTCTAAAGTAAGCATGATTAGGCTTTCTCCATAAACGTTATTTATGGAGGGCAGGGCCATGTGAGTGAAAAGCTGGGGAGAATTTCCATTCTGCCTGAATGACTCGCAAACCATAGATTAGGTGATGAAGTTTAGTGACTGGGAATCCTGCCCAGACTCAGTCTCAGTGAAGGAATTAGCAGACTGGTTTAATGGATCAATCTTTTAACTCCACTCCATAACACAACAGCAGAGATATGAAGTTTGGAGGTGGTTATGTACATCTCAGAGATTTGCTACAGATTCATGTCTGACTTGTGCACCCCCATGTGAAAGTGAGGTACCTCCCCCTGCCCACGGCAACCTGGCAGAATATCGTAACAGAGTAATCCAACATGTGAAAAATAATCGATACTGCTTCCTAAATCTCTACCATTTTCTCACTTCAAGAAGTATATATTTGCAATTATCACACCACTGTGTTGAGCAGCTAAACAAGGATGCAAGTTCAATTTTGTCTCAGTTCACTGCTTAATAGCTGTAGTGATTTATACATACATACATACATATATATATATATATATATTAGTGTACCCAAGTGGTTTCTCCTGAGGGGGTAGGCAATAGCTGGTGCATACACTTTATTTTGGATAGATTTTTTTTTCACTATTTGTAGAAAAAAAATACAGAACAGACAAAAAAAATAATGAATTTGAGAAAACAGGGGGAAACCAGCAATTGTTCTGGAGGGGATGAAAGCAGTCATTGATCCAATATGCTCTGCCATGTGATACCCAAAACACTCACCTCTGAGCGCTCTGAGACCTACCAGCACAGCTTCTACACCCCAGTGCACCAGATGATTACCCAAACCTCATGTGAGTCTGTGGGAATGGATCTACCAACCCAACTGGCTTTGGTTCAGCCTTTAGTCATGCACATAGACAACTGAAAATTTGGAAAAAAAATATTCACACAAAAGAAAGAAAAGAAAGGGTGCGAAAGGCATGAGGGAGCGGAATGTTTCTTGCATTAACATTTCTGAAAAAGACACTTTTTCTGCAGCTCCCACTCAGCTGGGGCAATGAGAACAGGTTTAGGGAAGCCTCTCCTCAGGGCAGCACTGAAGCAAGTTTGTTCACTTGCAGCTGAGTATGTCCTTAAATATGCCTATTTTTGGCCTATTAAGGTCAGAAAGCAAACTTCAGACAAGCCCACATGCAGCTGAACTCCATCTTATGGTGACTTCTTATCATGGGAACACCTGGGAGAAAACATGAACAGCAACTGACGTTAAGTGCCTTTGGTCTCTGAGAGCAAAAGAGCATGCAGTGGCTATGACTGCAACCTGCTGCAGCCAGCTCCCACCAATGTCCATTTGGGAAGCCAACACTGGTGCCACCTATGTCACTTTGGAGACCTGGGGAGAGATTACCAATTTGCTGTAATAAATTTACTGCCACTGAGTGTCTGTACTACTGACACCAACTCTGTGGTCACTATAATTTAAAACACAGAATACAAGAAAGCAGGCACCAAAATTGTCATTTAGGGGCTACATACTACCAGCAGCAAAACCCCTAAAAAAATTACTTTAGGAGTCATGGAGGTGGCCATTACGTGCTACCTGACCTTTGCACTGAGCACGTTTCTCATGGTGCTCTACCCTGGGGCTCCAGGGCAGCTGGAGCCCCATGACCCCAGGTCCATGGGTGTTGCTGGAGCTGCCCTGGGCTTCCAGGGCGCAGAGCATCTCACTGATCTACCCATCAAAAAAATCTGATATTGAAAATAAGCCTGGTGTTGTTGTTGTGTTTAATGCAGGAGTGATATCCAGCGACAGACCGCCTGAGAAAAGCTGTGGGGGTGAAGGGAAATTATAGTCCTTCATTTACACAATATTCTTGCATTTGATTAGTGCGGGGGTAGAGGAAAGCAAAGATGAATGCTCTCGCTCTCTCTCCCGCACACCCACCCCAATCACCCCTGGCTCATTATGAACTGCATCCTTGCAAGCGCTGCTTAAGCAAAACTGGGTTCCCATGGTTACACCGAGGATTTTCTGCCTAGGGCTGCACGTGATGCGAGTTGCGAGAGTGACTCGGCTGATACGTTAAACGCAAAGTGCAAAGGCGAAGCGGAGTCCCCTTCCAGACCCAAGGATGCACCAGCTGCATGCTAGCAGCCTGCACCCCTGGAGAGCTGACCTCTCCAGCACACTCAGGGTGTTCAATCACTACAGTGGCCAGGCAGGGCTCCTGTATTTTAAGCAACCATTTCCACAGTGCAGCTAAAAGCCTACCTTCCCCCACACTACTGCAGGCTTCACCTGCAGGTTGTTTTCGCTGTGGTACCAAGCTCTGATCACTTGATCACTCCTTCCAGGGTGGCTGCAGCCCCGATTTTAAACTGACTCACAGTAAAAGAATGAAGAAAGTATCTCCCTCAAAAAAACCCCACCCCCAAAAAGCAGCCAGAGCTGACACTGTGGGTTCTGGAACGCACTGAGCACCCCAATGGGCCTAGCAGATTCAGCAATGTAAGACATGCAAGCAGGACAAGCATCTTGCCGAATGACAAAGAGATACTGTCTGTTATCCAAGTCGAGACCTGAGAAGGATATTGTTGGTTCATATCACAGCTGCTGGAAGGAGGGAGGAATTTCAAGTCCCACGTGAAAGGTGATTCCTCGGTAAGGTGGGGCAGCACGCAACACTGCCCACCAAGTGACGCCCAGTGAGGCAGCAGCATAGCCAATGCAATTCCCTGCTCCTAAAGCCAGGAGTTGTCCACATGGAATATATTGTGCATGTTGAACTAGTTACAAAATTATTATTTCCCTATAAAAGGAGCAGGAATAACAAGTTTATATAAAAATAATCTGGAGTTTTGCTTTTCCTGGGTATCTTTGGCAAGAATAATAGTAATAATAAGAAATAGGACTGGAAAGAAATGCAAGGAATTACTTAGTCCATCCTTCTTCCCAAAGAAGAGCCAATCCTGTGTACTTCTTTTCAAACATCCCCACATGTTTTTAAGGGCCTCCAGTGGTGGATCGCATGATGGTCCACAGAAAATCTATTTCATTCTTTTTTAAAATTCAAGTTAGTCTTTTTTGCAAAGCTTTTGTCTCACATTGGTCACCAAGCCACAATTACACACAGAAAGAAGTCCTCCTACTCCTGGAACATTAAAACCTTCTCCAGTGTCATCTGGTGGCAGGCAATGTGGGAAACGGCTCATATTCACTGCATACTAAATCTCGTTTCTCAGCCTTCACTCTTCCTGACAGAAATGCTACTGGGAGCCTGCTCCGGGAATGATAATTAGCTTGTTGATTAATCATCAATGCTCAATGATATGGTGTCATTCCTTGTGCTTTTGGTTTTGGAGAGAGCTGTCCCCTGCAGCAGAAGGAAGCTTGGGACAGTGCTGCATCAACCCAGCACCTGGGGAAAGGTTCCAGACACAGGCAGGTGTCCAGCAGGTCTCCGGGTATGCTGTGAGACCATCACCCACCCATGCCACCTCTCACCAAAACCAGGGCAGAACCACCAGCCAACTGCTCTGCACAGCAAGCCCACAGTCCTCACTTGACTCTAGCTCTTGTGCCAATAAAGCATTTTTAACATTTTGGGATCGATTTTGTTGATTTCCATGCCCCTGCAAACACTCTTTGTTAATACAAGTTGTGAATTTATTTCATTTTCCCCAGGAGCTCCTACACCATCAAGATCAAATTTAAGGTGTTAATTAAATGGAATGTGTAACACTTAACAGCCCAACAGACAACAATTTAGGCTAATAGCAATGGCTAGAGGTGGGTTACTGCTCCGGGCAGGGAGGGCTTCAACTGGCTCCTGTTGGCTTCCCTCCTACTAACCAATATTTGTGGGTTTTTATATATTCTCCCACTCCCTGGATTTCAATAATAACTTGACTACACCTCACTGACAGCACATATTCAATTTAAAGGCTTTACTTGTCAGCTTATACATGCTTATCTGCAAAAATAATTCTCCATGTTTATGGTTTTCAGCTCCTGAGCCTCCCAGATGTCTTTAAGTTCAACTTTATTTTGTCACTGTCTTAATTGAACAGCTGTAAAGGAAGACACAGCAGCTTCCAGGTTAACCAGCTGATGGGTTGTAGCCAAACGTAAAGAGTTCACGGTCAACCACAAATTCATTTGAAATGACAGCAAGAGCAGCAGATCATTCTCTGCGTGACAACAGCCTGTCTGCAGCAAAATCCAACTGCAAACACAGATCAGAAAAAACCCAGAGTGCCCCTGTGTTGCCCTGGTCTGTGCTCCTTGTACGGCAATATAAAAATTTATTTTAAAATAAATATTTGTTCAGGAATTCTTTTGTAATAGTGGATAACAGACTGCCTGATAATTGAATGGCTTGTGTTTTCTGTAAGCTTGTATTAAAATCTGAGCTGATAGATCAGACAGAATAAGATCTCTTCTAGGTATGGACTGTTCAAAAGTAGCATCAGATTTTCCAAATTGACTTACTGTCAGTCTGAATATTTGTCATGACAATTACAGCTGTTCATAAGGAATTTGGAGTTTGATACTGGAAATATAGATCTTGTTCATTAATTTACACAAGATATATATAGATGGTGGCATCTTATTTTGGCCACTTACTGAAAACGTTTCCAGTTTGTGTGTTTATATGTAAAAGTTCAAGATGCCTTTCTATGCACATTCTTTGCCACAGACCTCTAATTCCCTGCTTATGTGAAAGTCTTTGCAAACAAACTGCTCTGTTACAATCTCCTTGGAACAAAATACAAGATGGGTGCAAACACCAGCAAAGCCAATCCAGGGTTTTGTTTACTTATTTACAGACAACTTGTTGAGGGATTTTCCCTGCTTCAGTTAACAGCTGCTTTTCCTTTTTGTGTGGAAAACTCATGAATCCACCTCAGTTTCTGTCATGGTGGAAAGGCAAACCCAACATTGAAATGGGGGATAAAGTCAAGCGAATGCATTAATAGGCACAATGGTTGCTGCCTAAAGCTACACAGCCCAGCCCATATTTCCAAGCAAGATTCTGTTTTAGCTCAGTTTATAAATATGAACAGCTACACTGCTCTACTAAAATTAAACAATAAATGTTAAAACCATTTTCATCAGTGTCCACACCCAGCACCTTTTCATCCTGGAAGCTGCATTATAGTCCCTCACCACATCATCATACTCCTGCAATCACCACCATCCCACATGGAACAGAACAGGTTAACTTTTCCAAGGCTGAATCATCACAGAATTCATCTATAATAGCCCATGCAGAATAAAAAGCTAGAGATGCATTTAAATACCCCCAAAGTAATTTGGTTAGTCAATGAACCACAGTATCTTTTCCCCACTCACTGGTTCACTTGGCATCCATCACTTTTATTTTGTATCAGATACTCATTGTCTGGAGCAATAACAGATACATGATCCAAAGAAAGGAGCATCCCATTGAATTGCTGGCACACAGCATAACACTGTCATTATGCAGCATTGTGGTGCAAGCCAAAATACCCATTTTTAACGTGTTCTCTGCAAAGACATGATGGCACCCACAACTCCGCTACATAATCTCAGCAAGTTATTAAAACTGGTAACACTCTTAATTGAGCTTCATCGTGAGTGAACTAACACGTGTTGATCTTAGTTTTAAACACCTAATTCCACAGATATAGATGATGCTGACCCCTTTTTTCTTATCTTTTCCTTTTCTTGTAGAATAGCGTTTTTGAAGTTGAAATGGAGTTTTCAGAGTTTCACAGCAAAGCAGCTGTGAGCACAGTGCTTATTCCTGAAAATGCCTAGTGTAAAGCTGACAGTTTAAGAAGAGGTCAAAATTGGATAAATCACTAGGAAAAAGGGCACAAATGTAGCAGAACACCTTTTCACTTGCAGTCATGGGCACCAAATGTAGCCAGGGAATTCTGTTTCTTTTACTGCCCTGGCCATAGCTCTTTCTTGCGGCTCTAAGGATGAATCACATTTCCCTCCCACCTCCTTCCAGCAGCTGCCTCACTCCTGTCTGCTCATCCTCATCCTGAGCCTGTTCTCTTGAGGCAAGTTGTTCAGTGCATTGCACAGCAAGAACATAACATGACATAATGGTTAAATATCTACAGTATTTCTACCACATCTTTTTTAGCAAAGACTCACAGTCTTCCTGACAGTGACTTACTCCAAGGTACAGCAACCCTATCCCACCACTATGTCCCTTCTGGCACGTGCCATCCAGGGTGCCCTAGCAGAGGGGAATTAATTTTATCCCACCATGCACTCCAGGAAGCACAGATGCTTGGAGAAATTTGGAGCAATCTCAGCTCTCAGAAAGAGCAATCCAGCACCAAAACTTTGTTCAAAGGGAATTACCTGTCTCAGGACAAAGGCTGAAGTCACAGAGTCTTACAGCTTGCTTAACCCTCTCCACCTAGAAAACCTTGAAATCCAGTATTACTGTGCCAAGTCTATTACGCAGGACTTCTATCCTGCTCACGGGTACTAGGCAGTTAAAGCTGCTGTGCTGGGTCGCAGGCCCTGCACCTAGTTATATGCATAGGATTTCTCCTTTGTTTAGGTGTTCCTGTAACCTATTGGTTAGAGTGGAACCTGTGAAAAGATTCAAATGATGCTTCTGTGGTAAAACACAGAAAGGCATAGTGGATCCCCAGACAAACCACCCTGGGAAGGGTAGGGCAAGAGGCTGCAACAGCAAAGCTGCTTTCTGGGGCTATGGCATTTGCAGCACAGTGGGGAGGGCCACCAAGGTGAAAACAGTCTTTGTGGTGGAGGTCCTTCAGGGTGCATGGAAGGTGGCCAAATAGCCTTTCCTTCTCTCTCAGGACCTCTAGCACTTCCAGGTGAAAGGGAAAAAAACCAGCAAGATCACAGCTTATTTCTTCACTCTCAGGAGAACAAAGAAACCAGAGATGACTTAGCAAAAAGTGCTCATACAAATCATCAATGGGGGCTGCCCTGGGATCCGGCAGCAACATGATGTCTCAGCAGGCACACTGAGTGTGTTAATCTTGTGCTGCAAACCTCCGAGCACCAAAACCAGGCAGTGCTCCACTGCAACATATATCAAAGCTAAGGCTCAGGGTTTTTGGCTTTCATTCAGACACATCCAAACTGTTTTGGTTTGATGATTCCTGGCTTACCCAACAGGTAAAGTTTAAAGGTTAAGTGAAATGGCAACAAAATCAGTGCCAAGGAGGATTCTCATTGATTTTTGAACACGATGTTAGAGCACTGGTTTGCACCAGCTCTCCAGAAAGGGAATAATTGTAAATAAACAGCCTCCACCACCTTCCTCCCACATACGCAGGCAAACAGACTCTAAGCTGCTATCTCATTTCATTCAGCTATGACAGCTCCCAGTATTAAAGATAATTAACCCCTTTTATTATTAGTTCCAATGTATGGCATGCTTGCATTTTGCTATTATATCCCAAGTCTTCTAACTCAGGCCAGTTAACCACGTAGGACAGGAAGGGAAGCAGGAAAGAGCTATCATTACAGAATTATACTTGGGCAGCCCCTTGCACAGGGACACGTGAGCTAAACTGGGGGACAAACACTGCCCCTTCAATGCACGCAGAACCAGCACCAACACAGTGTCCTCCTGCAGACAGCAGCCGCTTGCGAGCAGCTGACCAGCCTACGGACTCAGGCACCATCATATTTACCCCTACTGAGCACTGAACATTTCTGTTAATGCAACATTCATTTGAACCCAAAATTCCCCAATCCTGACAATCACTATTGCCTGTTTAGGCTACTTTACCCCAAAATAAGCCATATGGCAACGACCAGTTCTGGGGAATAAAGCAAGCAGAACTGCTTTCCACGTAAGCTCAGCAGAGCCTGTATCTCTGCGTTTGATCTCTCTCTTCATCACTAGTGTTGTTCAGAATGCTGGGAACACACAGTCAATGCAGATTTAGAAAATATCAAGGGGGTTTAAAGATATAAAAGTCTAAGATAAACTCAGAGATTTTCAATACAGAACTACAATTCAGGCTCCCAAAAGAATATATATATGTATGCATATATGTGTGTGTATATATGTGTATACATATACATACGTACATGTATATATATATATATACACACAGCATGGGCAGGGTACCTGGACACTACTGCACAGCAAAAATAAATTATCCATGAGTGGGGAAGGCTCCAGCTTTGCAGACCCTAATTTAGGCGCATGGCATCTCCTCTGGCTGCAGCAATGGGCATGAAAGGGGGCTGCATCAAGCTCTCACAGCTCCCTTCCCTGCCTTGCAAGAGATCAGAAGACAGCTGCAAACCTCTAGAAAACTCTCCTCCAAGTCCCTGGGTGCACCCTGGGGCTGGCAACTCCCTGGCCATCCAAGCCAGTGCTCCTGCAGAGAGCTTGACCCAGAAACAGTGTCATGGGCTGACAGCTGTGAGTTTCCCTGCACCAGACAGCTGTCCTTTTGCAGCAGAGAATTTCAGTTCATTTCTTAGATGGGTTTTTCCACTTCTGCAGCCACAGGAAGGACACTGTCCTGGCTGCAGTGCTTGCAGTACTTTCAGTGCATGTGTGAGCACAGCCAGGAGCTGAGACGGGGCTGGGGATCAGAAAGTGCTGAGCCAGGGTTTCACCCCCTCACCACTGCATGCCGCTTGGGCCAGCCTCTCCACAGAGCAGGGGAAACTCTCAGCTGCTGTTATGAAACCGCGTCTGAAAATGGGCTTATTCCACAGTGGAATTATGACAGCCTTGACCTGCTTTGCAGGCATCCCAGCTCTCTGCCAGGCTGGTGAATCAAGTGATGCTGAACTGCCAAATCCACCAAACATCAAAGGAAATTAAGCTGTTCCCATGGGACTAATTTTGCTCTCTGGCCACAGAAATGTTGCATTAGAGCTTCCCTGTGAAGAGCCAAGCAGTGAGGTGCATCGGGATCCCCAACAGCTCCTCAGCAGGGCCAGCCACCTCAGTTAAACAGAGCTTTATCTTTGCAGTGCAAACCAACAGGTCTCAAAATGATTGTGAAAAATCCCCGGCAAACATAATAGGAATAAATAAAAGGAGAGGTAAAAATAGCTAAGAAAAGGAAAAAGGTAGTAAAAGAATTAGGGCCATTTGCAAATGGTTTGTATTTCCAAAGAAATTCCTTACTGGTTGCCAGCTGTCTGAGCCCTGAAACTTGGCATAGCTACAACAGACACTGAATTTGATACAGACATTTGGTTCGCCGTATTAATCATGTAGAGTAGAAATAGAATACATCACTTATGTGTTTGTCTCATCAGCTAAGGCTTTAGCCCCATTAGACTTAATAGAAACCTTCCCTTGACTTTCCTTGCAGCCAGGATTTCAGCTCCAAAGCACACTTCCAAAGAGACACTACTGTGGGGAAAACCCCCATGCACCTGCATCCCACCACCTGACAGAGAAATTCAGACAGTGCAGACTTCTCTCTTGCGTAGTCAGGACTAACGTGGGCTGCTCTTTTGTCCTTTACAGAGGGCAGAAACCCCAAAAGACCAAAGCAAAAGAACACCAGATCAATGAGCTGCTTGTGCCGGCGGGGAGAGCAAAGCAGGTGAAGGAAGAGCTTGGGGAGCCAGGGAGCTCAAGGATGGAAATTGCACTCTGGCCAGTCAGGACACCCCTCTCTCAGGCAGCATTTGCTGGGCTGGATTATGGCAATTAAAGCAAAATGGTCTCATGTGACCTTAAAGGACATTAAAAGGTCAATGTAGATCTTTGTGGTACAGTGAGAAAAAGCTTTGAAGTACCACCAGCCTTGCCCATGGTACAAAAGCCAGGAGAGGAAGAAGTTGTTCGTTGCAGTCTCTCTCCTTTCTCCTTCAAACACCAACAAATTATTCTAAACCCATAACACATCAGGGGGGTTAGTATTATAATACATGCCTTATGCCAGTATTGTTCTAGAAATGTCTTTTTTCTTTCATTCAGCTACTGCCACAGGGCAGTAAGCACAATACATGTGCATGCATCTGGCGTGCCACAGACATCACAAAATGAGTCAGGTCCTCAGCTGGTATTATTCGGCTTGGCTGTCCCGATGGTTTTAATTCATACTTTTTTTATTTCTGTTCTTCCTTCCAAACGTTCTCCCCTCTCACATTCTGTATGCAACAATAGCACTATAATACATAATTGTATCATAAGCATCTCTGCAGTCCCTCGCAAAAGAAAAATAGATGTGTAGACATTGCTGACAAAGCAGCTGTGTCTGGGTGGCATTTTACTTAACAATTCCTGACATTAGATTCCAAGTCCTACCTTCACTTTCCTATATAAAAAGAGTTTCTCCTTCAATTCTGGTTATCTGTTATACTAATACTGAAAATATGTTTTGAAT
This sequence comes from Falco peregrinus, assembly GCF_023634155.1. NCBI lineage: Eukaryota > Metazoa > Chordata > Aves > Falconiformes > Falconidae > Falco > Falco peregrinus. Next base: position 21,560,122 of record NC_073732.1, on the reverse strand, counting down.
ATCTTTATGTTGGGAGTGGATTCTCAGGTTATTCATGGCTGAAGCATGAATGCAAGTCCCTTCTTCTGCATTCATAAGTCTTACATTACATCATCCCCCCAACAGCACTGATCGCTTTGTCCCACTAGCATTACTAGAGTTCATTTGCCTGCTGGATAGAAACCCTCTTCTGATCTCCAGAAATGTAAAGCTTTTGCTAGAACTATTAATTTTGCTTATAAAAGAGGGTATTTTGTGCAAAGTTTTTGTTATCATTCTGGGGAGAAAAAACAGTTACATTTTGTCCTCTTCTTAATTAAAAGGTCCACTGATGATCTAAGCAGCGGAGCTGATTTTATGCTGCATTTCCATACCTGGTGGCAGACATCACCTCCTTTTTCTGACTCGGAAAACTCCATTGCATACGGCTATGCTACTGCAAAGCCCTTGTGATTTCCAAGTCTGTCAATCATACTGAATAAAACCACTTGATTCTTGCAAAACGTTATGTTTTGTTCCACTACAATGCATCCCAACACAAGAATTATCATACCAAGTCAGAACAAAGGTCATTCTGCTCAAACCCAACGCCTTACTGTGGCCCAGGAGAAAACAAAAGTACAGAGAAAGCTTGTTTGCCTCAATAGATTGCCCTCCCTTTCAAACGTCTGCAATGTAAGGACTTTCTAGAGATTACATGTGAAGTGCGAGTATCAAAAAAGCCCTGTATGAGGAGTGCCACATTTCTACTTTCCGGAAAGCAACGATTTAATTTGACGCTCACCATTTCCTGCATTAGGGGAAACAGTAAATGATTATTTCCTGCTCACCTTCTTCATACTGCTCCACAGCTTCCCTGCTACCAGAGTCTGCAAAGGAGTACCAGAAAAGCCCTGATAAGAGATAGTCTTATGACAAAGTTGCCATATAGCTTTATGACAAAGCCTTATGACAGAGTGTCTCATGACAAAGTTATGGTAACAGCTTTCAATGTGGCCATTTGTCACCCTCTAGAGGTGGCTGAGCTATAAAAGGACTGATACAGCCCAGCTGTCCTGACTGCTCCCTCCACCCTTCACTACTGAGAGGGGAGGCCTTGTAGTACCCAAGGGCAAGACCTGCTCATTTACAGCCAAGGGTACCAAGTTCTGTTTCCTGGTCCTGGTACCAATGTGGCAGGGCATCATACACAACGACCTGCCGTCCAGACTCCACACAAGTACCTGAGAGATTTGAAACGTGCTATTCTTGACACTCCCATGAAACAAATCTGCTCTTACAACTACTAATTTATTTAAAGGGTTATCCACAAATTCCATACTGCATGCTCACCTTTTAGCCCCACAACAACTGAGCTCCCATGATAATCATAAAATCATATGGTGTTTGCCTCTTAGACTGGAATGACAGATTCAATCTCTCTAAACAAATACTGGCTATGAGGAACAAAAAGCCAAGTTATGAACTTTTTGTTATGTATCGATCTACCAGCAGTGTGCCAAATACAAAGAAAGCTGAAAAACTGCATGGTTCATCTTACATATAACTGTAAAAACAGACTGAACTCTGCAGAAGAAGGAGGAAACAAAATAAATTATTATCCATTTCTTACTTGTACTGTGGTGGTTTCTGAAAGCATACTTTGCTGTGCTAGGATCTCTATGAACACAGAAGGAAAAAACATGTGCTAGCCCATAACACTGAGCACAAGACTGTGACATTGCTTGTCTTGGATCAGCGCAGCCCTCCTGCTTACCATGCAGCCACCTCCATTTTACTTCTTGAATATATTTCTCCTATTTCTTGCACTTAATATGCAGGAAGAACCTAGAGAAAAGCAAAGATGCTCCCGTTTCTTGGCATCTCTTAGTCATAATGCAGCAAATCCCTCTGCCTTTAAGTAAAACACCAGGCAAAGCGGACAGGCTCCGTAGAGCCCCCAGCTTATGCTCCCCCAGCCAATCCTTCTGGTGACAATGTGTAAAGTGGTGTTGGCCCGTGGCCTGGATCTGCAAAGCCAACACCACCAGGATCTCACTTACGAAGGAGAAAAGCTCCCACAAAAGTTTTTTCTGTCAGTACCTGTGTTACGGGAATGAAGTGTTTTCCTTAATAATGCTTACAATCCTTGTAAGAAATGTCACTATGAGCTGGGACATGTTTCCTCCTTGCCTGAGACCATACATAGCCATACATGTATGTCGCATAGCCATATATGCCACATGCTATACATAGACATATACGTCACACTCCAGAAAGAAGCTGGAGGCTGGGTGACAGCAGAGTCATTCTCTTTATGCCACTTGGCTTTGTCTCATGGAAACCCCTCGTGTGTGGGAGGAGTACTGAAAAGCAACTTAGCAAAGAGGCATGAGGAAGCAGTGCAGGTGGTTGCCAGAGCAGTTTGCATAAGGTGACCGTTGCATTACACAAGCGGAGCTGAAATACTGGTCAGCGGCCAACCTGTCTGTCTCCTTGTCTTTCCTAACATTTCATCACAACCTTTACTCTGCTAGAGAAGACAGCCATGCAAACAGTTAGGACAGACTTTGGAGTTGAACAGAATTGCATAACTCCAGTTACCTCACACAGATCTGTGCCTATTTACACAAGAGGGGAGCCTGGTCCTACGGTTTCAAAAAAGCAATCAGCATCTGCTTCTGAAAAGATTATTGCTTTATTCTCATCATTCTAAGGGGTCAGGTAAAAAACCCATCAGAAACCAGGTGAATGTGTTCTCTGCAAGACCTGCAATTCCCGCAACAGAAAAAACGTAACACAGGGCTCCAGATCTCACTTTCCCTAGTCACCTAGTGATAGTAGCCTCATTAAATTCAGCAGCACAATCCTGCCAGTGAAGAACTTGGACTATTCCAATTTAAAGGGGCAGTAAAAGAAACATGTATTCCCAATAAAACTTACACCTCTATTCCCCTCTCTTTACCCCATCGAAAGACATAGAACAAAAAGAAACTCTTAAACTTTCACATCTGAGGTGTGAAAACAAATATTAAGAAGGCACCAAGATATTTTTTTTTTCTAATCTCCAAATTAGTAAGTGAATAACTCCTGAATGCTGGCTATTTTCCAGTGCCCATTTCAGCCTAGCCCATTTAAATCTTCAATACTTCTGAAGTGGCAGGATCTACCTGTTCCTTCTGAAGGGACGTTTTGAAGTGTTGAAGTGCATGTTGGTTCCTCAGGTCTACAGGAATAAGTTTACTATTTCAGTTGCTTCCCACTCCAATTTGTTATTTGGGATTTTCTTGTGAAGCCAGAAACAAGGAACATGACTTCAGTCAAACTCCTCTGGAAGGGCTTACCCTATCCAGTCCACCTGCGCAAAAACCCATTTTGGCATCAGCAGTTCTTTCAGAGAAAGCTGTTACAAAAGCTGCACCTCGGATGTGAACAGCAGACTGGGCTGTACTAGGGAGTCAAATACTTCCATTATTATGCTGTCTAATTCCTCCTTTAGACCAAGCATGTCAAACTTTTTTGACACCGTGTATTTCTCTCATACTGGCAATGCTTTGGATCTCTTGAATCTTCTTGAACTGTTGAGTTTGATTTCAGCAGTGAACTGTGCACATAGGTCCTCACCCATCCAGACAGCCCTGCTGCTCACTAAGGCTCTCACTCTTCTACACAGCTTTTCCTAATAGAGGTAACATGTTTGCATGTATTTTATATTCGCAATAATCAAAATGCCACAATAAGAATCTCAATTAGTAACATCATGAAAAAGTCAGAAAGAAAAGATACAGTAAAAATGGCACCTATCACAGATAGTTGTAGGACATGCGGTCTCTAATGAACTGCCATCCAAGATTTGCTTGGGATGATTAATAAGACATAATGACAGATGATTAATATCTTAAGAGCAACTCCATTCTTCCTACTTACTCTGTGAGTCTAACAGAGATGACCTTTTCATAATGCCTAGTAATTTCCATATTACACCCTGGAAACACAGCTAAAATGAGCATGCGGAATCGCAATATGGGACCACAAGGGACACACCAAGCAGAGGAAAGGTGTTAGCAAAACGTGACAAATTACTTATCTGTAACTTCACAGACTGAGTGAAGTCCAATTTGAGATTCTGAGTGATATATGTTTGATGGATTCAGCTTAGCTATATCAGACAGACTGGCCTATAATCCACTTTCTACCTGTCACACATTAGTTGATAATGCTTAGGAGAGGATTGGCAGGACAGAATGACATGATAACAGAATTACCTCCATCACCCACCTTATGCGTACCATTTATTGAACTCAGATCAGAACGAGTGAGTCAGTGTTCAGGACCTCATCACAACACAGTCTGTTCAGAAACCACATCTCTCACACAGTTGCACAAATAACTTTTTTTTTTTTTTTTCTGGCTTGCCCGACATTTACAAAAGGTTGAAAATAAATATTGTTTGGGGGTGAAAAAATGTATGATTCACTTTGAGCTTTCTGAAAAAAGGAGGGAGGACAGGCATTTCAAAACCAAAAAGGTTCACTTCAAATGAAAAATTCAAAACTTATTGTTTGACAAATATTGAAATGAAACATTTCAGTCATTCTGTCTTTTTTTGTGACAGGTTGCTTGGCGCTTTTCTTTCTTACTGAAATATTAGCTGAGGCTTATATTAATTTGCAAAATTTATCAGTTAAGGCAATTTTTTTCATTTTTCATTCAAAATTATCTTAACATTACAACTGTATTTCATGTTGTTTTACTTCATAGACATCCTATCTTTCCAGGAAGCACACAGGATTATTGATGTTGAATGTGGACTAGCAATGATAGGTCAAAGATACATATATCTTTCTATTAACTTCTGTAGCCCCCAGGTTTATGACAAGGGAGTCATAGCTCCTCTTTCCTTGCACCCGTAAAGAGTAGCTTTTTGTATCAGCAACTAAGTTTGCAAATAGCATTGTCCATGTCCAACAGGGACAATTCACCTTACTTGAAAAGACACGTAGCTGTAGCCAAGTGATACTGTCATCAAGAGCAATCAGTTGATCAGATCTGTTTCCTTCAGCTTCGGGTTGCTGGATCTCTTCCTTCTCACGTCTCTGCTTAAGATCTTTGTGGGAATCACCTCCTTCACTCTGACTTCCTTCGGTCTCCTTAGGCCCATCCTTTGGTTATGTGGGCAGACTGTCTCTACAGAGGTTACCCTTCACCTGCTGCTTGGTGGGAACTGGACACAAGAAGAAAGACTGCTGGCAAAACACAGAGCATCACAGGGCAGGGGTCTACGATAAGCAAAAGAGTTCTGAAACTAATGTGATGTTCCTTAATCACAGCCACACAGCTTGTTTCTTCCCCCATTGCTTTCCTGGACTGTGCCTATTTAGAATCAGAATTTGTCAAAGGATAGACTTTGTTCTGGGTTTGGCAGATGTAAATGCAAAGTGGCCTTGATAAAAGAGTGCCACAGCAGTCCACCTCACGTCCTTTGTGCCCATCTGTGAAATGCCAAGAACACTTTTTGGTATGATACAAAACTAATAAAGATATATGTAATAAATAGGTAAGTACATTTTCAGCCCTCTGAGCTCCTCATTTTCTTTCATCATAAGCCCATTTTTTACAGCTGACTGCTGTGATCTTCCAAGGGATGTGCTGATGTGGCTTGAACCAAGTTAATTTGCTTCCTTTTTCTGGTTTTTTTTTGAGGATTGCAGATGTCATCAAAAATAAACAGTACAAAGAGGGGGGAGAAAGAATAGGCAAAGCAGAAATTGATTCAGAAACTAATTAAAATAAAGCATAGTTCTCAAAACCTCTTTAAATTATTCAGATGTCACAACCCAAGGAAAAGCTGTTCTTCTCTAAGCATTCTGCTTTTTTTCCTTCCTCCTCCCTGCCAGAATAACTAGTCTAATTAAATGTTGAAGATATCTCCAAGTGAATTCACTTTATCACAGACTAATTTTGGAGGCATCCAAGGATCTCCAAGTTATGGTACTTTTGAAAAGCTAAATGCATGTTTTTTGCTAGAGGTGGTAAAATTCAGGACTCAAGAACTAAGGAGTAGGGGACTTGGTACAGCTGCCAGTAGTCCCTGTCCTTGGACAAGGTTATAAAAGGGCACTGTACAATGAAAGGAGTAGCTTCAGCACATTTGGAGACTTGAGAATGAGTTATGGCTCAAGGATTCATAGTCCCTTTCTCTCCAGAGAGGCAACAAACAGCTTCTGCAGCTGCAACGTTCCAGACCCTCTTTGTGTACAACAAAGAGCATCAGATAAAATGTGCAGCCACCACTGCCATCATCTTACAATGAAGGTAGCGAGCAGAGGAATACTTGATCCATGTCAAATCATGATATTCAAACCGTTCTGTTGCCTTGTATGCAACAACTAACACAAATTCCAAACACAAACCACCTAGCACTATTTCAGACTGATAAAATAATAGTAGTTTAGTGAGCTAATTAGAGTGAATTTTGAATTCAATGGGTGTTTCCACCAAGGAGGCAACTTTCCAAAGCCTTCTCTTCATTTCATGTCTCCCCAGGAGGAAATGTGGCAACCCTGAATGCAGCAGGACAGTTCAGCATTTACCCACCACAGCAGGACTCCTCAACATGCCAGACCATGGGGATAGCTGAACTCTGAGACACTTCTCCCAAAGTAAAACAAGGTCTTCAGTTTTGGGTGGCGAGAAGAGAAAAATTCCTCTAGTGTGACCTTTCCTGTCCATGTGAATATTTCAGGGAAACACCCAAGGAAATAGCTATTTCAGGCTGGTTGCAGGGATATTTGTGCTGGATGAACATGTTAGCAATGCATTAAAAACCTGCAGCAGATCAAAATTCTCGCTTAACCTATTTAATATCCCCAGCAATTTTCACTGCTGCTGATGCACACCTCCTCTAACCTACAGAAAATACCCGAGCTCAGTTACTTTGCTGCTGCACCTCAGTTCCTGCAGTGTGAAGACATAACCTCCAGCGTGGGGCTTCCCCCACCCTAGGAACCACTTCTTCCCACATCCGTAAGTGCTTTTCTTAATTTGTTTTCTCTGTTACTGATGTGCAGCCTTGCATAAATCCTCCACCCATTTTTGCCTCCAAATCCAGCCCCTGCCCACAGGCCTTCAGCTTCAGTTGCTTGAGAGTGATTCTCAGAGCAATTGTCTCTCCTGCAGCTGTTAATCTGTCACTAGTGTGCCATAAGTCAACCAGATATACTGCACCATTACAAAACCTCAACAGAGTGGAAAAAATCATTTGCTTTACTGTCAAAATAAAAACTTTTTATCTTCATTGACAGTTTTATTTAGAAATATCTCAGCTATATTTTAATTTGGCTCTAATTTTGGCGGCCAGTCACAAGTGGTGATCCCCAGGGCTTAGTACTGGGGTTGGATCTGTTTAACATCTTTATCAATGATCTGGACAAGGGGATCGAGTGCACCCTCAGTAAGTTTGCAGATGACACCTCATCTGCTGGGGGGTGGGAGGCTCTGCAGGGGGAGCAGGGCAGGCCGGGCCGAGGGGCCGATGGCAGGAGGGTCACCAAGGCTCAGTGCCGGGTCCTGCCCGTGGGTCACACCAGCCCCTGGCAGGGGCTGGGAACTGCCCGGCGGGAAAGGGCCGGGGGGGCGGCTGACGGCCAGCTGAATGTGACCCCCAGGGTGCCAGGTGGCCAAGGAGGCCAACAGCATCCTGGCTCGTGCCAGCAGCATTGGGCCCCTCAGCGCAGGAGGGACCCTGAGGGGCTGGAGCGTGTCCAGAGCCGGGCAGGGGCTGGGGCACCAGCCTGGTGGGAGGCATGCATAAAACAGCAGCTGATGTTCTCTACTTGGCCAAAACCTACCTGCCTTCTACAAAATATTTCCTTTGGAAATGACAGCCCTTCTACAGAGTTCATAACCTTCCAGCTCTGTGACTTTGTGAATCAAAGTTCCTAAAAATCTGTAGGCCACATCCTCGCTGGTAGAAAATGGCTTTCAACAGGCCAGTACTTGGTTCTCTCTCCTGCTAGCCACACCAAACAGCAATAAACACAGTGCCAATACCCTGGGAAAGCTGACACAGAGACAGGGACATGGACACATTCAGCAGTTTTGGGGGTAGCTCCCACCACACCAAGATCTAAAGTGTGTAAAAACAAACCCACTCCACTCTTCCTTTAAAAGTTAAGCATGGCACAGGATTCTTGCTAAAATTTGACAAAACACCCACCAGAGGCTGACTGTCAAATAAATAACACTTGTAAAAGATGTTCCACAGGGATCGTGCTGGCTTTGACTAGACACGGACAGCAAGAATGGCAGTTGGTTTGAACTTCTGCAGAATCTGTTTTTGTTTGTTTTATTTTAAATTGTAACAATATGAAACTGATCTTCCAAAACACTTTCTTTTTTCTTTCTAGAAGATAAAACCCCAGAGCAAGAATATTTGTGCTGAAAAAAAGTCTTTCAGATGAATAGCGTTGTACATACAAGGATAGAATTGCCTGAAATAGCTTTGTTTTGAAACAATGCATTGTCTCGCAGGAATTTTAGACATTCTTTAGGAAGGCAGCACTTGGCGTTATATTTCATGCCTTTCAAAGTATCTATTTTCTTAGGAAATGAAGGAAGGGGAAGGGAGAGAGATGTTTTTCACTGAACTGACTTTGCAGTTGTAAGGATTTCAAGCAGGAAGATGCATAAGAAGGGATAAAAGAGAAAAGATTACATCCTACTCACTCCAAATGGCAACAGGAAAAATAAAGGAATGCTCTTCTCCAGATCATGTGCATGAAGAAAGCCTTTCTTTGAAGAAAGTCTTCTCTTTATTGCTAAAAACCTGTTTCAGCCTGACTGATGAATGTTGGAGAATTGCATAAGTGAATTCAGGGGATCACAGCTGACAAATATCACATCGGGACAGATCAGTCCATGGGCTCAAATAGTCTGTGTTTTCCTAGCAGTTTATTTTCTGTTTCATGCATGTATGTTAAACTTTTGTTTGTTTGTTTGGGTTTTTTTGAGCAAATATAATTTGGATATGAGCCCTATTTACCATGCCTCCAAAACCTGAAGGGTCTGATCTGGTGGTCTGGTTCATATCCATCTGTCTCTAAGGTCCAAGGCACAAACTCCATCCCTTTCCCACAGCCCTGTGGATACAGTATTCTGGTCTGAATTAATTTGAGAAATCTCCTAGGACTCCAGATATCACGTCTGGAACATCAAGTCACTTCAGTCTCCTGGTGGTTCCATTAATTATGGGGAAGCACCACAGCGGAAAGAAAGAAAAAAACCTAGCAGGTACACAGAAACTTTATCTTTCCAAACTTTAAATCCCACATCATTGCCCGTGGCCCGCCCCCCCCTGCCCCCCCCCCCCCCCCACACACACACACACACAATGTGGTGCATGCCTGTTTGCTACCATATCTTTCCAGAGGACTACCTCACACCTCAGCTTCCTGGCTTTAATTTCAGCTGGTAGTTAAATCCATCATTCAAATGACTTTTCATTTGCATATTTCTTCTGAAGAAAGGTCCGTGGTGGGCACATTATTATTCACTCTCTATCTCCAGTATAAATTTTAAGTCACCTCTTTGTCCCTTGTGCAGCCCACACACTGACGCAGCATCTTCTCACACTTCTCTCCCACACAGGCAGCTCATGAAATTACACTCCTAAACCATACAGGGGATGATGGATGGCTGGTATTTATCTATTCTACGCAGGACTGGCTTACTCAGAGGCTTGTAATGAGTAAGAGAAGTTTTAGCTGGCCCAAGCACCATGTGCTGGCTGTCTACATATAGATCCATAATTGCTTAAAGAGTTGACTTCACAAAAAATATTTCCATGATTGACGGGTCTACAGGCAGCCTCGGGCAAGAGGTCAAGGAGCAGAGGCAGCTGGTTGCCAGCTGGAGCTGAACACTACCAATTCATCAATCAGTGATGGAGCTACCCCAGAGGAGCATTGACTGGGGGGGTTGTGTGCAAAGCGATCAGTAGAATGTTGCTAGAGGATGCAGCTGGGGGGGGAATTGATGAAAAGGAGGAGAGGATTCACCAAAGAATGGGAAAGGTGGAACTGAATATGGTATTTGTGGCCTTGTCAGATAATACTACCATGCAAGAGTGAAAAAACAGCTGTAGAAATCTGTTTTTCTACTTTACCCCTCACATTCATAATTAATTGCAGGAAATCACCCCACTACAGACACACTGGTAAAATACACTCACAACCTGTCTCGCTTTCATGTCAGACTTTTTTTTTTTCCCTTGCCAAGGTGTTGAACACTAGGCCAATAAATTTGCCTCAGAAAAAAAACTAGCTTGGAGGAGCTGCTTCATCATCTTCCTTCTGCTTTTCTATAACAGTCAGTGTGGCAATATCCGTTTAAGTTTAGAAAGCATATTGTTACAGGATGTGTGGGAACCACAAATACCATCTGAGGCCAAGTTACAGTAAATCCTATTCTTAGTGTCATTAATGGAAGTGCTTCCTCCTCATCACAAAAGCAAACGAAAGAAGGTCCATTAATTTTTCACTCATGGAGCACTTCAAACAAGGGGGAGAAAAGACTCCAGTCAGGTACATGAGTGACTTCAGACCTTAGCACAGAGCTGAACCAGGAGACTGGAAACCAGTTCTGTCTGTGAATGGTCAATACCTGAGCTCTGCTTGTTGCTTTATAAGTATCTTAAATATAAGCTCAATTTGAATTCGTAATTATGTTTGTGTTAGCAGGATATTTGTTATTAAGGCCAAACACTGCAATAAACAGATAATCATTACTTCTGCTGTTCCTGGCCACTGTCTCTATTACAGGAGAATAAATCAGAAGAAATGCATTTTCTACTAACTTTGAACGTAGTAAGACATGAGACAGTAAATATTGCACTTGGTCTTAGTGTTTACACTCCTTGGACTTTGTGTTCCTCTGATTTATACTAAAGTGAAGTAAGAGCAAATCCACCAAAGTCAATGGAGTTAAGCTAGGGTAAATCAAGCCCTCTTACCAAAAATCAATTTTCCATTTGTTTTAATAACATTAATTTAAATGAACTCACTTGATATTCTTGTACCTCTGATACGTACACATAATTTATGCCAGGGGTAATCCTGGGCAAACCTGAGTGCTTATGGCTTCTCAGCCCACTCAAATTTGACAGACGAGTTTAAATAAAAGTATTAATAGGATTTATTTTTTGATCTTTTACACTGAAGCCAAGTGCAGGGCATCTGGTTAACTTAAAAATGTGTAGCAGACTTCAGACAGACAAGCATGCTGGTATTGCCCATCTCCTTTACCTTGGGGTCCATTTACATTTCCAGTTCTAGCTTAGAACACCTATTTATATCATGGCTGTGAAAGCTCAAACTGTCAGTTAGAAGTGTAGGGTGCAGACCCCACTTCTGAGCCTGCCTCCCTGCCAGCTTTGGGGGTTAAACTGCTCCCTTGGGTCTGCCTTGCCAGATTTCTTGCTTCAAGAAGTCACCAGAGCATCAGTTTCCATATCAGATGAAAGAGAGGAAAAGCCAGATCTCATTTTCTCAAGTTTGCCCTGTGAATACCCATGTGCACTGTGTCTAAGCACAAAAACACACCTCGCTAATGCCACTGCCACAATGCACGCAAAAGCGTAACGGGAAGAGGCAGGGCTAAACCACACCCACCTAGAGATAACAAGTGGGAAGAAAACTCCAGAGAAAAAGGTAAAGTTCCAAAAAGAAGATGCTTTTTTAAAAAAAAAAAACCAAACAAAAAACACAAGAGTTGCAAGTGGGAATAAACACTGATCAGCTTTGGGGTTATAAATCCTTTGTCCAAGGCTGGAGTGAAAGTGAGCTGAAAGCTAAATATGGTCACAAAACAATTTTTTTTTTTTTTTTTTTTAGGTTTGCTGGTCACTGGAAGCAGAGAGAGAAAGACAATGGGAAAGGTCATTTTTGCCTTGATGACCTGGCTGCAGGTGAGATGTGGGGTTGGCTGTCATGAAGCCAAAAGACCTAAGGTCACTCTGATTTTTACCCCCCTGAAACTTAGAAATTTAGTCCCAGGCTCATCCCTGAGACATGCTCCCTTGAGCATCAGGCCTGCGGAAAGGACTCTTTTGTGAATATTGCTCCTCCACTGGTCCCAGGCAACTCTGTTTGTCCAGCTGTGCTTGGATGCCACAGGATGTCTCAGTCAGTGATGCATGAGTATAGGATCTAATGCAACTTCATCTGGAAAAGTGACAAAATCTTACATCTAAAGCCTGCAGGAAAACTACATCACCCAGTTGAGTTTCTTCAAAAAAAAGGTCACTCAGTGCTGTGTACAGGCCTCTGAAGGATAACATGAGGCATTGTCTTTAATAAATAGAACACCTAGTTCCTGGAAAAGTCCATTTCTTGTTGCTTCATAATATTGCACTGAAGATTGATAGTCATAATAAAAAAAAAAATCTTAGCATGTCTGCATTTTCTTACATATATTAGGTAGATTAGCAGGTTACTTCCAGCAGAAGTGCTGTAAACAGAAATAAATTATGGTTTATGTATCTTGTGAGCTGCTAGTATTAAGTCTAAATATTTGATCAGACACATACATACATCACATTTCTTCTCAGCTGATAACGCAAATACAGAGTAGTCAACAAGAACTTAAAAGAAAAACAAAGACTCCTCTCTGATAGCTGGCTATAGAGAAAGGGGGAAGCTCTGAGAGGCCACAAGACCACTCCAAGACTTGAAAGGTCCCTCTCAATGAACCACTACAAACGAAAACTCACATTGGCTTTGTGAGGCACTGGCTAAGCAAACACATGATGAACAAGTAAGTGTATTTTGAGGAATGGACCCAGTTCCTCTTGTCATGTAGAAGAAATAACACTTTGAGCCTGCCTTGAAAACCATCTTGACTTTCTTCATGGAACATGCCCCTGCAAAGTCTTGCCACTATTAGGTCATGTTAGTGTGTCACTGCAAAGACAAAAGCACAAGAAGAGTGAAAGCAACAAGGTGAGGAGAGGACAGGGAAGTGAGTGGTGAGAGGCAAGGGAAAAAGGAAGAATAAGGAAAGAGTGAATGGGAAGGAGGGAAGCAGAATGAAAACAAGTACAGGAAAGCTGCTGAAAAAGCACCAAGGAAATCATCCCTGTACAACAGCACATTCATTTCCATCATTGCTCTGCTCTGAAGTCTTGGTTTCTAGATTCTGCATCACTTCTGACTTCCCAGAAACCTGGCCCTGGGAGAAACAATGCAGCTGCCTGGGCCAGCAGCCAGGATGCTGTCTGCCTAAGAACATTTTTGTTCAACTTGAGGTTACAATTTTTTGTTTCCGAAAATGTAACATTTGATATAAACCCAGAGTGCTGACCTATTCCTTTGCAAAACGTAAAAGTCATCTGGGTTTTAGTTCCAGCTTTTGATTAAAAAGCTTTTAAGGGAAACCTCAAAAAAAAATAAATCCAATGAAAATTCCAAGCCAAACCCATTTTCTGGCCTTTAATTTCCAATAACCAGGGAGAAAACATCCATAAGTGGAGGGAACAGAGACACATACAAGTAACTTCAAGGAGATTATTCATTTTCCTTAATAAGGGTCTTTAACAGCATGATGACTCATGCAATATAGATAAGCTGAAACAAATAAATCAAGAAATTAAATAGAAATAGAAAACAAATGGAAAACTCAGAAGTGACGGCATTTAATAAAAAACTCAGGGAAGAGGGCAGGGAATGAACCAGTTCCCCACTGAATACCATTGGCTGGGTTTTTTTTTTCCTTCACAGGCCATTTCTTTTGCCTAGGTCTTTCCCTGTGACACAAAAAGTATTTGAAATTGGTAGAGCTCCTTCTCTTCCTCCAGTGATGGAACTGATATGACAAGGAGGCCAGGTCCTTCCCATGTCTCCTTCCAGCACCTAATTACAGATTCCTCAATCGTTCACCTGTCTGGTCTCTTAGAAGCAAAGACCCTTGTGGGAACTGGCAAAGGGGTTCTGTGAGGATGAAGAATAAGGACCATCTTCTGCTATAAATACACTACAGAGAAGGAAGAGAGATCATAGTAGAAAATAGCTGTGTCTGGGGTTGGTTCTATTGCAGTTTTAAATTTGGATTTCAACAGTTCTCTGTCAGAAATCCCCTGACATGGACATGCATCTATATTTTTGGATTTTATGGTGTTCCAGTTTTGGCAGATCTGTGCATTGGTACGTTTAGACCTGCAATAAGGGACAATGTGATTTGTACAGTTAAATCAAGTGTACTTTACAGTGTTTCTATTTGTTATCTTCTTTGTACTTAACACCATTATTTTAGAATTTTTAAAATGGATCAAAGCTAGGTAATACACCATAAATGAACAATGTCTTAATTAAAGTACTACCTTTCTTTTGTCTTTCAACCTGAGAAAATGCTTCCACTCTTTAAGGCCCATCATTCCAGCATTTGCTGATGCTTTGTTTTAATGATGACAATCTGTTGCAGCTCAGACGCAGAACTCACATTTTCCCCTAGACACCCAGTCATTTGTTTCTTTGTGTGTGCGCTTTATTTTTTTATGGGGCCAGCTGCTTTGTGATCAGCGAAATGTCAGAAAAATCATTTTACCATAACAAAGCTGAAAATAAAATATTCAAGGAAGCAAACTCCCATGGAAATCTTTAAGGCCCTAACAAGGGAGAATTCTCATCTCTGGGCACATGGGTGACTCACTGAAGTAAATGGGAATTACATGACTGCATCAAAGATTTCAGTATGAAGAGCACACATTTTCTCTCAGCTTTGGCCTTTTGGAATGAACTCACAAATAAGTTTTGATGAAGATTCTGGATAAACTCGCTTAGTGATATCAGCCGTGACCAGAATACCAGAATAATTTGAGGGACTTATGGTATTTTCCTATCAAGATTTATTGCATGCTTAACGTAATATGTCCTTAAACACTTTTTATAAATCAAGCACTCGCATTCAACTGTCCAATTTGCAAATGGAATGAATGATACTTAAAGGTCAATACAGATGTGTCTTTGCAAATGTAGAGGTTAATTGACATAAAACTTGTTACAACTTGCAATATGGAAGAAAGCTGTTTCTGTAAATATTGTAATTAAACAGAATGTTGTTTTTCTAATTGTTAGAAAAGAAAGCCCCAAATTACCAGGAGGAAAAAAATTAGAGCAAACAGATCTGCAGGAAAATATTCTCATTTTAAGTATCAGCTAAAATATAAACTGCCTATGAAAAATTCACAAAGATATACTCATGATGCACCAAATTATCCTCTTGGGTTTCATAATTCTGCAAGTGAGTGCAATTAGTTAACGGTGGTGTTGTTATAAAACTACATACTGTGGCTGGCGGGTTTTGAAACTACTCCAGAAACCAGAGTCTGACGCTGAACAACTATTGTGTTTGGGTATTAGGCAACAGGAAATCTGCCTGATGATAACTGAGTTATACCAAGCCCTGCAGCAGCCACTGAGACACTATGTCCATTTAATCTGCAGATGGCAAAGTAGATATGCCATTCACAGCTGCATGCATGAGGATATGACATCTTTGTCTATATTAATCTCATGGCTGGCTTCACATGACTCATTCAACCTTTTTTTCTATTACATGAAAGGGAAGTTAACTAGCAAGACCTCTGGTGATTTTTAAATAGGTCCAGCCCTGCTGTGATGTACATTTCAAGCAATAGACTACAGAGCTACTCTCCATGCTTCTAAAGCATACCATGCAGTTGTGTAAATACACTGTATCTACGCAAATGTGTTACTAGCTCATTTCCCAAGCAGTCTTGTTAAAACACACAGACTATGATGCCAAGAATATGACAAGTAGGTCAAATGCATTAAAGTGTGTATTGAGAGAGACAACATCTACAGGCTTTGTTATCCCAGTTATCAGTAGGGGGATAAAAGACTTAAATAGATGAACAACCTTAATTTTAAAACGGAAAAAATCTGCAGTATCTCTGTGAAACAGAGATAAGCTGACAGCTAAGGTGAAATGCGGCTATGCCCAGAGGCAGCAAGAGGAGTGTAACAGGCTTCCCAGCTCTCCTCACCCTCTGTAGCAAGGTTAAGAAAAACACCATGGGTTTAGCTCCAAGTGGTTCACAGGAGCTTTGCTGTTCAGAGTAGCTTGACTTTGAGATCTTGTGCTCTGCTTTTCAGTCAATATTCAGATAAATACATCTTCAAAGTGGAATATCACCAGGGGAAAAATACCAAGCTTTTCATCATCTTTTCCTGGAAAAATGCAAAGAACCTTTACAGGTTTGAGGACATCCACACAATAGCATTATTTTCAGTTATGGTAGCTCCTTCAAGCCTCAGAGGAGACTCTGTTTTGAAGAGCAATAGATCTTCCCCTCCTCAGAGAATTAACTCCTAGAGTTAGGCAAGATACTGAAAGTCAGGAAGAAACAGCAACAGAGAGCTGTCACGGTTATCAATGGTTGTAAAGACCCCTCAGGGCAGGGTTTAACTGAGGATGCAAAAGGAAACTGAAAAAATAAAAAAATCTTTTCACGAGGAAGAATAAACATTTTCATGCTAAATTCCTATTGTGAAGTTCAGAGCCTAAGTTTTTCCATAATAATCTCATCCAGCCTTATACAAACAAAAATAATCAAACAAGACTGGAAAATTTTCACCGTAAATACTTGTCCCATGTGGACAGGAAGCCCCAGTTGCTTGCAGAAAGCTGAAGCTGAAAAATCAGGCTCCAGCCCTACTGACAAGATTTTCTTGATTGCATCTCTCTGCTCCATTAACAGTGTGCTGCTTGCTAAAAGCTAAGGCAAGTATACTCGGAGAATAACAAGTTATCAGTAGAAAATAACTTGTGGAGAGAACACCTGCCCCAGAGAAGTGGAACCAGACACTAGCACAATATTTTAAACCTCCCAGATAAGCACTAAAAGCCATAGGCTTCTGTAAAATACTTATCACCTCCACTTTTTCTGTATGCAAAAAACAAATGAATACTTAATATACTTTAAAGTATTTGAAGATGTCCAGATTCTTTAGGAAGGCTAAATTGAGTTTTTCAGAGGTTTTTTGATGATCAAGAGCCAGATCAGCACTTGAAGAAAGCTCACTAACTGTGCTTGAGAAGACTTTTAATTTCAAAGACTGATGTGCATGAGGGGCAGCAAAGGAAGTAATTTGTTAAAAAAAAATAATCTAAACACAATCAGAAAGACTTTGATGCATACCTGTGTTGACCTGGGAGCTGAATTGTAGCAGTCACATTTATAGGTTACAACACATTTGGAACAGAAGGAAGTAGCCAACTTCTTGCAGAACTGGGAAACCAGTAGATATCCTTGGACCTTGCCAAGCATATCCAAAGCTGCATCAATCTTGACAGGTCAAAAATCCACAGCTTCCCAACACAGATCACTTGTAGGGAAGAGCAGAGATGCTTATGAATATTCCTAAAACCCTCCAGTGACAAGAGTTTCAGTACTGTCCCCAGGCAAACTGTGGTGACAAACTTCTTTACCTCTTCCAAAATCCCAGTCCATTGAGCTAAGAGAGCATTTCCTTTTTCTTTAATAGATTGATGCTTATGACACACAGACGAGCAGACTTATTCCTTAATCCTACTGTCATTACCTCTTTGTGTGTATGAGATGTAAACTAAGATGCTGATACCAGATTTGGAAACCATTGAAAGGTAAGGGGCTTAGTGTATGATACCAGAGACCACAGCGATAGAAGGCCACCTTGTTCATGACGCTGACTCCTACCTAGCATGAAACACCACAGTGTATCTGGATCCCGAGATGGACATTCACATTTCTGCTAAGCAATCTGCAGGGGCAAAGGTATTTCAGTCAAACACAGAATTTAATGTTGAGCATGGAGGTAGCCCTGGATTAAATTTACGACTTGCAGTGCTGGCTAAAATTGTCATTTTACCACAAGATAAAGCAGTGGTATTGCCACAAGATAACCATGCAGTTACTCTTGTTTGCAAGGACTGCTGGGTTGTTACCATACATTCGTTTTAAGTTACCGTGCATTGTTTCTGAAGTAATATTTCAGTAAATAATCTGTTCAAAACTGCAGCAAGGCCCTCACGACGCAGGTCACTATTCCTGCAGGGGTACTTAGTGAATAGAGCTGATCTTTCCTTTGGAAACAGAATATTGCTGAAATCTTGCAATTTTACAGTGAGAAAAGCAGAAATGCTTTCAAAATTGCATTTCATCCTTGTACAATCCTGCCCTTAACTCTTCACTCCACTTGTAGGAAACAGACATTTATAGCCACTTTCTCTCAACTGTCAAACCTGACAACAGAATTAACAGCTCTGGTAATTAGCAGGAAAAGTACCTTGCCAGGCACAAGGCTCAGACTGCAAGGTGATCTATGGACTTTTTCCTCCCCCCAGGGTCAGGTTAGGGGTAAAATCATAAAAATGGTGAATTGCTTATGATATGAAGAGAAAAGGCACAGCTGAGCCACAAATTTTAGCTCAGCAGATTGTAGTCAGGTACTCTATAAAGACATCAGTTAACCTATACCTCAAAGTTTGTTAAAAACTAAGCAAGTATCTTAGAAATCCAGCAAATTAGATATACTGCAGACAGTTAACAGGAATAAAGGAGATTAAGTGGCCATTAGCTGCACTTTCAAAACCAGAGGAAAATTTAGGAGAATTTAGTACTCATCTGAACAGCTTCAGACACAAAACACTAACCTCCCAATAATACAGAAACTAAAAGTATGAATCTTGGGCTAAGAGGCTTTCTGACTACTTTTTAAATTACCAACACTTCACATATTTCTTGGGATAGAAAAGTATAGAAAACTACCAGAGAAATAGATGTTTGTATTTCCCTGCACTCAGTGTACGATATTTGGCAGCTGAGCAATTCCAAGTGACCCAGAGCCCTGTCTGTATTAACAGCACTATGGTTATGTGACAGAAAATCATAGATGTGCACATAGATGTGCTCGCTGTTACAGAAATGGTCATATTTTCTTTCTGAAGGAAAAAGTTATTTTTTTACCAAAGCAGACTTCTTCACAAGAAAAAGCATGTTTAAGTTAGAAAGTGTTCATTTTCAGATGACCAATGCCTTTTTGGAATATAAAAATCGAATTTTTTTTCAGAGAACATGCAAGTGAAGATTTTCTTTTTTAAACCAAGAGTTCGCTCTTTTTTTCTCTCCGTTGCACCCACCCCCACCCCCCCAACCAGGAGGAAATATAGCCTCCCAACCATCTGTTCTCACTATTCAGAATGCATAAATATCAAAACAAAACAGAAACACGAGCTGTATAGAAATATTCGAGGAATGATAGACTACCTAGTGGCCTAGTCTGCAACTATAACTGTAAGTTACAGTGAAACCCTCTTTCTAAATAGCCATATAAAAGGGTTTAAAAGATGTGCTGACAAACGAGAACGGTCTTGTGCATTTGCAGGCGTGAGGGCTACACAGCACTGCACCATTATCAGGAGCAGCCTAGGAAAAACTCTTTGAAGATATGCATGACATACACAGTGACTTAGCACCAGGACTAACATGACACAGCACTATGACACAAACACCAGCAAGGAAGAACTCCCCATTTGTTATTAAGTAGACTTTAGAAAATACTAAAAATCAATAGTTTCAAATTTATAACTATTTTTCCTTTGTATTTGAAAGCATTATTTTTATGTACATTAATAATAACCAAGTTAAGCAATTGTGTGTGTTAGCAGCTACCCTAGGACATAATCAAGCAGCCATTGTCCCTTTTGTGCTTCTAATCTAAATATACAGAGAAAGCACTGGGGAAAGGAAATGTTATTATTCCCACCTTAGAGCTGGAGAATTGAGACAGATAAGCACTGAGCAATTTTCCATCCTTAGAAGGGAAGTCTGTGTCAGAAACCAGGACAGATTGCAAATTTCTACAGCTGTTCTGCAAACAGGTTTGTTGGCATAATTGTTTTTTGTCTGCACAGGTTGCCAAAGAATCCTGAGGAACATTTATGGAAAGTGAACCTTAAATATGTGCTATTCAGCTAAGAGCCCTTTCATGTTAAGTAGGTGGATGGAGAGAGATTGTGCACAGCTGACTTCAGAAAATCGTAAAGAGGAAAAAGTGACAAAAGTAAATGGAAGAGAGGAACATATGATCCAAGCACAGTAAAAGGCAGTCACGTCAGATACTGTAAGCACAAACTGCAGCATATGTATGGAAGATGATACTCAAGCACAGCTGGGTGGTCTGTTAGCAAAATATCTACTCAAGTCACTGAATTCAGCAATGTTTCTGCAGCCAGCTAAAATCATTGCAACGCACGGATAAATAAGGTGAGATCTAGACAGAGGGAGGGAAATGGCATACAAATGCATGGGGCTTTTGCTGAAAAAGCACTCCTATAAATTCTGAGGGTCATACGCTGACACAAAGATGAGTGTAACAAAACTACACAGGCAGTGCTGGTACCCCACTGAAATCAATGCGTTTCCACCCTCTGGTAGAGATACAATCTCGAGAGTGGATGTGCAGAAATTTAAACATATGGAGATTTTACTGAGGAAGACAAAATTATAGGCTGACTGTGCTTCAGACCACAGCCACAGTATTGATGTAGTTTGACCTTTTATCAAAACCATCACCAGAAAAAACCCCACACTGTGCTTGATTCCAACTTTCAGGTTCGGTACAAATAGATCTATTTTGTTAGGAGTAATTGGGTTAAGTATATAGCACTTAAAGATGTGTCTCAAAGGGTTGCTCATCCACAATTCTTTTATGTTTTTGGGATACTAATAGTGGGTGGATTTGCAATTAGGGTTGCATTTTCCCAAGATTTTAAAGAAAACACTAATATTTGTATGCAACAAGCACAGCTCCCTCTTTTGGTGTGGTAATTCTGCTTTCATAAAGCAGCAGAGCTTCTCCTATCCTTGGTATAACTTGTCCTGTTTAACAACCTAGACGGAAGAGCTTTAAGAGGTAGACATCACTCATTTGTATTTTTCTATTGATTTGTAAACTGCTTTTGGAAAGTAACAGCTTTTCCACTTTTAAAAGCAAGGAAGGGCTGCCTGGTTTGTATGAAAGTCCTTGCTAGCACATGCACTTCTGTAGAGAAGCAGTGGCTGTGAGTCCTACTGCTGCAACTGTAGTTAGTGCCACAGTAAAGCAGGGTAAGAGGAAGGGCTGCTCCTGCCCCACAGCCATTCGGAGTCCCAGTGGGGCACGGCATGGCGATACGGGGATGTGTCAGCCTGAGACCTTCGTACAGTAGAGGCTGGCACCAATGCCACCAGAGACAAAAGATGTGCTCAAAGGGAACAGTTCTGCAAGGGTGAAGGACAACAAAGCTAAAGCACCAATAGCTACAGAATCTCACTAGACAGACTGCTTCAGTCATCTTGAGCTGTGCTTTTCCCTGGATGCTTATTATTTTTCATCCCATTAAACAAAAGAATTGAGACCTAGCATACGGCTGTGTGTCTGTACATTTGTAGCAGCTGAATCAGATATGAGTGTGATGGGTGGCTTTGCTAGCTGCTGTGCCCCATCAGATCCTTCTTGCATTGACTTTGCCAGCCTCATAGACTCAGCAGAGTTGCTCTCAGGATTTATCAGCAAAAGCAATATCAGAATAAGACCCTGTGCACTTCTGCTACAGCCTGTGGCAAAAAACATGATTTCCTATTTGGGAGTTACTAATCTATCACACAATAATTAATTGTATAGACTGCAGATAAAGCATGGTTGAACAAACTTGGTAGACAGAGGAATCTGAAGCCACTCCAATATCCTGAGGGCTTCTCATAGCTCTGCCCTCCATACTCGGAAATGTCATTCTTTAAAGTAGGTCTTACATCTTTAGAAGATGAGTGCGAGGAAGAGCTCTCATCTGGGATATAGAGACAGTTTCAGGCAAAATAGCAAGAGTGGTTGCTCTAGTTTGATGAGGGTATCCTTATTATGTTCTGTGCATTTCAAATGTGAGTTTGGTTTTGTAATGGTATTGCACATCATCTTTGAGCCTCTGGGGGCTGGATGTAGGATTTCAAAAATAAATATATTAGCAGGAACAATTGCAGCTTAGAAGAAAAAAAGTTATACTTTTTCTGATTGATAGCTTCTGTTTGCCACCTACAAAGGCTTGTGTTTCTCTGCTCTGGAGTTTCCCAGGCTCTAAGGTACTTCAATTAATTGCCATTTATATAACCAATGTATCCCTTTCTCAGGGGCAGTGAAAACTCTGACTCAGGAGAAAGTCATCAGATCCCTTTCATCAATCAGGAGCAGGACCAGTGACTAAAAAGCATAATATTTCATTTGGGTTTAGTCTCATCTCTGCAGCACATTGTAACAGGCAGCTCTCTTTGCTGTCTAGTTTTTGTTTGCTGACTTCAGGAGTGTACTTCAAAAGCTTCCTGTCCTCCTAATGAAAGTGCTATGCCTGTCTTTTATCATATCCTTTGTTCTGAGGTTTAGCCCACATTCCCACATTGGAAGATGAAGAGTAGGAAAACTTATTCGGCATGACAAAATAGTCCGTGTTAGCAAAAAAATGTAGCATGTATCCAAGTGAAAATGTTAGAGAAAGAAACTCCTAATAAAGAGAGTAGACCTACTGAGATACGTTTTTCTCCTATCACAGTGTCCCTGCCCTAAAGGAGAGAAAAGTGAAACAGAAGAGTGATATAGAAAGGCCCATCTGAGTCCAGCTTCAAGGAATCCTGTTGGACATATGTGACAGAACATGGTTCATCTGCTGCTCATGAACGCTCTGCCTTCAGCTCTATAAACTTCTTGTCCCAACTTCTTTGAGGTCAAAGGAAGACAGTCCAACAAAGGAAGTGTTTGACAAAATAAATTTCTGTATTGTAAGGTGCTTTATTAAAAAAGTTTTTCCTTGGCTGATTTCAGTCTGATCCAAGAAATTATTTTTAAGATGTAATAGTTCTTTGTAGTTATATTTTCAGGGTATATTTTTTAGTTTGAAAAGAAAAGGTTTTAATAGAAAGGCTGTAATCTCAGGATTATTTATGTCTCCCTATGATTAAAAAGTTTAGTATTTCTGTCTAGCAAGCTCAGTCTAGTCTTAGTGTTCTTCCTGGTGAGACTTACACAATATTCATACCTACCTCCTAGGTCTGATTTCCTTAATAGTACTTTGGACTAGATCTGCATCAGCTAATTAGCCATTCCAGAATAGCAGAGCAAGTACCTTTCAATACTAATTTTTTGTGTAACTTGTAGTGACATTTAGTTAGAACAGAGCTTTCCTAGCTTTCTATGCAACTTTGAAGGGCTACTTATGATCCATGTGGCGTTTGTCTCTTAAAAGCCTGATTTACCTGGGTCCTGAGCTGCAGAGTCCTGGCAGGAGGAGGGCACACACCACATCAAGCATCCTGAGAAAGTACAGTTAGTAACTCATAGCTAGCTGCATGTTGGATGTAAAAAACAAAGTGACATGATTTCAGGAACATCAGTGGGCCTGAGCTCTGGGGAAATGGCAAAAGCACAGCTAATCAGTTCTCTCTGCTTACAGGTGGTTCCCCCACTTAAGTCATCCAGTGAGCCAAAACCACTTTTTATATGAATGAAGTATTTGCACAACAAGAATAAAAGTGAAATGACAGATACTTTGCAGAAGTCCAGGCTAAGGCAATATACCCACAGATAACATCTACGAGTAAGAGTGCTCTGTATCAATTCTCTGACAGCCTTTTCTCAGAGAGACCCTGTGCTCCCTGCAGCCTCGAGCAGTACTTTCACAGCATGTACACAAAGCCGTGACTGTGATACCGCAAAAATTCCCCTTCACTAGCTAGGCTCTGTTGCCTTTTTCAAATACAACAAACTGCACAGAGCAAGGTACCAATGCCACTGCATGTCTGCATTTCCACAATTGCATTTATTTGCATTGCTGCTCCCATTAATTAGTGACAGCACTCTCAGCCTCACCTTCTGTACAGAGCCTCAATAATTCACTCTTATCTATGAACCTGCCTTACACTTTTTCTCTTACTTCACAGCTGGCAACCTAGACTGGTCTCTAGCCTCGAAAAAATCCTCTTATTTATAATCTGGTTGGCCTTAATCTACTAACTCAAGCTCACGCTGAATGATCTGTAAAAGGTACAAAACAATTTTTAGGCTTCCAGAAGGAATATGAGCCATTTTGTTCCAGTTTGTTAATTTATCTTTATCAAGACCACAGATCTCTGTGGGTCTGAGCAGGTTACAGATCCCTGGTATGTGCACACATTTTTTAACCTGAAGTGTCTCTGGCTTAAAAAAATTTATCTGTCTCACTTGTTCATTTTACTACTTGACTTCAATCAAAACTATCTCTACTGAAGTCATTCTAGAGATTTCATTTCTCTACTTAAACACACCATCTATCCTCACTTGTACCACCTCCCTC
This sequence comes from Falco peregrinus, assembly GCF_023634155.1. Taxonomy (NCBI): domain Eukaryota; kingdom Metazoa; phylum Chordata; class Aves; order Falconiformes; family Falconidae; genus Falco; species Falco peregrinus. The sequence continues at coordinate 21,535,753 of NC_073732.1, read as the reverse complement.
CTCCTACTCATTTAAATGGGCTGTTATACCAGGGTAGATTAATGTCACAGTTGTCTCCCTTGATTTAAATGGTGTTTGATTATATCTGTCAGGATATACTTCTCTCTAAGTATGTGTTCTTGCCTGATGTGTTAATCTGATGGAGTAAATGGGCCTAGAGATATGGCCTAATCATTGCACAACATTAAATAGTTAAGGCATGGTTCAGGCCTCCAGGTACAGACTTGTTGTACTGGTAATCCCTGCAGGCAGTGGAAAACATGCCAGGTTTTGATGATATAATGGCCAAAACACAAAAGGAAAGTAGCATTCTCCAAGAATGAGGTAGTCAGCAAATTCCACATTTTCTACATTTTAACATCTTTTTTTCCCCAGTCCCCCACTTTTTTTTTAGTCAATCTTTGAAAAAGCTGCTTTCTCTCCTGCACAATTTCAGAGCTGGGACATCAGCCATGAAAGCTGCTTTTCTTAGACCCAAGAGAGAAAATTAAATTTTCACCCTATGGCCAAGTCTCTCTCTTTCCAACCCTCTGCTAGGTAAGGATTGTTGGATGGACCATGTCGCCTCCTTCAGCACAGACAGCTTCAAGATGCGGTGAAAGCGTAAGACATTGGGGATGGGAAAAGCCCGTGAAAGCAAAGAAAGGTATTGTGGTTTAGGCCAGACCTTACTGGAGAGGATCTGGATTCTTCTTCAAGGTCGCACCATTTTTTGGCGTGTAGCGTAGACTCTTTAAGATCTTACCAGCCTTTGACCATAACTGGATACTGGTTTTATACCAATTTCATCAGCGAGGTTGTCCAGTCTAAGAGCACATTTCCTATGAGAGAATTTCTGAAGAGGTGGTAGAATTCTCTCATTTGCTGAATACTCCATAAATTTGGGAGTTCATTTTAAATCCAAAATAGAGAACATAGCTTCAATTAGCAAATAAATACAACTGCAATTTTTTTCAGCACTGTACTTTAGTTTTTTCTTAAACAATCATTGAAATAAGCTTTTAAGATGATCACTTACAGATTAAAAGAATCACAACTAAAATATTGAAACAGACTAACTATCTTTTTGAGGGGTTTTTTGACATTTTTCTCCTATCTAGCATTTTAATCAAAGTTAAACCAAAGATGTTTTGATCTAGTTAAAAAATACTTTTAGTAAGAGAAATTCAGAAAAATAATGGAGAAATTGTTCTGGGAACATGAGTAGGGACTCAATGTCATTAAAACCTGCAAATTTTAAAGAAAAGCCCAAAATCAAATTAAAGCCAAAGCAACACCCATTGCACTCATTTTTTATTACTCCTCTTGGGACAAGATTTGTGTATTTCTTATATCTTTCTCTCTTGTGATGCTCTTTGCCTATCAGAGAAGTACCTGCACTGCAGCTGTGACACAGTTCCATGTCTGTTGTCCTTCAGGTTACTGCAGTCCTTACCTTCACACAAGAATTCTTGGGAACACTAACACTGGCCTTTGTCTTCTGCATCTCAGCCCAGGGACAAAGCCATTGCAAAGTCCCCCCCTCAAAACTTCTGTATCACAACCAGATTCATGCTTTATATAGAAAAAGAAGGAAATAACACGAACAATAGATTTCTTCCCTGAAATGAATATATTGGATAAGGATGAAAATCTTCTCTGCCAAAAAGCTCAGCAACCTAGATTTGTGAGAGGACACAAATGAGGAATCAAAGGAAATGCTGAACAGATAGATGATGACACGCAGGCTTCCTAATAATGCTAGATGCACTAATTTTTTTCTTAGCTGCAATCTTATGACTAAGGATAACACTTCTTATGAGTGATAGTAGAGAAGAACCATAAACCTGACAGCATAAGGTATGATTGTGGTCCAAAAGACTGATAAATGCGCCAGGAGAGAAGAAAGCTAGTCTGGGGAGGAATTGTTCTAGAGCTCTGCAATAAGGGACTTGTTAAACAGTTTTGTGGCAGTTACACACAATATTGGGTGTACATACTGTGGAGGTAACCATGATAACAGCTTCATATTTCTCTAGCACCTTCCTTCTAGATGGATCATTATTTATATAGCACTTGGATGTGGGCTAGATGTCCCTTACAGGAATTTACAATCTCATTTTATTCATGATGTTCAGTTACCGTGGTGAAAAGAACCATTTATATCTAGAGACAGCTAAGCAGTAAGAGTAGCAAACAATGGGGAAATGTAGTGCTAGAAAAAGCTGCCAAAAACCAAGATCCCAGAAAGTTTATGCATTGAGAAGTTTGGGATGACTTCCTCCAGTTACAATGAACTGTTACTTTTGGTGATGGTATACCGTGCTATACTTTGTATCAGTACAGATCCTTCCTATGCACATTCATTATGTTCACACTCATTCCTCGTATTCATATGCACTGGATCAAGCCTGATCCAGAGGACAACAAATTTCACAACAATGTAGGGCTGTCGTTATCTATACACCAAATCAAAGGACACCAACATCAGACCACAGAATGTTTCAACCCCAGAGAATAAGACAGTTCAGCAGAAGTGGAAGAACAGGTGGACCTGTTGTGGAGTCCACACTGCAGCTGAGTAAATGCCATCAAGAAGTCAAGATGAACTGACCACAAGAAAGGAGGTAGCTCCAACCCACAACAAGAAAGGAGGTAGCTCCAACCCACAGCTGGCCAGTTCTGCTGCCTGCCTGTAGCCTTCCTGCCTGAGCCCTGAGCCCTTGGCAGCTGATGTGTGAGGGAAGTGCACAGATCCCAGGGGAGAGCCCAGCAACAAACTCCTTCACAATTATTCATGAATTATACAAGGGAAGAGAAAGAAGTGATATTGCACCTAACCTGCAGCGTTGCTATTCCCAGCCCTTGACCTCTTATTTTATGTTTCATTACTTACAACATCAAAGCTTGCCAAAGCCACCTGCAACAGTGTTGTGTTGCAACACAACAAAATAAAATGTTTTCTCTCCTCTGCCTCCTGAAATAAGTTATTTTTTTACCAAGAAGATTTCATGAAAGTATAAGCATGAGAGAAAGAGCTACTCCTAATTACATCCCTATAAACAAAGAAGGTTTAGAGTAAGCAAGAAAAACACATGGAATTAGAAGGGCTAGAAAGAAGATTTGGGAAGGATCCTCCTCTCTACTAAGAAAAGCTTAATGGTAGTAGAAAAAGTATGGAGAGAGCAAATCTTCTAGCAACAGGAGTAGCAGTGATTCACCACTCATTCTTGCAAGTATTAGATTTGATGATGGTATGCAAAAGCCCACCCATCCATCAACTCTTTCTCATCATCATCAGTCCGTCATGGTAATGGGATAGTGGTATTTGCAAGGCTGATATACAGTAATGATTTCTAGTTAATGAATCAGACTTAGCATTAATTACTTTCTGTTATCCTCACAGAATGCCACTACAAAGATATTTTATTATGCCTTCCGTCAAATCACCATCCTACTCCCTTCAGCCCTTAGTGCTTTCACACACTGGCTAGGCAGCTAACCAGACAGGCCCCTGTGTAACCAATACAACATCATTAATGCACACGTGTAATGAGATACTCACAGGCACAGTATTACTCATGAACATGGTCTATACCTATTTTGACAGAATCCACAAAGAAAAAAAAAAAAAAGATACTGTAGTTACTATGCAGGGGGAAAAGAATCAACTAAAATGAGATTGCGTGACTTCAATCATGTAAGCCAAAATACTTTTTCCTGAACTACATTCTAATGTTGTTTTTTACACAAGCATTGATTGTGTATACAAGATAATAAATGTTGGGGGAAAGTTTTTAGAATTGTTCATCTAAAATGAAAGGTGGATGCTTCCTAATCAAAATAACTGTGCATAGAGAAATGAATGAAAGGAAAACAAACCCTGCCATTATCCACACTCGGCTCCATGAACAAAGTGTTAGGCTGAGCCAAGCACTGGTATCAATTTTCTTTGCTTAATGAAAAGGTTTTCCGAGATGCAGTCCTTTCTGCTTCACTGTGGATTGACAATACATTCTGACCTAATGGATGCTGATTACTGTTTCCATTATGCAAGGCTGACAGAAGCAGTATTTCTTCGAACCACAACCTGTTGTTGAGCACAGAGCTATTGTAGTGTGACTCTGTGCTACAAAGGCCTTTTCATATCACATGTTTCTCATCTGCTTCGAACTACCAGACGTCCTCTCACAGGGAAATAGGAAGACCTGTGAGGCTGTCCTGCCATCACAGTTGGGATATCATCACTCAGGAGAAAAACCAAAACCATCTGGAAGTCTTGGTTCAACATGAAAACCAGATGAGACACATACTACACTTCAGTTCTCTAAATTTAGAGACAAAAATGAAGCAAGCACCACAAGTGAGAGATTAACTGGGTGGGAAGTCCTTAACTCCTCCTGATCCCCCCAAGGCTTCAACTGAACACTACCAGAACTGGCACAAGAAACCACATTATTCTTGCAAAACAGAAAAGAAAAATTTTAACAGTATTACTGTGTACGTCTTGTATCCACCAAACAGCTATTTCTATTTGGATTTGGAAATGCACTAAAGCAGGGGCAGACCCTGGGCTGCTCGAGCCAGGCTTGTGCTCAGACACGTTACCTACAGCCCTGCCTCTGGCTCCTCTCAGAGCAACTAGTGTACCTGGTACTTTGTATTTGTTGATCATGTACAGCAGTGTTCTTCCCACCATTTACATTTCATAGACTAACAGATAAGGCCAATTCTCCCAAGCTCGGATAGCACACTAGATGCTCATTTTGCTAGGAATGCTGCAGGCTGCATTTCCCAAGGCAAGCTTCAGATGTCCATTCCCACCAAAACAAGTTAGCCTGGTCAGTGCAGGGTGCAGTTAATCTCACAAGACTGCGAAGCAGGAAACCAACAGGCTGGTGTCTGACATGCTGTGCCATTGCCAAGCGTTAAGTAGCAATGTGTCCTGGACACCAGGAGAAATGGGAAATCGGGAAGAAGTGAATAGCCAGTGCTAAAAGTACAAGCATGTGGAATTGCTTTGAAGAAAAATTGAAGGTGTAAAGCTTGGTGCGAGAGGCAGAAGAAAGTATATTCAACTGAGGAGCAGAGTATCCCACCATCTCCTGTGTCTGAGCTGTCATTGTAGGAGCTGCTCTGAGACTACTCAGTACTTTCCCTGCCTCTTGGTTTCAGCATCACTGTGCCTGGCAGCCATTTCAGGAAAGACCCTCCTGGGTGGTTTGGTTTGCTCATGCGATCAGGGTCGCTACGGTTTGTGGGAACCCTTAATGTCCTCTAAATTAGATGCATCCTTGCTAAACCAGCTGTGAAACACGCTTGTGCCTGCAGAGCCTCAGGAAAAAGAAAAAAACCCACCAAAATGAAAAGAAGCATTTTCCAAAGAATATTAAAGGAGAACTAACATGGGTTTCACATGTTGGGTGGGGAGGCCCGAGTCAGCACGGGAAGTGCTTGTCTCCCTACACCACGTCAAACCACTCTCGGCTGTACTGAGCCTCTGAATGAATCTTCTCCCAGACAGAACAAACTGCCAAAATATCTTCCTGAGCTTTTGGTGCATGCATTTGTTCCCCATTTGGCTTATATTCACTCCAGCTATCTGCTATCAGAAAAATGTTGCGGTAAGTGGCAGGGCACAGCCAGTGCTCAAGAGCGTTGCCTGGACCCCATTTCCACATGCCTGCGGCAGACCCTTCGCCTATCAGTCACCAGCTCTCTCCAGCCTCTGCTGACCCTGAGAAGAGCAAGACTTCTGTGATTGCTTGGAGGATTTCTCCCTGCACTTCTGTTGTGTCCATGGCTTCACCTGCCAAATGGTGTGTTGCTGTGTGACTGGCATTTTGTTAAGCTGCATTGAAAGCATTGTTGCTTTAAAAATAACAACTAGAAGAACAGGAAAAAAAAACCCACAAAACTTTGCTGGATGTGATTATTCTGCAGGAACCCGACTGCTGGCATGGTGCCACCAAAGGCACAGCAGCTGAAGGTAGGACAGAAAAACATGGAAAGCCACATACCAATCAATTTCATTACTTGTGTGCTTGTGTGTTTATCTTTCTGGGACCAAAGGGAACATGGGGTTCTATACCTCCATGAACTACAAATTTTCACACCAGGCTGACATTGCAGGTAATGCACTTCTATGGTAGTGCAAATACACTGCTCTCTGAAACTTCTCTAACACAAGGGACTTATGCTTTTTTACAACTCCACACAGCAAACAGCTACAGAGAGGACAGTACTCAGTCTGTGTTGCTCAGTATGAAATAATCCCATTGCCCCACTCTCAGCATTCTCTAAATCTAGATGCACCTAAACCTGGTGCATCTTCTCAGCTGACCACTTGGCACCTCCACTGGGTATCTGCAGTCAGGCAATATGACTCCTGCCCAGGGCCCAGCATCCAGCTCTGGCACTCAGGGGTCGACCTTTGCTTGTCAGTCAAGCCTGAGGTGGAGGGGTTTGCCTAAATGGTACTGTACCAGTCTCCTGAAGAGCCACTTAATGGCACTGATGATCTGCAGGACAATGACCAGTCTTTGGAGGTTTCCTACTTAAACTGCAGAAGGTGGAAAAGGAAACAGATGAAGTGACCTCTTTAAAATCAGAGGCACAAGTAAAACCACAACTCTCCCAAGCTCTGTGCCGCAGATTTATTCTTGGAGCCACAGACCACAGCATAAGAAGTTGCTTGACTTCAAAAGCCTATGTGGGTGAATGAGAGCAGCAACTCTTTCTAGTTCCTTTTTGCTATGCAAGATAATCCTGGTATATCTCACACATTCTTGATGCATCCTGTCACTTGGCTTTCCTGCATCAGATAGCTTTGATTTTCTGTTTACCACCTTACCTGAGGTGCAGGACAAATAGTTTGGGTTGTGAATTATGCAGAGTGCTGTACATTGTGAATATGAATTTTGTTTGCTATTCTTGGGCTACTGAGATCCTGTGCCAATGCTGTGTAGGAAACAGCTATGGACACACGCCTAGTAGATAACTATGCCTTGCCCTCATTCTGCAAAACTGTACACTCTTCTAAAACTGACTGATTGTAGCTCATGTAATATGGATGTCTCTGCCAATGGAAACTGTGCTCACAAAACAATTCTGCAAGACATGCAGCCACACTGGCATTTGCATATTTGTATGCTTCATTTAAAAGGGTCTGCTGTGTGTTGTGGCTTATTTTCCAGGCAAGGGTAAGTCATATTTTCCTAGCTCCTCAGTTTGTAGCAACTTCACTCTCCAATTCCCTCCAGTTTGCTGTGAACACTGCTGCTGCAATGTTTTTCCATTTAGATGAACAAATAAGTCACACAGCCCCTTGGAAACTGTTACCACAGGTATTCAGGAAATAGCTGGCAAGAAGAATGCTGCGGTTCATATTCCCCTGAGCAAGCGCAAGATTGGCACAGTGCAAAACCAAGCCAAAAATTTCATAAATACAGATGAAAAGAAAATTCAGCATAATCCTTTTCCAAAGCCGATCCTTAGCGAATCTCTGAGATGACAGGCTGAGTACATGCCTGGCTTTCTGCTGACATTATAATGGCTGGTAAGGCTTTGGCAAATGAGTAGCAGGGAATGATCAAGTGAAACAGCTTTCGCCTCCTTAGCTGTCTCTGAAATACACCTCCAGTTGCACATCACATAACCTTAGCAGGGAACTTAGCCACCTGAAAGCAGCACTGCAGCAACCTCAGAAACATTGCTGAGGAGACCATTGTGCCAACAGAGAATAGTGGTTCACTGAAACAAAAAACACTTTGAAGAATGATGCTGATTATGGTAACAACACAAATCAAGAAAGTGTATAGCAGAAACACAGTGAGCATCTTCTCTGCTAGATGCCAGCAACCCACCTGCCAGGCTGACTACCCACCAGTCTGGGAGCCCCACCTTCCAAAATCCTATTTTCTTTCACTTCTTTGCAAATCAGACTGTAGCTCCTGGGTATTGTCTGGTCTCTGGTTATGCAGAGGGATTTCCCCAACACTTATATCAGTCTGTTCTCTGACTTTTTTTCCTACATGCTGGTTTCAGATGAGAATTTCAGCTTCTAGCCAGGTTTAATTCTAATAAGAGCTAGATCCTCATTTGCTATAGATGTCTCCTTTCCATAGAAAATAAGGATTAACACCTGACTAAAGTGTACCAGGGTGGGTTTCAGGGAGCAGCATGATTCTGACTTCCACTTTAGCTCCATCTGGGCCAGGATTTGGGGGTCTTGGGTTAGAAACTATACATTCAGATTTCCTTCAATATGGTGCTTTTAACCATAGTCTTCTGTGAAAATCCAAGCACTCTTAGACTGCACGGTCTTTTGTCATGTTACTTTAAATATCTACTGCTTGTCATTTCCTTCTGGGTCTGTGTAGAAACATTTCTAATGATGCTACCCAAAAAGCAAGTTAGAACAAACTTATACAAGCCTATTAGCCTCTAAGTGGTCATGCTGACTTAAATGGAAAGACTCCAGCTGACTTCATGGGAAGCTGAATCAGGTCAGTAATGAAGGTTGCAATTTCAGTTTTGGTTCAGTCACACAGAAGTTCAGAGACTTGTCTAGATCTGTTGAATATGTGAAATCACCCAGACTTTTGCACTTTGCAAGAGCAAATGCTACCGCAAGAGTCTTGAAAATGAGGATACTGCAAGACTAAGCCTTTACATGGCACTGCCATTATACTGAGAATTGAAACAAGAAAGGCAAAAAAGGGGGCATTGGTATAGAAGTAAATGCAATCTTAAAAAGTGGGATTTTTTTCCCCCCCTCTGCCTGGATGCTCATCTTTATTTCCCTTCCATTATGGCATTGCCTATTTTCATTTGGAGAAACAGGATACTCCTCACTGCTTTCTCAGGTGCTAGCCTTAGTCCAAATTATGATCTTAACCACATATATTATTAGTTACATGTCTATTGCGATCAGCTGCTCTCCTTAACAAAAGGCTCCTGCTCACTTATTAACAATATTTCATGTCTGCATAGATAGATATGGAATGACAAAGGCATATGAAATAATGAACAACACAATGAAAGCCCCTTGGATTTTCCTATTCTACCTGTAGTACAGGAGAAGAATAAGGAGACATTTCATGAAATTAGAAAGGCTGAAAAGGCTGATTAAAGGAAAGACTTTTCCTCTTTGAACATAGTTTATAACCAGCCTGTTATAATGCAGCCTACTCAGAGCTGGGGAAGAACAAGTTCATATTTTCTGTGCTCTTTTTTTATGTGGTATTTAGCAATACTCTTATCCTCAAAGCACATTTTGAAACAGAGTAACAAGGGAACATCTTAGTTAAAAGAAAAGATGAAACAGGAGGTATTGGTCTGCACAAGGCCTGACAGGAGCTGCTGGTTGTTGTCTGGCTGGATTAGCCTTAACAACACTCTTAAGAGAAGGAGGCTTAGAATAAGATGCTTGAAAAGTAGATGGGGGCAAGAAAGCTACTGAAGAAAAGGGAGAGACAAAGGAAGGGAGGATGAGATGCAGACTCAACAAGCTGAAGACCTTCAGAAGTCTGGGTGGACTTCTAGAGTAGGATGGGCAGTTCTGTCTATCCCACAGTGGGAATGGTGTCTGAGGCAAGTCAGCAGTGCCTCTCTGAACTGGGGCATGCCGGAAACAATGGACACAGGGAGTACTGAGGTGGCACTGCCTGCCCCAGCCTGGGGTCAGAGGGGCAGGGAAGACGGGTGCTGAGTCCCTGCCTGCCAGGACAAAAAAGTCAAGCAACTCTAGAAGCAGGGCAGCTGTTTGCACAGCCCAAGCTCCACACTGCTCTGTAGGTTGCAGTTTGATATACAAACTCATCAGTGCAACCTTCATTATTCAGGAAACTTCACCACGCTACATTTCACAGTGTCAAGCATCTTTAAATAAGAAAATCAAAAGGTGGCCTAATCCTCTCTCATAGTAAACATAATAGTAAAGTTATGCTCGGCTCCTCTTGTAAGTTTGTTTCTTTGCCTATAAATCCCTGATGTTAACTTTTGATTTCTCTGAAGCTACTCCTGACAGCACTGCTGGTCACAATCCTATTCCTCCACTGGCACGAGCAGCTATCCTGACTGGTCTGTTTGCAGAAACAGCAGTGGAACCATACAAAGACCACGCTGGACCTTCCCTACCAGCTCCTTTTTTGAAAGATGAAAATCACATGGTATATTACTCAAAGATTCAAAAGCTCACTGCAAAAGCTTAAGATCCACCAGCAAAATTAAAAGTGATAAGGGATGTTAATCTTCATGCTCCAGGGTATAAACTAATTACCATCTGGAGTCACAGGAGGAAGCTTTCCTCTTTATACTGATACAGCCTTTTACTGTTGCCTGGGAAAATGATGAGTTTGGAAGAGGTTGTTCCTCTCTCTGATGCATTGACCTTTGTCAAAGACTGGATTCTTAGCTAGTGGATCAATGGCCTATTTTAGGACGACATTCCTGTGTTGATATATCACCTTCCATTCAAATACATCCATTTGATTCAACATCCATTAGCAAGGTAATGCCCCAGAGCTTTGTATTTGTCAAACTGTTTACTCTTTTTATTCTGGAGATTAGTGCAATCTTACATGCAAAGTGTGAGCGAACACACTCATTGCTCCCTAACTCGCCTTCCATCTGAAATGTTAGTGTTCCCTCCATGCCTTTTGGAGGCAGCAGTAATGGTGACACTGGTACAGACCTAAGCCTTTTATCAATGAGCAGTGTGGCAGGTCTATTTGTTTGAGCCCTTGCTGACACCCACAGTCTCTGTAATTCAGTCTGACAGATTGAGGCCATGTTCCAGATCTCACAAAAGAAGCAGAGGCGGATATTGATTTTTCTGTTATTGTTGGTGATTTGCTGCTTCATTCCTTTAACAAATGTTAAAAAAAAAAAAAAAAAGTAAACAGGAAGGTCACAGCTGCAGGTTGGCAGAGCACACAGTGTTGTTTCCCCTGTTACTCTCTTCCATCTCTATCTCCCTGATTCAATGGGCATGTTCCACAGTCCTTGAGCAGCAATGCTGGACAAATACGAAAAAATAGCCATAATGCTGCTAACAACCCAGACAGACTGCAGGAGAAATCTGGTTCCAAGAATCTTTCACACAGAAACTTTGAATAATGCTCCTGAATGACAATCCAGAGTAACAACTGTATTTATAGCTTCTCCTGCACTAACTCTGGCATGGAGATAATATCCGTGTTCATCTGGAAACCAAGCCCCTCAGCATACTACGCTCAGGCCTAACTCACCTCAGATGTCAAGTCACCTGTCAAGCCCAGACCCAGTGCAGGTCCTACCACAGATGTGCTGAATGCTGGGGGCTGTTCCCCTCACTTCAGGTACCACACGGACACCTCAGATCAGTACATACCTGCCCTGTACATCTGCTGCATTTGTTTGGCAAGGTGCATATCTTGTAGCACCTTAGTCCTGATGTACAAAGATGCTAAGGTATTAATCTCCCATTAAAACAAACAAAACTTAAACACCTAGATCCCTTCCCTAATATACTCTATTGGTTCCTGTGCTTTTGGGAGCTTTCTAATCTCCAAGTGTACTAAAATAAAAGATAAATCTTTATGGGTCTCTTGCTTCTGTTACGCATCACCTCAGGATTTCCCTTTTTAGGGAAGATGTACAGATTCAAGTCTGAACTCCTGGACAGAGCGTGCTTCCATGTGCAGATATAAACCATTTTTAGAAATTCTCAGATAGATTCTGAATTTATTATCAGTGTCTTCAGATTTCTCTTAGAAAACACTGAACACGGCTTTCTGTGTTTAGCATTGGGTTAAAAACAAAACAAAACAAAAAAGAGTTGCAGCTGCCCAGGTTTAGGGTTTATTTCTTGGGGGAGCAGAGTGGAGGGGAGAGCCTGGACTGCTCCCACATATCCTCAGCAGAGCAACAGAAACAAACCATCAGGCACTTTAGAGGCACGAGCATACCATTAATGTAAGTACAAAATATTTAAGGGATTTTTTTAGCAGCCTTTCAGACTCTGAGATAAGTAATATCTTCATACTGTGAACGGAGCCATTTTCACTATCGCAGGGCTTTGACAGCCAGCTTCCTACGCAGTTTGTCATGCTGAATGTCACTAATACTGTCTGAATACTGATATTGTTCATGACTTTTTGTTATGTCTCATGTAAAGATTTTATGTATTTAATTTAGCAAAGGCATTGTTAAATGGATATAAATCTTTGGAGAGGCTACTGATAAAAAACTCCTTTAATATCACACTGATGTCTGTGCCATGTTAGGCTTCAATAATGTTTACATTTTATCCTTTTTATGAGCTCAGGGGCATTGCAGTGATTGTTCTTAAAGATGACTGGAAAACATAGTAATCTCCTGGGAACACTGACATAAATCTGGAGTAACCTTGTTGCTTCTGGTGGAGATACTTGTGCATTATTGGGAATGCTGTTCAGCCCAGGGATTGTGTCATACCTGCAGTTACCAGTAAGGAGAAATAATGCTACATGTCCTTGTACTTTCTCTTTGAAATCCTCTGTTTGTTTACCAAACCAAGTGGTTTCTCTGCTCCATTTGTGATGGTAGTGTGTGTGTGTGTAATACCTTTTTCTGGCACTGGCTCACAAGGAGCATTTTCTGCTCTCCCAGAGGATGGGCCAGCAAAGAAGAAAACTACTGCTGTATGTGTCACTCCTCAGAGAGAACAAAGCAGGACCACCAAAATCAGCAGAAATCTTTATTTCTCTTGCTCCTGGTATTGCTGGCTTGCACTTCATACAATCCAGCCTCATTCCTATCAGCTGGCTTAAGAGCTGAGCTTGAGGGCATGTCCCTTAATAGCTATTCTCCAGCAGGGAGTTTGCAGCATGGGCTACACATGGCAGCTGCAGGCTGAACAAACATCTGCTTCAGCTAGCAAACACTGAGCTACCAGTAGTTTTGCTTTTACCAGTTACAGCCCTACCCATTCTACTTCAATTCTTGACTTTTATTTGTAAATGTTAAGAAAAAAAAGTCATGCTTTCAGGGAGGTAAATCACTGCTGGCTCCATCTCCCAGGCAGGACAGCCTCCTCTTTGAAAGGCATGAGGTTTAATTCCCCCAGTGCCACTGCATTTCTATTTTACATACCCAGGCCTGGAGGTGATAACAGCAGTGTGGGCACACCACTTCGCACCTTAGGGATGCTGGCTTATATCTCACAGGGATGCTGACATGTCAATGGATACAGCTTATTAGCAGTCCTGCAGCCCCACTGAAAGAGGTGTGACTTTTCACTGTTTCCATTAGCAGCATGCCAAGAGGTCACAGCAAAGGCTGAAGGGAGTAGGATCACACTGTGGGTGTAAACACAAGCAGGTAGTCCCAGCACCATTGTGTTTAACCAAAATATCAAAGCAGAGAGAGGTGGGAGTAAAAATGAAGGCAAAGTGATTGGCCCAAGGTCAAAGAAAAGCTCTTTGCCAGAGCTGGAAACACAGCTTTCATAAGTCCATCTACAAAGCTCTGCTGGTCCTCTGAACAGCTTTCTCATAAGTGGAATACATGCCTATTTTGACAGTATTTTATTTGTGTACAACCTTAATTGTGAACTTGTCATGGTAGATTGCTGCGTGAAACTTGGTCCTATTCAGAATATTACTTCTTCATGATATGCAAGAAGTCTACCTTACAAATGTTATTCATGTTATACCTCAGGGGTAAGATAAATAATACATAAATTGAATGAACATCCAGGCCCATTAATGGCTATGCAACTTCAACTACCCTATGAACTTTTCCATTTTCCTCACAGAAATTGTTTCTGTCGATATTTTGATTTAAATTGGACTGAAAGGGAGGAAGGAAGAAAGTTTAATCAGAAGGTTGTCAACAAACTGTGCTCACTTAAGAATTAGTGGACAGTGCCACTACTTGCAGTTTCATATACCATATATCTTTCCTACAGACACATTCTTCCTGGGGTTATCCAGGCAGAAGGAAAAAAAAAAGACCAACACCTCCACCCTCTAGAATCACCATATTTAATGTTTTACTTTGTTTTGGAAAAGCATTGATTGGAATTTTTTTTATTGCTGGTGTATTTTTGCAAGAAGCGAAAACCTTAAACTAGTACAAAATAATATTTACTGTGGCATTACTTTTAATTATAATGCAATTTTCTTCAGTGTTGGGAGACTCATGGTTAGCTGTTAAAGTTATGCTAACTGCAATAAGGAAAACTATGGAAACATCTTCCACTGTGATAGATACAACACCAATACCCTGCCAATTAAGCAGCTGAAGAGCTGTCAGCTTTGCCTTTTGGCTTCACTATCCTCAGCAGTTCCCATCCTCTCTCCTTTTGTAATCACTTGTTACTTTCAGCCCTTGATTTAAAACATGAGCTCTGCAGAGCAAAGGCTTGTCTCTTTGTTTAGCTCTTGTAACATCTCTTATTCCTAATACATGTAATTAACAGTAGCACCATGGCAATGCAAAACCTCAGATGCTGCACAGCATGGTGGCAAAGCAAAGATTCATCATTATCTTGAGCCTACCAAGATTTAAGAGTTTGAATTAGAAGAGACCGTTGTGTCACCTAGCAGTCAAAGGCTAACTTTAGCCCAATAGGCTCATATCCACCTTCCAGAAAAGCTTCTCTTCCCATCAGGTACAGGAAAGCAGCGGTCCTACTTCACAACATCCTTTCCTCTGTTTAACCTAGATACTTATATCAAGCTCAACAGTCTGTGATCTGTGGTGTTCATTGATAGCCCATTTTTAAGGTGGATAAAAAACACTGATCCTTCACTGAGGTACTTCCTGAACCTTGCCTTTATCTTTCTAGCATCAGCAAGATCTTACCTTTTAGCAACAGAATCCAGCCAGGGATGGAAGAAAATATTTTTCATCTTGGTTTAATATAAATTGGTTGACCTAAGGAGAGCTTTCTTTCCCAGAGGAGAGAGAAGATGCAAGAAGGGATACAGAAAGGCAGGGAGAAGTCGGCCAGGTAAGACAAAACAAGCAAATTCTATTTGCATATTGCCACTGTTTTCTCCCTGCTTACATTGATTGACTTGGTAACAGCACCATTTACAACAGATGAGCCTAGTCCCCGGCGATGGAAGTTGTTTGGTAGCTTTGTAAAAAGGATGTTACGCTAGGTTTTGGTAAACAAGTGATCTTGTTTACCAAAACAGCATTCCTGGACTCACATTTGTATTGCTGGCAAGACCAGCAGAAGCTCCAGGAACTTGGAGAAGTTTGTTGGCAGAGGATGCAGAGAGATTCACATCTGAAACGGTCATATACTTCATTGTACAATGATATAATGAAGACAACACAGGTTCGTTTCATTGAAAATTAGGAGTTTTGTTTGGGTTTTTAAAATAAAACACTAATTCAAGGTCAATAGTAAATACCTGCAATACTACAAGTAGCAGGACAGACAGAGAAAGCTGACCCGGAATATAAAAAGCATCAGAACAGGAAGCAAATTAAGAAGTGCTTACAAATCGATGGTGTTAAAACCTGGGGAACAGTAAATGAGGAATACTCCAGTCAGTTATAGAAAGACTTAGATCATTTAGAAGCTAACAGCAAAGACAGTTCAAAGCTGACAAACACAGAATAATGAGGACTTTTAAATATCTTATACTCTCTGTGAATCTTAATATGCACAGATTAAAAAGGTAAGGAACTCCAAAGGGACAATCTAAGGGTAGGGTTGTTTTTTCTGTTCTTATGAAACAAAAGACGTTTCTGTTTCTCCGTCTTATGAAGATGGAGAGCAAAATGCAGTCTTTCCTGAGAACAAATGTGTTAAGTAAATGCCCTTACACCAGGAAGAAGTTTAGCCAAAATAGAAACATTTTTTAGTAGGTAGCATGAAATCTAAGAAGAACAGCAAGAATAATTTAGAACAAAATAATTTGAAATCAACAGAAGTAGGAATCCTGGGTAGTTATGTATTCTTGAAAATTCTAATAAACATCTGAATTCTTTTGCAGGTCTGGTCTTCAAGCACTTAGAACTCAGGTTTCATTTAGGAGTCAATGTACTTTACAGTTCACTTGCTTAAATCATCCTTTAAGTGAGACTAAGGCTCCTGAATCATTTTAGTGCTTTGCAAAATACCACTTTGCACCCAAACACAGTACCATACCAAGCCCATATCAATCACACCCTCCTGCCCATTCTACCAGGCCACACCTCAAATTTAAACATAGTCTATACAAACATTCAGAGTGTAACTTTCAAAGCTTGCAAGACTCTACTGCTCATAACAAAGCAAAGCAGATCTACCGTCACCAGTCTGGTGTTTAATTAGGTGATGTAAACTTTTGCTCATTTCCTAAAAGCATGTTTCTTCCAAAATGAGACAGCTAATGTAGCTTCCAGCAGATTCTCACTATTACATGGCTCTTCTAAGAACATAAAGACCAGAGTCTTTCTCCACAATGGAGCTATTCAACAAAAGTAAAAAGGTGCCATTTTCACAGGATCTCTTGCACTATGAAGTCCTAAGCTGGAACCAACTCACACCTCTCCAAGATGACCAGCCTCTTCCTACACTGCAGACAGGCATTCGGTCACATCTCTGCACATTTCCAATGCTTCATTAAAACACTAAA
Source organism: Falco peregrinus (assembly GCF_023634155.1). Classification (NCBI taxonomy): domain Eukaryota; kingdom Metazoa; phylum Chordata; class Aves; order Falconiformes; family Falconidae; genus Falco; species Falco peregrinus. Next base: position 21,519,170 of record NC_073732.1, on the reverse strand, counting down.
CTGTGAATGCCACATTTCTAGTCTCACAGTTCTTGCTTGCCTCTAAGCTGTAGAAACCCCAGCAATTCAATACAACGATGGTCATTTACCATATATTAAATAACCTTGACAAAAACTTTACTGAGCTCCTACAGCATAATGAACAAATTACTTGGCCAACAAACATTATTAAGCTTTGCTTAATAATCTTGTAGCATTTGGCAAACATACTGTTCAATAAGTGCCTTATTAAATTTAATTTAAAGTCTTTGACATATGTAATTCTAAGACTGAGCATGTATTTTATTATGAGATGAAAAAAAACAGGGTAGGTGATTAAAAGACCTCAGAAGATTATTTAAAAAAAATAATTAAAAAAAAAATCAAGCAGACTTATTTGAACACTCCATAAAACAGTGCTGAAAATTATCTGGATAAGCAGTTCACAGCCATTTTAAGGGCTGGGCAGTTTCAGGATGTACTCTGTAGGTGTTTCATGACCAGCAAGTCTGCACTGCTGTGGGAAAGCACAAATACCTGTAGATGGCAAGCATGAAACAAAGCTCCTATCAGTAAGAGATAGGACAATTTTTTGAGGATTTCACACTCCTTTAGATATAACCTTGCAGGTACTGAAGGGACAAAGGGAAAAACCTGTGTTGTAACTATTTCCCATCCACTGGTCAGTTTGTCTTGATTACGTGGTAGAGAAAACAAACGGGAAGAATAACCAAGTCAGTCACCTTGTATTCAGGACAAATTGATGAAGAAGGGTTGTAGTAATGCATGTAAAGAATGACTGACCAAGCCACAGTATGACAGATTAAAAATAAGAGGAAAATAGTCTATAATAATTAGAAGCATAAAATGTAATTCTTACTGAGGCTTCAAAATTCACCAAAGAAATAAAATAAATACACACAATAATGTCTTTTCCCCATTTAAAAGTGAATCATTGGAGAAAAGATTAAAACGTAAAGCCATATATTGAAACAGAAAGAGAGAATAAGTAGATTTTTATAGTTGTGTTCAAGAAGGGAGAATTATACTAAAAATACAAGAAGATTAAATAGACTGAGTATGTAGCTGCTGCTGTAACATCACAGTTAGAAACCTCATTGAATTCAATAGTTATAAAAATAAATAGATACATAGAGGTTGTGTGTTCCAGGACTCTCAGTTACTACATACTGTCCTTAACGCCACTCATTTTACTCTAACCAGTCAGCTCCACTCACCATATACAAGGACAGGTACAACACAGAGCATCCTAAATGTTTTGTATATCTTTTTGCCATTGAAATGCAGCGACTTCCTGGAAAGCATGATGATACGACACAAAGATCCTATGCTTAAAGGAGCATTCCAGAAACCAACATATTTTCCATCTGGAAAACTCAAGAAGAAAATCCTCATTTATGTTTTTGAAATGGGAAAAAGCGATTCCCTTGCCAGGAGGCTGAAGCTGTTTTGAAACTTTTTAACATTTAGGTAATAACCAAAACATTTTGACCAGTTCTGCTCTAACAGAAACACAGAAATTAAAACTGAGACAAAGATATCAGCTGATGGCACAGACTGCCACAGGTATTAGACCCCTAACCCAGGATCCAACCTTACCACATGAAAAATATTAGTTGTTAAGAAACATCCACACAAAAGACTTGCATTTGCAGTATCTTGTCCAGGTAACCCACACCTGGCAGCCTTATAATACTTCAATTTATAAGCTGCAGAAAGCTGAAGGAATGCCTTTTAGATATACCTGAACTAGTGTAAGTCTGTGTGAAATCAATAGGCAGCATTCATTTAGCAGGAGGTTGAACTCAAGCCAATTCTGAATGAACTGGAAGGTCAAATAAACAGATATTTCAAGATTAAGGTTTGGGAAAATTAATTGACCTTTCATACGCTTCTCTAAAATTACTCCTTTAGTTCTGGGAGCCAATAACAGGAGCTGGAGCTCTACATTGACTAGACCACATCGATGACATGTGAAGTTACTGTGCATAGCTTTAATTTAAGGAATGATGCCATGGCTAAGCACAGACATAACAGGCTCTGCAGTTTCCCCACAGTCTTTCATGTTTTCCAACTAGTGCAATGGCTTTTGGAGGAAAAGACGACAAATCCTACATCTGATTTGCAAGCTGTGGGTCTATACCTCTGTGCATGAAGCCAAGTTTCATACCTTTCTGCTGCACCAGTCAGGAAAAGTCCTGGGCATCTGAACCAATCATTTATGCTGGTGGAAGAGCAAAGGCACCATGTCCATCCCTTCCTTGGCACACTGTCCCTCTTCCCACCCCCTGTTCTCCCCTACCTAACTTCCAGACAACAACAGTCAGTGTTATTTACTCTGCTGTGAAGCCACCTCTGCGTGAAGGCAGAAGTAGTGTTTCAGGGTAGGAAACATTTTTCCTTTCCATTCGGCACCTTCTCACCATCAACCATAAATAAGTGACCATCATTGATGAAGCTGTGGCTGCTGCTTCATTTTCATCTAGCATTCCCACATGGGAGGAGGCGGTCCTTGCCCAGAAGGGCTGACCAACTAAATAGCAAGGAATGGTGATGAAAAAGTGTAACTATTCTGCACCTCACCCTTAGCCATGGGCCCACACAGAGTTCAAACATGTCCATGGAAGCCACAAGTGGTCTCCTAGTTCCTGATGTGCACCTCCCTCTCAGTACAGAGGGCAAAAGGTGACATCTCTCTTCAAAGAAAAATCATCGCCAGTTATGATAACCTGGAATTCCTCAGCGATGAGGAACTTTCTGAAGCTGGGCCAGGTATAGAGGACAAAAGGAAACCAGCATACACAGTAACTGTTCCTAGAACATTGCTTCAAAGTTTCTCCAAATGATCCAATTTTTACGCTCTTTATCTGTGCCAGAAGGAAAATACAGCTCACCCAAGTAGATTATAGTGTTGCTGATGGATTAAGACTTAAAGCAAGTCTTGTCATCTTTTATTAGGCATAACATTAGAACACACTGGTAAGGCATAAACTGCATCATTGCTAGGTAACATCAGATTTTTCAATTATTATTATTTCAGTCATCATCATGCTGGAACTTGTAGAGATTTAAAAGGCAAACACCATAATTATACCCACAGGAGGAACATGTGAAGGGGAGTCCTTGCTGGGTTCATAGGTACACATTCTTGGCAGTTTGGTTTCTATATGGCAATATTATTTTTTTTTTAAAGGCAATGCAGTAATAATTCAGGCATTCAGATTCCATTACCTTTCCCCCCTTGTAAATATTCAAAACAATACATTCAAGTACAGGTTGTCTCATCCTATCTCATTTATTTTAGAAATCCTAACGACAGTACACTTTGTTAGTAACCTTACTGAAACTCAAGTCAGGGGTGGTGAAGTGAGAAAGTCACTTTTCCTATTAGCAGTCAAGTACCACTGGCTACAATTCAGTAGCTATATTTGAATGAAATTCAGGTCAAGAAGTGAGAAATCAATGAAACTGTTTCACTGAATTCCTGAAATTTTGGATAAGGTTGCATTTGTGCAGATTTAAGCCCAGTGGTGCTAAAGGAATGGGTTGTATTTGATATACAAAAGCAGGTAAAACATTTCTGCTCATCTTCCACAACCAGCAATTCTGCCCAAAGCCTGACCTGAGCACCTAGTTACTTCTAAAAGAGAAGTATACCTCTTTCAGTAGGTTGCAATGCTTTCTGTTTCCTCCTGTCACTGAACTATTTTAAAGTAGCATTTTATTGGTGTTAATCATGATTTAATGGTCCAATCATTTGCTTAATATTTTGTTACCTGAAAATAATTATTTCTCCACTGGAGAAGGTATATTCTGCTTAAGTACTACTGCAATATCACTTCTGTTTCAATGAAGATTCACTGCACTGAAAATCCCTGTTATATTGCTTTTCTCACTTATAGCCTTGACATCTTACTTATAAAAAGCAGAGTAAGATTACAAAAAATTTAAAACTATGTTTTAAATTACTCACTAAGCCTCATTGTCTAACAGCACTGTGCTTCAGTTATTTTTCAAAAACACAAATTAAGTTAAGAATTATTCCATGTTTCAATTACTTGTAACACCACAGCGCTGGCCAATGTTTTTGATGCTCACAATGTGAAATTGCTTCACTAAGTACAAAAAAGGCAAAGGGCTCGCTGAGAACACCCCGGTTCATGTACTAACTTCTATTACATCCAGCAGAGAATTAGCTGGTAGCTGCAGTGTCACTACAAAAAAAATTAAGCAAATGCAAATGAAAGCAGAATCTAACCCAGGGTTATGAGGTCTTATGACCCATGAAGAGATGTCTTGGTTCAAATGTCAGGGTTGTCTTATCTTTTGTTTAGTCAGCGCAAAAAAGCGTAGACTTGAACATACCCAAACCTTCAAGGCTTAAAATTAATCCCCACAACTTCCAGCTGGAAATATCAGAAAGCCACTGCTTGTGGATGTCTTACATAGCAGTTCATCTCCCCATAGGGAACTATGTGCTGAAGAAAGAAAAATGTCATCTGGTACCAGTAGGCAAATTCCTTCAGGCATAAAGCGATGTCTTCCTGGCTCCCAGGTGAGAGTTCTCCTGCCTGGGGAGCCAGGCTTTCCAAGGAGCAGAAGCAGAAACATTGTACAGTGAGAAATCCAGGATGAGCCACTGACTGAAGTAACAGAATGGCTCCCATTCTACAATTTGGAAATCCAGCCAGAGAAAATGGAAATCAATAGGGTTGAATATTTCAGAAACCTGAAAAAAAGGTTTCTGAATTTCATGGAGCCTAAATTACACAAGGGTGTGTTTATCGCTATTAGTACGTCTCCCACCCACTGCAAAAGGCTGCACCAATGTTGCCTATTTAACAAGTTACAGGAAGCCCTACATACTACATCCCACACTGATGACCTGATCCTAAGCTCCTCAAGGAAAGTAAGGCTTCCGGTTGTACGATTTCTTGGGGGGGGGGGGGGGGAATCTCAAAACAATGGGCTGATGAACTTGGCACATTTCTAGCATGAATGAAATGACTAGGACAGCAAAGGATAGGATAACCATACCAGGGTAGAGGCAGAAGGATGAGGGTACTCACAGTAGGGTGTCTCTGGTCTTTTGTCCCCAGCTGGCTGTGCCACCAGCTACAAAAACAATACTGGGGCTGGGTAATGTTGCTGGAGCAAGCCCCTGACAGACGCCTGCTTGCCCACATACTTCCTTCCCTACTGGGCAGGGCAGCTGAGTTTGGCCCTCCAATTTTCCAAGGGATAGTGCCACATACCAGGCTGAAGTAAGAGCCCAACTCTGAGCTGTCTATGGATGGGATCTGCTCCTGTAAGTCAAACAAGTTGTTCTAGCCATACCTATTGCTGCACTTGCTTTTCCCTACTGCTAGTAGGTAGTTTCAGTCAACATGACACTTTTTTTTTTCCTTTAAACCATCACTCAGTTCAAACACAAATTGAAGAGGTATTTGAACCATTTAATGTTTCAAGTCACACAACTGCCTAGACCAACTTCTACTGAAGAAGCAAGACGAATGGGAAGATTTAAAAAATTTCAGCACTTAGCACCAGGAAATATTATAGGATCTTGACAGTACAAATCCTGCTTCTGAGCTATAAACATTGGATGTCTGACATGTTCATGAGAACCCTAGAAGTAAGTTAACTTCAATCTTAAAGGTCTTTGTATCCCTGAAGACCAGGTCACCACCACCAGTATAGTTTGTTATCTCATCAGTTAACAAACTGCAGGAGCTGCACAGCCTAAAATGGTCATGTAAGTGTCTGTAGCTGTTCTGCTACAATAGGAGGGGAATCAGGGATAATTACAGGCTGAATGAGTTGCATAATACAGCGTGCATTCTCAGCGGTACATTGTGTCCTGATTACCAGTACAGAAGCTAGAGCTGCATTGATATTATAGTTTTAAATTTAGCCGTCTTTATTCTAAGAGACTGAATGCAAGAGGCAGGAACAACCAATTCCAGAGATGAACAAAAATTGGTCAGGGGCTTGGAAAGAATTGTATTGTCTTCTGGCTGGCAGTCTGACAACTGCCGATTTCTCTGTAGAACCGTGTCTAATAAATAGGTGGAAAGGCCTTCAAACAGGCTAGATTCCCCTCTTAAGTTCTTCATTAGAAGGTTTAGATTTCAGGACACCATTCTCCTCCAGTTATCACAAAGGATCGGGAAACCTATTTCCAGTGTCTGCTGCCCAAGAGATAAATAATGCCAGGTCCTGGCAAAAAGAGAAAGGACGAAAAAGAGAGAGGACAAAAAAAAAAAAAAAAAAGAAAAGAAAAAAAGAGAGAAACAGCTGCTCAGTCTGATGCTCAGAGACTGCAAAAGGGTGGATTTTAAAATGAACACAACCTGCCACATGCTAAAAGGTCCAAATAGGCTGTGATTCAGTTCCAGATCTTCAAAAGGAATATTTTCAATCGTGTCTTTGCAGAGTCTTGGAACTTCTTACTAGCCTACTCCCTAAATGATTTCTTTATTCTCATCTTCTAGAGAGGCTAGCCCCTTGCTGAACATCCCACGCTGCCTCTCTTCTGGCACTATCCCTACCATCAATCTGGACAGTTTGTCACTGTTGTTTTCATTCGTTTTCATGTAATTTCTTACTATATTACATTGCAAATGGATTAAACTAATTTATTCCTTTTTTATGTTAACAAACAATTTTTAGTGAAATCATGGATTCCTTCAAAGACACTATTTCTTTTCATATTCTGTTGTACGCAAAATGCCCACAGGGCTTCTTCCAGAATTCATTATTTATCACTTCTGATGCAAAGATCAAAGGCATACAGGACTGATAAAGTTGAATTTTCCTTAGAAGTAGACGCCAAGATGTCCCATCGATGGCTCTGGCACAGACATGCCGGTATATATATGTAGTCATAGCGTGTGTGTGGCAGTGTGTGTGTATATTTATTAGTGTTCACCTTATTATTTCTGGTCTTCATAGCCATTATTCTGAATTAAAAAATAAATACAATTTTAAGTCACATTCACTGGAGGAAGGTACCAATATATTTGTACAGTGCTTAAGTGTCTCTTAGTGACCATAGATGCCAATGTGCTGGCAAAATGTTGCACAAGCCTAAATCTGTCCAAATACCAGGCAAGGGGGCATGATCAGAAACATGAGTCATTGAATCTGTTGTCCTTACATAAAGGAAAATCCCTTGATACTTTCCTCCACCATGTCCCTAAGCACCAAAGTCCCATCTGGATCCAGCTGTCAGCACAAGAAGGCACAATATCAAGCTAACCCACTCTAAATATATGTCTCTGCTAACCTGGGTTACTATGAGCTCTTTCACAAACACAGCTGGAACAAAATGTGACTGTGGGACCATATCTGAAGGGTTATTTCTAGAAGGGAGATTTCTTGCAATATAAAGAAAAGGTGAGCTTCATCCCAGAAAGCTTTAATTCAGCTCCCTAGGAACTGCTGAGGGAATTATCTATTTGGAGAATGACAGGCAGGCAACCCCATTTCCTCTAATTAATGCACACTGAAAAAAACCCCAAAGAACGTTAGATTAAATACTCTTAACATAAATAAAAATACTAGTGGATCATTCACCCCGGTCATAAGCTCATACTTCATGTTCAAAATGTAAAGTGCTCCTATAAGCAGAGCTTCATCATGCAATATAAAGCCTTATTACACCACGTTAACATGCATATGTCAATAAACCCAACATTTACATTAGTAAACAGTTTGGCTTTTGCTAATACTTTAAAGGGTTGTGGTTGGTTTTTACGGGGGTTCTTGGGTTTTCTTTTTGTTTGTTTTTTAAAATCATATAGTATTGACTAACATTAATTTCAAAATAAGTGACCTGACTGTATGCATTTTGTATGGTATTCAGGTTGATATATACAGTACAGAAGTTTAACTTTCATTTGGAATTAATTAAGAATTAATGACTACTTAGAGTGTTATTCGTGTCTTGAAATGCTATTTTTCTCAAAGGAAGGCAGTGGCAGAATTAGTCAACTCTGAGTAGTACAATTAGATGCAGCTTCATGAAAAGCATGAAGAGTTCAGCACATTAAAAATATTATTTTACTGAGCATGTTATATGCAGCAAATGAATCTTTTGTATGTCTGCAAACCATTTAAAATTAATTTCTTTTTCATTCAGTCTTACATATTGTATTAGAACTTCAGCTATCCAAACATCCTTCATTTCTTCAGTCATTAAAATTAACATATTAGCATACTCTGAAGTAGGGCTGGACCTATAGTTTAAGTAGCTTCCAGCATAGCACAGCAGAAATGTTCTTAAGGAATGTGGAACCCTGTAGTTATCATTCCTCCAATTTACTATCAAATGTTACACCACTTCTCCCCCCTCCTCTGTATGGGAGTGTAATAAGCAACAAGGAGGCAGTAAGGAATTTTAAGAGAAGCCTGGTTTGGCAACAAAGAGCATGCTTATTGCTCAGTTTATGGGAGCCGAGGTTTGAAGAGCAGTTCTGCTGAACAGCCCTCTTTTGCAGGTGTGTTTCACGGACTGACAGTTGGAAAGCATAAAAAGGAACTTTCAGCTACAAAAGAAATCTGCACCTGGGAACTTGCCCATGAGGCAACCTATCTACCTTGGGTAAGGGTCCATTACAAGTACATATAAAATAAGCTGAGATCCCAAGAACCACCACATTATTCCTGACGCGTTCTCCACTAAGGATTATTAAGCACTGACAGTATGCTTGTCACCCGGGGTTAAATGCATCCCGTGGAGAGGAATTACACAGGTCCATATGCCACATTGCTAGAGCCAAGCAAATATTTTTCAGGCAAATATTTTATTCACAAAAAGGACTTATTTCTCAACTGAAATAATTTGCAAATGCAGATCAAATTCAGTGAATTGCCTCAGAGGTTTAATAAAGGAAAGGAAAACAAGCTTCTAAAAAATTCTGTGCATATTTTAATCTGGTAGTTTGAAAAAACAAGTCTCATCTTTCTGTTCTGTTTGAAACTTATTTTGCCTAAGAAGATATTCCAACAGAAGATTTCCACAAGCAGAACTCTTCCCTCCCTGCATTTTGGGCCAAATTTTAATTTTACATGAAATTCATTTTGGAGGTTTGTGGGGAAAGGAGTCATCTACATTGTAAAATGCCATTGCTGTGTTATACAGTTATAATATTCTGATGTTTTAGGATCTGATCCTAATTTAGGTAAGTGTACAAAAAGATTTGCTCAAGTGGAAACTGCAAGGCTAGGCCAATTTTTCTGAACTGTGAAACCAAGGTGCTAAACCATGAACTGTGTGTCTTGGACAGATGAGAACATGAGAAGAGCAAAAAGTGCAAGAATGTCTGCTGAGTTCCTACAAGGAACAAGATCACTGCTTTTCAAAAGCTCAGAAAATTCCCAAGCCAGCAAGACAATTCCCATATTAAAGACTAGGAATGTTCTTCCCCATATTGAGGCTTAAATTTGCTAAGGCTAAGGACTGGATTTGGGCTAATTTAATCTAAGACAATAAGAATATAGAAATTGTACACAGAAAACAAGGGCAGCAAGAGATAATCATAATAATTGAGTTCAAAACCCTCCAGGAGCTGAACAGATGATGCCAGTCATCAGTGGAACAAAGGAAAAAAGGAGATGAAATTCGAGGGGAACAAGCACTTTTACAGCTCCAGCTAAATAAAATCTCTAACTCTCCTACAGCGCATTAATGTTTATTGAGCAACAGAAATACAAAGAAAAATGTGACAGCAACATTATAGCCACCCACAGCCTTCCTTAGGTTATGCTTGCAGGGATAAAAGATGAAGTGGTTTAATGCCTTCTAATAAGACTGAGTCATATCACCTCTTCTCATCTGTGGTCTTCATATCAGCACAATGGGAACATTCTCACTTGAGCAGACTCAAGGATACCTACACTGTCACAACTTTCCATTGTGTGAACAGAACGTTCGAGAGGGAAATCAAATTATTTCAGCATCAGACAGGCAATATATCTGGGAACTCACCTACTGAGCACCCTAAATCACTGCATTTATAAAATGGATTATGTGATGCAGGAGCCTGAGAGAGCACAGGACCAAGCCTGCTAAACCAATGGAGCCCTTCCTACCCTACAAACTCATCATAGGGCTCGCTGGGAGGCTGAAACAGTCACATTGCTGAAGTGCTATCCCACATCTCCCCACTTCTTCTGGTGTTCCCACCTCAGCTGTGAAATTGTCCTCTCCAGTGCCCGTGAATCCCAACAGGGTAAGGCAGATCAGCTTCTGCTGCCAGCTTGGTCACCAGCCAGAACTGGAGCCCTGGTTGTATACACAGTCAGCAAATACAGACTCGGACGCGAATGGAGACACAGCCACGAGCAGGTTGGTGCAAGAGAGGAATTTATGATAGACATCTCTACTAGGAAGCGGATCCCCAAAACCCACTAACACCTGTTTCACCATATCATTGCATCCAGGCCAGGCCTGTCAGCAGGAAAGATGTGTGAAGACTTCATTTAATTAGTACTTAGAAAGTCTAGAAACACCAAATATATCACTACTTTCATTTCATCCTGCTATGCATGAAATATAAATTTTGTCCTTCTGTGATACACCATCTTTCTTCAACGTCTCCCACTTATTCAGTGAAAAGGGTGGAAATCATTTGCAGAAAAAGCAGCTACTCAGTGCTTTCCTTAGATATCCTCACTTGGAAAAATCTCTCAGCCTTTTCCGCCCTGCCTCTGTTGAGGCTGAGCTCTGACAATAGCATTGCTTGTTACCTTGTATGCTTTACTATATTATGGGACAGCACAAAGCATCTGCATGATTCATGAGGAATCCAACACACATCTTCGCTTTTATGAGCAGCAGTATATTGTTCTCATTTTACAGATGCAAAACTGAGATGTAAGGGGATTAAAAGGGAAAAAAATATCCCTTTGTTCCTTCACATTTTTAGGATAATTACTTTCCACGCATGTGAAATTGTGACAAAGCCTTGAAAACTGAGCTTTTTGGTGCCTAGTGGCAGAAGGCTCAGCATTTTAACGGGCTTTGACCCCAAGCAGCCTGAGTCTTGCTGAAACCTCCCACACATCACTGAAGCTACCTCCTCAGCAGAGTGGTGAGTCTGAACACCAGTACAAGGGACCAGTCTCCATGGGGCTTAGGTACACACAAGAGGTCCTGGCACATTCTCAGTTTGGATGCCAGGCAGACTGGGAAAGCATCTCCTGGAAGGCACCCCCGTGGTCTTCATTCAGCATGAAGTATGGGTATGGATGAGAGATTTAGTGTTCCCACAGCAGGAAGCCCGTCCTCTCATGGGGAAGAAGGGTCAAGCTGTGGTGTCTTTGCTTTCTGTCACATGAATTATTTGTACAAGTCTGCCAGCTAGATGTTACCAGCTACCAAAGGAGCAAATCCAGTCCTTCCCTTACTGGTGATAGCACCTGAGTGAATGGCACTAAGGTCTTTGCTGTTTGAGATCTTGAATGTATCTTCTAATTTCAGCCCAAATTATTAAAATCTGATATGATTAAAAGAGTGAAAGCTGTAAGCAAATGCAGACAGCCTCTCCACTAATGGAAAGCCAGTAAATACTGAAAGATGCATGTTACAGTTTAGGTCCTAAAATAAACAGTATAAAGCTTGTGATTTAAAAGGCTCCATGTTTACCCCTAAGCAGACATCTCATTCAAATTCTCACTTCTCGGACCTACTCACCAAGAAGTGGCATTGGCAACTACTCTGAAAATGTATCCAGAAAAAGAGCTAGAAGCAGCCACATAAGCAAGCAGATTTATTGCCAGATTTTGGTGCGAACAGTACTTGCCTTTCTCACCCATGAAAAAGAAGATAGCCTACTGAGAATGGTAGAAGGAAACAAAACCACGAAGCAGGGAATGATGCTTTGCACTGGGTTTGCTTCTCCTTCCTCTCCTTGTTCCCCACTTTCACAAAAAAATGATGACATGCAATATAGAAGAGCAGTTTGGTACCTCCAACCCTACAAACCCTGGTGGATATCAGCAGAGCTCCTTTGCTTTCAGCACAGTGAGGGCCAGGTTCTATCTACTGAAGTGTCTTAATCAAATGAATATAAATACAAGCTTTTATAACACATGAAGAAGCATCTTAGCTATAGCATCAACTGTCTGATGAAACGCCCCTAAAAGCATCAATGTTCGTAAGTGCAAAATAAACAACAGGAGAGGGAAGAGCAAGTGAGACCAAATATTTCTGAATTTGTGAGTGTACCCACATTCAATTCAGCTGGTTTCAGAAACATGGTTATCAGCAGATTAACATAAGCTGCAGATGAAAAAGTTAGTCTCACAATATGTTCAGATAACAGTGTAGTCCCCCTCTAAATTCACTTAACCTGAATGTAACGCAGTCCTTACTGGGACAGATGGCTGCTGACGTCAGTTTTGGATTACTTCCTTTCCTGGAATGGGATCTTACCAATATATGCAAGTTGATGTCCCACCACTTGGCCACCCTTTCCATTTTACAACAGGTTTTACAGTATTAATGACTTGAAACTCCTCTTGAAAGCATGTTATTATGTGAAATCCTTGGCCTTCATATTTGAGGAAAGTAAATTTTAATCATTGAGACTGGACCCAAAAGCATGAGAATATGACCTCTAAGGTACTGAAATGGGGTCCAACTTCACTGAGGACTTTTAATGTACACAGCCTTCAAGCCAGTCCCCTGTTTTGTGTTTTTCTGCCCAGTCTTGATTCCCAGTACACCGCCTTCATTTTTTCCATCAGGGCACCCAAATAAAATGCATTCCCAAACTGAAATTTTCATGGAACAACTAATTTAAGAAAACCAAGATCAATTTTCGTGATACTTCATATGCTTTAACTGCAATGGAAACAATTGTGGCAAAACAGTCTCCAGCTATGGCTGCAATTCAAACACTGAATTGTGGCAAGGCTAACACAAAACAGATAATAGGAAATAGTAATATGCAAATAGCAATAACATGAACAGTGATTTACACTGTCTGCATTGAGAGAAATGTAAGCAACAAGACAAATTCGTTGCATTTTTAGAATTTTCCTAGCTTTGACTTAATGTTTTATTACCAAAGAAAGGATATTTGTCATCTGTGATGAGATAATTTCAATAAACTACTGTCCCATTATAAACCATGTGATTTTGAATCAAGCCTTCTTAGTAATTTTTAACTGATCAATATATACAGATTAACATAAAAATCTTTTATTCCTGAGTATATTTATATTGATGTCTACACCACAGGGCTTCAGGTTTATAACCTTTGATTACATGGCTTCATATTGCTCGATTATGTAATTCTGTAAAACTACAAACATGCAGGAAAGTTGTCAATTTGGAAATTAATCTGGAATCCAATTCTTTCACACAGTTTACTCCTCAAAAATGAGTCCCACAGCTTCAAATATCTAAGAACTTCAGTGCTTCATTCCCTAAGTGAGCTCATTTGAAGTCTTTCTTTGAAAGCAATTTATATTGGCATCTACTGCTCTCAAAGTAGTTTAAATTAGGTCAGAAATAGATCTATTGCCTATAAAATTCTTCTCTTCTATAGATCAGTGCTTAGTTCATGGTTATTGGAAAATATTTCTCCCTTCCACTTTAATCCTGCCCTGTTGGGTTTTTGTACTCCTGCTTTAGAAAATAAACACACCATGGAAAAGTAGAAACAAGAGAGAAGTAAACTTCCCCATCCCCATAATTTTGCATCACTGCAGACTTCAGATACCATGACCCGATTCCCTCAGGCCTTAGATCCAGGAGTAAGACAATCCTTTTGACACAGGTCAAAAATCTATAAAAACAACACTTTTGGAAAGGGCTATAGCAATGTACTGTTCAACAGTCATCCAAACTCCGATTAAGAGGAAGTATTAAGGGCCACATTTGTGAGTTTTTCTGAATTTAAGGTAGGCGAGAATCTGGCCTAGAATGAACAATAAATAATTTATTAAATTTCTTCCAAATAAGAATCACAGTATGTCACAAGATAAATCTGTTCAAGTCTGATTCATTTTACTAAAAAGATATTTTCAGTCATCTTACTTAATGTATTTCCAGTTCCATGTGGGTCTCACCAGCCACTGAAAAACATGAAACCTTTCTCTCTCTTCGTATTCAGGAAGCTGGAGACACCCTTGGCTCAGAGCATCCAGCCCTAGATTACCTGTTACCAGCATGTGGCTTGGATTCAAGTTTCATCCAGCTGCCCTGAGCAGTGATGATGTGGATACATGCATTAGTTAACTCTGTCTTCTTAGCAGTCTTGTAATGGTAATTATTTTTTCAGATACACAATACCTGGAAATATGCTGGATTTTCCTGATAATATATTAAAATAAATTTGCCTGTAAAAGTAGTGCTAAAGTTTCCATTCCAAGCTGATAGCTATCACATAATCTAGGCCAGAGTTTACATCTGGGGTAGGACAGCCGAATGATGTTTCAATCTAAAAATATATGACAATTTGTATCAGTTGAGAATCAGATCAGCTGTTTCTAATGGGGTTTCATTTGAAGCAATTAGAAAACGTAAAGTTGGAAACCCTATCATCTTCTTAGTTTTCCAGGGCCTATTATCTAGTCTGTGTATTGCTTCTAGAGGAGTGGGGATCTTCTCCAATTACTCATCCTTAATTCATATGCCAGACTCTCCAAGCTTCTCCCTCTACGACTTCCTGTGACACAAAGAGAAGCTGCTGCATCACCTAGTGGCTAAAGCAAAGCCCTCAGAGGCTCAAGGATCCTTGCAAGAACGGGTAGCTTCTCCCAGTGCTTCAGCCTCCCACGTTTACAACGCATGTGCAATATGCAGAATAATAATATATATAATCTCAACTGCAATAACTACATGCAATACACAGAAATTTTATTGTGCATATTTTGAGACCTAGTGCTTGAGAATATGTCAATATGTGACAACAGTTCCTCAGTGGGGACTGCTTTCTCTTCCCAGATGAAGAGCAGAGGAGCCACCATGCAGAAGTGGAGAGAGGCAGGTTGTCGGCAGAACCGTAATTAAAAGTTTCACCTCCTGACCCCGAGTATGGCTTAAGCCACTGAAACGGAAGTGAAAAGCTTCTTCTCTCAAGCCCAACCCAAGGACTACTAATTCTCACATGCTATTCACCTAGTCCACAAAACTTGCGTGACTTCACTGCATATGATTCACCCTCGAATCTGCAGTCTGCATCAGCTTGAGTAGGAGTAACTACAGAAGTGGGATGCAGCATTACTTTGAATGCAGTTAAAGGACAGACTTTTTTTCCCCCCTAACACAGTAGATCTAAAGAGATCATTACAGTGCAGATAGAAAGAGAACTTGATACCATAATTGAGTACAACTATTAAATAAGAAATTTAATTCCATATTATTATATCTGATTGGGATTTTTTTCCCCTCAAAGCCATTGGCAAGGGTGGGGGGCGGGGGGGAAGCAGATTTTGCCAGACTGGAATTTGCCAAGCAAGTACTTTCTGGTTTCTCTTCTGTGCTTAGGATTTTTTGGAAACCATAACACAGAGCATAGTATGGGACACAACACACTGCAAAACTTCCTATCCTCTGCAGTTGAACAGAGGAAAAAGAACCCCTGAACTACAATTTCCATAACATATTCTCAAGTCATAAAACATTATAGTGGTTCTAAACAAAAGGTTTCTACACTACAGTGCTCTTCATAATTCCCTGTTCATAAATATTTTCAATATTTATTCCAGTTCAGGACAGAAACTTGTGAGAATATCAGAATTGTCTATGGGTAATGATTTCCAGTGTTAGAACAGCTCAAGTAATATTTATCTTTTTACGCAACAGGTTTTCTCCCAGAATGTTTTACATTTCAGTACTTTTGGGATGACAGGGCAAGCATTAGTAATTTGCAGACAATTATATTCTTTCAATATCTTAACAGGAACTCAGAGCACTGTTACCAAACAAAAATTGAGAAACACTCCTATGTAAAAAGTTACAAGCTATACAATACAGGTTGGTTTCTTGTTGCTCTTTTTCTCCCTCAAACTGATAGGGAAAAGCAAAGAAAAACTCTAGGAACTGCTTATCTTAGAGCGAAATGAATCCCTCCTTAGACAGGCCACAGCATAAAAACCTTCTGAGTACCAAAAAAGCTGCCAAGAAAAGTTTTACATACACAGGGTGTTAATACTTGTGGTATTTTCAAACCTGACACCTGGAGCTTCATGACACATGTCAGACTTTCACAGCCTCCTAAGAAAGCTGCCTGCACAGTGAGGTCTTTGTCAGACTCTTCCTCTGATTCATGTTCTCTACGACATGTGCTTATATCACTGTTACTCTGGTTAATAACCTGACCCTGAAAACTGGAAATATACCACAAATCACCATCATGGAAGAGTTTACATCTCAACTTCCCGACTGGATTCAAAGTTCAAATGATAAACTCATCAGTGGGTGTACTGCTTTCTGGCTAGTGGAAAATCTGTTACAAGAGGAGAACTATTAATCTTCCAAAAAGAACTGCAATGCCTTACTTCAGATGATAGCTTTGTGGTGGGGAACGCAAGAAAAATTGTATGGCAATCATTGCTGACCCTTGCCATTAAAATGCCATTTACCAATTCTTCAATCTAGGGATTCAAACCCAGTAGGCAGCTCGCCAACAAGATCAAAGTCAGTAGGAGCTTTGCCCAAGTGAGTAAGTATTAATAAGTGCCCAAATAAGGCACTTATCCAGAATGCAAATATTTCTTCCTTATTCAGCATGTGGAATTCCCATTGATGGAAATGAAAATACCATGTGTACAGAAAATGCAAACGATATCTACAGCATGGATCAAGGGAAAGAATTTTGCCTGCAGTGTTACAAAATCTTAATCATTCATACAGCTCAAGAATCCCAGGCTGCAGCAAAGAAAAGTTGCACATATTTTGTGTGAGAATCACACCATCCACCACTTCAAAACCTACTGAACTGGAATAGGGTTGTTTTTCAATCACCAGGCTGAAGAAGTTAAGAAACTCGATGGGTTTTGCATGGAAACAGAGATTGAGGTCTATCAAATAAAACTGGGCTAATTCTTATACATGAATAAAAGTATCAGGGTATCTTTAAATGACTAACTTAGCTACTTAATCTCAGAAATGTGATGTTTCTAATACTAATGTACAGGGAAACTGACTTTAGCATCACATTTATAACTCTTTGAACAAGAATACAGTACCTGCTTCTGTGCCAACAGCCCTAGAGGACAGAAGCGCGCCTATTTTAGTTCAGCATTCTAATACGGAAATCAGAAAACTTGCTCTCCTGTGGCCAAGTTTCAGAACTAGACGAGTAACTCAGGGCTTGAATTGACCAAAAGACACAATCATTCATAGGCAGTGATTTTGTTTGCAAACTTAACGGAGCTGGACAAATGACAAACTGACTCAAATAAGTGTTTAACTAAATGGCCAAGATGCAAATCATTATCATTCATAGAGGTCAGGCTACCCAGGCTTCAGCAATGTTCTTGTAATTGTTAATATTCTTGAAAGTCTTTTCAAATGCCCCAAGTTGCATGTTGTTTTCTAGTTGTCATTCACCGTTTGCTATTCTCTGTCAAAATGTTTCAGTCATTAACCAGAGAGCATAAAATATACCACATGCCCAATCACACTGTGAATAATAAAAGTAGACAATTTGTGAATGGTTTGTGAACAAACCCAGAACCAGAATAGAAATCATGCAAACCATGTAGCAGACATCTGAATAACAGATCTCTTTCCAGAGAACAGGAATGATTTGCAGGTTGCTTCTCAATTAAAAAGAACACAGTTAAATCCATCAAGCTTTGTGTTTTGAAGAGTACTGTTAGTATAGTCCTAATGTTTCATCTCTATTTCTACTTTCAAAGTGGCTATCAGGAGACTACTTCAATTTACCTTTTCTATTCTGACAAAAATAACATTTGTTAGGGCTTCAAGCTGAAAATGCTTATCAGGTACATATGTCAAAATAAATTACGAGGAAATATTGATTAGCTTAGAACTTAAATTCCTAAGTTCAGGAAATGCAAAGAAAAAGTTAAATATTACAAGAAATCCAAGCATGTAAAGATAAGGAAGAGTTCAATGAGTTCAGTTTTAATTATCCCCACCATAGTTTTTCAGTCAATTCTCAGAACGTTTTTTAAAAAGTAAGTGTTCAATATTCACTATGCAAAATGGCTTGCTAGCTTGATGTCTTCCAGAGAGGCTGTACAGAGCTCTTCCTCTTCTCTTACTGAACCAGCGTGCAACTATTTTGTAGCAAAGACACATGGGACATCTAGTTGATTTTTCTTATATAGTCACATAACAAAGCTGAAAATTTACTTTTGTAAGCATTCATATTACTAAGTCTGAATATTTGCAGAAAGCCAGCCCAAAAGTAAAATAAATGCCTCTGAAGCAATTTAAGTGGGATTGCTTTAGTGTTATCAGCCACACAGCTCACACACAAATGGAGTAGATTACCACAGTGCCTGGGGTGTGCTCATTACTCAGTTTTCCCATTTGTTTAAAGATTGATATTCTCATGGCATCTCTTTGGACTAACATCAGTGCATCCTATGGCGAAACACAGCATTAGACCTTTATAGTGTGCATGCTACAACATAAATCTACATTGCCCACATCTGTTCTCAGTACAGAACACCCCTTCCCCAAAGCAGGAGGTTTGCAGCTGATCAGATTACATTTTCCGTGTTCTGTTCATGGTGCTCATTCTAGATGGAATTTGTTTCTACACAGAAGATGAGCACAAGGCCTGTGTACTATTTAAGTTGCAATTAAGCCCTCAGAAATAGGTTTTAAGTGATGCATAGGCTGCTGTCAGCTCTCTAAATTTCACCCTATGTAATTTCTTCCATCACCCACTCACATTATGTTATTGTCTATGGCTTCAGAAAATTACTACTAGTGCATTCATAACTTCCATTCAACAGTGAGGCTCAATGATTGTTTTCTTTAACGCCCTCTGAGCTTCCCATATTGGCTGTTGTGCTTTTACAAGTACATTTCCCCAGTATGAAATTTCTCTTCCATCTTATATGGGAAAGAGTATAATTCGGAGTTCACCCTGGAACATCTCATCGGGGAAAAAGAATTGGCTATGCACTATTTCCATTCTTAACATTATACTGACCTCTAGAGTAAGAAGTGCTGCACACCTGATAAATCAGCTGGATAACTAAGAAGTGGACAGTGAGAGGAGGACTACCAGGACCTGCCAGCTCTTAGGACAGATCCCAGGAGCAAGGCACCAGAACCACATGGAGCTCTCAAGGCTGAAACTGATCTGGGTCACGCTGATAACTTGGAATACGGATCTGGCCGTGCCATAGCTTTTGTGAGTTGTCCTAAGAGTCTCACAACAACCCCATGCAGCATCTTACATTTTGATTCAGGTCCTGAGGACAAGAAAACGGAAGGGTCATACAAATTAACAACTTCACACAACATCAGATATTTTCTCTCATTTCCACTTTTCAAAATAATAGCATAAGTTTTGAACACATTCTGAGCTATATACCATCTGCTGAAAGCATTCACGTAGCGATATACAATTCTCCATAGTTTTCTTTAATGGTATAAATTTCCTTTGTTTTGTCTTTTCCTTTGTCTGAACAGTCAACTAAAATATTGATTAAAATACTTCCTAAGTACGAGTGTGATTTTTTTTTCAGAAAAACTTCTCCAGGTTTCAAAAGCATGTTCCAGAAATACTCAGCCTAAAAGTAGGCTTTATTTGTCACCTAGATTTCCCCAGGAAACCCCTATGGCCTTTTACTGGTAAATTACTAAAATACAGCCTCACTCTCAGAATGAGAGCAGAAAACCACTGCTTTACACCATGTTCCTGGGCTGCCTCTTTGGTATAGTCAAGAAATAAAAATACCTAAGAAAACATTACTAAGGGTAAGAGAATCCATTAAGAGATGCATTGCTCCTGTACAGGCCCAGACAGCCTACAAAAGCAATATGGTAGTTCTTAAAATTGGCAGGGGTTGTCCAACAGAATTAGCTAGCTAAGTTACATTGTCAGCCAAATGCCTAAAAATTTCATTTTGCACCCCAAGCACAAAGTTCTCTGGATCTTTGAAGCTATCTTGCAATCAGAGACATTTAGGGGTGACGGTTTTGTTTGCACAGTGATCACCTTTAACAACATATAGTAGCTTCTCATATCCAGCAACAATATTTTTTCTTTCTTTTTTAGTGTAAGCTGTTTCTGTTCATTCCTTCCCTCATGTGGCGTCAGACCAGTCTGTAACAAACAGGTATGGTCCCAGGCAAGACCTGTGAACTTCCACTGACTAGAATGCAGTAAGTCACTTCCTTTGATCCTCTGTATTACTTCAGCACAGTTCACAGTAAATTTAAACACCGCACTGGTAAGAGTTTTTCTGTTAAAAAAAGAAGATCCTCTAAGAATTGATATTTTAAAAGCCCTTCCAAGATGTATGTTGCACTACAAAAAGCTATTCTATGATTTTTAAAAATAGCAACTTCCAATAAGACATTAAATGAAAAGCAAGCCTCATGCTTAAGATTTCAAAAGGTAGAAGACTTAGTGCTGATTTTCTGCATTAATTCCCTTGATGATCAAAAGCAGCATGTACTTTTTCACAACACCACAAAAAGCTCAATTGTCAATAAATACAGATCAGCATTAAGATTTTTGAGCAGTCAGGTGCTGAGCATAAACATCAAGTGAAATGGCAGGGGCCAACTAACTTGGTATTAAAACATTAGTTGCAGAGTTAGAGCAATAAAGGATACAACAGGTTTATACAGAAAGGAGCTGTTTTTTCCAGACTAGCTTATACACCAACTGTATGGATGGAAGTACACGGCAGCCAGCAAGTAGAAGAAACGGGTTCTCCTAGCTCAAGCTAAGAACATTCTGCACTGGGGTACTAAACAAACACAGCACCCACTAAGCACAAACTGCAGACACTCATAATGGAGGCAAATGCACATACTCACCCCCTCTGCAGCACTGCTGGCAGTTCAACCGTCCTCAGAGGAGAAGAGGTCAGCAAGAGGAATCCAATCTCACAAGAACAATCCCCCTAACACATTCTCCTTAGCACCCACCACATGCCCACAAAGACTCTATTCACAGCTGTAAATCATCATCCCCCTGCAGATGTCATTGGGCAACTGAAGTTAACATTGCCCTTGCACTACAGGGGGAAACTGAGCTGAAAGACAATACAGAACTCTGTCTAACCCACTGCAGTGGGGATGCAGGTGCTTTGGGTTAATCCTAAAGACTTTGCAGGGTCTTCAGCACTGCAGCTTCAAGGCACCTCCAGCTGATGGGCCTTAAAATGCATCTTATTTTCTTAAGGGGGCCATGCCTGAAGCAGTACATACCACCCTTCTATGAACCCACTTTTGGGCTCGTGCTATGGCACTGTAAGCCTCCCAGCAGTCTGAAGGTGTCTTGACACCTGGATGTTGAGATTTCTGATCCCCAAGCCTTAGCACACATTCAGGCTGATGCATGGCCATGGTACAGGACAACTAGCTGAATATGGTAGGTGTGCCTGGAGCATAGAGTCACTCTTAGCATGGTAGATTCAAAAAGGACTTCAGCAGTGACATGGTAGGTTGTCTGGAAAGCCATACAAGGCAGAAGACACCACAGAAGGAAAGGGTCTAATTCAGTTGCAAAGCACTATGGAGGGCTGGAGGTGTGTCATTGTACTACTCTGAAGTTCAAAACATGCACACACACAAGGCTGTGATGCAAACCACCCAGCAGGAATTAAATCTCTAGAGAAAGTCTGCAGTTAGGTCGGTGCAGGGAGGCGCATTGCACAGTCTGTGAACATTGCTATGATCAGGTATCAGTGAAGGAGTGGCTGCAACCTGACCCTAGAAGGAAGCCACCAAAGCCTGCATTTTATTTATATGCTTTACATGTTACCTCCTAAAATAAAAATCAATATATGTCAGACTGGTGATTTTTAAATGTATAATTCCCTTTCTAGTAAACTGATGCTTCCCTTTACCTGCATGATAAGCAGTTCTGGGAACACAAAGTAGGAAGAGACCTCAGAGAGGAGATTCGAAGGGCTCAAGAGACTTGATGTTACTGGAGACGCTGGAGGAGGGGACGGCAAAACCAAACTCACTAACTGCTCAAGGTCAAAAACCAATGTGCATTGTTGAGATGTGCTGCTTTGTTTCTTAATCCCAAAGTTAAGAGAAACAGAAGACCAGACTCATTGTGTGCATTCTCCAGGGCAGGACTGGGAATAGAAGTAGTAAATAAGTAACTAAAATTCAACAACCCATAAGACAATAAGAAAAGCAAAAGGGAGAGTTAGAGGACAAGGTGTGCCAAGAAGGGGAGCCCAGCTCTTCTAGCAGCTGAGCTGTGCCTGCAAAACAAGACAGACTGGGGCCCTGGTGTTTCAGGAGCTGAAGAAAACACTCTGCATAGGGCAAATACACAGGTCAAGGGTTAATCTTAATTCTTACTGCATGTGAAATGCAAGGATGCAGTTATCTGTTTCAAGAGCACCTTGGCTGATCAGCAGTCATTGCCACCAAAGTTCTTCCTCTTTAGGCTGTTTAGTAATTGACACTATGCTGGGTTTTCTGTTTTCCCTCTAATAACCTCTAATAATAAAGCTGTTTCTAATATTTTTTTTAACCTCTGATTATGTTTCAGCCTATTCCTGACCCAGAAATGAAAAGAATTAACCCTGTTGTTATTTGTTATCTACTCTCTTCCTCATTTAATAAGTGCTTCGCTTTTGAGTGAGGAGCAGAGGGCAATGCCTGAAGTCCTGTGGCCAAACTGTGGGAAACTGCCAGCAAGCCTTTCTAAATATAGGTAGAAAGGGTGATGCATTGGACACTGTGCTTTGTTATAGTTTGTAAGAGCCTTAAAGTGTGCTGGGTTTGTATCTATGCTCTGCCATGCTGATTTTTATTGAATAACTTGTATTTGAAAAAACAGTGGCGTTCCTCTCTCTGCAGGGGCATACACTTGGCTGCAAGCCTGTGTGATTAGACCCGATTATGAATGGATGAAGAAATGCAGCAGGTGACAGCACTGGGGACATAGGGGTGGGCCCGCAGAAAGCCATTTTGTGGACAGGGATGTCCCAACTTGGACTGGCCAGAAACCTTAACATGATACAAAAACATTATTCGATAAATTACTTGATTAATTTAAATCTTTTTTTCTGTTGAGGTAGACCAACTTTTCTGCTCAGGGCAGAGAACCACTGGCCAGTGTCTTTATATGATGCTATGCTCTCAATCCCACCTGAAAATTCATCATACAGTGCTATGGTGGGGACTACTGGTGCTGCAGGCCTGACAATCGTACTTAGGAATCTCTTTTCCCTTGCAAGAGAAAGCATCGACATCTAGGAGAAGTTAAAACTTTTTTGCCACCTAGGGCATTCACAAACTTGTTGCTTTGGCTACACACCAGTTCCTCCTCAGGAATGGGTAATAATAATTTTACAGTGTCATTTCTCAATCAGTTTAAGCCAGTTTAGGCAGGTCACCAGAAGACAAAGTCAACCTCTCTTCCAGAAACACATGTGCATGCCCTGTGCTGCCAGCTCCTTTGCATACCAACTCAAGCATTTGTGTGGCCAGGATTTTCCTTTGTAGTGTTAGTTTTAACCTAGATTAGTTTCTTGGCCTCCTTCTCTGAAAAAGCAAGTGTGTTCTTGTGATGGAAGAAGGGACTGTGTAGGATGATGGACAAGAATGGGCAGGCAGCAGCACCACCTTCCAGAATTAGTGACAACTTTTCATGATTTTATGTGATTATGAAATTATGGGACAAGTTGCATGATACCACTCTTGGATAACTGCATAACTAGAACTTCCTAAATAAGGACGGTAAGTGATAAATAATTAGTTAATTGATGGGTAATACAAGACACGCAGTTAGCACTCTTTCTGGGAACAAACGTCTAATTATTCAGTTCCTCTGAAAGACAGTCATTTGCTAAACATGCATGTGAGCAAAAGTAGTCTAGTATGAACATCTGAGATTAGTTAATAATGAAGAACATAAATGTGGTCAAAATGCACAGTCATTCAGAACCGAAATAACGTCATTTGGACATGAGCAATGTTTTCATGGCATTCAACCAGCTCTCTGAGGATTTTATGAAGCTCTAGAGCTTTGTAGTGTCAGGCTCCTTTCTGAAATTTGGAAGCCAGGTATCTAAAAATGTTTAAAAGGATGGGGAGATGGGGGCTGGGCAGGGATAAGAAAGGAGACGGTGAGGAGGGAAAAATGTCATGGAAAGGACACATCTTTCCAGCTCAAAAGAATCTATTGAGGAAAAACTGGCAGCTTTCTCCTTACATCCCGAGGCCTTTCTGCCTGAGGTGTAAGCTCTGAACCCAAGACTTTCCTAGCACAATCCTCTGTAAAACCAAGCAGAGGATGGTATGTGCTTAAGGTGACAGCCGTGGGAGGAAATTTCCAGGAATACTTTGAAACATTACTGTTTGCTTCTCACTGTGTGAACAGAGTCTGTGAACCAAACTTCCACAGAGGCACGCTTTGAAACAGCAGACTTCAGAATATCAATTTATTTTAACTCATGCTTATTGTTCTCACCTAGCTTCTACTCAAAGTTGAGCTTTATTTGTAAATGAAACTAGTCTGGGCCAAATTCAAGACCCACTAGATGAAAATGAATGAAGTCTCTCTGTTCCACTACATCATCTCAGGGTTTAGCCTTGAGGGCAGATTTTCAAAAGATTTCAGGGAAAATATCAAGTGTTCACTATGCCTACCCAGGGCTGTCACCAGAAATGCTCAACCACCTGTCTAGGGGACAGCTGACACCCAGGGCTCTGACTGTCCCTGAAGGCTGAGTTAGATTCTGGTCACTTATTTGCGTGCCTATACAGAAATTAGCTTCTCTGCAAATCTTGCCTACGGCAAGTAGTGTTACGTGCAGCCTCAGAGAACAGGATTTACCAGCTTCCAGATTTGTCTGGGTTCCAAAGGCATTACTCATGAAAAATTCAAAGAAAGGGAAAACAAACAAATGGTAAAATAAAATAAAATAAAGATCCAACAATAATTTTACAAGATTAAAACCTGACTCAAACTGTATTAACAGGCCCATCATAGTTAGTTACTGATTTGTCAAGCAGCATCAAGTCAGTATATAGGCAGAATTGCGTGTGTGTGATGTAAATATAAAAGGGTATCCCAGACAACTGCAACATTCCCCATAGCAACAAGTCACATGAACTCTTCAGAAAATGTAAATAAAACCATAAAGTCATGTCATTGTGCACAAAAAATCCTGCAGAGTAGATGCCCTACAGATATGGACTCTGCAGTAACCTATCCTCCTGGAAGCCTAGGGGATTTTTTTTCCCACAGCTTTTTGTCTGTGTGTGTCTGAAAGGAGTTTCGTTCATTTAATGGATCGCATTCTGTTCTGGGGCTTGTTAGCACAAAGGAGACAAGTCTAATTTTGCTAATCCATGCTGTGAAGGGAGTCAAACAGCATTTCCTGTATTCTCTGCCCATATGAAACAAAATCAACTTCTATCAGGTTCTTAATACTATCTCACAAGATAAACCTCTGTTGCTAATAATACTTGACGCTTCTATGTATGAACACACCAAAAAAACTTCAGAATAAATTGATCCCTGGTGTAACTCTATTGAATTTACTGGAATTAAACTACTACTAACCTGGCATTTTATGGGGTCAAAGCAATAAGGTGGACAGCCTCTTCTTCCTGCAGGCTCACCCACCCTGACAGTTGAGGTTAATGGTGCCAAACAGAGCTCCTGCCATTTTTCTAGAGTCACCAAAGGCTTGAATTGGGATTATACAGCAGCGATAGGGAGCTGTTGTAAGGCTTCTGTTTCTCCTTCCTCATCTTCAGTCTGCAGAAATCTGGGCAAGGAAGAAGAGTTTAAGTCAGTGTAGTTCACTGATTCCTCATGAGGGTCTGTGCCAATATCTAGAAAGTCAATGGGAACACCTTAAAATCACCAGCATAGCAGATTTTAAGACAGCACTAGAAGAAGAGGTAAGCTATGAATACAAAACCTGCATTCCTGCAAAGGAAACTAGGACAAATATGTAAAATCCAGAGGGACCCTCGACAGCAAAATCCTTCACCAGAGTGCAGAATTTTGCAAAATTGGGCCTCTCTTAACTGCTTTAAACTAAAAAATTGAAAATACTACCCTTTCTTACATTCTAATCCTTTGGATTAGATTTAGTAATTGACAAAATAATTGCATTTTTTTCCTAATGTGGAAGCCTAATAACATTTTTTAAAATCTACATTTGTTGGTTTTACTAGTTTCTTGGAGAAGAATAAAAAAAGTGTTTCCATTTGAAATACTTTGATCCTTTTGATCTTTCCAGCTTTCCCTTTTTCAGCATTAATAATATGTTTCTCTTCGCTTGGAAGACACTTCCAAAAAAGGAGAGAAAATATGGTTCAAGAAGTATAAGCTTTTGTGTAATTTCAGGTCTACACAATCCATATTCTGATCAATGCCCCTGTGTGATCCTGCCTTGTTTGGACAGGGTCTGCCTGTCACAGCTGATCTGTACAGCCCCAGCAATGGAGTCAGCAGAGCGCTCTAGAACCTGCTTCAACCTCAGAATCAAGAATGCCAGCAACCAACCTTGGCAAGGGCAGCAAAACACACCCACCTCCAAGAGCTTGATGACCCTGCTTAAATATAGCTCAAATCTAAAGCAGGGGGAAATCTTGACTTAGGGAATACAGTCAGACTTTGTTTCAAAGTGCAAAATTTGAATATAATTGCAAATCATCATTTGCACATTGACTTAATAGCAGGAAGATTCCCTGCAACCACGCAGCTAAAATAGAAGACTGAATAGGTGCACGCAGGTAAAGTGTATTCATTCAACATGAAGGTCTTCTGATTGCAACGGCAAATGAAAAGCTCACTGACAGGCTAAGTGAGGCTTCACACTCAGGGGGCATATGGACACCAGAGAGCAACAGAAGCCCTCTGTTCTCTCTTTTAGGCTCAAACTCCTCTATACCTCAGGATTTTTTTATCGCACTGTTATTTACCATCCAGGCTGGGGCAGCCGAGTGGGGTACACGTCTGTCTTTTGCCTTACTAATTAATATGCAAGCTCCTCCTGTCTCCAATAGAAAAAATGTTCTCTAACACGCTAAGTGAGCCTTTGCCCAGTTTACCACCAAAAAAATGATGCAGAAAATTGTCAGAAGAGCTCTTAAATTAGGAGGAATATTTTGCAAATATGAAGTTTGCTCATCTGGTTTCTGACCAAGGATGTTAAAGCAAAGAAAATTCTCTCAGGGTTCACCTCCATAGCCCAGGGACCTCCTTGCCCAGCAGTAACTGTGACCTCCACACAACACGTCTTCATGTGGCAGGAAGAGCAGAAAGGCCACATCAATATAACGAGGTACGCATCTGCCTGAGGTATCATAGTGTACTTGGGGTAATATACTTTACAATTTACAGCATCACCACACAAGGGTTCATGCAGCATTTCATCCTCAACGTCCTGTTCATAGAAGACAAATCAAAGAAGTGCTACCATTTTGGCAAAGTATTTTACAGTACAACGTGTGTTCAACAGATTGGAAATTATAACAGCCTATAACAATGCTCAGGGCTGCTCTGACACATGTATTTTACACATCTCCTAACTGCAAGGGCAGCAACTTACAGAATGCGCTTGCAGCTCCTGCAGACAGCACTGTGACTTGGAGCAAAATATATTTATAGCACCTAAGGGAGAGGGAAAGACGCAGGAGCCTGGAGCCTGTGTTTTGTAACTCATAACACAGCAGAGGTATGAACCACAGCCAGGAGACACTGAACTCACACAGCCAGCGATCCCAAGGGTTTTTGGTGCTTGACAAGCAGCAACACACAGCTGAGCCTGGGCTCCACTGGCCACAATGTGAAACAGTCTCTTGAGAGAAACCTTGATCTTAAGTAGTGTTTTATGTTATTTTATCCAAGTACAAAACCACCAGATCTATGTATTACAGGTAGACACATAAACATAGATGAACCACGTTTCTTTCTGATGTATTTCCCACGTGTAGTGGGTTTGTGTGGCAAGGTTTTGGTAGTGGGAGGCTGTAGGGGTGGTTTCTCTAAGATGCCAGAAGCTTCCCCCATGTCCAATGGAGCCAATGCCAGCCAGCTCCAGGCACTGGGGTGAGAATATGTGAGAGCAACAGCTCTGCAGACACACAGGTCAGTGAAGCAGGAGGTGCTCCAGGCACTAAAACAGAGACTCCCCAGCAGCCTGTGATGAAGACCATGGCAAGGCAGGCTGTCCCCCTCAGCCCATGGAGCCCACAGGGGAGCAGATTCCCACCTGCAGCCTGTGGGATACCACACCAGGGCAGGGGGATGCCCAAAGGACAATGTGACCCCACAGGCAGCCTGTGCTGGAGCAGCTCCTGGCAGAACCTGTGGCCCAGTGGGGAGAGGAGCCCAGGTTGGGGCAGGGCTGCCAGCAGGGCTTGTGCACCTGTGGGGGACCCATGCTGGAGCAGTCTGTTCCTGAAGGACTGCACCCTGTGGAAGAGACCCATGCTGGGGCAGTGTGTGAAGAACTGCAGCCCATGGGAAGGACCCATATTGGAGAAGTTCATCGAGGACTGTCTGTCATGGGAGGGACCCCACGCTGGGGCTGGGGCAGAGTGTGAGGACCCTCCCCCTGAGGGGGAAGGAGTGGCAGGGACAACTGGTGGACTGACCACAGCCCCCATTCCCCTGTCCTGTACACTGCTGGTGGGGAGGAGGGAGAGAAAATTGGGAGTTAAGTTAAGCCTGGGAAGAAGGGAGGGGTGGGGGGAAGGTGTTTTTAAGATTTGGTTTTATTTCTCATTATCCTACTCTGATTTGATTGGTAATAAATTAATCTCCCCACATCAAGTCTGTTCTGCCCATGACTGTAACTGCTGAGTGACCTCCCTGTACTTATCTCGACCCACAAGCTTTTCATTGTATCTTCTCTCCCCCATCCAGCTGAGGAGGGGAGTGATGGAGCAGCTTTGGCGGGCACCTGGCACCCAGCCAGGGTCAGACCACTACACACTGGAAACTTTAACAACGTGACATCAACCTAACAGAATCCCTAGGTGGTACAGAAATGGGTCATACATGCACCTGGAACAGAAGAAAGGCACAGGAGAGTATTAGTGATCATATGTTTGAAATTCAAAGAGGTGGCTACTATTATATGGCATATATTAACCATGTGGTCCTTCTTTGAGCCTCCTTCCTACCGTATCTGAGCTCTGCCTCTGTGAAAGAGGCTGGCAGTGCACCACTGACAAATAACATCTGCTGGGACTCCTGCGGACACAGACCCCTTGCAGCAAGTGAAGCACTTTGCAGGATTAAGGTCTATCTGGCTATTTTACAGTTTGTCTGCACCAATAACCTTCAGTGACTGTAGGTTCTCAGACATGTGCACATGAGGTAATATTTGCTCATTTATTGTTATATTTATTTGGCAATACATGGCAAGAATATGACCATTATCAATGAATAATACTTCAATAAAATGGCTCTCTACTAAAGCAATGACTCTGGAAACAGATACTGTACTGTGTATAACGACAAGAAAACATCTATCTATTGTTGAAATAACCTTTCTAAAAGAACATTGCTGGCCCAGGTGTCCTCTATAGTTGTTAAAGGAAATTCCTCATCATCATCACGCCAAAGAAATGAGTGCACTGAGAGAATTACTATTTTGGATAAATGCCCATGTCTCGGACATAACATATGGTAGCTATGTCTTCTCAATGCGTTAGTTGTATTAAAATGTTTATGGCATTTGCATGAGCTATGCAGAAACCTCTCAGTGCCATTTTCAGTCCCACAAAAGGACCATTCTGGAAGTTATCCAACATAAGCCAGTGAAACTGCCATTCCCCAGTGACCAAGGCTGCAGAAACTCTGAGCACGAACTGTATTAATGTGCCCTATTCACATTAGCCCTGTGGCTGCCTTCCATGCCCTACCTCTCACATATGTGCATTGCACAGGTATTTTAGTCCACAGACGGAGACTTTACATGCAAAGCACTTCTTTGGAACAAATGAGTGGAATCAGTGAGAACAAGGCTTAGAGGCAACAGGTTCACAGGAAACTACATCTCAAAACTAAATGCCAGAGATGGAAGATGCAACAGGACAGCAAAATGAAATCAAAAGCTGAACCTCAAATCTTTAAACATCAGAATAGGAACACTGCATGGTAGAAAAAAACACAAAGGGAGCATCAGATTCAAGGAGTAGGTTAGAACAATCAGCTTTGAGATATTAAGTTAGGAGACATAACATTAAAGAAAAAAAAATGAAGCAGCTATAAAAAAAATCCATCGTGGGAGATGTGACTAGCCTTTGGTACACTGCATATCTTCAGGTCCCAAGACAGGGTGCCAACAGAAGGCACATTCAAAGAAAGTGCCCTTGGCAAGGGCTACCAGGAGGCTGACAGCGGAGCCCAGCAGAGAAATTAACTCCTGGCAACAGGGCTAAAGACAAGAACATTTCTGTATGAATAAAGAGCGCAAACTGAGGTCATGCTGAGTGTAGAGCCCCAAGGCAAAACACACGTGGATTTTTCAAGGGATTAATGGGTCTTTTATTTCCTTTACAAACTGTTACACTGGCAGCAGCCACCTACCCAGTTGCATTTATGCTGGAAAACCTAAAGAAATTGGGCAATAACATACAGGCATTTCAAAGGGATTTGGGTCAGGTCTGGTCAGGTTTATCTAAGCCAGTAGCAAGAAAAGAATCTTAAACTCTGTCCTGTTTGACTGGGCAGGTAAATATAAGGTTTGTTTGTTTGTTCTCATATTGGAGCTGGTGTTGTGTCTCATGTTTTCCCATAGTTTACTCATTCACATCACACACAGCTTGGGTTACAGGATTCAGTTTCCTCCCTATTAAAATTCAGCCCTTCTAAGGGTGGAAATTGCAAGGAGAGACCTTTGCACAGCAACACTGATCAAAAGTTTGCAAAAGAAGGTGTAAAAGTTACCTGGGTAGGCCTAATCCAAACCAATGTTGCATAAAAGAGGTGAGTATAAGCCATAAGGATACTGGGTTTACTTTTCACCTCAGAAGCACCACACCACCCACACGAGCTCATTACCAGAGCTCACACTCTGGTCTGGCGTTGCTGTAATTAGGGGTAACAGACATTATCTGATATTGCCTCCCTCCCACTCTTATGCTGCTGGTGTTTCCTTCCCGTGTTACCAAAAAGAATGAAAATACTATGAACAGATGACAGCACAGAAGAAACTCCCAGGATTGCCCAAGGAGTTAGCAGTCCTGGGGAGGCTGTGCTGAGAAGCAGTACATCCCCCACAGTCCAGGACTTTGCCCATGAGAAAGGCTGAGACCCTTTGCCTCAGGCCAAGTAAGGCACAATGAATACACAGATAGGATTGGAAGGGAATCAGCAAGGATCCTAGTTCAGTTATCCACATCTGGATATAAAATCCCAGGGTGAGTTTTATCATTTCAGGGCATTTTAGTGAAGTACTGACTGGATGTGGAAATATGCCTTCCCCTTTGGTTTCCAGTGCACCTGTGCACTGTGTATGAGTTTGTGTTCTTTTTATCCAGTGGGAATGAAATTGCATTTTATGCCTGCTAAACATTGGTCGCAACCTCACAGGGAATTTGGCTGCATGAGGAACCATCAGTATCTTGGAATAGTCTCTCAGTCAGGGTCACTTTTAATCTCAGCTGTTCTAAATATTATTTCCATGAGACACGTCATTCCCTTTTTGCACCTATTACCTGGAAGCGTTTGCTTGGCTGCCTTTGCTGGTCTTACAGAAATAAACTGTATTTTTAGATTTCTGGTTCCTTTTCTTAACAGAGATGCTCAGGAAATGTAGCAGAACCCTGTTAATTTACAGGATTTTTAGGTAGTTCACATTTAAACTTCCAAGGATGGATGGCCACCAAAGTCTCCAGAGAACTGTTCTGGCAGCAAACTCTCCTGCTAGGATTTTGCACCTTCTTGTAAGTCTACAGTTGACTATCCTCAGCTATGTGTTTATATTTATTCCAGCAAACTGAAGATTTCTTAATTATTAAATTCATATTGTTTCTGTAGGATGCTTAAAATGGATCAAATCTTCCTTAAATTCATAAAGCTAAACAGATGGATCTGCCCTGAAAGTTATCCTTGCAGGTAAAGTCTTCCAAGGTGTTCAGTGTTTTCATGACTCTTCACTCCTAAATTTTCAACATGCATTTGGAACTACTCTCAGTAGGACCTGACATTAAAGGTACTGAGATATGGGCTTGCTAGTTTTACTGCAGAGGTAATACCACCTCCCCTATCCAGTGTAGCATTCCCACCTGTATTTAGCATTGCATCAGCCCTTTCCACCTCTGTGTTTTTCATACTGCTGTCTCAACTAAACTCCCCTTTTGACAAACCATAAAATAGGGATGGAGAAGCTTCAAGGAAGGGCAAGAACAGTTATTAACATGCAAAAGACATTAATGGCATATAGATCAAATAAAATTTAGTGGAAGGAGGAAGCAGATTAGAACTGACATTAACAGATGTTTATGAAAAATAAATGGAAAAGAGACTTTAAAGGTTTACTGTATCTCACACTATATCAACAAGAGGTGCACCGATGAAATTAAATGGCAAGAACCAGTAGAAGGAATGATAGGAAATATTTTTTCCCAGAACACATAATTAATTTGTGACGCATTTCCCATGAATTACTATGAGGCCAAACCAGCAGGACTCTAAAAAGCATTCAGCTGTTTCCATCAATAAGAATATCCAAATACTTTTAACCGTGAATAAAATGCAGGAGGAACAATAACCTTCAAGGCATCTGTAAGTGCTGAAAAACCCAACTTCTATCAAGATATACATATTATCCTCTGAAAGCACCTGACACGAGTATGATCTGTAGTTGGAAGCCAGAAAGTGAATTTGATCTTTTATAAGGGTGATCTTTATGTGCCTATACCACGAACTTGGGATTTTCTGTCAACCCCATAAGAGTATCCATTTTTCTTCAAAACTGCAGTTATGCCCGCTGTTTGGCTGTTTTCAGGTTTATTTTTGCTTTCCCCTGATAGGGCCAATCTGTTAGCTAGAAGATAATAAAGTGGAAAATCTTTCTCTTCCTTCATATTATTCTTCCAAAGCCTCTCCTTGTATAAGTGTGCACTTCTGCACTGCTGGCCACACTATTAATAATTTTTTTTGGTTTTAAAGTGTGTTTAGAATAATCTAGGAAGACCACAAAAACACCTTCAGCACTGATAGCGCCACTTTTGAGGAAATTGTCCTGCGTACCTCAGCACGGCGCTGGCAGCACACAGGGAACAGGTCTTGTACCTTGCTAAACCGTCACCCTTTGGAGGGTGAGCCAAAGCCATTTTGTGCTCATTTCCTACTGCTGAAGGAGTCAGAGGCTTGTGAGGGCTACCCCTGGCTGGCCGGGCCCGGCTCATGGCAAAGCAGGGCTGGCCGGGTGGTGGTGGCCATGTTCATCTCCTCAGGGAGCTCGGGGTGACTGGGGTGGCGGGGCCGGCCGCCAGCCCGCGGGCCCGGGTGAGGGGCAGCAGGGCCAGCAGCTGCGCGGGGTGGTCAGACAGGGCCACGGTGACTAGAAGTGACACTTAAAGAAATGCCTCCCCGCAGCGCTCACCCAGCGCAGGCAGGGGAGAGGCGGCGGAGACCCCTCATTGCAATGGCGACGTCGCCATCTGGCGGCGGACGCTCCGCTGGCGGGCGGGAAGCGCCGCCTCCCCTTCCCGCCGGCCGGGCCCCACCGAGGTCGGCCTTTCCCTGCGTGAGCAGGAGTGCTGTGACGAGTCATGGCTGGAGCCAGCCCCAAAGGAGGGTTTCTAGCACCTGGGAAACTCCCAAACTTCTTGAAGGAAGTAGTGCGCACTGAGAAAATGTTTTTCTGGGTTTACAGAGCCGTTTTGGGGAGCACTGTCCACAAGGAGGGCAGGGGGGCCGTACACTGAACCCCTCAGCAGGGGGGCTGCGGC
The DNA here is from genome assembly GCF_023634155.1 of Falco peregrinus. Lineage (NCBI taxonomy): Eukaryota > Metazoa > Chordata > Aves > Falconiformes > Falconidae > Falco > Falco peregrinus. The sequence continues at coordinate 21,485,089 of NC_073732.1, read as the reverse complement.
CTCCCTCAGCACACAGCCAAAATCATCCCGTGTCATGGCGGCTTTGGACAATTACAAACAAACCCCTGACTCTTGGGTGGAGAAACACGTTCTTGTGTCTCTGCCTGAGGAATTCCAGCTTCCTCATCCAAGATTGCATCTCGCTGCCATGACTCACGGTGCTGCTCTCAACAGCTGCCCTGAGGAGGCTGTGAAATGGCTGCCTGGGACAACGCAGTCCCTGGGAGACGAATTTTTGAAACAGATTATGTCAGGAAGATCGATAGTATTGCCAAACATCACAAAACTATAGTGTGCATGGGATTTTCTTGAAGAAAATGCAGAGTGGAGGGTGTTCTGGGTCTCTCTTTTGAAAAAAAGATTTTTTTAAAAAAAGAGATAAAATGAGGAAGGTGGGGAAAAAACAGAGAGGAAAACAATGTAAAGAGGATTTAATGCGTTACTGCACAGGTGGGAAAATTTCAACCCCTCCCTTCACCAACTCACTTTTCACCCTCATCACTTATTGTGCTTAATTGACTTTACTATTGCCTGCTGACCCAAGCCCTGCAGCTACCTGGCAATCCCAAGGGATAAATGAGATCCATTGTTCCTAATCCTGTCTGCAGAGCAAAGGACAGTATATTCTGACTTTTGAAAAGGACCTACACAGATGCTCCCCACTTTTTCTGCACCATTATGATTCCTGTGCAACAGTTACAACATAGCTATAGATATGGGCTTGACCCATTGTGGAAAAGTTACTGTTGATTGCAGTGAATTTACACTGGCCCCCTCTAAGTACAGATTGATTCCTCTGTTTCTGTTTTCCTCTTTTGCTTCCCAAGAGTAAATGTTGCTGCTTCAAAATATTACAGAGTTGCCTCTGGGCTTTTCATGGTTACTAGTATTTTACGTCATCCTTTAATCTTCTGTAAATCACTTTGTAACATCTTTTCTAAAATGCCCTTTTCCAGTTCCTCTCTGCTTTCCCAGGGATCCTGCTGCTATTGTGAGAAAAAAATTAATTTGCATTGATCCCTTTTCCAAATGAAGCTGAGTACAATCAGCTCCACTGTTCTATGGAGTTCATTAGTACTTCATTGCAATGGACATCAACACACTTCACATGTATTTATGCTATATAAAACTGTATGTTAGCATATATGCATCTGTGGCCCAAGCTCATAGAGTGCTTTCAGAGCTGAAAGGTTAACAAGCAAAGTCTGAGAGCATAAATCCAGAATTTAGATTTGGAAAGTGCCTCCTCATCTGTCACATAACCTGTAGCCTTAACTCTGAAGAAACCGGAAATTCTAACACCGAAGTCTATAATGTTGGACCACAGTACCGAAGCGTGTAATGCTGTGCAAGACAGAGTGTAACACTGCGCAAGACATCTACTTGCTCTTCCAAGTTAAGTTAGCAGATTCAATCTGACAGCCGCAGACTTGTTCTCTGATGACTGAGCAAACCACTTAAGGCCAAAGTTGTGCAAATCCTCAGCTCCACCCTGTTGAGCTATTTTGAATATCTGTTTGTTAAGAGTGAATTGCCTTGTGCTAAGAACTAGAAGTCCTGTCTCCATGTCTGCACATCTCCCCGCACCACCAGAAGCAACGATAATGAGACTGTCTTGAAAAACCACCATTGTGGAAATATCTTCCAACGCTCAATCAAAGAGGAAAGTATTTAAATTAATGCTTTCAGGCTGGCAGAATCAGGGCATAGGAACTGAGATAGCCATCAAATTGCGGGCAGTCTGCAAGCCACTTGTGCTCCATGGAGGCAAGGATGGGATCATGGAGTCATATTAAACAGCCAAGCCTATAACATTTTCAGCTGCAAAGCCACGTTTCAATTAAAAGGCAAAGAAAAAGATGCAATTTGGGGGTCTGTCAGTAGGAAGCATGAACAACAGCAGAACAAAGAATTTGACGGGGCTTGGTCGACATTTATTAAAAGTTGATTTTGAAAGGGAAAGTGTCAATGCTGCACAGATGAATGGATGTGACACAATGGCATTATAGTTATCAGGAGAGTAGTGAGACAAAGGCCATCACAAACCTCCTTCAAAGAGAAAAAGAGCTATTGAGCTAAACAATTCTCTGCAAAATATTAGAAGCAACACAGCAACTGGAACATTAACTCTGAAAAATAAATAATAACGGCCCATTTTGTATTTGACCTCCTGGGTAGATTAGGTGGACTAAAATGATTTTCCCCTTCTCCAGCTTCTGAGATGCTCTAATTCAAGGATAAACACATACAGATGGAAGAAAAACATGTTGACATGTCAGCACAGAGCTTCTTCCAAATGAACAAAAAAAGAGAAAACAAATCTTACTTAAAGCTTCACAGAGAAATCTGTTTCCCAGCATAACAGCTTCCTGGTGCGCAAAGGGCCACACTCAGTGAATGAGCTGATCACCAAAACATGTCAGTGAGGCAAGCGCAGCAAATCAGTAACGGCCTTCTCTTGAAGAACTAGAAGTCTGACTGGAGCAACGCTGGTTTAGAGCTGTCCTTAGCTCCACTGAACCACCCTGCGGGAAGACCAACAGCCATAAAATAATACCCATGCTTCTGGGACACTTGCAGTGTTTGCAGACTGGAGAGCAGGGACTTTCACTGCCCTTATCCTTCTGAACACCCTCCCAGCTGTGACCAGCTTTCCACCATAGCTCCTGCTTTTTAGGCACAGTGTGGAATAGCCAGGTGGGCCAGTGGTTGGGTGCCCTACAACTACACTGCTGAATCAGTTTCCAGCTAGAAATCCTTCTAGTTCACCTTGGTGTTAAATTGCCATGATGGCACCTTCATGCAGCAATGGAGTAATTAATTCTCTTTTGGCTGGATGGCAATGTGCCCATTGATCTGCAGTCATGGCACCACACTCTTAAGCATTAAAGTCTCGCACCCCACACTGTCAGGGCATTTCCAGAAGCAAAAATCCAGTGCCCTGATAATCAGCTATCTGTAGAGCCTGTTTCTTTCTGCCAATGTTTTCTCAGGAATAGTGTGGAGTTAACAGAGCACAGGCTATTTTCAGTGAAAGATGTAGTCTTTCCCTCACATAGACTAGGTACAAATACTCAAGGATAGTTAAACTTCCCTTACTGTCGGTTTGGTTTTCAGCACCTCGAATCCCCAAACCTTCCGGGTTAAACCATTCTAATGCAGTTAGAAAATCTTACAATCACATGAGATAATCTGGCACCTCACACCTCCTTTCCCTACTCACTATGTCCTGAGCCACTCATTTTTACCACTTGTGCTAGCACTGGTGCTACCTACCCTCTTAGAGACCTAGTTCAGGGAGTTAAATGGATAGAAAACAGTTCACTATCTGTGAAGTTACTTTTACCGCTTGTTTAACTCCCTGAACCAGCTCACCATGTGCGCAGGCAAGCAGCAATGCAAAAGAGGGTATATACAGAGTAAGATGTAATTGTATAATTAAATGATAACTAATTACAACAGCTAAATATATATTACACTCAAGTATTAATAACATTAATATACAGAATGATACTAAGAGTGGAAAACAGGACAATTTCACTGTTTTTGGTAAGTGAATAACCTCTGAATTGACTATAAACCATGTCATTGCTTGCGTGTATAGCAGGGTTTGGTAATCCTGACAAAGTTACCTATGCTGCTGGCAATGCTGCCTTAATAATGATGAAGAAAATATTCTGCTTCAGGATACACAAAGGCCTTTTGCAAACCAGTAGCTTAAATATAATTGAGCTGGAATTACCACTGATTTTCCTTTGTAAGGTGACCAGCTCTGTGAACAGTGAGAAAGTAAAAAAACAAACAAATCCATATCTGGCAATTGCTCCAAACACCTGTACCAACCAGGCTCATTAAAGTAATTGGGAGGCATGTAAGTGATGTTCTACCATTAACCTGGCTCAATTGTTCAGAGTTGGTGTGTCAAGCTTTTAACCAGCTACAAAGGCAGTGTGGCTGGATGCTTTTTCTGAGAGAAAATTATAAAGGGGTAAAAAGCATGCTGCCATTTAAGTCTGGATCATGCCAGACCAAAAGGAGCACTCATAAAGGAATAATCAAAAGACTCTTTAAAAAAGGAGGGTCACTCCTATGTTCTTTTAAAGGTCTGGTTTTATACACAAGGGCTTCAGTGGTGTAACTTCAGTTGTCCTGTCCCTCCGAAACCAGTCCTCACCCCTTGTACAGTGTTTTAAGACCTCAGCCTTAGAACTTTGGCCAGATTCTCCTCTAGGGTTGGCATGGGGCCCTGCTGCATTGGAGAGGAGACATGCATCTAACTTTGCCTTCTGAGTGGGGGCCCAGTGAGCAGTTCTCAGCTTAAAGGAAACAGGTAAGTCAGACCCGGGGCTGGGCTGGGGACACTTATGCCTCTCATGGACTTGTGTCCCAAGACCATCACTTGCTGAGTGACCGTTGTTTGGCAGTCTGAATGGAAAAGCTTTCTGGTTTGCTGCTAGCTGAGAGGAGCACACATGGGAAAACTCCTTCAGAAAACAAAACTTGGAGGAGATGCTGACTGCAGTTCTCAAGGAGCCCCAAGGGTACAGGCACATCTGCTCCACTGGGTCCAAGGGGACTGGGAAGCCAAACGCCTTCAAGGTCTCCTTGAATGTCCCTGGTGGGAACTAGAAGACTCCTTTCTCCCATGAGCTGACTTGCCACCTCTGTACACGATCTGTGTGTCTCCTTACCTAACTTTTAACAAGCCCCTCAGCATATCACCTCAGCATGTGGCGACAGAAAACTGCAATAGCAAGGTGCCACAGGGAGGGTTAAGGTGGGGGTTAGGAATAATATTACCTTTAATAGGACCACTGTCAGCTTCACTACCTGCAGCAGTTCTTTCACACCTCTGCTACTCAGTACAGCAGTTACTGGCTGTGGGCTCAAGGCAGATTTCATTTACCCGGGTGAATGGAAGGACCTGTCAGCCTCCTTGAAGTAGTTGCAGATCTATTCTGAGGCAAGAAGAGAATCTGTTCCTAACTTTTTGAAAACAAATGAGTTTACTCACCCTGGGAATTTTCAAACATGACACATCCATCAGTTTTCCTTTCTGACTAACATTTGGCAAAATGTAACTGACAAAACTTTTTAATTCAAAAAAAATTGTTTGTTATTTGTTCCAAGCCACATATTAAATGTCAATGACAAAAGCTCCCATAAGGCCTTTGTGGGCTCACACGCATAGCTACCCCATGACCCGCACCGAGCAACAGCCCTGGAGCTTGGAGAAGCTTAAATCCACTGAGGCAAGGGTGTGAAAACACAGCTGGGCCCAGCAGCTTCTGCTGCTACAGTAAATCCCATTTTGCCCTCATGCACATTGCTCTAGCCTTAAAGTCTTTAGAGGTGAAATCATAAGCTCTCCTTCTTAATGCAGTTCTTTTTTGGCACTAAAAATTCCTCTGAGGCAAGGACAGTTTGGCATATTTTCCCTGTGTGCCCATCAAGCTCTTAAAAAATTAAGTTATTAATCATCTAACCATTCACCTCCACTGCAATAAGGCTTTCTGGCCAGAAAGTCCCATAAGTGTTTATTTCAAATATGATTCTGCTTCCATTGAAGACTTTTAAATTAAAAAATCTGAAGTATGGACAAATGCACCTTGTGATAATTACTGCCTAGCACTACACTTTTAAAGCAGTCAGCTGAGCTTCTAGTCTATATTTCACTAATTTGCTTACTTGGTAAAAAACAAACAAACAAACAACAAAAAACACCCAAACAAACAAAAAAACCCACAACCCCTAACCCCACACTTAAGTAGTTTATCTGAGGTCTACACATACAGCAAAGCATTGCTTGCAAGACGGAAGAGAAGTTTGCAGCAAAATTGTTTTCTAACAGATGTATCAATGGAAAAAGTTAGTAACTGGGAGTGTTCTCTCTTTCCCTGTCTCGCAATTGCTGTTAGTGCTGGTCTTTAGGGTGTAGCTTTCCTCTTGGGCTTCTGTGTTTGTTCTACGTATTGCTTTCCTCTTCCTTTCGGTCAGGAGCCTTTTTATGATCAGGCAAGATAATACTGAGCAGCAGCATTGAATCTGCAGGACAAAATGAGCCTTTGCTTTAAATATCCAAGAGACAAATGGAGGTAAGTAGAAACAAATGGATTAAGCTGTTTGGGCTGGGGAATTGCTGTCAGTTCTTTATTCGAACCTTACTAACAACTAGTACATTGGATTTGTTTTGGGTTTTTTCCCGTTTGACTGCAATGTTAAGAATTTAACTGAACTCTGGCATGGAAATATACTGAAGTTGTAACTGTGTTCAGGCCTTTGGTAGGGATTACAGAGTTGGTTAGGACAGAAATCTTTTAAGCAGGGTTTCCTAGGCCTTCATGGGAGACCTTAAACACATTTTCCCTCATCCTCTTTCCTCATCTTGCAAAGCTTCTCTGTATTTCTGATTCACTGTGCACACTATACGTAATCAGAGAGTTTATCCTGCTCCTTTTATCTTCTTGTATTTCATATATATTACAGAGGTTGTATTTGCTCAGCTGTACTGAATCCTATTATAAAGGCAGGGTGCAGAGGGCAGTTTCTGGATGCACAATGAATCTCTGTAACTAATAAAATACAGCACCTGCTCTGCTGGTAGTATCAGTGTGAAGCCAGAGTTGACAGGGTAAGTGATCCCACTGCGTAATCCTATAATGTTGATACAATTTGTTGGTACCAGCATAAAAGAGATGCTTGGAGCTAAGCTGGACTTTGAGATAAATTGAAAATAGTGTCTTTAAAGGAAAACCACTCAGTACAGGATTTGATGGCATGCAGATGTTTTACTCACAGGGTGTCATATCTGGCAGTTAGGTGGATGAAAACAGTCTCGTTTGTTGCGTTGTACAAAAGCGGCAAATATTTCAGTCTAGTGAAGAAAGGGGTGCATGTCCAAACAAGACTCCATATGTGCATCAAGAGCAGACAATAAAAACCTAAATATTCTTGGCACCCCTTCTTTCTGTTTTCTAACTTATCTTTGAAGAATCCTGAAATTTACTGAGATGGAGGTTTTTTCTGTACTGTTATTACTAATAATTACTGATATTAGATACTTCTGATATCAAACCTTAAGTTACATTAATTTTGCATGCACACCCATGATATGTTTTTGGTCTCCAGCTGCATTATCATGGTTTTTAGAGCCAGGTCTCCAGACTCAACTGCCAAAAAAAAAATATGGTTGTTATTTACTATTTCCTGATCATTCAATCTTATGTCTATTTCAAAGTTTTCTAGGAAAATTTTGATAGCAAACAATTGCAGGTCTAACTAACCACCAAGTTAATTCATATATGAAACAGAATGAACATTTCCCCCAAATCTTTTGTAGAATCAACAAACTTTTTAGATTAGTTTCTTCTTCTGTTCACATAGACGCTATGCTCCCTCATGTTGTGAAGTACCAGAAAGAGTTACATTTTGGTGGATGAAAGACATGTAACTTATGAGAGGACTTTAGCTCTGCAAGGATGCTAGAGAGGCACCACCTTGAACTGGGGATATATGAATTATCTTTCTGTTGATTACATTAGCTCTGGCTTCTCCCATTCTCCTCCTGTCTGATCTTCTTTCCCATATAGACCCAAAGCTCTTTGGGGCAGGGACCTTCCCCGACCAGGTGTTCATAAAGTGCTTGTAAGTGGCTTGCTCTCACTTACATAGCAGCGTAGCACAGACAGTAAATCAAATGTTCTGGCTTTATTCATTCCTTTCCATAGCAAAAAGTTCACTAAAGCTGATGGAATTTTTTATGTGGTACTACCAGACTTCAAAGTATGACTGTCAGTTCATTGGTTTCATGGAAATACTGAGTTACACTGCATTTATGTTGGCAAATCCATGCCCAGAGAGCTGAGTCACTGTGCACAAAGCAGAAGCTATGGCTCATTTGAACAGTTGCTTTTCCATAGTACATCCTTCCTCTTCCACCAAGGTCTCCAATATGCTTCTTGTTGCAGATGTTTGCTTTTCATGTGCTGCACTGAGACAAAACCAGAGGCAGTCACACTTCCAAGCTATCAGACTGATAACAGGGGAAGAGAGAGAAAGTCCTGTGTCAGGAGCAAACCCAGAAGACAGGTCTGGGTTATGTTTATAAGCTCGAACCACTGATACAAAAAACAAACCAGGATGTAGGTACATTATTAACATGTATAGTTATTTTCACAGCCTGATTTTAGACTCACTTATACCAGTGAGTATTTCTACTAGCTCTTCAGTTTCTGGTTTTGCACAGCTTGAAATGCTCTCTGCAGCCTGTGTAAAATCTGAAGGGGCAGATTTTGGATGCATGGAAATAACTTGCTGCAGTCATCAAAGCCACACTGAGGTATTTGTGAAGTAGGACCAGTCACCCCTTCTCTCCTGAACTCTCAGCTAAAGCACAGACCTTGGATTTCTGCTGTGAGCAGTTCATATTCAGAAGTTCCTCTGCTCCTGAGTTATTCTAGCTGGATTTATAAAATATAAAGGAAGAATCATGCTAATTCTAGAATCCAGATGCTGAGAAAAATAATATGCAAAGAACAGTACACAAAACGATATTCACCTGTAAAATAAAAATGTGCTAGGAGTCAGTAAGTCAGTGGAGAGTAAAGAGAAAGATACACTACAGCAGTCAACTAGAAAGAAAAAAAGGCCACTATAATATTTCATAGTTACAGGAAGACAAAAAAATAAAATAAAACAAAACTACTCTGAAACCTCTCAACTGGAATACACTGCAGAAAATCCAACTGGTCCCAAAGAAAGCTGTCAGAATGGCATAATGAAGTCAGCAGGCAAATTTGAACAGGAGGTATTTTTAAAACAGGGAAAAAATACTCCTGTAAGTAATATCTGAAATGTCAGAAAGCAAAATCCTTTCAAAAGAAAAACATTGGGAATGGGCAAAAACTGGATCTGAAAATCTTCCATCCAGTTTTCTACTAACCGCTGATGGATATTTGACAACCATTTAAATTATTACTCAAGCTCATTAATAAAAAAAATAAATAAATTCTTTCCCATCCCCTCAATTGGAAAAAAATCATCACATCTTTTTACGTTGAGAATTAGTTGATGAATGTCATGTCATATATCACTGCTGCTGCATCTGACAGGAATGAAAGCAGAGATTTTGAAAGGCAAGTGTCTTTGAATTGCTAATTATGCTTAACAAACTGTTAAACAAAGTGTTTCAGTTGTTGTTTCTTAATGAAACATTTCTGCTTTTACCAAAAAGTTTCTTCTGCCACCTTATTTCTGGACAGTATGAAACTATGTTGAAACCAACAATAATCTCTTTATTTCTGATTATACTGTGATGTTTAAAAAGTAGGGAAAATGTCCAGTGTTTCTTACATATCCAAAGCTCCTGGTGATTTGTTGAGAAATACTGGCAAAGGTAACTCTCTGATAAATTTTGTTCTTTTGGATATATGTGCAGACATTAAAAAGCATGTGTGAAAGTTCTGAGTATAAGAGTAGGGTTTTAACTCAGCTCTTCTGCCCCCAGAAATTTATCCTCTTAATTTATTCTTCCTCAGCTCTCTGTTTTGTGGCCCCATTTTGAGAGGGATTTAAAATACCCAGACAAAAGCTGCACTCAACCATATCTACTCAAACAAAAGCAATTATCGAACAGGAGAATATGTCATAGGGAGGAAAAAGATAGCAATGGGTAGGCCAGCAATTTGGCATTGTCTCTTACTTCCACCACATTCAAGAACTCTGGATGAGGTTCAAAAAGAAAAGCCAAAAAAACCCCAACAAAACTCAAACAAACAACAAAAACACCCAGACTTCAGTGCAACCCCTCAGGGCCTCAAATCTTTTGACCTTCATCCTTCTCTAATTTTAATGCTTGTTAAGTGAGGCCAAAAAGTGAAACTCTAGGAGTCCTGGATTAGGAAGCAAGTAATACGTACGTATCCACTTGACTGGGCACAGGGAATTTTGATCTGCCAGAGAAGAGGTTGTTTTGTATGGTCAACACTAGGCATATCTTGCAAATTAGAAAGCTTCAGGCTATGAAAATACTGGAATATGAAGCTACAAAGAAAGTCCAGCTGATCTAGAGAGCTGCTAGTAAGTCAGGAACTGAAGGTAACAAATTTTATACTGTTAATCATGGAATCATGTATATACTGGAATCATGGCTTTTCCCAGTGTTAAGTGGAGCAGATTCAGAATTTATTGTGTTTTAATACTCTCAGATTTATATGCCATGAACTGAAGAAGGGAATGCAAAACTTTTTGCTAGGTCCTCGGAATGCATAAGACAGCGTAAGTTCAAGAGGGCTGATTCTCATTTTCCTTAAAGTTACTTTAAAACAGCTTTATGTATACAGGCTGAATAAAAATGTCAGTCAGGCCTATTAACTAGTTTACAATCGCTCCTTTCCTTTGCCAGTTTGTCCCCCATCTTCCTGTGAAGCACACAATTTTGGAAAAAATGTTTAAATCATATTATAAATATTGCAATTCAGAAATTGTCTGAATGGTAACACCCAAGAGTCAATTGCTCGTCATCAGTAAATAAGAGGGCATTCACAGACACTGCCATGCAGCAGAGCCTGGGGTTAGCTCTGAATTGCCTCTTCTGTGAAAACCTCTTCCTTCTCTTTTATCTCATCCAGTTACAAGCACTCTTCCTTTACACCCACTTGCAAGTGTTTAGGAGATCAGCTAATTTGACTGGGATTAAGAAGTGGACATGTGATATTAAAAAAAAGTAATCCATAAGTGCTAACGGTATGCTTGCATGTTTCTGTTACTCTAGCACTGACTGGTTTGAACACTATGAGGGTGCCAGCTTGACAGCACTGGTAGAATGGTTGCAGGAAGCAATTTGGTGCCATTCCCAATAGGTGCTGGCAAGAAGTAACTGGACCTGAAGTGTGGAAGAGGCTCACTGAGGAACATGTGGCAACCTTCCCCTAATGACTGTGGCACTGAGTCTGTCAGGGAACCCTTTTGGGAGGCATTTTGTCTGCCTGCACAGAAAATGTGCTCAGGGATGAAAAGTTGAAGGAAAAGGTGAGGAGGATGCACAAAACAGAGTTCAGGCCATTCAACCTTATGCCTTGGGTAGGCAAAGAAAGACTTGAGTAGTCTCAATGAAATCACTAACAGGGCACTACATGAAAGCTTCTCAGTATGTGCCCGGGAAATAGAGACATGGTGAAAGCAACACGAAAGCAGTAGCGTAACCTTCCTGTACACTCTGAAATTATGTGTGTTGGGAGAGGCTGAGGACAATTAAAAAGAATGCAGATGGCATGTATAAAGGGTTATGGCCATGCCTCATCACTGTACAGACTAAACAGCCCCGATATGCTAATTAAAGTGAGCAGCCAGTGGGACAGCAACATCCTCTGCTGGGATGTGGGCTGTCTGGCCTGTGTAGGTTGGAAGCAAATACTCCCATCGCTGTCACAGTGCAGCATCTCAGAGAACTGTAGGCTAATCACATTCATTACAATTAAGGTCTTAAAGGCAACCGCACATTAGACCAAAAATCTCATCTAGCCAAAATTCATTGATGCACATTACCAATAACAATCTTATAGGCAAAAGTTAGCATGTATCTCCCATTTTCCAGTGCTGAGATTTGCATGTTCCCAAAGGGTCAGCACGTTTCCTCAAAGCGTTAGTAAACCATCCAGTGGATGTGTAGTACATCAGATTAACCTCATCGAGAGAAACTACTGGCTGAACAGTATTTTTCATGAAGCACAACTTTTACTTTTTACCTAATGGTGGGTAAATCTGGAATCTCCATCACTTACAATTTTGGAAAACAGGTTAGACAAATCAGAGAAAGGTGGTGCAGGTAGAACTGAACCTGCCACGGGGCAGCAGATGGACTAGGTGACCTTTAAGGGGCCTCCCCCATCTCCGTTTTCTATGATTTCTCTAAATGCTTCTCTTTCACTAACTAGACAGCTGGCCCTGTGTTAGTCGACAAATAACAGAAGCAATGCAGGATGGCTTAAGATGAGGCCAGTGCGGAGTGTTTGCTTTCATTTTATGAACAGTCATCCAGCTCTGGAGAAGAACTAACAGGCTACATGCACAACTGGTCTTTGTCTGTGTTTTCAGACATCTGAAAAGCTGAAATCTTTGCCAGCAAAAGAAAGGTTGCATATGCAAATGCTAATCATTGTACAGCTTTTTAGAAAATACGCAGTTGCCTACATTAGTCTGTGATACCATTTGAGTGATATTTATTCCTCCACTGTAGCGGTATTGCTATCTCAATATTAACTTTTAAGTGAGGAAATGGACTTCGTCTTTATGTTTAGAGGCAGAAGTTCTAAAACTAGAATAAAAGATGTCAGTTTCTGACCTTATTCTCAAGCTGAGCCCTGAGAACTTTGATCTCTTATGGAAGGCTGGGATCAGCATGTTCAAGCATGACACCCAGGTTAATACAGTTAACCCTGAATCTTTGACTATATGATGGCCCTGCCTGTTTGCAGTCTCTACTGACCTCACCAGTTCAGATGCGGAGGCTTTTTGGAAATGATGCAGCACTTGTTTGTGCGTTACTGTAGCACTGGGAAAAGAAGCAAAGGCCTTGCCATGCTGGAGAGATAATGCCATTGATTCTGCTTTCACCTGTGCTGGCTGAAATCACTTGCAGCAGCAGGTCCCAGTGACTTCAGCGGGAGGGGAATGGTTCCTTTCAAAAGCTGTCCCTCAGCAGAAGGATTAAGCCATAAAGCGGGGATTTTATCTAGCCAAGCCTGGTTGCTTTCTCTGTACCCCTGACACATTTAAGGCTCTACTTTCCCTGCTCTGACCCAGGGACGTGCAGACAGCAGCCTGTGCACCCTCCCTTCCTCAAAGCCTTGCTTCAAGTTGGGACACTGCTATCCACTGATTTCAGCCTGGCTACCAGCTCTGCAGGCTCAGGAGACAAAATTTCAGATGAACCCAGGCTGATGGTTTGGTTGATGGAGGTTTTTTTTAGTATTTTCTTCTGTGTCTAAATTTTGTTCCACCCGAAATACAAAAGGTTTGATTTGCATTTTAGGTATTTGCTTTAAAAATCTGAATTAGATGGAAATTGAAAACCAATTAGAATTGCTGAGTAAATTACATCTTGCTAAATTAGCCCTCCAGTGCCCTGCTTGAGTGAGGGCCAAACGAATACCACAAAAACAGCACAGCGTTGAGGTCCACCCTGCTACAGAGGACTAACCAGCGCCTTGCAGTCTGTCCTGGGGTGTAACTACACCACTACACCACAGTCAGAGCCACCAGCTTTGACCCAGGTAGCTCAGGAAGGCATCAACATCTTCCCATCATTCCACAGCTTCAGTTTTTACCCAACTTACCAGACTAAAACTTCATGTTGCTGCAACACTGAGCCTCAAGCCCACATATGTCAGTCAACTAAAGAACTCAAGATTCAAAATGTTCAATATTTTCCAAGGCACTAACTGAATAACCAAACATTTTGGGGATGGATTTTCCATGACTCCAGGCAGACCTAAATCTGCAAGTGCAGATCATGCTGCATCTACTCCAGGTACTCTGAAATTGCTGTGTTCCTGCCCTAATGCATTAGGCATCCCAATTTGATATTCTTTTTGCAGACGTGCGACTCTTTTTGGCAGACACACAACTGGTTTCAGTTTTCCTGAATCCTGTCCATTGCACATGCAGTTACTATGTTCAGGAGTTTTGTTAAGAAATTGAAAGTCTTAGATTTAGAGCTGCCTATCACAAAGCAAATAATCTTGAAAACGTGTATTTGAGCAAGAAGAGCCAAGTCCTCATCTGGCAAGTGAACTTTCATCTTCCTGCAGCAGTCTTTCTCCAAATTTACAGTCTCAATGTACACAGGGGAAACTTAAGATTTATCTGAGTCAGAAAATACCTGCATTTCAGTTCTTTCACTGCTAAGAAATATGTACAGCTACTCCCATTATTTCAGAAGGGTTGGTTTGTTGTTTGTTTTTTTTTAAAAATCACCCCCTGGCCTCTTTTTAAAATAAAAGCTCTTGGTTTTGGAGCTCAGGAGTCATAATGAATCAAAACCTGTGAATGCAATTCAGATTCACGTGTTGAGTCATGGGTCGCTCTCGAGTGCGTGCAGGATCAAGTCATATCCATTTAAGGGGATTGGCAGTAGCTTTGGAAATATCTGTCCTCTTTCCCAGTTTGCACTCACGAGCCATACTTCCAGCTCACTTTTTTTTATAAAAGGAAATAAACAGTTGTCTGCAGACATCAGTAACCATCCCTGTATCAGTGTGCTCTGCATAGATAGGAAGGGAGTATCTGGAATATGTTATGTGGTCTGAGTGTGTCTTACACTGTTAAGATTCGTGGTACTATTAGAAGATCCTTCTACCCCTCCCCCATCTTTTACTCGACACCAAACCCAAATAAGTGGTTCATACAGTTTTCCGTCATCCATCACATACCCACTCCTTTATCACACCTCTGCAGCATTTTCAAAATCAATGCTTTTATTTTGTCAGTTATTATTAAACTGTTTTTCAATGCTCTAAGTATCTTGATTTGGAGATTGCTCAAGCGGATAAGGTGAACAGAACCAGACTATTTCAGGCACTGATGCCTCAGCCATGCGCACAGAAACACGCCGCCTTCTTGGGAGCCCTTGCCACTGGCCCCAGCCTGTGGCTGATACTCCTCCATCACACCCTCAGCTCTATCACTGAGAACCTTCTCACTTCGAAGAGTGAGCCAAGAGACAAATTAGCCTCTTGGAGTGTATTTCTGACTCACTCTTTGCCTCCTTTTACTCATTTCCAGTATATGCTTGAGCCATGTAACTGCATGAGCTGTACTGCCCTAGGGAACCAGCTGGTGACTGCCTCATGCTGTGCTGGGGCATGTGTGAGCTTCGCAGTCTCATCACCAAGCCAGATAGACACATGCCTGGGTTTCTCCCCCCTGTATGAAGAAGGTGCACCTTAATACGTGTTTTGTTAAGCCACAAGTACAACAGCAATCTTAGCAGTCCCCTGGTACAACCATTGAACCTAATTTAACAGTAAAGCAGCGCGCAGGCAGGACAGGCTTTCAGGTTTTGATAACCACTTGTGTTTCCAGGTTCTGGTAAGAAAAAGGTGTTGAAAAACATTTGAAACAATATATAACCTACTTTTGCAGATTTGGATAGGTCAGATAAACATCCGAGCATGTTTGTTGAGGAAAACAAACTGCCATTCGAACAGCTGGAGGTTTAGCCATCCCCAGAGCAAAGTCCATCAAACCTAGAGATGTGGCAAATGGCCAGACAGTTACATGTGTGTCAATTTGATGGTCACACTGGAATGTCCTACGGGCAAGAGCAGATTAATGGTAACTCTCTGAAACACCGAGTGCCTCATTTTTGAGCTTCCCATAGCAGTATATTTCTCCTTCCATTTTTACTTTGTTCTTAAATCTTCACTCTTCATTTACCCTCTAAGGAAACTCCTTGCAAGATAGATGTATGGTACCATTTCAGGAGGAAAAAAAAAACCTCTATCAGAAAAATAAATACTGAAATCTATTTGGTAATGCCCTCATGTATATAACTCTCTCATCTTCTTTAAATATTAGTTCAGAAAACATCTTTCATTTATAGCAATTTCATTGCCATAATCCAGATAGCGTGGATTATTTCTATAGTGATGCTTTAATGCTAATTTGCAAAAGTGGAAGGCAATTTGCTATCCTAACAAATTACTTCTGTCCTTGGATGAAACAGGCAGCAAAGACAGTGCCCCTGGCTAATCAGAATCACTAGATAGATATCCATAATGTTCTATATGTGAAGTCTAGTGTTGGAGATGTTGTTAACATTCAATTTAACTCCTACAAAATTAAAACTAAAGCGTTATACTAATTTCCAAGCAGAAACCTCCTTGGAAATAGCTTGATGCGGTGTTCTGAAAAATGTCAAAAGATCACCTCTTCATAATGACCAGGGAGATGTAGATCCAAATAATGATGTCTGGGTATTTATACAAATGATTCTTCTCAGGGCTGCCTGTCACAGCTAACTATATACAAAACATATCAAGCTTATAAAACCAGAAACACACTTCACTTATTCTGAATCTGTCCATAAAAATGGATGGATAAGGCCTAAATCCAAGTCCAGAAGTCTAATACAAGACTTAAGAGCCACCATGTGAAATACAAGGTTTGGTGGACACTGTCCTTAACTACAGTTGAAAACACTTACAAACTTAGTGTACAGATCCATGTGCTGATGATAATGCACACAATACAGCAGCCAGTCTAGATGCTATTTATAAATCCCCCTCCTCCCTCGATAAAGGAGGGGTTTAGGGTTAAAACAGCTCATGTAAGAGATTTAGTTTCTATCATCAGGCCTGACACAGGTACAGGGCACAGTCACCATGATTCACATTCCTTACCCGGGTATTACCCCTATTCATTCCATCCCTCACTGGTGACTATGAAGATGACCAAGACTATCCTGTCTCACAACAACTTGCCAGTACATCCCAGACCAGCCAGTAACATGCTGACTTGCACTACGTCATGAAGCTAGGGGTACGTAGAGCTGTACAGATCATCCTTGACTGCCAGAAGAAAAGTAAACTTTAGAAAAAGACTTCTATAGAGTTTGAGAATTGAGTTTATCCTCAAACCACAGTGTGACAAGAGTGCCATTCAGTCAGCCTGTGCAATGGTTAATCGGTGGGTCACTGGGTGCAGGACCAGGGGCATGAAGACAGGACAACTAGACCACTCAGCTCTGCCAAGGCTTGAAATGCAACTTTGCATCACGCTCTGGTCAGGACCAAACAAGCTCCTCTCTGCCTGTGAACTCAGTGAGCAGCACAGTATGCAGATCTATGCCAAAGTGAGAAAGCAGCAGCTGCCAACATATTTTCAAGCACTGCTGTACCCACAGCTAAGTTCAGTATAAAAATTCTGGGGGGACAAAAAGCAATTAACATCTAACAACTAGCTCTTAGTAGAGTCACCTTCAGACTAGTCAGGCACAGTTCTACTTAATCTGCCTGCGTTTCCAGAGCACTGATCACTATGTATCTTTGCATCATGGCCATCCATCACACCACCAGTTTCTCATCTAAATACTGCCAAGAGCACTGTGAGTAGCCCAGCACTGACACTCCCTCCTTCTCCCTCTGCATCTATTTATTTAAGTTGCTGCTGGCAAAGAAAAGGAAAGTGGCTGTGTCCACAGTGACATTAGCAGAACTGTCAACTTAATCAATGCTGATCCTTTCCCAGGCTGCTTCTCTGCTGCTCCTTTTTGAGGCAGCAGAAGAATGCTATGAATTCACCACTGTGCTCAGCCGTCCAGAAATACCGCTCATTTTCCAGAAAGCCTTTGGTATCCTTACTGCCTCCAGCTCCACATGCTATGTCCCCCTAGGCCACCCAGGGTCCCCCAAGCAGAGCCATTGCCAGGGCTGCCAGAGCTCGTCCCCTGATCAGCAGGAGCATCTCTGGCAGCAGGCAGGCAGAGCAAGGAACACTTCTGCTCTCTGCAGATTAATCGTCACAAGGGAAATAGGATTACAACAGCACTAAAGGCAGAGCAGGTCACCAGAAAGGATGAGTGCTTTGAGAGATACCTTTCTGCAATCAAAGAAACTTGTTGAAAGATTTTCCAGAACCTTGGAAGCTGGGATGTTTGTAAATAGTCCCTAATCGCTTCTGTTCCAACAAAGCATGCTTTTTCAGTTTGGAAAGGAGCAGGCAAACCTCCACTAACAACGCAGCTCTATTCCGCTCACTTATCACCACCAGGGCCATTGCTGAGCGACGGTGCAGTCTGCAGAGGGCAACTGCAGGCGATACTTTCTAATGTGAACTGTGGAGGATTCACCATGAGGTGATCCTCCTGGACTCCACGTGCCCCATTAAGTCAGGCAGAACTGACAGGCAGACACATGCGAGTACAGAGTAGGAGTTGCCACTGCTGCCTTTCATTGCCCTCAGGAGTTCAGTAGAACAGGGAATAAAATTAACCTCTCCACATCATCCAGACCCTCACCACCTTGCCTCAGCAGCATACCCTTGCCTTTTGGTAACATAGTCATAAGCAATTACTTACAGAAGCAGCTTTTTTGGTATTTTTGTTTGTGTAGGTTTTAACTTTTCTTTTTAAAGGCAGTTTTCAGAAATGGGGAATTTTTTTTCCCTCTTCAGTTTACCAGGCTGACACACTAATTCACAATGTGCCTTCTTTGATACAGTACATTAGTCAGCTGGAACTAAATTTCAAATAACATAGCATCATTCAGGTAAGTGGAGAGGGAGCATCATAACAAAGATAGATGTTTTTGGAAAACCAGTATTCAAAAAAGTTTCAGTATCAATAATCCTCCCTTTCCACCTTGTGTCTTGCAAGTTTGGCATGTGGGTGTTTGTACACCTTCGTCTCTCTCACCGTGTCTCTACCACTTGTCAACTCATTGCAGTTCTCAGCCTACCGTCAAGATCACTCTCTCCTGTTGACATCTGACATTCCCTAGAGTTGTCTAGAAGGGGAAGTCTTGAGTGCAGTTGATCTACCCCAGTATCATTTGGCCACAAGCCCTGAAGAGGCAGTGCAGCCACTTGCTTTGCCTTCTGGTCTCACCTCTGTCCAGCACAACTCAACCACAGCCAAGGTACAGCATGTGCCAGGGACAGGAGTGCTCACACTCTGGGGGTCAGCACACTCAAACTTCCTGCAATTTGTCCCATCACAACATAGGCATGATATGTTCGTTGTACTGATAATAGTAGTGTTGTTACCTATAAGCTTTCTCTCTTCCACTGTGTGTCCATGTGCTTCTCTGACACTATCTTCCTTGAAAAATAGTCAAGGAAAACTTAAGCACCACGTTGCACACAGGTTTCCCCAAGACTTTGAAGGTCAGAGAAAGAAAGATTTGTTTCTTTCCTCCCACAACAAAATAAACCCCTCCAAGCAACACTACAGTACTAACAGGTTACTGCATTTCAGGAGGAGTAATTCCACCTGGTCGATATTCCCACCAGTGTGGCTGCAGGGACCTGGTTGTTTAGCATGTCTAGATCACACAGTGATATGAACCTAATCAACTCTGTCTCAATTTTCAAATCTCATTGAAAAGCCTATCTTGTCTCCCTTGTCATTACTGCTTAATTTTCCTCTTCCACTAAGCTATTCTTTAATTCACTGGCAGTAGCTAGCACTGACAGGCAACACAGCATGTAGGACTGACCTGGAGCCACAGTCCAGAGCTGTAGGACTCAGATCCTAACATCCCACAAGCTTGGACAAAGCACTGTATCCCAGTTTCCCCATCTCTAGCGTAAGAATAATGTTTCTGCTGCCAAGGGAGGCTGGAATTATTATACTCTAGAAACATTTAACGCTAAACACTTCTACCAGTCTGTTTATCACATTCATAGAGTAATGGCTTGCAGGATAAGAGACTAGAGAATAGCCCTGTAGTATAAGTTTGGGCTGGTAAGGAGATCTGATGGCTGTTCCTGGCTCTTACACAGGTAACAGGAGGGATCTAGGCAAGGTTTGGGCTTCAAACCTCCACCCTTAGAATGGTAAATACAACCTTTCCCTCTCATGAGGCTAAATCATTCTTATCTGTGAGTTTTCAACTATACCAGATACTTTCATTTTTTAAGTGAATTGCTGCACGTACAGTTCTAGCATGGATGCAGTTTATAAATAAAGGACAAGAAGGAATAACTGCAGTTAGGAGGGGTTTTGTAACACTTAGCCAATGTCTGTTTTCTTGTATTTAATGAAATCTTGTACACCAGAATTAATGCAATGAGGGAAATGGCTCTGACAATCAATGCTGACTTCACTGACTTCAATAGTCATTCATAACACTGAACAAGACAGCTACTACTTGTGCCCCTTTCACTGAAAATAGAGCATCAGACCTACAAGTAATACCTACTAAAGATATGAAACAAGATTACCTACAGTCTGGAAAAGAAAATGATGTTTTTGTGGATTTTTCTGTTAGGGTAGTTTCCAGACAAGCATCTGTACCACATTTCAAAGAGTTTAAGTAGTGCCATACCTGATCTCCCACAGAAGCTTTGAAGGAGAATGCAGAAGTCCAACAAGTATAATTAATGTCAAGTGGTGTGTACAAGCAGAGTCCATCCTGCTGCCTCCTGTTGCCCTGCCTACCCGCTGCCCACCAGGGGCTTCTCCATGGCTGCCCTGACATTCCTGTGAAACTCCACTCCAAATGCTCTGCTTCGCTTCGGTCGACGTTTCCTGAAGAAACACTCAAACAGCTCATCATCTCTTTAAGCAATTAACTGACTCCATGAAGCATCTGGTGAGTGGAGTTCCATAGGGCTCCTACTTTGCAGCAGCTCACACCCCGTGGCACATGTACACTTCTGGCCTTATGGTCAGTAGCTGATCAACTGGTGCAAATCAAAATCTGTAGAGTTGCACTGACACACACCAGCTGGCTAGTTGCCCTTATCAGTTTTCATAGGTCTTGATCTCATATACACTCATATTGATTTACTAACATCAGTAAAGTTACTTCCAGGCCTGGACTCTGTAGGCTAGTGCCTAGGCCTGCATGGGACGTGGGGTTTTTTGCAATTATGTAACTTACTCTGCTGTGAATATCTTCCTGCAGCCCTCTTCATCCTCTCTCTAGACCAATATTTTAGACTTGGATGACAGAAGGAGGTTTTTTTTTCCAATAGGTTAAGAATAGCTGCAGTAGCAAAGATGCTTACTTGAAGTGCCAGCTAGGTTCTGGCACCGCAGGCATGGTGTTAAGGAAAACTTTGGTTAATTCTGAATGGGCTTTGGGGGAGATAATTGGACAAGATGGGATTAAGCCACCTCTCTTCTCCCGGAACAACAGTCATAGAACTCAGGGGTTTTTAGGCAGTGGAGCTAATCAGAGAGCAGGAGTTACAGCCTCATTCTGCCGATTTTATTGTTTTGGAAGTTGGGAACAGAGATAAATCCTTCCCTGCAATTTGCTGCTCTCAAAAGCAAGAAAGAGGGCTCCCAATGGTGCCACTCAGGTAAGAGAGCAAGCAACAGCCTCAGGCCTACCTGCACATTCCTATCCTTTCCAAAGCATTCCACCTGTACAGTCTTATTCACGAGTATTAACGATAAATTTGTTTGCTAACTTGCTTTAATTGCTGTGCTAGTCCTGCTACCCTGCTTGGCTCCACATGCCACTTCCTGCTGGAATATCAGGTTTAGATTAAGGAAGCAGGAGCTTGTAGGTCTGCTCTCATCACATGAGAGTGAGATGAACTGCACCATCTCCTTCAGCAAACGCACCTCAGCGCTGTGACCCCACCACATCCAGCCTGCCGTAGGGCCCTCTGCGGCCAAAAGTCCTTTGGGGAGGCAGCAAGAAGCTGCCAAAAGTACCCAGGGAGATTGAGCAATGATTCAGTAATGGCTGCAGGAGCAAGAAAAGTTCCCTGCTTGTTTGGGGTTAGTGACCAGCACATTATGATCCAGAAAGTGAAAATACAATCACCATTATGAGCACTGACATCTACAGGCACTACCTTTCAGCTTGCCAGGCACAGGGATAGCTGTGATGAATTAGTTTGCTAGCTTGATGGTGGCAGGGCATGGTGAAAATACCAAGTTTCCACAACACCTGTGTTGCATAAAAGCTTTTGTACAACCATGACCACAGCTGGTGTGGCTTGAAGGTAATGGGAGATTAAGGAAAGAAAAACAGGGTGAAAGAAAGCAACTGGTTGTAAGAATGCATAAAAAGCAAGGTGTCTCTGTCAAGGCAGCAGCGAGTGACTTGTCTCACTTGTGAAAATTACCTCCATTCTCCTTTCTCTCTGGTTATGTCTCTATTGCCATTTAGCCCGTTTTATTCCAGGGCTGTCTTCTAATACATACTTACACATTTGTCAAAGGTCCTGTGCAAAGGGAACACGACAATAAGCTGCACCTCCTAGACACCAGTGTAGCAGCATTAATGATGCTTGCTGCCAGCCACAGGGAGAAACCTTGGGTGAAAAGGAAAGCCAGTAGGATGCAGCAGAGAACTGAGACCCTGTCTTAAGGGACGTTTTTGTCCTTAGTGTTGTTCTGTCTATGCTAGGATTAGGCCTAGTTTAAAATAAGATCAATAGAAAGGGCTGAAAAAGCATGCATGCACACTAAAAAGTAGTCTGCTCTAAAATCTATCACTTTATGGATACACTGCCCACCTGTCTGAAGCAGAGCCCTTCCAACAGCTCAGCTTTCACCATAGCCCTCACTGCAGGAGCCATGCAACTGAGGAATGGCTGAGAGGATGAACCCACCATTGGCCTGAGCAGTGACAGGCAGAGGCAAGGTGAGGTCTCCATGTACTCATCAGCTTTCCCAGTGAATGGAACAAGTTTCTCATTTCCCCCCGCAGAGAAGTAGCTCAACTCTATTTGGAGAGCAGGTGGCATACAGCCATCTCATCCCCTTGTTCAGATGTTTGATACCTCTTTCCCTTCTCCTACATCTTAAACCTCAGACATGTGCCCCAACCCGCTGTGAAGGGTTGGGCTGACCTCAGATCTCTTTATCCTCCTCTAATTCCACCCTTTGCTCAGAGCTTCCCCTCCTAAACCCCGAGTGAAAATGAACGTCTCTCCAAGGCAGACACCAAAGGCAGTCTAAGCTTCACAGCTATATTAATAAGTAAATTATGACTAATTGGAGGAAGTGCTGTTACCTCCATATACAGCATTACACTAATTGCTGTACTATTTCTGTCATCCATATTTTGTCATGAATGCTTAAATACCAACACTAGTTCAGATCCATAGCAATGGCAAAAGGCTGTGGAGGACGAGTTTGTTTCTTAGCTTTTATGACTGCTAAAGTCAGAGAGGTAAGTGACTTGATTTGAACACAAAAGTAGTTTCACAAAAGGAAAATATCAGGCATAAAGAACAGTTTCATCTTTGAGATAAAGGTGTCTGGAAAACACCTGAAAGAAGCAGCCAGCTGAGCTGCAGCAAGCAGTGAGCAGAGCTTTTTCTAATGACTAACCATGTCAGTGTGGATGACAGATTCTCCCTCCCTTGGCCAAGTTAGGATGGGATAACATGCCCAGCTCCCACAGAAGTTTTAACTGTACTGTATCAAGATCTCTAGACACACATGAAAAAGCATTACTCAGAAAAAACCCTACCCTACAGCGAAAGGCGTTGTTCAGTGGTAAGGCGGTGATCTCTTCCATGCAGAGACCCCTTCCATGGGGCAGAGCTGTTCACGGATCTTTTCTAGGGTAACTTGCCCCTGAAGATCCTGGGCTGTCTTGGAACCGTGGCAGAGGCACGAGGGAGAACAGAGCAGGCAGAGGAGCTGGGGATGCAGCGGACACCCTGGGCAAGGAAAGGGGTAGGGCAGGCTGGGGGTGCAGGTGTTGCCAACAGGGAGCCTCGGTATAGCAAGATAAGGAGGCTTATCTCTAAGTACAAACTGGCTGACCTTTCCCCTTCCCTGCCTGCTGGGAAGGTGAGTGAGCAGAAGGATCCCCCCCCTCCCCAAAATCAACTCTGGAAGGTGTGTTTGGTCTCGGAGCTGGTGGGTCTGAATGTGGAAGGGAGGAACTGTCCTGAGATGTGGAAGGTTGAGTCCGTTCTGCTTTCATCCCCAAATTCTCTGTGACAGTAGGAAAATGGCACTTGCTCCCTGAGCCCCAGAGTTTTGTGAGTGCTCCTGGGGACCCCCACAGCAGCTGTCTCCAGCCCCCCCCCCGTGCCCCTGCTGCAGGCTCCTCGGGGCAGGGGCTGGCCCCGGCAGCTCCCCGCTGTGCTGCCAGCTCCGGCCCGGGGCCTCTAGGTGCTGCTGTACTCCCAGCAATGGATTTCCCGGCAGGAGGAAAGGGAAAGGGGCTGTCGGTAACTTCCTCATGTCGCAGGAGGAAACTGCTGCAGTTCTGGCTCATCAGAAAGTGCTTTTTTTTGAAGCATCTTGTTCATTCTTGTGTAAAGCAGCGTGCAGGGCAAAGCTATCAGCCCGTATTTCCTGCGGGGGTTGCAGCAGAGGGAATAAGCCTGAGCAGTAAATTCTGCATCAGGTTCGGACTCAGCGACAGAGGCAGGTTAGCTTTTCACACAAAGAAAAAAGAAGAGTTTAAACTCGGCTAATGGCATTGCCATGATAGGAGTTAACCCTGTTAGGTGAAGAACACATGGGATTGGTCACAGAGAACAGTAATGTACATGGGGCTGGTGCTTGAAGGTGAGGCTTAAGGCTTCAGGCATTAACAAATTAACTTTTTGTCTAATTAGGTATTGATCACTTTCACAAAGCATGTCATGACCACCATAAGCTTACCACAATGTGCTAGCCAGTGATGGAGAATAAGAACATGTGCCAGAAAGCATTAGTTGCTTCTTCTGTAGGAATTTTACTCAGACATTTAGCAAATCTGAGTCCCACCCTATTCTTTCCTAAATGAGTGACAAATATTCCCTTGCTCCCAAAGGCAACCTCACAGTTTTCCTTTTCACTACTATACTATGATTTTAACTTTGCATTAAGGTAAAGTGTTGCTCCTCCTTTCCCACTGCCTCAAGCAATGCAAATGTAAGGTGTCCATTACCCAGCTGATCCCGTGCCAGCTGGACAACCAAGGAAGGTAATTCTGCCTCACTACTAGTAGAGAGATGCTGTATTAACAGTGTCTTATTGTGTGTATCCCATGCTGTGCAGGATATAACATGAATTCTTTGTGTCCAGGTGAAGCCTTAACACCATCCTACAAATATGCTGCAAGCACTGAAACAGCAAATAACAGACCTGCCTGCCCTTGGGCAACGAGAACTAGCAGAGTTCACATTGCATCCCTGATAGCACACACATACTTATATAAGGGGTTGGTTACTATACATACCGCAGAGAGAAAGAAGTAAAAAGATGTATATCTCATAAGTTTACCCTAGTTCAGCTGGTTCAGGGGGCCTCTCTGCAAGTGCCCACAGCAGACTGCATTTTCTTTGAAATATTAATCCCAGCTTAGTGAAGAGATGGTGCACAATCAGGCACAAACGTTAGAGAATGGCTCTTTAATGTTTCCATCTGGGAACCCTCCTCCCAACAAATGCATTTTTAATGCCTATATGTAATCTCTGGTGGCTGTTGCATGCTGATGTGTGAGGATTATGTGATGCTGCTTATAGAATGAGAAAGTCTCAGACATGCAGTGAGAATTAGCTGGGTGACAGAGAGCAATGGTAGGGTGCAGTGATGGGAGCAGCTGGAAGGTGCTCTTGTGCAGCTTAGTCTGACACAGGTGATCCTAGGAGATACAGGAGGCATATACCTCAGGGAAGGAAAAACCTTGTTAACCTTGGTACATTTAATTGTCACCACTTTATTCTCTAGAAAATAGTCCCTGACAAGAACCACACAGACACTTCTCAGCTGCAACAGTGTCCAGGCAATCCAGCAGGAATATCAAACTGTGGATAGGAGGTCCTGGGTGGGTACAGATGACAGCACTGCAGGGTGACAAACCTACAAAGGAATGGGTCCTACCCACCTGTCTGCAACGTCAAACCATGTCCCAAATGAGAAAAGTGCTTGAGAAATAGCAGGAAGCAGAGGTACTTCACAGCCTGCACCAGAGCCTATGCCACCTACCCAACAAACCTGTAGACGGATTCCCTGCACCTGCTGGAGAACTGAGATCCCGTGCTTCTCATTTCACTCTAACATGTGTGTTCACATTTGCTCCATGTCACTCATGCAGTTGTGATGAAAGGTGAACACTGAGACCCGGTACCTGTGTTCACTCTCCATGCAGCCTGTGGTCCATGCTTGGACACTGGGAACTGGTTCTTTGCTGAACACAGCGGCTGACTGTTCCCACTACTGGCACGCTACTGCCATGGCCGACTGAGCCTTCAATTTTGAACAGTTCCCACACAAAAGCGTATTTTGCAGCACTTTCCCTCCAGCCTGTTTCAGAGCCATGGTGTTAACCTGCCTTTGCCAGCCCCCTTGGTTCCTCTGCCGTTTGCCTATGGCAAACTTCCCATTTGTGCGAATATATGGCCTCCAGGCAAAACTGTCAGCGAAGTGCAGCTTCCCAACAGCTAAGCAGGGAAAGGCATCTGGGGAATCCAGTCCTGATGCCAGAGGTCTTAATGCCTGCAGAGACATAAGCCCCCTGCAATATCCTGCTGTCCCTAGATGGGCATTGCTGCAGTGACTGCCCCAGCTGCCATCACTGCCCAGACACAAGGCAGGTCCTGATGAATAGATGGTCAGGCTTTCAAAGGATTGTGTGATGTGGAATCAATTTTGACTTGTTACCTGCTAGCCAAATCCTCACACTTCCCCCTGCATGCACATGCATGCACCACGGCTTCCTTGCACTGGGAATTGGAATGTTATTTCTAATTTTTATGATATTTGTTGATATAGCTGCAGACATTTGGGTTCTGAGCAAAGAGGACAGAAGGCAGTTTGTGCTTTTCAGTACTGGAGTGTGCATCTGTCTGCATGTTCTGCATCTAAGGCAGTGTCACTGATATCTGGTATTTTTTTGCTGGAAAAGAATGAGTACCAAATCCTGTCTTCTTCAGCACTACAGGCATTATCTCTCACCCTGTCTTGCAGTACCGCCTGTAATTAGGTTTTATGTTAGAGCTCAGAGTCCATTTTCTGTGCCAGACAATGCCTCAGCAAATTTTGGCTAAAGATTGAGGATTGGTAACTGTGGGAATCGAGCCAGAATTTATAGCAGAAACACAGATTTTGTTTTTCACTGAATTATATCTTAACAAATATCAGCAGGTGTGATAATTACTTGCTGGATGAAACATACTTTTAAAACCATATAATTTGTTCCAAAACACTGTTTCTGGTATTTTCTCCATGGGTTGATCTATTAATGACACCTTACAAGCCGAGAAACTAGGGCTCTTCCCTTCCAGCCTTTAACATGGATGAAGTGTTACGTTTGGGATTAATAACCCAGACTTACTGTTTATCTGCTTTTACGGCAGCAGATGCTCTTGCAAGACCTCCTGTAACTCTATGTTACTTGTGGCCAAAGATTGCCACAAGCTACATCATGTGTCAGAGGTAAGGGCTGTTGAGCAAGCCAAAGCTCTCTTCCTCCAAGTGCCAGTGGCATCCGCCACCTTACACTGATGGCTGAGAACTGACATCACGAGGGTCCAGCAAAGCAGGACCTGCTTGCAGCTTCACTGTAGCCAGAAACACTTCCAGTTAGAAGAGTCACTGCTAAAAATGGATTCAGGTCAGCCCTTTCAATGCTTTCTCTCAGGCAGGATATTCAGCGAGTTTTCCTAGGCTCCGAGTGCAATTTCTCTGCTTAGTGTGACAGGCCATTTCCTTAATCAAGAGTCCCCTCATGTCAGACGTGTCACAGCTGTCTTTCTGGCCCCTTTCCTTTCTGCATTCTCATCTCAGCTTTAATTTCTATTTAGTTGATCCTTAAAAACCTTCTCAACATAAACATCTAACAGTTGCCACCATGACAGGGTGACGTCTATGTTCATCTTAGTCAGAGGCAGCTGCATCCTGCTTTGCTTTTCTTCCCCCTCCTCCCCCCCCTCTTTCTCTCCTCCTTTCCCCTCTCTACAGCTGACTACGAAGCCTCACACAACATACAGGTTCAGTTCAGGAGAACCAGGGCAAGAAGATCAAATACACTTCAGTCATTATTGTTGTAGGTAGGACATGTATTAATAAGACAAACGCCTCACTTTCTGAGAACAGAGATTATATTTAGCACTGAGAGGAACCTTCACTGTGGACATGCAGGAGACTGAAGTATCCACTACAGACATTTTAGGCTCTCAGAGGCTGTTCAGGATCCAGTATTAAATGTACTGGTTAGCCCAGTCTATGAACACACCAGCCTAAAACAGACACTGTGCCACCTCCAAGTCACAGACAGATTTTATCAAATATCTCAGAATCAAACATACATAATATAGGGGCTGATTATGCTTCAGCCTTATTTCTGAGAAATAAAGCACTAAACAAATGAGAATTACAATGAAATGAGACAACAGTGATAATACTATTGTAAGTATCTGGAGTAACAATGGGGCTACATCAGAAAATGAAGGTGTGAAATGGATAAACGTCTAGTACCCATGATCTAGGGCATTGAAAAAACTGCATGATACCAACAAAAAGCAGTTCATAACACTAATGACAACAGCCTCATAGAAAAAAAAAATATTTAGAGTGCTAGTCATTGAAGGAAAGCATCCTGAAATGCTGA
This sequence comes from Falco peregrinus, assembly GCF_023634155.1. NCBI lineage: Eukaryota > Metazoa > Chordata > Aves > Falconiformes > Falconidae > Falco > Falco peregrinus. The sequence continues at coordinate 21,456,848 of NC_073732.1, read as the reverse complement.
AACCACCACAGGACTGTATAAAATGGATGTGTCCAACGTGCAAAATAATCAGAGCAATTCTCCCGCTTGTCCTCAGCTTCTTGACTTACACTGTATTGCACAAAGCACCTTTTGCTCTTTTGGTTTCATCCTCACTTGCAAACAGAGGTGACTGCTGCTGAGGGTAAGAGCGACTTTAATTCCCATGTCTTTAACCTTAGCAAATCCTGTGCAGATTCCTCTACCTGACAGGCAAGAAACTTTGTTGTAACAGAACATTTTATGCTGTTTAAAAGTCACCACAGTTATAATGGGGCGGGGAGGAAAAAGAGACCCTGTGCCAGTCACAGGAACACAGGAATCGATCTGAAGCGCTATGGGGAGGGCATTGCGGCTGGCTTGCCTGGGGTCACTTTGCCCTCTCTCAGCCAACATGTGTGTCCTGTGATGGAAGCAGCAGAGGTGAGAGCAGGCAGCAAGTTAGATGACTGCGGTGATAAGGCAGAAAACCGCAGCGTGGGCTCTTCAGGGTGGCAGCCTTGCAGGGCAGGGCTCTGGGTAGCTGCACCCACCTCTGCTGCTGTGCTGCCCAGATCATGCTTCCAGTCCACTGGTTTTAAAGAGAGGAAAGCATAGATATATCTTTCTCAACCAACTGAATCTCACTTCAGAGTTCACTATTAGGCCAAAATTAAAACCAACAAATCTGCTGAGGTCCAACAGCCCCAGATTTAGCAATATATTGTGATAAGCCATAACAGCTCTGCAGAGTCCCTCTGGATGTCACTGGGGATAAAGAGCAAAGGAGTGAAACCAGATATCTGTCAGCATTAGCAGACTAATAACAATGTCTTACAGAAGGTAAGGCTGTGACTTATCCTTCTCCTTCAGAGTTTGCTCATCATTTTGCAGCTAGGGAACCAAGGCATAGTAACAGTGTTTATAAAAGAGATTTCTTTACCCATAAGATCATCCTCCAGTAACAGCTGCCCCTGTAAGAGGCACTTGTACTGCAGCCCAGCTTAATGCCATGAAACCAGACCCAGCCACAGAGATGTTTCATCAGCCCTCCTCCTCCAAGACCAGTCAAAATACACTCTGCTGTCACATTGAGCTTAGCTTTGCAGCAGATGTAGTGTGTTTGCAAGTGATAGCCATTCCTGTCATATATTGAAATTAATTTCTCAGACAAAAATCTGCCTTATTGGTAATGAAAATGAGCAGCAGACACATCAACACAAGCACAAGTGTGTGGCCAGAAGGACAGCAACAACATTTGTGATAAAACAGCTTTTCCCACTGTTCCCTTCCCCCCCATAAGATAATTCAGTTATAGTGCCATTTTTCCAAGACAACTAAGTGCACATATTTTTCTCTTTCCAGTTGACTGCTGCAGAGTGACTATGCTTGAGAAAATTAGTTTTTATCATTTTAATCATCTAATCTTCATAAACCTTTTAACGCAAAAACAAAAACTACTTAAAGCACAGCAAGATAATTAATATTGAAAATAGACTCTGCAGGGGAACTGTAGTACCTGCTGCCTTGCATTAGACTTCCAGAGTAATGAATTAGCTAGGAGCTTTAAGTAATTTTGTAAGAACAATATAAACAGTACCAACACAGACACCACTGCCATTTGCTTTAGATAAATCACATCAAGAGGCTACTTAATACGTTGATAGCCTAGCATTAATAACTTCACCAGTATCCCTGCTGAAATCTTAGCAACTCTTAAAAAAAAAAAACTTTCATTTTTCAAAAACGTTGCTTTAGAGTTGACAGCAAAAAATGTAATGGTTTACCTGGCCTGGAAGAGAATTTGCCTTTTCCCCTTACACCACCAAGCCACAACTGAGTGAGGGAAGGATGTGCAGCTGGAACTTGTTAGGAGCAACCTTGGAATGGGTGATACTCGCTTAGCAATGATGCTTTCCACCTCCAGGACAAAAGCTTTTCAGCTGGACCAAGGGCTCACTATGAGCCTTTCTCTTGCCCTAAGGGACAATGAAGCTAGATACTCCCTTTCCCAGCAAACAACAAATCTCTCATCTTTTTTTTTTTTAAATAAAATAAAATAAAATAAAATGGAGAGAGATAGCAACTAATCCATTCTTAAACACATCTACCCCTAAGCAACATCACGTAACTCATTAATACTGAGAACTAGGCATGGCCAGCAGAGTGAAAAGACCCTTAAATGCCAAAAATAATGTGTGCACTTACAGAGCAGTTAACATCTTCAAAGTACTATGCCAATATTAACTAATTATTTAAGGAACTAGTTACTGACAAAAAGATGTTTATTGTCTGTTCTAAGCACATGCATTGAATGTAACCAAGGATCTTTTGAAAGACCCTGTTGAACTTGCTGAGGCTGCTGCTTGCTTGGTGGGTTGAGGGATGGTGTTCTGAGGTGGAAGCCCACCTTTATCTTGCATGGCTCATGGGAGGATGCTCAGCTTAGAAAGAGCCAGTGACAGTGGTCCTGTCCTGACCCAGACTCTGCACCTGTAATTCACAAGGGGCTATTTCCAGATTTGACCCCTCCAGTCCCTATGGCAGTCAGGTATGCACAAATCTTCATGACTAATAAGTGTACATTAAAAGTTTGTTATCTTCTACAGTTACAGTCACTTCACAAGGTACTGCTCAAAGATGTGAGGTTAAAAAACCTCTACAGAAATAGGAAACAGTGGGAAGGAAATCAAACAAGAATACAGATTCATTTAAAGCTCAGCAGGGAATGGATAAGGATAACAAAAAAGTAGAAATAAATAAAAAAATCAGAGTGAATTAATGTTATCAAAGGATTTAAAGGGACTATGAAAGACACTTATACAAGTATCTGGCAAAGATAAGCAAAAATCCTAGAGAAAAAGTATGTCTGTTAATTAGTAAACTAGGGTGGGTATGAAAGTAGTGATGACTCCAATCTATCTTTAATGAAGCATAAAAGAAATGTGAACAATTCAGAAATTAGGAAAAGTCAATAAAGTATCTTTTCCTAGTAACATGTGAGAAAATATTTGAGGGAAATATGTAAATCAGCTGATACAGTTGAGTCTGGTTTATTGGGGGAAGTTGTGAAAACATCACACTGCAAGTGATTATTTCTCCTAATTGGTGACCAGCAGACTAAGAACTGACTAAAGAAAAGTGTATACAGACACTTAAAAGGAGAAATAAATGATCACAAAACATTGTTTTCTGAAAAGCTACCTTTTACCCTTTCTAAAATAAAGAAATCGGCATTCCTTTGGAATGTGGTGAGGGTGAGGAATACAAAGGCAAGTAGCGCTACCTAGCCCATCAAAAGGTCCCTGCAATGGTCCCTGGGTGGCTGCAGTGGCCACTGCTACCCAGCAGCTTCTCGCTAAATCTGTGATGAGACTCCTGGCAGGAGGTCTCCATCGTGGCCAGGCACCATGCCACCAACGGGGAGAGCCCTGGGAGTGACGCCTAGCAGGGAACAGGATGCTTTGCAGATGGTGCTGAGCAAGATGTGCCAGTGCACGGCTTTCTGAGGCATTTTAGGTGGCCTTGCCACAACACAAGGGCAGTCTCTGTCAGCAAGTGGAGGGACCACAACCCCTGGCCGCAACCTTCCACGGAAATTGTGCCCCAGGTTGTTGTGTGGGATCCCAACTACTTTTGGACAGAAATCACAGTCCTGTCTGGCCTTGCATTGGTACAATAAAGAAAGAACTGCCAATTAGCTGAACCCACAGTGCAGGATTAACATAACAGTGCCCTCCAAACACCCATTTTTAGAGGTGCTGGTACACCCAGCTACCTTGGAGTCAGTTCTGATCGTGGGTGTTCAGCGTGCCTGAGAGCTGGCCCAGCAGCACGAAGCCTCAGGCAGCATCAGCCTAGCAAGAATAAATCTCACCAGACAAACTTGATTGCTTTTTTGATAGAAACAACAAATTGAAGTATGAAGGGAATGCTGGAGCTGTAATATATTTGCATCTGAGTAGTGCATTTGATACTGTGCCTCATGAAATCTTTCTAGAAAAATTAATTTAAATCAGCTTGGAGATGAGCACTGTTGTCTTGATTGAAAACAAGCTGGAAGGCTATAAAGAGAGGTTAACAGTGAGTGGCAAAGCACGGAGTTGAAAATGAGGAGACCATAGAAGAGCCACAAAGCTTACTCTTAAGTAAATTTTCTTTAACATCCTCACTGTTCATCTAGGAATGGAAGAGGAAGCAACATTTTAATGAGATACGCAGAGGAGGTGAAATTAGGAGGAACTAAAATCCTCCACTAAAGATGCAAATGGTTCCAGAGAGAAAAACAGCTGGATCAGGATGCCATAACATGAATTCGTGGTTAGTTATAGAACTGGAGAATCTGACCAGCTTTCCTGTTCACTGGAACAAACCAGATAAATCAGATTTCATTGGTAGGAAGAAAGGAGTTTTGGTTCATAATTTTGCATGTCCGCTTCTGCAGATGTGAATCTTCCTAGCCTGAAAACAGGAAAATCCACTTCTACCCCAGTATCCTTCCCAAATGGCAGGTTTTGAATTACACATCCAAATGTGCAGTTTGGGTATTTTCTAAATTACTGACATAAGGCAGGGGTTTGACTTCCATATGGGTGATGGTGCTTAGAGTTCAGACTGCAGTCTTCGGGACAGTTACGCACACCCAAAACTACTGGCTAAAAAAAAATTCAAATTTAGCATTTTAGAATCTGCCTGTTAAATATCTGAAACAGAACAGTAGGTGAAATTCCATCTTCTCTCTCAAAACTTGTGGGTACAAGTTAGACCCAAGTTACAAATGAGATACAGCAGCAAAAGGGCTGTGCAGTTTGGGGCAGCACAGGTTCAGACCACTTTTGTGCTGCTCTGTGTCTTTCTGTACCTGGAATGCTGTGTTCAGTTTGGGGAAACTCATTAGCAAAGAGATATTGAAAAATTGTAGTGAGTTCAGAGAAAAGCAACAAAAATTATCAAGGGGATGGAGACATTCATTTATAAAGAATGATTAAAGGAGCTAAATCAGTACTGGAAGAACTGCATTTGTAATATACTGACGCTCAGAGAAAAATGGCTACAGAGACACTTCACAACCTAGAGCTGACAGGTATGAACACCAAAGACAGGGAAGAATCAAGTAGCATGGTAAGGTGTAAAAGAAAATATGAAGAGTTGGGAGCGCAAAAGAGGAACATAGATGAAACATCCAGAAAAAATTCCTGGCAAGGGAAACTTCATAGGTTGCAACACTTGAAGTTAAAGTGAAAAAAAAACCCACAACAAAAAACAGAAGATGCACAATGGGGGATGCTCACCCAGTCCCCCCAGAGAGCCAGAAGATCACCATGCTTCTTACTGTTTTCTGTAGGAACGGCACAGATCCCTGGCTGGAGCATTAGGTGACAGCAATGAACACAGGAATATGTATGAGACTATTGTTTACTGTGAGCTGTGGTGACAGTATCATTTCCTTCATATAATTTCAAATTTCCTTTAGTGAACATTTGTTCACAATGAAGAATCTTGAATCTGGTCTCTGGACATTTTTTTCCTTCTTGATTATCTGAGAGTTTTTATCCTTGGTGGTCCTGTGGGACCAGATGCACACAGAGGTTTCTGCCTCCATGTAAAATTTCCAGCTTAATCTCTCACAGTCACTTGTTATCACTCTACAGAAGTGCACCTTTATGTTCTTAAGTGTAGCTGCCCTGTGCCAACAGCAGCAAGCTCAGGGCAGATACCCTTAATGCCTTGTCTAAACCAATACAAGTTATTCTTCAGGATCTCAGCCTCCTAAGGATTGTGTAGCTAATGCAACACAGCATCTTGGTTTTTTCGTTTATTTTGGTTTACTTCATATGCTATATTGCTTTCACCTCTCAAATATTGATTAAATCAAGTCAAAGCCTTGTACTAATCATTGTAGCACAGTTTGCATTGTTATACACATATACCCATTATAACTGGTTTTTGTAAAGTAATTTGTGAGCTATCTGTTTCCAGAGTTAGACAAGGTCTGCATGTTTTATCTGAGATCAACCCTTATGTGTTCAGTATCACCTAGTAATTTTCTGTGCATTAGAAAATGTGGTTTGGTTCTCCCCCACTCCTAGTGATGGTTAGTTAAAGCAATTCATGTGAAGTAAATCAACTTCTGTGAGTGATTAAATAAAGGCAAAGAACAGATAGGTGCTTAACGTCTACCTTGGATATAAGCCTACGCTATCGTGGAAAAAAGTGGAAATAAATTAAATGAAGCATCTTCGGGAGAACTGTTTGGCCCCACCCAAAAAGTAGCAGGCTGGGAGAAGCTAGGCACTCTTGTGGCTCGGAGAGCTAATTCTTCTGTCACTTGCACCATGCAAAACTCCTAAAATGAGCAAAGCTTGTAGAGAGCTTATCTGGAGAGGGAGTGCAGACCTACTCGCTGAACAGTGGCAACCAGTGGGGCGAATTCTGCCTACCTAGTTCTGGCACCTGTCAAGTGTGAATTTCTAATCTTTGCATGAAGCCAGAGATATAGTCAAATGACTTTGTATTACTGTCATTTGTATTCTGCCTCCAGATACTTTTATTCCTCTTGCTTTGAGTAATATTTTTTCAACCTTGTCTTCTCATTAAAATTTCCTCTTCATTATAGCACATTTCAATATAATTTCCTCCTGAACCAAGCTCAGGGTACAGCCCAACTAATAAGAATTGCATGATCTGAATTATTATGCACACATAACCCATTATAATTGAATCTTATTCCACTTTAATTGCACATGTTTACAAACACTGTGTTCACTGCAACAGATTATGTATTTTAGTTGATTGTGCCATTAATGATTGAAAAGTCAGTGCCATTTTGTGTTAAACCCACTTTTGGCTTGCATAACAAGTGACGTAACATAAAGCTCTTCTGGAGAGTCACAAGATACATTTCTAACTTTCTCTTGTTTATTTTTAAGTGTTGAGAAGAGTTCTCCCAAAACTGAAACCACCCATCTGTAGAAACTCAACGCTCCGTATCATTCAGACCATCTTCAGCCTTCCAGAGTGTGGCAGGATTTTAGTCAAATACTCGGTTGAATTTGGAGGCCGAATTTATTTTAGCAACAGACACCTTGTTGTTCTCGGTAATTTACAACACCCACCAACACCCATGCAAGCCCAGCGCTTCTGCATTTTCAGAGGAAAGCTTTGCACCCAGAGCTCCCCCTTTTGTGAGTGTGCTTAGATGCCCCCATGGGTTGCTTGGCAGTTTCGTTTCTGGGCAACGTGATAAGGTCAGCAGATGCGAAATTATTCAGGAAATGGACCTCCTGAGACTTCAGATACTGAAGAGAATTGGAAAATTTGGCAGCACACTGAGCTGTTTTGGTGCAAGGTCAGTTAGATAAGGTCAGTCAGGATGTTAAATCTAGCCACTGCCTAGTTTGTCATGAGGTTTTATAACAGGAACAAGGGAGCCTGATAGACCAGAGTCTCCAGTAGAAAAAATATTAAAACCAAGCCAATATTTTCACCAAGATTTATAGAAAATGCACTTCTTTTTATGTGCCTTTTCTCAGATACATTTACACTGTGTAGCATTAACAGAGATAGATCTGCTATATCTGGGCTCTGTTCAGCTTTTTCTTCACATAGGTTTATCCTGCTGCTCTTTAAACATCTATGCAGGACATAGTCTCACCCCAAAAGCTGTCCTTCAGACATGAGTAACGCCTCGCTGAAGATGCTGACAGGACCACCAATTGCCAGCATCTTGCAGAGTCCTCAAAATGAGCAACGCTTTTTGCCACTGCTGCATCACAAATCCAGCGGCTTTTCCTTGAGCCTCCCCTGTTACAGAAAGTCAGTAACTGGGAGCTGACTTCGTGGCCCCAAACATGCATATTGGCTTGCTGATTTTAATCACAATTGAATAAAAGACTATTACGCTAGTGAAGGAGAAAGAAAGGGTTTGTCCTAAGTGGAAAAGAGATTTTGGCAGGAATCAAAATGCAGGTGATGTGTTCAGCACCTTCAGGATGCAATTGTTTATGTCTTCGACAATAAATAATACATAGGAGGCACTGACAAATGGAGCTTCACAAAAGCCTTGTGAAGTAAATCAGCAGCTGTTATCCAGGACAGAGAGGGAGATGGGGCATAAAAAGGTTAAGCAACTTGACCAAAATGATACAGCAAGCCTGTGGCAAACTGCAGCTCCTGTGATGCCCAGCAATATGCCGGTAACTGCAGCCCTTTCCCTCCCGGTTTTCTTTCAGCTGTTACCAACTGCAAAGGAATGGCCACTGATAATGCATTTGGATACTAAGTTGTCAAGAGGATGTGAAGCCAGGAGGCAAATTAATGATTTTTATGCTCTGTGATGGATTTACGGAGAATCTCAGAGGCTTTAATTTGGACAGTCTAGGTTCTGCTATGCCTTTTTGGTTTCATCTATTAGATTTTTGGTAACTATAAAGCTGTTCAGTAGGACTGGGGATTTTAAGTGTTTTGGGGTGGAATTAAGCAACGTAGTGTGATTCTGTGTTTATAACGGGAAGGCTTTTGTGTTGTGCTTATAGGAATTTGGGCAGGAACCGCGCTTTTGTTATTAATTGTTGTGCATTATGACTCACAGTAAATTTACTGCATTGTCTAAACGATTTTCTAGGCATCAGGAAATGTTTGGAGGTTTCATATATCTTGAAGTGTGAGATTTTGTCCACCTCTACAGTCATGTAAGTAGGGATGGCTGTAAGATTATATATCAGGAGGTAGACTGATAATGCAAAGGTGATCTTGCAGGCATTCATGTTTACTATGATTTATGGCAGTTTGCTGTGATCTGAAAACACTTTGGGCTGAATCAGGTTAATTCACATAGTCTGGATTCAGGATCTCAATGCTCTAACTGCTTTGCCTTGTCTTCCTTCCTTCCTTGCACGATATCCTGCCTGCATAGCTGGTCATGTCCAATCTGCAGCCCTACAGCTGGCCTGGTACAAGCAGGCCATAGGTGTAGCAGGCGGTCCTGTTGAAGCTTGCACTCAAGTCAAGAATTTTTTTGCTTCTAGGGTAGAGGATGCCAGCGTGCCCCTCTTTTGCAGTTATTCCAAACCTGTAGTCAGGACCTAGTACTGATCAAATGCTTTGCTATACTCTGATGAGAAGCATGGCAGAAGTGAAAAGATTACCATTATTGCTGTCCTTTGAAACACAGTCCCTAGGGGAACTGGCATTTGAAGGATTCACTGCATGTGGTGAGCTCTGCTGTCAGCCTGGGAAGCCAGGATTCATGAACAGTGGCTCACAGAGACTTTTGCCGTGCGTTAAGGAGGTAAAGCTTTTGTCTGTGGAGAACAGCTCTGCAGAGCTCTGGAAGGAGCAGTTCCTGTAGCTACAGAAGAGTTGATACAAGGTCAGAGTATTCAGAAAGGGCAAAGAGAAAACTGTGCATGCATGCGCCTGTGTGTATTTGCACGTATGTGCATATGCAAGTAGGTTTGTGGATATAGTTAACTCCTAGGTTCCTGGATGCATTTGGAGAACAAAGTATAAAGTTGCAGAAAACATTCTCACCTTTGTGTGAACGCAACTGCGTTAACCTTAAAAGAGGAAATAGTAGGAATTAAAAGCCCTGCAATAAGGCTGTATTGAGGATAAATCCCTTGCAAAATGCTTGTGTTAAATCACACTCATTTTAGTTAAATAAGCTCATAAAGTCCTCCATCACACAAACTATTATTTTTATACTCTCAGTACTGAAAAATGGCCAAACATATTATCCTTGTTTTTAACCTGGCAAAGATATTTGCTCCTGGCCTGAGATGCTGTCTGCCAAGCTTCAGGACTGAAGCAGATTTTTATGCTTGAAGCTTTGTACACACAAGCCTCTGGGAAAAAAAAAATAAAAGAAAGAAAGGTTTATCACTGACAAGTTGGCACAATCTTAACTAGTGCTGAGCAGCTGGAGAATCTGGAAAGCATATCAGACTTGGAGTCAGTGGGGAAAAGAGGAAATTCTGCAGTTACCAGAATCTTGCCATAAAAGGAACAAATTAAAGGGAGAGGTGAGCAGGCAGGGCACTTCAAAGATGGTACAGTTTGCAGATAGCAAAGCATGTTGATAAGACCATTAGAAACCAGCTAGCAACGTGATTAATGAAGTAGAATTGCCTTTTGGTTCTTGGGACCGGCAGTCAAGTCCGTCCCAACAGGATCACCAGAGACTGGAGTGCAGAAGTCAAGCCCTCACTGAAAATCTGTACTCACAGCCAGTGCCTTCTCACCGCCCTCCCAAACACCTCTCCTTCCAGCAAACACTGATAAGCTGAACTTCCCAGCCAGGCTGCTTTACTGGGATTTTAATGGGGAAGGTGGGTGGAGGAGAAACAAGGAGGAGAAGTGGGGGAATAGGATCAGTGACATGCAGAGCTTAAAGAAGATGCCTAGGAGTACACCGAGTGGGAACCTGGATGTGAGGACAGCTCAGCTCCCAGCGCCAGGAATTCCCTGCAGTCCTGGGAATGCCCGGAATGCAAACCCCATGGCCAGGGTGGGAGGTCATCTCTCAGCACAAATGTTTCCTGTCCCTGCTATACAGGGTGCTCCTAATTGTGGACTGGGCTTGGTGCTTTAAGCTAATGCTCAGGAGCAAATGGAGGGGCTTTCAAGCACCAGAAAAACCCAATGATTAACTCAACAGTGGCTAAAGTAAAAGAAGCATCATGCATGGAAGAATATTTGGCATATTTCCAGGTCTTAGCAAATACAAAACCCCATCAGTCTAAAGAAGCATTAGGAGTTTATGATGTGGAAATAACTGGCTGGTGTGTGACGCATTTCCAGCTTATGGTGAGCCATCTATTAGAAGAAAATGTTTTAGACATTCTGGGGCTGGACTCCACCTCACTGCTGCAGGCCAAATGCCATGAATGTGAGGCGAGTGTTTCAGAAACAGAATAGACTACCATGTGCAAAGAGGGAAGAGATCAGGAAACATTAGGCGTAATTACTTCTCAGCTATTTAGTACTCAGATGTATTGATGGGGAAAAGTCTTCGGTAATAGCTGAGTTCGGGCAGCTTATGTCTGCTATAGTGTCAACTTTGTCGGCTTCCTCTCATTCTAAGGCATCTACTGGATAGACGGAAATCTTTTACAATTTGACCATTTGACTTGAAGCAAGCTTTCAGAGTGAAAGGGAACCTGCCAAAACGGCAAAAGTGAGTGAACTGTTTTCATCTATTTTAGCAACAACAAAAAAGGCGTCTCAGGCATGTCCAGCAATTGAGGTCAACATGACCTTGGGTTTGAGTAGCAGCACCCTATCCACTCCAATGGAGTCAGGGATATCGGAGTGCTCCATGGACAATGCCTGGTTTTACAAACACCTTCAGCAGCAATAGAAAAAAATATTTGCTTTATGAATGAGCAAACTGAAACACAATGGAATAAAGTCTTGCCCAAGAAGTCAACACTTTCAGCCACCACAGAGACTGTGACTGCCAGTCCCTCTTTTTAGCAGCATTCTCCTTGGGAGTAAGTTGGGGAAAAGTATCAGTGTCCACATTCACACACACTGCTCAGTGACAAAAGATGGCAATGCCTTCATCACCAGAGTAATTCAAAATGATATTCACAAGATACATAATCATTTCCTTAATGAGCAATTTTTGAAGAGTTTTTTCTTTCCCTAGAGAACTGCCAAACTTCCAAATCATTGGAAGAGAATCTTGGGTAGTTTCAGAAGGGCAAGTCCCTTCCTTCCGTAGCCCTGGGGGTGCAGGAGCTGCCCCAAGGCGTCTGCACTCAGCATGGTGATAGCAGACCCAGCAGTGCACCTCTGACTCCAAGAGCTGCTGACATTCGTACAGAAAGTACAAGAAAATGAGAGCCAAAACTCAGTCAAACTGAAAAATGGGCTTGTGTCTTTTTTTTTCCTTTCTTCTAAATACTCATTTTCTGTCCCTTGGGTCTTTTTAATTCTTCTGTCTGCTACTTTTTTCAAGACAAGATCTGTGCTCTTTATTTGGCACAGTCTTTTCAATTCCTCTGAAAAAAAAGATAAGCTGTAGACACACCAGTCCCAGTTACAAAGGACTACAGTGAAGATCTCTGCTGGAAAATCTCTGGTAGGTGTCACACAGCACCAAAAGGAAGGGAGGTTGGGTCTGACCTCTTTACCTCTGGGAAACTGTCTCCTCTGCGATGATTACAGATCTAGGCTTATTTTCCTATCTTTAACCCTGTGACACTAAGAAGCTTCCCAAAAGCAAATGTTCATTCTTCTTTCCTGAAGTATCAGGTATCTCAAATGCATATAGGATCTGGATGCTCACACACTTGTATTTTCATTTCAGACAGTACCACCTGGATACAGTGCGGTACACTTTTCAAGGCCTGAACTTTTTAAAAGAAAATGTGCAGACACTTGCGGAAACAGAGTCCCCTTTGCCTCCTGACTCAATTAGGATAGTAACTTTATGGACTTTGCAAGTATCTTCATGCCCAAAAGGCAGGGTCAGTTGCAGGAGTCGTTGAGGAGATGCTTGCTCAGATATGAACAATTCCTTTACTGACATCCTTGCTGCTTCAGTGACTCCTAAGAAAATGTGTCAAGAGGTGCTTTCATGGGTAACATGACGTCTCAGCCATGCTACGCTGTTCCTCAGCTAGTCTTTTCTTAAATGAGCTAAGGAGACATCTACTTCATGCCAGTGGAAGGAGAACATTCCACAGTCCTCAGTAAGAATCGTATCGTTCTTCTCTATTCCCACTACCTGCTGAGCAGCATCACTGTGGCACACAGCTACGACATTTTCCAGCAGGAATGAGCAAGCTCGGTCAAAGTGTCGAGCCAACCTCCAGACATGCAGTGCATCAGCACAGCTCCAACCTACCACTCGCATCCCTGCATCTTGGCCGTGTAATTAAACTGGGCTAACCACAGCCATGCAGGTTTTGGGTACACTGGGGTTAGAATGAGCTACTAACTCTCTGCAGACTGCGACTGCAAATCCTGAGGGCGCTGGCCTGTGAGCAACACTGCAGCGGAGCGGCAGCCCTGTCTGCAGCAGCACACACGCTTCGCTTGTGGATGCCACAGCCCTCTGGAGAGACCCTGCCTGCTTCAGCGCTGCCCCTCAAACGAAGGTGGCAGAAGTGACAGCATCTGAAGGTCACTTAGCAAGAGAGACTGAGGAAGGGAAAAGGGGAAAAGAACTACTGTTGCTAAGCTGATGCCTGGCTGCCCCTCCTGCTGCTGTTTCCTTGGAGCTGAGGATCAGACCAGTTCTGCTTTCAGGATTTAGATAAAAGTTTCAGTCACAGGTCATGAATCTTTCAGTTGCAAGAAAGCCTGACTTTTTTTCTGTGGGGCAGGAACAAGAAAACAGCCACTTTGCTGTGCCTGCCAAGCTCAGTGTTGCCTGGCTGGAGCACCCAGCTTGGAGCAAGTGGATTCTTTCATCCAGAGGCCATAAAGATGCTGACACCCATGAACATGCACAACAGGGATATTCATGCATGCACTCACAGAGCTGGCCTTCTGTAGATAATTTCTGTGCTCCTGACTGGTGCAAAGTCTCTTCAAGCCCTCTTCAGCTACTGTCTTGCAGGGAGTAGGAATTCATAGAATCACTGCAAAACTGAAGATCGCCTGGCAGGAGCAGAGAAACAGAGGGCTGGGAGGGTGTTCTGCATCACTGAGCCCAATCCTCTGCAATCATAGGCCACCATTTCATAAGATCCCTTTCATCCAGCAGTGACGCTGTGCCTTAAAACTAGCCTGTTTTTACCTCTACCTTTTTGTCAAGAGGACTAATTTAGTGCCTCATCCTTCTGATGGCTGGAAACCTCAGAATTTCCAGCCTAAGTTTATCCATGACCCATTTATACCTATTTGTTCTTCTGCCAATGCTGTTCTTGAGTTGAAATAGTTCTTCTCACTCTCCAGTGTTAATCCTCCTCCCCCCTGCATTTATAGACAGCAATCACATCTCAAAGCCACATAAAGGCTGCATTTGCTGCATTTCTCTGCAGCTGTTCCTATTTTAACAGACCTTTTATGAGCTTGTGTGCCAGGAGTGACAACCTAGTGCTCCAAATAGGATCTCATCGGGGCCTGGATCAGTGACGTTCACACTGGATGTCTGATGCATCCACAGGTTCAAAAATACCTTCTCCAGGGTTCCTCAGGGCACCTCAGAACAGCTAACTTCACTTACTTCTCCTCTATCCTTTCTAAAAGATAAGCCTCATTTCACAGAAATACTGCATGGCATGGCTCTCCCAGTGCCCAGCTTTCTCCTTTGTATGATTACATCCCTTTTCATGCTTCCATCTCTCCAGCTACAGCCTTCAAGACTATCCCATTTTTTTAAATAGTTTTCTGGACCTCCACTATTATGCCGATCCACCCCAATTTCATCTCTGCCACAAATGTTAAAGCATCTTCTTTTGTGACAGGAACATTAGAATTATAGATGCAATCAACCTCCCCACCAACCCTAAAGGGATTTCAGGGGCAGCCACTGCACCCCAAACTTCCCCAAATACATTATATTCTCTCTCTGTATCTCCAGGCACTCCCTGTACAATTCCACTAATCCCTGTTTTCTCCACTTTGACTAATCTTTTCACTATGTCAAGTACCTTGTAGAAGTCCAGTGAGATTAGATCTGTTGCACTGCTTTTGTCAAGGAAATCAATTATCTTATCAAATAAAATCATCAAATTCATCTGACACAATATACCTTTGGTAAAGCTGTATTGCATTCTTTCCTTCTAAAAGAAGTCCCTTTCCTTCATAAAGCTCCGTATAACACTGAGGTCAGACAAATCAGCCTTTAGTCACATCAATCATATTTCTCTCTTAAAACATGCTAAGCAAGTACCATACAAAGGGGTGACAAGAGCAGTGCCCCATCTGGAGACAGATTCCCTACATACCGGCTCCAGCAAAACCCCAGCAGAATAGCACCTAACCTCTATTACCTGCTTTCCTACTTCTTTTGTGGTTAGAATGTTTTTTTTACATTCTTTACTTGAAAAGTGGTTTGAAACAGGCTTTTATAGCATCAAAGCACAGAATCAGGGGTTTAGGAATCAAACATACCAAGTTCTAGAATAATAACGTAAGACCTGTATTTCCGCGTGTCCAGTGGAAACAATGTTATATCTTTTCCCGTGGCAATTAGGGAATAAGTTCCCTAAAACAGGCCAAAGAATTGCATAGTGCATAGAAGCAGGTGATGAGAAATTAAAATAAAATTGAGACTACTACATGTAGTAGCCTACATTTTGCTTGGGTGTGATCCAAAGGCCTCTGGATGGTGCAACTAACAGGCTCTTAAATGTTCACAGCCTCCTGGCTGGGGATCTATTTCTTAAGCATCTCTATATCCTTTGGTGACTCATGGAAAAGGACCTGGATGTAGGGACCTGATAGGCCCCTGTGTGCTAAATTTATGTTAGTGAGTTATCCGTACTAACATCTTTTCTCTCCCTTGTTGTCCCTCCTCCCTTCATCCTACCCACCAAGGAATCCCTTTCTCCTGGCTCAGCCAGGGCAGCTTTTTGACTTTTCCCCCTCTAACCTTCTGTGCTGCTCGTTATTTTGGTGATGTTACTACCCCTTAGGATGCCCAGATGTGATTGTATCCTGCCAGATAATAAGCAGCACCAGCTTTGCACAGATCTAGTCTGTGAGTAAGCCCTAAAGAGATCATTAGCTCATGAGAGGTGCAGTTTATGTGAGGGAGGAAGATGGGGGCAGACGAGGGTAGAAAGCCATGAGCTGGAGAGGTTCCAGTCCCAGAAATGCTGTGCCTTGTGCAGGTCACATCACATCTTTATGCTTCATTTTTGCTTCTCATGGTTGACTGGCTGTTGCAATGATACACTCTTCAGCCTGCTCCTCTACTACGCCTTTGCTCAGCACAGCCCTTGGCCAGGGCTCTGCATCTCGTCCTCCCTTCCCAGTTACAGTAACCACGCTGAAATGTAGGAGCACTAAGGTTGTTTTAATAGCTACTGAGACAGACCTCCAAGCCATACTGTTCAGGACTGCAATATACCATTTTACTAACTGTTTATACTACATATAAACAATAAAGTTGATGAGTTAATGAAAAATTAAGAAAAATGAGGGTATTTCACTCGAGCTATTTATTCTAGGACCATCTCAAACAACCCCGCATGGACAATTAATCTCCTACTCCTATTATAAAAAGCAAAACAAAAGGTCAGTCAGAAAAGAAAGTAATTAAATTGAAACACAATTATTATCAAAGACAAACTCTAATAGGATACCAGGGTCCAGCTGAAAGTTCAAACAAATTTGAACTTAGTGGCAAAAAAAACCCCAAAACCCACTTAATTTTCTGTTTCACAAAACAGTTTTATGAACTTAGTAAGGAAATTTTAGCAGATTTGATTATGCAGGGGAAAAAGCTCTTGTCATAATTAATCCAATTCAGAAATCAGATGCCAGCAAAGGGGGAAATTTCTTTCTTATTTATATTCCTGTCAACCCACTGAAATCAGAATGGCTTCAGGAAAGTTAAAGACTTCCTTATATTGCTTGACAGTAACTGGGCTCATACTTACGTTTAGGTGGTTCTCCCATCATACTCAAACATTATTAAGTGTTACGATGAAACAGACAAAAGATCTCTGGAGCAAATCCCACTTCAGGATTTAAGGGTTTTTTTAAGAGTAAAATGCATTTGTACATCTAGAGCCAGGAATTATAGCAGACAGTAGTAATTATATGGCAGAGAATATACCTCCTATGTGTCATACCAAATACATAAATGCAGAATCTTGATCCTTTATTTCATTAAAAGTGGCTATATTAAAAATTAACAGCATGAAATTTCTTCACAGTATCTCAAATATTTCAAGGAATGTTCTAGCAGCTAAATTATTGAGAGGCTACTGAAATAAAACACATGAATAACTGGACAGACAGTGTCTTTTTGTTCACTGGTAGTACAGCTCTTGACACAATGGATTGGTCCCTGAAAGGGAACCCTGAAAGCACTGACCTGTCCAAAATAATTAATACACACGATTGATTTCTTTGCGAAAGGTAGAAAAGAAAAAGCAGATCTTCAGATTTTGGACTCAGACCTGTATTCCTCATGGTGGTGCATGGGAGAGATACCACTTGCTACCAGTCTAGTAATACTGGGTTCCTAGCTGGCTTCAGATCAATGATCCTTCATGTTATTCCACAAGGCCAAATTCTGCCCGTCACCACTCTATTAACTGCTGCGGAGTTGCTCTGTATTTATGCCGGTGGAGCTGAGAGCTGAATTGGGTCTCCATGTCTTTACCCCTTTGAAAGGTATAATTTGGATCTCCTCTCTCTTGAAAGCCTGATGCTGCAGTATCTCATTACTGACCTCATACATGAACGCAGCCCCTGCCCCTGGCTTCCCCCTGAGATTTCTGATAGAGAAAAGAGGGGCGGCAGGGGCGATGCCAGCACCGGCACTACTGGTTGCCCATGCCTGGGTCGGCACGCACCCGTGCCGCTGCCCCGCGAGGGCCCGATCCTGCCTCCCACTGACAGGCGAGTGACCCTTTATTGGAACTGCTATTCACACAGATATTTTAAACACTGCAGGCTGCATGCAAGGCAGACACTCATCACTGACACAGGGTGTCAAGGCTCTCACACCCCACAGTTTGAGGGAGGCTTTGGTGCGTTCTTCACTGGGATAGGCTGTGCCAGGCTCAGGCAGGGAGCCCGGGAATGCAAAGCCTCATCACAGGGTGTTTCACACTCCCAGACCATCCCTTCCCGACCTGTCCGTACCAGCCAGCAATTCAACCTGATCACAGCAGAGGTTTTGCATTGCACCAAGAGCAACAGAGATATTTTGCTTGTTTGAGGGACTTGCCCCTGTTAGCATTGGTGAGACGCCTGAGGGCCTGTTGTTCTATTGCAGTGATTTACCTCCTCTCTGCAGGCAGGACAGTGTGTCTGGAGAACCAGGCAGGTGCTCCAAGAAGCCACCTTTCCTTTGTGGAGGGATTCCAGTAGAGCTTGCTGCTGGAGGCTGAGCGTGGCTTAAGCCTGCCAGTGATCAATGAGCCAAGTGAGTGCACCAGCAAGGGGCCAGGGGAGCCAGTGGGTGGCAGGGGCACGAAGGGAGAGAACTGCTTTAGTCCTCTGTGCAAAAATAACAGCAAGTTGGGGTGGGGGGTAAATAGACATGATGCTGTGGGAGATAAATGAGACCCTAGGGGGGCATATTTGTTCCTGCACTACAGATCTGTCCTGCTTCCCCCAAAGGGTATTGCATTTCTAGGGACTGGGGTTTTTTTACAAGTTTACTGCGCCAAGGGGTATTTGAAATATGAGGATGAAAACTAAGTAAAGAAAATACATTCTTCTTGCAGTGGCTGTGGGCAGGAGGAGACTGGATTAGAGGAGTGAGCCAAGGGTTAGAGATGCTGTGTGTGTGTGTGAGAGGCATATCAGGGTGCTTTTCTCTTTAAGCACAGGCAGCTGAGGCCAAAACGCGTCCCCAGAGCCTGATCTTGCAACATCCAGCTGGTCACATTGGAGCTGGAGCATTAGTTGCAGAAGTAAAGACTTTCTGGGACTGTTTATTCAGGTTTTAATCACTCACCATTAAAACATAGCTGATTTCAGTGGTCTAAAGCTCCAGCTGGGACCCCCTGCAATAGGAGCACAGGATTTGTGTACTGTTGGACAAATCCTTGCACAGTGCTTTTTGCTAAGGATATGGCCCCTCATCCTGGGTGGGATGAACTCACAGATTGCCGTGCATCTTCTGTGTCTCTCTTAGAGTCAAGGTTATTTCTGAGCATCCCAAAATAGAGCAAGTACAGACAAAAAATTTAGATTATCTACTTAAAACTTCTCTGAGCAGAGAAAAGGTCAGGTTACAGGTGTATTTATGGATAAGCTGATCCTTTTTATTTCTCCTGGTTTTAGAATTACCAAAAGTGGAGAAATAATGAATCATTACCACAATAGGCATAATAATGAGTGTAAAATAACATTAAACAGATGTAAACAAATAGCATTAAGTAATAGAAAATAGAGGTAACTGGCTGTGCTAAACTCCTGTGGAGTCCTTTCCACTTCAAGCCTTTGATAATACATTAATATTTTTGCATATGCAGACTTGAAAAATGGAAAAAAGAGATTTATTTTATAAATGAAAAAAATGTGTGTTTATGCCAAAGGAGTATCCCTGTAGCCTGTGTTAAAGGCAAAGCTTTTTCCTCTTGGAAAGCATTTGCTTGGTTTCCAAATACCACTTTTTCCCTCCAAGTTATTTATCCATAAGCACATCCTGTGTCCTCAGCTGCTGTGTTGATGGGGAAGAGGCTTTGCACAGGGACTGTAAGTTTTTCACAGGGAGGAAATGACTTTGTATGAAACCTATATATCTTTGGAGATGTATGTTTAAGACCAAATGTTGCCGTCAATGGTATAAATCCCAAACAACTCCACTTCAATAAATACAGTCAAATCCCTCTGGTCACTCCAGATTTACACAGGAAAACTGAGCAAACATTTTGAGCCTTGGTGAATTTTTGATACTGACAACCATAAATCCTGTGCCGGTAGCTTTGGTGGTAGCCACACACTCTGCAGTGGCATACCCCAGGGTGGGTTAAGGCCCCCTGAACACCTACTACAGACTACAGGTCAATAAAATCTATAAGCAGCATCTTGTGAGAGGTTTCTCCTGTACCTGCCAGCACATGGTTTCTCCAAACAGGGTGGGCTTCAAACTCAGCCTAGGCAATATCCCTTCTGTTCCCTGGCTGCTGCAAAGCTGCCACCAAAAATCCTTCTTCACCCTCCAAGCAGGGATGCACCACCCACAGCATTCCACAGAAGCATCCATGGTGATCACAGACACAAGAACCAGGGGACATCAAGACACAGCCTGGGGAAAATGGAAGAAAAATTCTTTCCTGCCACCCCATTCCCAAGCCTGGCACAACCCCAAACCATCCCAGAGGGTACAAAGCCCCAGGTTCCATGCACAGTCCCGCAAAGGCACAGTGTGTCCTGGCGTTAGCATGGGGGCAATGGCTGCCTCCACAGCCGGAGAGGAGGTACAGGCCCCGCACGGCTGAGCGTGTTGTCCTGCCCTTCCCGCACCGGCGCGCCGCTGCACGGCTCCGCAGCTCAAAGGCAGATGCCAATCCTCGTGCCAGAGCAAGTGTCACGGGATGTGTTGTTTGTCCTCTCAGAAAACTGAGAGGCTTATGGAGCCAGTAGAGTTGGACAGCTAGGCCGAGACCTTGATGGTCCTGACATCTTGGGCACATTGTTCTGGGTGCCTTTTAGTCCAAAGAAAAATAAAACGGCTGCGAGACGGCTGTGAGGACACTGCAAGGGAAGTCGTGCCTTCAAGAGCAGACATACGTGAGCAGCAACATACAGTGTAAAGCACACTGCACGATACGGATGCTACTTGGGCAGTTTTAGGCCCTTGCTACTCTGAATTTAAAGTTTAATAAGACCAAGACAGCAACAATATCAGCTTAACAAGACTGAATTCCAGTTGTCATCTTTCGGTTCACAAGCAAAGGTCACAAAGCCCTTTGTAAAAGCAGAGGATTATTCTTAGCTTACAAATGGGGAAACTGAGGCACGGTGCTACAAAAATTGCCTCTCCACAGTACAGATCCTGACTCCCAGGCTATTTACATGTCTGCTCCTGTTGTTGCCTCATTGAAAACTCCCCTCACCAGGGCACGGCAAAGTCCCCTTCACTCCTCCTTCGCATGCTCTCTCCACAGCTTGATCTTTCACACTTGGAGTGCAGGGCTTAGCGTACAGCACCAAATCATCAAAGAAACCCAAACAGGCATTTCACTGATGTAAAAGACCTTTTACAAAGAGAGAGAACAGAAATAGAAGCATGAGCTTCATCAGAGAAGCGACTATTCCACCAAAGCAAAGCAGCAGCTGAGTAAAGTATAAAAGAAAGAACAGATTAAAGGAGGTACTTCAATCTTGAAGAAAGGAGGGCTCTGCATAGCAAATGATTTGCAGGGGGTTGAAAAAAGGCAAGGAGAGAATTATCTAGCAATATCTTGCTAAAGTTGCTGGAGAAGTAATATTAACATAGGAATAGGCAAGTGTGGATAGAAAAAGCCATTGAGAGATGGTGGAGAATAAAATCAGAGAGCATCTAAGTGGCCAATTTGGTTTTTCAGCGAAAGGAGAACAGCACAATGCATTATCTGTCACAAAGCAAGGAAATCACAGCAGTGTTGATTGGAGCAGTGCTTCAGGAAACTATTCAACAAGCAAGAAACAACCTCTGACCATGGCATTCCAGGAGAGGAGTAAATTTGAAGAATTGCACACAGAGCTTAGACCAACATGGGCTGCAAATGTTTGAACAGTAATCCATTGCTTAACAAATGGGAAAGCAGCAGGCAGCAATTGCTGCTCAGCAGAACTGTTCAGAGCAGGAAACCATCTCTGCCCAATAGTTGCACACAAAATCAGGCTTTCAAAGCACTGGTACTGAGACCCACACGGAGAAGAGTAAAATCACTGAAGCATGAAATCCTGTTGGAATTACTCAACACTCACACTGGAGACTAGCCGCAGCAGCTGGGTGTGCATCCTCAGATACATATTTTACTAGCCTTTAAGCAGTAAACATTCAATGGGCCCAGCAAGCGGCATTGTGTAAGCAGCCTGTTTTGTTGGATTCTGTTTTGTTGCTGTTCAAACTTACAGTCTTCAGTGATTTACTGAAGAGGATGGGCATAGCAGAAATCATTTAATTTCATCATCACTAGCAAAAGAATACAATAGTTCACACTACCCATTACTGTGAAAGATGCTCTTTGAGTCTGGATTTCCCCTCTAGGTAATCATAAAAGGATGCCTGACCTCTATCTGAGCAGAAAGCATACTGAAGTCAGTGGAGTGGCCTGTTTGCACTAGCAGAAGCAGTCTGAAGAGGAAGAATGGTTTATTCTGACATCTTTGCTGATAACTGTCTTAGGTATGTCCCATCTCTGCTGCTCCGCAATACCACTGAGGACTAGATGCTGTTGCAGTACATGGAAGCTTTGATGTTTCTGAAAATTAGCTCTGCTTTATGATATGTTTGCTCTAGGTAACATCCCAACTGGTGAGTATTAATTAACTGGCACATCTAGAAGTGCAGGGAAACAGTAAGCTCTTGAAGATGGAAAAGAAAGTGAAGGAAGGGTTAACCAGTCTTTTTTTTTGCCAGCAAGTATACATACTCTGTTCGCCATCCGCCCCCATGAAGTATGAGATGTAGCAGATGTTTTGAGAACAGCTAGCCTGATCTATCAGTCTCTATATAAATGAAGGTTGAGTTAGTGAAGAAGGCGGCAGAATAATGTTTGCAAGAGAAGAGCAAGAAGATTTCCGACACCTGGGCAACTTAATGATGGCAGATGGCAAAAGCTGAAGGCAAAGAGAAGAGCAATGCACACCAGCAGCTGTTGAGCAAATGGGGAGTAGAAAGGCCTCTGCTGAAACTGCGCAGGAAGAATTTAATACCAGCAGTTCTATAAGAATGACAGTGTGAGTATGCAAAGAGAAGCCTGTGTTTTAACTCCTCAGACAGCTATCGTCAAAAGTACCCAATGGATTGTCAACCAAGGAGATTTTCACAGCAAGAAGCCATATATTTGCATCAAATACTGTCAGCCCGCAAAGCAGCAACTTCTGGGTCATTTAACAACACTCCACATGTAGTTATTTTCTCCTAGCCAAGTGGCTCAAAAAGAGATGTGCAAGAAAAAGACAGAGTTGGCGTATGAAGAGGGACAATCAAGCAGCATGTGGAAGTGATTACCTAGTCGGTATAATATAACTCAGTTAAATGAACAGATTTCCAGGACACTTGGGTGTCCTATGATTCTCAGCACGAGAGAGACTGCGAGACTACAGCCAAACACAGGGTTGCATTTCACCATCAGTAAACAAGTGATTTCTGACTTTATGCTAAACACGGTCTATGACTGCGTTTACGACCAGTCGCCCAGGACAGCCTGGCTGAGTGCTTTCCTGTGGCAGCATGTCAGCTATTGCACTCCGAAGTTGTAGAAGACACAGGTGCTGGCTTTTCACCACAGGAAAGAAGGGACACCAGCCAGAGCTGTAAACGTAGGGTCTGACATCAATATAGGGACTAGCTTTCTTGACAATTCTTTCATTTAAATGGCAGAGGTGGGATTGGTGCATGTAGCCAAGATAACTGCAAGGAACTTATCTTCCCCTACCCTGGACTCACCCTTTTTAGGGAATAGTTGCCCTCTGCAAAACTCCTTTCTGAGTACAGGCTCCACAGAGCCCAAGAGTATCTAGATGTGTATGACAGAATTTGGCCTCTTCTGATGTGTATGACAGAATTTGGCCTCTTCTGAAGGATGCTTCTTCTTGTTAAGACTAATTTTCATTTTACACTGTAATTATACACACTCAATACAACCCGTCACCTGCCGTGCACATCAATTCTGTAGCTCTGCCAGGCTAATGCCACACTGACTGTACTTCCCTGTCCCATTAGGAATGTGTATTTGTAACAGATAGTTACACTTTCTAGTTACGTATCTATCAAATTCTTGTTATAATTAGGATGACTCATAATGAAATTATGCATTAGTTGCTCCATTCATTATATTGTTTGAGTTACAGTCGGTATGCAAACTACAAATCTCCCGAGTTCTTCCTGTCCTTCATCCTCCTTGGCCATTTCCTAAGCAAATACTGGTCAGAAACAGACAGAGGCGTTTTAAATTTTTGTAACTCCTTCGCAGGCCATGGGTTTTCTCAAAGTGGGTTTGCTGCTGCAGAGCTGAGCGGCAATCTCAGCTCCTGCAGAAGTCAATAGGATCTTACTGATAGAGGGCAAAGTAAAAACACACGTGAGCCCTCTGCTTCCCAGGGCAATCCTACTTTGCACATTCATACAGTCCTGGAAGACAGAAAATTGCCATACCCAATCAGATCAGTGTGCCATCACTCTCTGTATCTTCTTTCCAGCAAGGAGCAGATCTGTGTGTCAGAAAAATGCAACAGCAGCAGAGCCCTGCTAAGGATAGGGAGTACACACGAGTCCCATCACTGATGGCAGCTGCTGTTGCTGCTCAGTGATTAGAAAAAGCCTGAGGAAAGGGGAAGCATCACAGAATATCTCCCTAAGACTGAACCATTTTGAACTAATCAGCCCCTAGAAGATCTTTCTGATCATTCCCTGTTATCCTACACCTTACACCTTGAACAGTTTATCCCCCTTTCAATTACCACTCAAAGGAAGTACATCTTGTCTGTTGGGTTACACAGCTCTCACAGATACTTATCACCTGTTGACCACCAAGACTGAGTGACTTTAAACTACTGCAAAGGATCGAAGCCTTTGGGATCACCGTGGCAGGGAGGTCCACCGCTAGTTTGTTTACTGCATGAGGGAGGGGGGAGCTGGCATAGTCACCCACTTTTATGAGCCACCTTATACTCAGTGTACATAACTGGGGAGGTGTGGACACAGGTGGCAATGATCTCCTGTTTTAACCTGTCATTGGACACTGTTGTGTCCAGGTCAGTATTGAAATCTTTCAAAAGTTCATCAACAAAGTCAGCACCCCTAGACCTGTGTATCTCCAGTAGGAATCTGTCTAATGTTTCTTGAACTGCTGTGTCATCCCACTTACAAATCAATTGCATGGTGAGCCCTTTAGTAAGAGAGAAGTATATCGTCCAGGACAAGAACTTTTTTTTTTTTTTTTCCCTTTTTTTTTTTTTGTTTGTTCTGCCTTAAGGCGAATGTCATGCTTGTGAAAGGTGCTAGATAGGTGGCAGTGAAAAAATTCTTTAAATTATTCATAAAGAAGGTATTGTTCTGGCAGCTGTGCTAGCAGTCAGCATGTAATTGTCCACCCTGAGATTCATGCCTACAAAATTCAAAGCCCCCTTTGCTCCCACCTATTTTGGGAGAGCTTAAGGTGCTAATAATCCCCCACTGTAAACTGAGGAATGCAACTGGAGCCCTGAGACTTCCCCTTCAACACACCGACCATGTAACGTGCATGGGGTGAAAAGGGGGAGGCTGTCTGAGCATGACAACAAGTACAGGCATGGGGAAGCACAGCATGTAAAGACAGCCCCATTAGGAGCAGTGTTGTTTTAGGGGTGAAACGTCATGCTTGTGGTAGCCCCAGATGTCCCTATTAACATCTTTGGCTTGCTTGCACCAGCAACAATCTTGCTTTCACTCAGTAGTTTCCATGAAGACCAATACAGATGGAGAAGACCTGTAGCCCATGCTGAGCGCACACACTGACATGCTGTTTGGTAAAAGCCCTTGGCAACGCGGGCATCTGGTGTGTTGGTGGCAGCAAGTGATGTGGAAAAGAGAGGTTTAAGTTGGCCGCTTTCCCCCTAGGAACAAGGCAGAATTTACCAGCTGGTTGAGCACAGACTGGCAGCCTCTCCTGCAAGGGCAACTTTCAACTAGCCCATTAATAGCCACCAGTGCAAAGGACCAACACCGACCGATCCAAACCAGAGCTTCTCAAAGGAGAAAGCTCAGCCTTAACCAGCCCTTGGTACCCTCAGGTCCCAATCATTTACAAACCTAATGCATATTTGCCATTAGTGCTCTTTTAACCCCTTCACTGCCATGGTGTGAGGCAACCACAGCTGGGTTTTCGCCATGATCTGCTTTCCTCCTTAAACTCTCTAAACGCTGCTCATTTCCAAGACATCTCCATGCTTGGTACTTTCATTTCAAGTCAAGGGTTGCGAACTGGGTGGTACCAAAAAATCAGGCAGGTGCTGAACAAGCAGCAAAAGTGCTAACTCCCCCACTTGTTTCCCCCCAGCCTGCCTTGGCACCAGGTTCCCTCTCCAGTCCTTCAGCCCGTGTGTGTGCCTTTGCTGCTGGTGGGGACGCATCTGTGCCGGTGGCTTTTACTTTCGTCCACTAGGGACCACACTGTGATCAGCAACACTGAGCTGACAACATCGTTAACAAGCTTTGATCCTGCTTGACCTGGGCTTGTTATTAACTGACAACCAAGAAGAAAAAGGCTCCAAGATTTCAGCAGAGCACTAATATCTCTGACCCGGGATCTGGAGTTGTGCAGGGTTTTACTGAAAACAGCAGTCGGCAATAGCATCCTCTCACCACCCCTCCTCCCCACATCGCAGGCACTGTGAATGCTGTGCATCACTTGCGTTTCTTTGGCTCATCATTATCCCAGGTGCTGTTAACTTGCAAATTTAGATTGCAAACCCCTGCTATCTGCAAACTGCATTTTGCCTTTTGGGAAGTGTAGCGTACATCTGTGACTCTGTATATACAAACCACTGTACAGTCCATCCATCCCCGTCATTTGCTCTGCACCACATCTGCCTTCTAGAGTTTTATGAACTTTCAGCTTCCAATCGCTACTTCCACTACTCCTGCGACAGCCTCAGCTTGCGGTGGGGGCAGATGCTGTCGCGTTGATCTTGCTGTTTGCATCAGTCGTGAGAGCTACGGCACCTTCCATTCCCATTCCGGGAGTGATTTTCTCCTTAGTTTCAAAACAATGTGTGAAACCCTGCTCTGCAGAAACAGTAGCCTCAGTAAGTTTAAGGGTGACTGAAGCTATTTCCTCTCCCGGGGAGGTTTAAAGGCTGTGGAGGGATGAATGGGGTTAGACCTATCGCTGCATTCCTAGCAGCCATCCTATTACAGCACTGAATAAAAGCAGGAATGGCACGTCTAGCCTAGGTTAATAAACCCTACCGTGTGCATGCTTTAAAAGCACTACGAAACAGCCTTAAGTCAGCTTGAGAGAACTAATTTCAAGCATGGCTGTCTAGTGTGCCTGTCATTCCTATTGTCCTTCTAAACTATTTCAGACATTTTGAGCAGGGAGTACTAAGCTATGAGTTAGCAGGGGTTGTGACATTAATGGTCCAAAAAGGTTTAAGCACCGGGAGGGAACGATGACAGCGCTTAACAACTGGTGGCAGTTTGGAGGATTCTGCTGGATCTCTGTTTATTAATAATTAGGCTTCGCCTCGGAGGAAGATGTGACAACTATCAGAGGTAGGATTTGCATGGGAAACAAAGGGAGCTGTTGCTGTTCGGTGCCCGTTGTTTGTGCTTTGCTCCCCGGCTTTCTGCGCGCAGCCCGGTGCAGTCGGCGAGGCGGCAGTGGGGAGGGGGTGCCAGGACAGGGGGGGAGAGCCAAGGGTGGAAATACTGCCCATAGTCCTGCGTTTTATGGCAGAAATGCCTCGAGGAGAAACTGGCTCAAATCTCACTGCCTGCTGAGTGTGCATTCCACGTTGCTCTTCCCACAGAGTAAAATACATAGAGGTCATGCAGAAAAGACTTTACTCCTTTCCTACTGAGCCAGCTGGGCTGTTGGTGAGATGGGAGAGGGGTAGCTGCCCTAAAATAAAAGGAGAAGAGGAAAGCTATGGAGCCTGTAAGATATGGGAGATACGCTATTAACGTGTAAATGTGTCTGGAGTGCCACCGATGTAATTTGAAAAGGGGAAAAAGGAGCCAGGGAGGGGTGCGGGAGGGATTTTCCAGGTGAGGAACTCCTTAGGTTATAACCTATTGCAAAAAAACAGGCATGATGTGTCCATCCATTTTGCATAATCAAAGCTTCCTCTGCACTGTTGGCATTGTTTTGCTGGATGAGAATTGTAGTATCAGACAGAAATAGGTACGATTTCCCCCTGTGCCACAGCCAACCCCCTCCACCAACCCTCCCTCCCTCCGAGAAACAACATTGTGGGAAAGGATGTAAACGATGTTTAGTTGGATGCTGAAAGGGCTGGGAGCAAGGGCTGAGAGGGAAATGAATGCTTAGTAGTACAACAGGAAAGCTTCCCCTTGAAAAAGCTTTCTTCCCAGCCAGAAGTCCAAGAAGAGATATGCAAAGTTAGAAGCCACATGTACTTTTTTTATGATGTCCCTGTTTAGCATTACTAGACAAGAAAATGTCTGAACATCAAAGAGTTGGGGCTGCATGGCAAAACAGGGCAGCAAGGTCTGCATGGGGTCCTGGTCAGTGCTGGGTTGCCAGTCTGCCTTTCTGTCATTGCATACTACCCTCACCAAGTAGCAGGAACTTAATGAATGAAAATCTTATGTCTGTGTACATGCAGAATCCTTATCATTTGGTGTGTTAGATCCGAGTGTGATGTTCCCTGTGTGGATGAATTGTTTTGACTTGTGCATTAAAGTTTAATTTCCAGACAACAGAGGGACTTCAGGCTAAGTGGTATTTAGTAACAATAAAATGTTCTGCTTGCGGAAATGCTTCTCACAGGAGCTAGTAAAAATGCACTTAAAGAAGCTGAAAGTCATATCTTGCAGTATGAGGTACGGTATCACTTGCTGTTTTAAATTTTAAAATTAAAGTTATGATGCCATTTTAAACCTACGTTAATGTGGGTGTTATTAAGCATACTTTACAATACTGTTGTCAAAAGCTCACAACTTGGAAAATTGTTAGACTGATTGTTTTCATTAAATCTTCATTAGAAAAAGAATCGCTATTGTGCAGGGACTTAGCAAGTAGCTTAAATTTACTCATCCTAACTAATGTTCCCTTTAAGGAGAATTTCAGTGTATTATACTGTGTTGTAAACAGGTCATGATATAATTAATTTAATAACAAAACACCAACGACAATTTAACAACAGAAGTGCTAAATGCATTCGGTCAAAGCAAATACAGGTTGTGCCAGAGAAGCAATATTGGAACAGGAATGGTTACAATTCCTTTTAAGAAACATAAATATCTTATCCAAGCAAGAACTTTTCAGTCAACTGCATTACTTTGCCTTGCAAACTGGGGAAAAAAATAATTTTGACCTGTGGGATACACACTCCTCAGTACATAATGGTAACAGTGCAAACTTTCTTCCAAAGCAAATGTTTCTACTGGCTTGCAGTATGGATCAAAAAAGATACTATGCAGAGATATTAAACCTGTGTCAGAAATGCATGTGGAAATCAAGTACCTGTTTTTTCTTGTTCGTCTCACTTTTGCCCAGAGGCTTGGGCAATTTTACTTTGGTTTATTTCAGTGCCTTTCTGAGGCAAGAGGCTGAAGGTGGGAAGCCCGAGGAGGTGGGAGGCTGTGTTCAACCTGCACCTGCACCCAGGCTGAAGTTCTCCGGGGACTTGGGCAAGTCCCCCAGCCTCTTTGCAGAGGGCAGGGTAATTGCCCTGCCTTGCGAATAAAGGGGAGGATGGTGTACTAATGATGCAATGGAAACACAGATGGTGGTGCTCAGGGAACGAGGCTGAACGTAGAGCTCCAGATAAGACAAAATCTTGCTTTGCGTTTTGCATCAGGAGCACGTTAATAGTTCAGGTATTTTCAACGGTAAAATAAGACATAATGCAAATCCCATGATCCAAAACTAAATCTGCTTTCAAAACTATTCAAGATAAATTTGCCACTTACAAAAACTTCTGCCAGCAGCAAATATCCATTCATCTGAGAGCCTGACAGAAGTGACTCCAAATCTCTCAGCACTCTTTGCTCCATCAATGTACACCAGATAACGAAGCAAACTGCATCAAATTGATTCACTGTGCAGAGAAACAATTCCACTGTTTTCTTCAGACACTCAATGAGTACTTTTTGCCATGAATATCACCTGCCTTTCAGCTTACCAATTGTCTGCGGAACTCATGCAATTTTCTAATTTATTTATTTGGTATTATTTGGAAATATTTTCAGTGAATAACTCTTGGCTTACATATCTTTTCGGAATAGCAAATGTTTGCAAATTCATACTGGGTTGCTTAGTTCAGTCATGTGGTGTTCCTTGATTAGATGATTTGTGTAGCTAACTCACAGAAAGCGAATTGCAAATTTCATAACCAAGTATACTGTTTCATATTGGATTTCCATCACTATCTGAGCAGTCAGGTTTAAAATTCATGTCTTGCAAGTAGTCATACGAGCAACACATAAGCACTGAAGTGCTCCCACCAGACAGATGTGAGAGCCGGGTTAAACAGCTTTCAGTTTCATATGAATATTCATGAAAAGTATTTGAATTCTTACAGCTCTGTTAAAATGAATAGTCAGCATCATCCATCTTGCACTGCATGGGCTGTTATCCCACAGTGCTTTCCATGCTCCCATATTCTCCCTAACTCTCCTGTATAAGTCCACAATCCCTGTGGAAATTGTTTGCGTGGCCAAAATAGAAGGAAAACACACCATCACAGAAATTTCTGAATTTTCCACATTGTAGCCTCTCCTGTTGTGCCTGTCTTGCACATTGCATGACATGAAGACAGCCAACAGGGAGGACAGCAAGAGAGCATCAACTGTGAGGCAGTGAGTGCGGGAGAGGAAACACTGAAGGAAGGGAAAAATGAGAGTGACCGCTGGCAGAGGGGGAGGCCAGCCACACACAGGCTATGTGTGTAGGAGGTGGACGTTGGCACAGCATGAACATATAAATACACCAGTGCAATGTTAACAATAAGTCTAGTGAATCTGGGTCTTTAACCACAAGGTTGATGGTCTCACCAGACCCAGTCCATAGCAAGCCCTGGAGCAGTCGCTCCCCACCCTTCCCCGTGCGGGTGCACACCATGGGTGCAGTCAAGCAAGGGGGTGACATGGTTTTGCTTTGGTCATACAGCGGTCTGATGACATGCCATGGAGATATGGAAGAGTTGTAAAAATAACAGATCACAAGAAAACTAACTAATATCTGGTGCATGGTTTAAAAACAGTGAAAATCAGTTGGGCAAAGAATTTTCTCTCAGAGACAAAAAGAAAATTCAGCTGTCAAAACACCAGGCTCTTTTGACTCAGACACAAATGAGGAGAAAAAGGTTGTAGAACATGAATATATTTGCCTTCAGAATTACTTTTGCACTGTGTTTATGTCATATAGGGGGAAACCTCACGTCTCCTACCAAGTGAGCTGCATTATCCAACTATTTCCTACTTTATGTAGAATAAGTCAGGCGTGCACTGAATCAAGAGGGTTGCTGTAACTACACAGAGCCAACCAGCAGTGTTCTGCCCCCATTAAATGGCCTTTTTTACCTTTCCAATGATTTTAAAGCCCAATGATCCTAGGTATCCTTATTTATTCCAAAAAAAGAGAAGTGCCTAAATTGCACGCAGCAAGTGCTGCGCATGAGTCACACAGCGGGAGTCACTATGGGCAACATACATGCGTTCATATTCTGTCAGGGTACGTGTAATGCCAGATTAATACTGCTTGGGGAGAACAAGAGAACAAAAAGAATTAGAGGAACTAAAATCAAAGCAAATGCAAAGGATCTTTGCTAGGACAAAAATTGACTCAATGTAGTCTGGAATGAAATCCCAACTTAAAACTCCCCCTGGATAACACTAAAACTCCTATTAGGTCTTCAAATACTTTTTCCTTCTTAATATAAAGCCATCTTATTACCATAATTAACCCCCATCTTTGCTTATGCCAAGTAGGATGATTTTGTATGGACCACTTTTAAAGAAATAGTTAAATTTTAAAGGGAAAACACAGAAAAAGTCAATTCCCAGCTCCCTCTTCCCGCACTGCTGATTGCCCCTCTGGTGCATCCTTCGGTGTCTCTGACACCTGGCTGAGAGCAGGGAGATCCCACTGATAAGCCTTGCAGGGACACACAGCAACATCTTCTTCTAAGATCCTTGGAAAGGTCAGGGGTACAAGTCACAAGTCCCACTGTTTATTTATCATCTACTTCTATAAACCCAAGGAAGGAGTGGCCTGGCAGCTCTGAGGTCCTCAGCAGTCTTTCAAAACTGCTCCAAGTAAATGCACAAGCTTTTTAGGTAACCCTCTGCATCACATAACTAGACAAGATGTCATCAAAGCCTGCACCAGCCTGTCTTGACTGCTGAACCTTTGGCACTGATCTGCACCATAAACCTCCATCACAGGGAACTGGTAGATCCAAAAGCAGTGGGGAACACGTCCTTCAGGGGAAAGGAGAAAAGTATCAAAGTAGCTGTAGGTGGTAAGTGTCTCCAAAACACTGAAAGGGGGTTATAGCTAGATTCCCAGACTGCAAGAATGATGGGCATAAGTAGTCAGGACCTGTGCCTCAGCTGTTCCCACGTACCCAGCAATTTTGTCTGAATTCAGTGTTCCTCCTGCTCTGCATGCCACTGCATTGTCCTAAAACAACCACTACCAGAAGGGTTTTGAAGACAAGAGTAGACAAAAGAGTATTTGTCCCACTTCCCCACTTCCCTTTCAGATCAGAGATCTGGATCAGAGAGGGGCTGAAGTTTCTGCTTAAGCCCAAAGTGGTTCATCTGCCCAAGGTCACCATCCCACCAGGACCCTTCTGGACAGCACTGTCCTTGTGCACCTGCTGAGACATGGTACCAAAGAAGAGACAAGATAACATTGCCTGCCTTGAAGAAGCATTGCAAGAAGCGTTCAATGTACTTGGCTGTATTTTACTTGCAGGCAAGCTATTTCCCACCTCAGCAGAGTGGTACTCCTTACTGACAACCATTAGTTATTTGCAAATTTAGATAGGCCTGATAAACGTCAGGCTCCTGAGTGAATAAATAATGTTTCAGAGCAATAACTTGAAATAAGTCAAACTAAGAATGGCGAGAAGATCAGGAGTATGGTCCCTTTGGGACTCCCTACCACTTCTAATTAATATCTAGTACTTAAAGTATCACAGCCCATGGTTAAATCAAAGTCAAAGGAAATAAAGGAATATTAAATCCTTCTGGAGACTGATGTCCCTCTCCATCCACAGGAGCAAGTGTCCTGCTCAGTTTTTAAGCTTGTATGTTGAATTCCAGAGCTGCTATTGTGGTGCTAGGGAAAGAACTGATTCAACTGTGAAGAACAGTCCTTGCAAAGCAGGTATAAGGAGGACTGTTGTGATTTGGCAAAGTTTACTGGTCCGGGAAGTAAGAGTTTTAGAAAGAAAGCCTGAGTAGGAAACACTAATTTAAACAGGACATCATTCAATTCCTTCAACAAAGCATATATACTTCAAGGTACAGGGAGCAATAATCCAAGCAGGGAACAAAGGAAGTTCATTTCTAATGATAGCATTTTATTAACTGGATGATCTGCAAATGAAAAGTCCCCTGACTTTTGAAAGCCCATGTTTATGATGCATCGGGGTACAGCATAAACTTCTGACAAATTCTCCCTCTTCATTTGCTTCCATATAACACTTTGACCTTGCTGCCACTCTCCTTTTTGAAAGCTCTGCTGTTCTCCTAATTATTAATTGCATAAACCGCGTATTCCCCCTTCTTGCAAAAAGAAGAACATACTGTCTGGTTGTGAAATATCCCAAGTAGTCCACAGCAAAATCTTTTTTGGTAGAGTTTAATTAAGATGATCCAGTAATTTGTGTGCAGCTGTGTGGAAGGGTTTTGTCACAGGTAAACAAGCTTTGGAAAAAAAATTACTTTTATCTCCTCTTGCTTTCTGTTTTAGTCGTATTTCAAGTGGATTAGTATAATCTTTCCTCAGCCAAACTCCACGCCAGTCTATTCCATCATTGTTCTAATTTTTCAAAAAGAAAATGACTGAAAGCAATTAATTAAAAATCTCTTCAGAGATGCATGTGTGGATGCATTTATTCACTAAGAGCTCACAAAATAACTCTGCATTTAAAAAAAAAAAATTATCCGGTGCATTAAGCGTGAACAGGATGTCTTTGTTAGGTGCGCCCGCTTTTAGACACTTCCCTGCATGAATATGCTTGTTGTGTAGAGATATCTGCAGTTAGCTCAGCTCAGCCAAAGAGGATCCCCTTTTCAACTAGGTTTGAGTTTCTAGGCAGGTTTCTGGTTTCTTTTTTTCCCCCGTGTGATGAAGTTGTTGATTGATTTCAAGTGAGGAGTCTTCCCCTGCTGGGACGTGGACTGTCAAAAGCTATCACAGAACTTGCAAAGTTCTGTCATAACACTGGAAGCCCTAACTCTGCTCCAGAATCAGCAGAATTCAGGGAAAATTCCCAGCAATTGACAACAGAAGTTTTCTTTGCAAAGATATTCTGCCAGCCTGAGACATTACTTTCTGTACACACAGGCACCCACATGGGGACAGGGCTAACACAAACAGTAAACTATTGACATGAAATTATCAGCAAAAAGAAAACACAAGTGTCTTCACACTAAAACCTTGGATGAGGCTATTCATAAACTCTTAAGGTCAATGAAAAAGCCAAATTCTGGTTTCGGAAAGTTCATCTGCTTTCTTATGAACCAATAAAACCTCTAAAGTTCCTTGAATTCAGGGTGAGGGAGAAGGAAGCCAGGACTCTTGATCTCAAAGCCGTGCCCTTCCTTAATAAAACTCCAGCACATCTGTGCCATGAATGCAAATCAGTGCTGGCATCCAGCACAAGGTGCCAAGGTTCTCCTGGCAGAGCTGGAAGATGTTTCCTCCACAGAAGAAGGGACACCTGCTCTGTGGTGAGTGTTCACTCATCTACAGAGTCAACAAAGCAGCCCTGCTAGTCTGCAAGTACGCTTCCCAGGCAATTTAATTATACCCAGGGAGGTTCCTAGAAGATTTCACATACTGCATCTCTTCTTTGACCAGAAACTCTTGGACAAAGGAATTTCTCTGGCCCTTTTTGTTTCCAAGTCCACTTATACCCTTCTTCAGCCTCCATTAAAACACACGGTTTGTCTAGGCTTTCCACTCCCTATTCTCTGGCCTCTGTTTGAAAAGCCTCACACATCACAGCCTGCTGGTCATGAGCCAGGTATCCAGATGGTACTTATGTACCGCATTGATAGGTGCCTTAGAAATAGGAGGAACATAGGGGAAAAATATCGCTGGAAGACTTCGAATGCTCTTTTTGATAAATGGCACATATAGGTTTAATTAGCCAGTTCCCTCCTTTGAAGAAGCTGGGGAGGCAACAACAGTTGCAGCCCTACAGAGCAGACACGTGAGGACACGTCTCTTGCTGCCAGGCTTTAGCTTTCCACTGAAAACAGTGTCAGGCAGATGGTTCGTCTATCCATCCCTCTTCTTTTAAGGACACCAGGTTTTTGTTTGGGTTTGGAAGTTCCTCTCAGTGCCCGTCACTGTGCTGCCTCAGCGCCACTACACTGCATCAACTACTTCTGCACAGACAACTGGTTTCTGGAATAAGGAAGAAACACTGCCCACCTTAATTGTGTGAGCATCCCTCCAGCAATAATCAAGCTAATTGCCTCAGTAAGGCCAGCAGGATCTGGCAATAAATCAACCACCAAAATGTTGTAAGCGTGAGCTCCTTTACAGCTCCAAGGCCCACTTGTTAAACATTATTTACATCTCAGAAACATTTTTTCTTTTCTCTCTCATATTTGCCAAGGAAAAAGGTAGAAAGGATGAGGTTTCAGGAGCACCCGAGTGAGCAGGGGGCTGAGCCCCCCCGGATGCAATGGCAGGGAATATGGGTCTCCTGGAGAAGCCTGCCTGTGGGAGCTCCAACTGCACCGTGCCTGGGGATCCCGCCAGCCTGCACGTGTCCTCCTGGGGACAGCACAAAACCACAGAGGAATCTGCCAAGGGAACCACTGCCCGAACCATATGCAGCTGTAGCTGCGTGTTTGACTTAGCCCTTAAAGCATGAGTTAACATATCCTTTAAAATATTTAGCTTGCTCAATAGAATTGATACATGCTATCTTTACCTACAGATATTTCTAGACTTTTTTTTTTTAAAATCCTATGAAGCAATTGGCATGTATTGTGTGGCAAATAATTTAGCATGATACAGAAATTCCAGCAGCTTCATTTTAGCTGTTAGCTCTGGAGGGGGCAGGGAGTTTAAACGCTCAGAGCTAGCTAGACACCCCCCAAACCAAGGTACCTGCACAAGGCGCTGATAGGAAAGGCTTGAAACCCCACCATACGCCAAAGGCTGCGTGGCACACAACCAGCTCTCAAGGGCGAGACCTTCAATGGGTATTTCAGGGAACTGCATCTTTTTAAATCACGTTTTTGGCCATTTTGGCTGTTCCTGCAGCCCCAGGCTGTGCTGTGGCTGGCTGTGCCTGCCCCACAAGCAGGGGC
Organism: Falco peregrinus; assembly: GCF_023634155.1. Lineage (NCBI taxonomy): Eukaryota > Metazoa > Chordata > Aves > Falconiformes > Falconidae > Falco > Falco peregrinus. Next base: position 21,420,817 of record NC_073732.1, on the reverse strand, counting down.
GAGCTGTTCCTGCTTGCCACATCCCTTGGAGCAACAGGGTCCGTGACCCACAGCGGGAGCAACAGCTGCCACTCAGATGCACAAGTGTGAGCCACCAGGGCCACAAACTAGAAACCCAGTGTCCTTAAGGAGTTTAGGGACCACGAGGGCTGGGGAGGAGGTAAGGTGGTCAAGGGACCACGTTTTGTGCCTACAACCTGCCTTGGTCCTGTCTCTTCTCAGAGCTAAAGCTTTCTTCTAAGCAGTCCCAGTTCGTTGCCTCCCTTGTACAAAAATCTCTACACGTCTCTAATCATTTTCACTGTCAATCTCTTTACTCTTTTTATACCCATTAAAGGCTTTATGAAATAGGATGACCAGAAATGAAAAAAGATCCTGAGGATAAAGCAGGCAATTGATTTATGTTAATGGCATTGTAATAATATTTTCAGTGTTTGATTTCTTTTTCATTCTGTACACAGCTAAAATACTGATTACTTTCCTATTCCTCTCTCATTTATTGAGCAGCCACTTACATTTGGCTCCACAAATTTCTTCTCAGGTCTGTCTCCAAAGCAGTTAAAACATAATTAATTTAAAATCCACCAGCACACAAGAAGTTGAGGTGATTCTTTCCAATCAATCTTACTAGAATTCATCAATGAATTTCACCAGCTGTCATGCTTCTCATACATTTGTCTTCGCAAAGCTCCTCTGACTTCACTAGCTTTGACACATCTAACAATCGTTAATAGTAAAATAACCCCAGCCCTGTAATTTCTATTGAACCACACCATAAGCCTTAGAAGCCCCCTAGATGTGCACAAATAAATATTATGTGACAGCATCCTTAATGACTTTTGCATTTCTTTACACCGATAACTTCCATCCCTCGTGTGCATGTCAAATATAAAAAAAAAAAAGCTGACTGCGTCAAGATGTGTTAGGAGTTTATAAAGGCAATTAGAGAATAAATGTTATTGTTTAGTTTTGCCTTCATAATATATATTGCCTTGAAAACTACATTAGGTGTCAAATCGCCTTACCCTAAAGGGATTAGAATATGAAAAGTATCCCCAGTGACAGAAAGGGGAAAAGCTCTGACTATTTTTATGACGGAGTTCAATAACCCAACAGAAGGGATTATACAGTGCGGTGCCACGAGAGCCACGAGACTGAGCATAAAGACCTTTTTTTAGTCCTGCTTGTCAACTAAAGATGAACAAACTGTTTTGGACAAAACCCAGCCTGATTCTTGTCTCAAAGTTGATAAAAAATCAAATACAAGTATTTCATGAGAGGTATGACAAAGCCAGTTGCTTTTCTTCTGTTCATTACAAGGTGGCTGTGCACTGCCTTGTTTTGGCTGGTGGAAGACAGAAACACAATACCACAAATCTGGGATCTGCTCAAAGCTGAAAACACCAACAAGAGCAACACTTTATCTTCAAAGAGTTGCCAAAATTAAGGGCTAGATTTTCAAAGCAGCTTGGCATCAAGAGTGCCTTCAGACTTCCCTGGAAAATGGAGAACTGAGAACAGGGGCATTGGTCTTTCATCTTCAGCCTGCCCCTATAAACCAACCATCAGTCCTCCCACCTTTCCTGGAGCTTAGAAAACAGGCGTGATGTGGGCAAGGGATTTTGAGGTTGCACATGGTCACACAAACCTGTTTTGTAACAGTGTCACCTATTATTGAAAGTCCCTATTCTTGTGATGAAACACGTTGTCAGCTGCTTCAAAAGCAGAGGCACAGGAGCGAGTCCCCGACATGAGATCTGAATGCACATCTACGTATTTGGTTTGTGAGACTGCACAGCTAGCGTACAGCAACATTTGTGTACCTTCATTCATGATACATAACACTAAGTAGTCACCGAACTAATAAGCGTAATTTTATCTCATTGGCATATTTATTATTGATGTGTGTGACATGGTAGCCAATTAAAGCCTCAGGCTGTGCCAGGTGGCAGACAAACATGGTCATAAAGACCGATTAAATGCATTTAGACGTTGCACATGAATGCAACACTTGCAAAAAGCACTGGAACTGCCCAAGCTGTAGGAGGAAAGGCAGCACCCTATTTCTACCACCCCTGTGAATGCACTAGTGGGCTTTGGAGAGGTACATTGGAGATGTTCTGAGGAGCATCCCGCATGGAGGGGAACCTCCTAGGAAAATGAGCTTATCACACCCTGTCATGACCCGTGGCCAGTCCCCAGGCTGGATTTTGGTGGGACTGATGTCCTCACTGCAGCCAGAGCCCTCCCACAACCTCACCCAGGCACTTCTTACCCCATTCCTTGCCCTCCTGAGCAGGACTGCAAATCAACTGAAATCTGAAGGTCTGAGTATCTTTCATAGAAGAAGTGAAACCCTAAGCCTATGCAGGTTTGCTGTGTGAGTTTTGCACCTAGAGAACTATTTTTGCAACGTCTCAGAATTTGCTGGCCATTTCTGAGGTACCATTGGCATTATCCTGCTGGCCACTCTGTGCTCCTTAAACACAGAGATACCTACACTGTGCCGAACCAACGATGTGCAGCAAGTGGAACCATGCTGGCTCCAGATGCCATGCTGTATGCTGTTATGAAAGCAGTAGCCCCTGGCCACCTTTGCTCCTGCAGGCTGTTGGCCATCCTGCAGAGTCAAGCGTGTTGACCCAGCGCCAGGTGCAGCCCAAGAGCGTTCTGAGCCACCAGCCGGTGCTGCGCCGTGCACAGGGCAAGTTGCACAGACCCCAGCAACAGCTCACACGCACGTTCTCTCTCGCTGCTTCACTTCCCTGGAGGGTCCTATTCCTATTTCTTGTTTGGTGTGAGCAGCAGAGAGGGATGAAAGATTGGGACAGTGGAAGCTGCAAACAAATCGCCGTGTTGCAGGTACTGAATGATTATTTTGCAGCTATTTGAGGCTGGTTGGATGATAACTAATATCCTGGGGCGGAGAGAAGCAGAGATAGAGTGGGCTGGCCAGGGAAGCAAAAAGTGGAGGGGTAATCAGAGACCATACTGTTTTCTAGCTCTTTCTCTCTGGCTATGTTTTTTCCTGGGTGGAGGGGTGTATTTACAGCATCGCAGCAACCAGACCATCAGCTCTTCTTTCAAAGAGCTCGTTACCTGCCATTAAATTGCACTGAATAATATAAATCCAGAAGAATGACATTTTCATTCATGAGGCTCCATAGTAACTACAGAAGCAAATCTTCCCTTTCTAAAGCAGTATCTGCCTTTCAGATTCTCAGGCACTCATTTCCCAGGATAGGTTGTTGGGGTTTTTTCCATTCCTTCTTATGTGTTATATTTCTGGCTTCCACGTGCACATGTCTGGGAAACATTGCTTATCCAAACGGAGTTCCTTTTCCTCTCTAATTCATCTTTTTCATCTATAACTTATTTTATTTCCAGACGTGAAAAAACAGTTAGAAATTATATCTGACAGCATCTCCCCAGCTCCTGAGATTTCAGATGTATCTTGCTCTGTGGTATCTTTTTTTGCTAAATCTGTGTGAACAGGACAGAACATGTGTTGCAAAATAAGTGTTTCATCATAAATTAACTCTGATTTCTTCATTCAGATTCTAGTGATATTGTCAGATTGCTTCACCTTCTGCTGTCTCCTGATTGTCTTTACTATCCATCCTCACAACTGAAAATTCAAACAAACAGGCTATTATGTGTGAACAGTGGTTTTTAACACAAGAATATGAAACATAAAAACAAATGCTGAAACCAATAAACTTCAGAAAATGCAGAGCTACAGCTATCATCCTTATCGTGAAGAGCGTCAACAGCACCACAGCTAAAAATGAAAATCCTCACATTCAGTCAATGTTCCATGATTGTACAGTGCCAGGTACTTACTATAGCAGCCCATAGCAAGAACCGATCGCTACTCAGTAAAGGGTTAGTGGTTTAACTGAAAAGATGTAGGAGGAGGGGTGGTGGTATTTGAAAGCAGATGAGCAAAGGCACAGAAAAATTACCCATGTTATCCAAAAAAACATAAAGCCTAAACCAAAGTTAGCAGTCAGTCTCCCAAATCCCAACACAATGACTAAACCTCAATTCACATCTCCTACGCCTACATTCATGGCATCACACCCATTTTTGCCTTATCCCCCTGGGTCGGTGCACCTGGTATGAGAGCTGCCATCTCAGTAAGACAAATTCTCTGCCTAGGCACAATTCTGTCTTCAAAGCCAGACAGCAACGGTCTTCCAAGGAAGATACAAGGAATTCCTTAACTGGTAAATGCAGGATAATCTATGCCAATGAAGGTCTTATCCTGACAGAGATTAACTTTAAGCCTTGAAGCATGAATTTTTATAGCAGTTCCAAAATCTGATTTATTAGTGCTAGATATTATTACTCAAAGCATTCACGTTACCCACAGCCATGTCCACTCCACCCCAGGAACTGCACTCCCAAACCATACCATTTGGTAACCTATTTAATTAACACAGTTTTTTGCAGTGAATGTTAGAGGGTGATATGAGTTGGCTCGTCAGTTAACGAGTACTACCAGGTTAACGGAGGAGGAGAACAGAGAGGAGCACAGCATATTTTTGACTAGTCCCAGCAGTCACAGGTGAGATTTTAGATCAAGGTAAATAACACTGAACGGCTGCCAGCCTTTTTTCTCTGCATTTCTGAATGGTTTCCCCTTCACTGTTGCCATGCCAAGTTTTGAATTTGCTTTGTGCCGAACTTCATACAAACAAATTTGCAGAAAATTGATTTTAAAGTCTGACTTACGCTAATACAAGCAAAAACCAAACGTGAAAGGAGCACATCTGAGCATTTAGGGCTATGGCTGCTCTTTCTGTGATCACTTAAATGAGGAAGAGAAACAATAAAGCCAGATTTACTTTTATCTCATCACAGCTAAGCCCTAGATTTTGCATAAACAGATACCAAATGCACCTAAAACTTTAACCAGCTTTTTATTCAAGCACACAAAACAAAGTCTAGCTTTGGGGTAGGAGAGAAGGAAAACTTCATTGTGTCTTTATAGGAACACTTTAAACTCCCTTTTCAAGGTTCATTATCCCATTACAGCTCCTAGAAACTCATATAATGCTCAAATTGAGATCAGCAGAATCAGGCAGCTGAAGGAAATCTGTGTGACAAGAAACCCACATGGAAAGCCCATCATTTTTATCTACATATTACTAGTTATTGTCAAACTAGTGGGAGTTAAAACATTTATTTTTCCCTTGAGTACCCAAAGATATTAAGATGCCCAAAGTGTTTCAGCGCTGAGCGCAGGGGGAAAACATGTGCAGGGGGTCTCTGGCCACAAGCAGCAGGAGCAGCTTCTCAGCCTTGGATCAGGTCACCCCTGTTCCCACCCTGGCCATCACCTCCTAGTGGGGAGGTGAGGCTGGCCAGAAAGCTGCAGCCAATTAGACATAATTATCACAGCTGGAAATCCATCCTAAGCAGCTATTAGTGAGACACACAGGGGAGGGGAAGAAGAGATGAGTCCAGACCGTCTGTTTTTCACTTTCTTGAGCTGCTACTCAACAAAGAAATGTCAGTGGGAGACTCACCACGCCTTCCCCTCATATGTCAAGGAAAAATACCCCAGGGTGCAAGTCATCCATCCCATTTGGACTCATGCCTTATCTGTGTCTAGCACTCCCTCTCCAGCTACCTCCAAATACCCTGGAGCAGTCCCCTCTGCTGCTTCCCACGGCCTCGCTGGGAGAAAGCTTCCTCCACCCTAAGCCCAGGCTTCCTCCCAAGAAAGGAGGAAGGAGGTACCTGCTCCAGGAGAACCTGCTTTAGCAGGGGTTGGACTAGACAATCTCCCGAGGTCCCTTCCAACCCTCACCATTCTGTGATTTGGTGAGAAGGCTACAGCCAGGATGATGAACATGCTTTCTCTTTAGTACCTCATTAAAGACATACCTTGAAGGGACCAGATGTAAATTAAAAGTGGCCTTTCACCCTCTCTGCTTCTGATGAAAGGGGTTGTAAGGCAAGGACCAAGGCAGGACCATGGTGTTTTCGGGGCCACCCTGCCCAAGGGAAGGCAAGCAATGCTCCCAGTGAGATCGCACAGACCCCAGAGTGTGGCGCTTACCAAACCTCCTCTTGTCTGCTTCCCAGCAAGAAGCAAAATGTGTATCATACACCCAAAAGGCAGCTGCAGCCCGTTTGGAAGCAGCCCAGTTTTTCAGATTTGCACTTGCATTTGCAGACATTTAGCCCTTTTATAAACAGGTAACATCAAGCCTGGGTCAGCTGGGGATAAACCAAGACCTGCTGCTTTTCCTGCAGCAAAGCTTCCGTTGCAATGGACTCGTGCATGGCCTGAAAGCAGCCTGGGCAGAGGGGCTCCAAAAGCAACGACTCAATTATCACTGCCCTACAAGATACACAGAACTCAAAAAAGTTGGGTTTTTTTGTTTGAAAGAACAAAGGTGGTGCAATCCCCTTCCTTGTATGCAGCAACCTGACCCTCCTCCTTCAGCCCCTGCTATACAGTCCTTTAAAAACAACAAACCATCCAAGCCAGTCCCCAGAAATGCCCCAGAGGCAGCCTTTTCCAGATGCTTCTTCACTATTGGGCACCCGGGGCAGGATAATCCCGCTGCCAGCTAGCTGAATTTTCACCTGCCACAGAGCCAGTGCTCACAGCACTGTGGCTGGCCCCTTTGTGATCAAGCCCAGGTGGGGAGTAATCAGTACATTGTGCTAACTGCTTCTGCAATAGCCAGCTATGTGATTTTGCCATAGTAATTGCTCTGCAGTCCAGTAGATAACAACTTTTGGATAACGCAAGCCATACACCTACTGCCAGGCACTCACTGGCCATCCCTCTGAGCCAGCCAGCCCATTCTTCTGCCAGCTCCTGCTTGGCCCCGTTCAGCTGTAGTTCACCCTCGCATGCACTTCTCTGCACTGTCCTGTCATGCAGGGACACGGGTAAAGAACAGATCACTCCAGTAAAATTATCCTTTTTCCCTCTGATCCCACTTGCCCTCACTACATCCTTCCCCTAACCACAGTGAGAAGAAGCTGATCTTTTGCAGCATATGCCATGCAAAGGTGGGTAGATGTATATAGTGCCACTCAAGATAAGTTAAGGCTTTTCATCTTTCAGAACAATTTCCCTCGACAGCTGTTACCTATCAGAGTTTGCTCCAGCTAAGACCCTCTGGTATCTAAGTGTCTAAAAAGTACAGAGCACTTAAAACGTGTTCTTCTGCTCTCGTTAATTCTCTCTAGACATCAGCAGCAAGTCCCCCAAACCTACGCTCCAGACTGCTTTCCTCCAAAGTTGCAGAGAAGGTGTAAAATGGCCAAGCACAAGCAGCCCACCAAGGAAGCACGCCTAAGGCATGGGAATCTCCTAGGCAGTGCTCAGCACCACGCCGGCTGCACGCTGATGCAAGCAACGGGTCTGGGCAGTTAAATCTTTCCCCCCTTCCTTGGGCAGGCCACCTTCCATGCCCAGGCAGCACCAGGAGGCTGAGCAGCTAGCAGCACAAAGCGCGTCCCTAGTGCTGAGGCTGTCCACAAAAGAATAATTGCAAATACAGAATAGTCAGAAAATGGAGAGGTGACAGCATGAAAATGCCAGTTCAGAATTCCATGGGGAAAAAAAAAAAAAAAAAAAAAAAAAGAGTGTAAATCACTCATTTTTAAAGACATGACTAGTCTCACTAGGAAGTACATTTAAAGTAAAAAATATCTGGACTAGGACAGAGAAAGGTGAGTTAATCCTTTTACTAGGAGCATGTAGCTATTCCCCAGAATGTATTTTCTCTAGTTCCGTGCGAGTCTTTGTATCATGGGGGGGTGTGTGTCTTCATTTTCAACACAATTAAAAATTATTGAATTTTCATTTTCACAGTTGCTTTGATCTCATCTTGCTGGGGGGAAATGCAGTTGCCCCACTTCTCCACAGCATTAATTTTTCCATTGGCTTTACAGAAGCTATCAATTTACTGGCTGGCTTTTGTCATGATTTTAAAACATCATCTCAGTAACGTTGTTATCTCCCAGCTATATTTCACAGATATTGTGAAATCGGTTTATACTGATATCTTACTTAGCATCTGGTTGACAGGACAATTGCAGGGAAATGTTGCCAGAGATATAAGGTCATTATATGATAAATAATGAGTTCTAAAGAAAACAACCTGTTAAGCTTCAGAAGGGATCATAGCAGCGTTCCTATGCACAAAATAGCCACTTGCCATAGAAAGGCTGAGGTGGAAAGTGCCCCTTAATGCATGAAATAAATCCTAGAGAGTGGCTGAACAGCAGCTTAATTCTGAGCTGGATTTTTTCATAGCTTCTTGAATTCTTCTTGAATTATCTAATTTGCCAGAAGTGAGTGACTGCTGCTGGGAGTGTACGATAGCTAATAATGCATCCCCAAGTCATTAAGGTTTATCATGTAAATCTCTATTTGAGTGTTTTTAAAATGCATATTACTTTCTTGATAAACTATGATGGCTCCTTAGGAGCCGTTAATACGAATTACAGTACATACCATACGTAGTAGAAAACCTTATGAAAAGTACTTATTCCACATGCAAGGTAATCAGCTTCTAAACTATATTAAATACTACAGCTGTAGTGTTTTCCCTCTAGTCACAGGGATCAGATTGCTTTTAGAAAAATATTTTTTCCTAGATTTCACTTCCCTAGATAAAAGCCCAGTTTTGAGCTGTACAACCAGAAGGTGAGAAGTTGGAGGCTGACAAATTGCAGGGAGGGGAGGACAAGTTCCTTTAATTTGTGCCAGTTGAAAATCCCCAGATACATTATGGAAATTATTTATGAAAAGTAAAAAATGTGTTGCTTTTGATCAGAAACTTCCTATGTACATGTGGAGCAGAGTTTCTTGCTGATTATTCTTACCTCCAGGTCCTTACATTTGGTGCCTTTTTTCAACATACTGCAGCTACCTTTGCTCAGCAAGGCAAGCTCACTGGGGCAAATTTATTTTCTATAGGCACAGTCAGCTTAGATGTTTATTTACCATGCCATAGCGCTACTGCAAACATAATCACCGCCTGGAAAACCTTACCCTGGTGCATATTAAACAAATAAGATGAGAGAAAAAAAATTTGCATTGACTTCATCTAGAGTCAGGTCAAATCACAGCACCTCACTGTGGCTCCCTCTGAGGTCCTTCAAGGCACAAAGAGGTCTTTAGCCAGGTGCACTCTGCAAGGCAAAAAGCAGGGGAACTGGAAATGCAAAGGTTGCTGGAGGAATGCTGCAAACATTAGCTCAGCTGTAATTACAGACTGTTTGTCTAAAGGAGATCTTTGGCTTGAAATAATGGCTGAGAAAAATCTGAGTAAAAGCCTCAGGTTCTGCCCCACGCTGCATGAAGCGACCTTGCAATCACTGCACACGTGATCTTCACAGATCACTTATCACAGGTCAAGGGATGCCTATTACAACAAATAGAAAGACTGAACAAAAACTGCCTTCATACAGGGAAGAGACCTGCAGATGGGTCCTGTTTTGCTTTTCTAATGGCAGGATCCCCAAACCTCTCCATGCAGTGTCCTTTTATCTCCATTCCCACACTCCAGTGCTCCCATGTCAAGCAAAGAAGGCAAGCAACCATCCTGGCTGGAGATGGGGCAATGCCACTTCCCACACCTTCTCAAGTGCTTGCAGAATATGCCTGGGATCAAAGCAGCCATGAGCAGTAGACAGGAGGTGAACCTGGAGAGCAGCTGTATGCACCGAGAGAGCAGGAAAGCTGTAAGCTGCTGCAGCACTCATCGATCCTGCGTGGTCAGCTAAATTAACTTAACAGGGTCTATAAAACCAGGGAGAAAATTCTTTCTCTCCAGGAAATGCTTCTTTCTGATCATTGGTTACAGTTTTTGCTAGCTTTTGTAGTGTCACAACTTCGTACCAATTATGTGTTTGAAGACGACCTGCTGGCAAAAAGCTGCTAGCTTTCCATACCGTATTTTTGCTCACTAGAAGATCGCAACAGGCAGCAACGCACTGTGGCAAAGAGGGTTTGTTTATGTGTTAAACCTGCAGGTATCCAGCTACAAAGTTCTTTATTCATCAGTGATATATCTTTCTGACGTTGTATATATACATGTCTATATCTTCTTGACAGACAAAGACAGGTAGGATTTGGAAAGAAATGCTGTTTTTCAAAACAACCTCAAGGAAATTCCCTGCATCAGACAGTTTCCAGGATTTGAATTTTTGAGCCCCATCTCCATCATTACCACATTCTTCCTGAAAGCTTGTGGTTTCAGACTTTGGCAAGACCTGTTGAAAGCAACATAATTGAGACTTGTTAAAGCCTTTTTCAATAGCTCCTTTGTCTCGCATGATGAAATCTCTGAAGGGTTGCTTTCCTTCCCTGTGGGTCTTCCCTCTGTGATTGTTTTTCCTGTAATGAACCTACTTGCTTTAAGTGCAGATTTTTACTTTTTCACACCCTTTGCATGGAAGAAGCTTGGTTTTACTATGGTAACCATGCGTCAAAGGTAAGATCCTTCGAGACTCCTGGTTCTCTCTCTCTCCTTTGTGCTAAGATTGAAATATGTGGCAGCAAGGCTTGTAAAATCCAGTTTCTACAGATGTCAGTCTGAACTGTTTCTTTATTTATGAAAAGCATCGGACAGTGTAGGCAGATGCAGTGTCAGATTAGCTCTGCTTGTCTCGCAGGTGCGGGGTAGATGCTTTGGATGTGCTCCAGGCACCCAGGCATCAAACAGAATGGCTGTCAGAATAATGTTGCACTTTTATTATATGAAAAGCAGTGTGAAGCACTAGGTTCCTCATTGCTTCTTGCACGCTGAGGAGCAGCACTATGAAACATTATAGTACAATTGGGAGGTATAGAGAAGGTGATAATTTGTATGATAATGTCCAGTAATAATGTATGGTGTATTCATTCCCATAAATGCCAAGACACTCTCAGAGTTTATCACTTTCTGCACAATTTTAGTCTCTACACAATTACACACTAAGGCCTTCAGCTGCCAGGGCATGTTGACTTTTTTGTTGTTGTTAAACTGAGCGAGCATTTGAGCTCTATTCCATTAACCCAGGCCTAGGAGGTGGTTTTGGCATAGGATGCTCCTGTTGCTGCCACATCCAATGCCTCCAGTCACTGGCTACGTGCCTGGCTTTGATGCGGAGTGGACAGCAGGGCTGTGCGAGACCGACAGTTGCAGGCAAACAGATCGGGGCACTATAAAATCAACACCCAAGTGTCAGGGAGAGCATGAAATCTAAAAATACTCGCTGTGTGCCCACAGGCCAAATTTGGAACTTCCATAGGACAGGTTTTTCTGTCGTTCCTCACCCCAGCTCCAGCCCATCTCCTCCCAGCAGCACTCAGCCACTGCCCCGACAACGCTAGGGTGGTCACTGGTACCCCCTCCTCATGGTCCTCCCAAGTGGAGGCGGCAGCCAAGCAGCACAGCTCCACAGCTGTTCCCAAGTGTACAAGCAAGAGTGCTGATAATCCCATTCCCAGCACTTTCCCACCTTGTTTTCTAGACCCCTCCAGGTAGATCAGCAAGGGACCGAAAACACTGAAGTCCTGCTTTCACACAGCTCCAAGAGAGTAGGAACACTGGGAGTACTGGAGAGCAATAGAGGGAGAAGTACCTGCAAAACATCTAAGGCACTAACCATTTAATACACGCAATTCTGCTAGAGAGATTCACAGCCACGTGTAATGGGCTGTGCTGCCCCAAAACATTTTAAGTGTTTACAAAGTGGATTTCATAACTCTGGATGGGCAGAGACAGGTACATCCCAGCTGTATCACACTGTGGCTGTGCTCAACCACAACAGAGAGCGAAGTGTACAAATTGAAACTGCAAATCTGCGTAGATAACAGGCAGGGCAACATGTAGGGAAACAATTTGTTTGATTTCTCTGCAGCACTGCCATGCTTTTATTTAAAATTTGAGAGGTGGGGTTAAATTTACAAGCAGCAAGGACATAGGAAAAGTTAATAACAGCCGTGGGCTCCATCTATAGGGATTGATCCTGCCAGTGATTGAGCTGTCTTCCATCAAACAGCTGACAGCAACGCTGGGTGATCAATTCACCCTTCCAGCACCAGGATCTTTTACCCAGGCTTCCTCTCTTCCCACTTCAGGGCTGTAGAAAATCTGTCCATATCACTAAAGACTTAATTTCCTTGATTATTGTAGCAATCCAACACACTAATCAAGCAGATACAAACATTTCTTGAGCAGACAGTCACGGTGACCACAGCGTCCCAGGGGAATTTCTGATGAGACTATGAAGCCAAAGAGGTTTTCCTCTCAGTTTCAGAGCTCCCAGAAATGATCTCAAGATACTTAAAAAAAATATTCCTTCCAACAGTCTCACCAGACTTGCTACTAGTCATGGCAGCAGTGCCCGGCAGCCCACATTGATTTTCCTGCATGGAGGTTTTATTTCCAGAAGTGCACATGCAAATCCAGATCGCTGCAAGAGTCCTGAGAAGATGCTCTTTTGGGAGGACAAAGTGCTGTCACTAGATATTACACAGCTCTCATCCAACTCCAACCTCTCCAAGTCTGTCTTCCCAACCCCAGAATGTCTGGTCTCATCAATCAGCCAGAGGTATTTCAACCTTATTGACCCACTACCAATCAATTAACTAATTAAGAGATTTCCCCTCAAGCTAAAAATCAAAAGTCCAGCAATTATTACTCATTGCCAACAAAACACTAAAACAGATCTCTCACAGCCTGTGAAAACTTCCCTGAGGTTTCAGAGGGCTTTGTTTAAAGTTGTTGCTCAGACTTGTATTTGACCAGCCCCAAAGCAGCACATCCTCCAGCAGCAGCCGTACGGGGTGCCAGCCCTTGGACCCACAGCTGCAGGGCGGTCGGGCTGCCAAAGGAGCACAGCCCCCACCAGGACCAGAGCTCAGACCTCTACTGGAGTTTTAAACCACACAACTACTCCCTGGTACCAAGGGATGCAGCGAACCACAGTGTCAGGGAGAAAGGCAGACTGAAGTCACCACGTTTTGGCCAAGAAGATGCCTCTCCTGCTGTGGAAATCAGCAGGATGGCAGCTGGAGGGCTGCTGCAGGCCCCTCTCATAGCCATCAGTGCAGGGAAATCATGGAAATCTGATCACAGGGAGGACAAGAAAGGAATAAAAGACCATGAGTACTTGGGACCAAGTATCTCTATGATAGAACCATTGCTGAGATCAGCACTCAACAGTCTCAGCTGAAATACGACCAAAGTCTGGTGCGCAAAGCAGTCAGCCAGAAAGGGGAAATCATTTCAGCTCAGGGTTATTGCTATTTTTAACATTTCTGTGTTTATTCCTGCATTTCAAACAGAACACAGGGAAGACAACTCCCTGTGCTCTGAATTGCAGAGGTAACCGGAGCAGTTGCAGACCTAGGTGAAGCTGCAGAGGAAGGAGGAGACATTTCTTAAGTGGGAAAAGGGAGCGATAACCAGAACAACAAAAGCCCTTTTACCCACCTGGTAAATCCCTCTCCTGGCAGTTCTGGGACAAATCAGCAATAGGTAATGACACCCAGGTGCTGATTATGGGACCTATGTTCCATCTGGTTAGTTTTAGGTCAACTCAGACATTCACATCAGAAAAACAGTTATCAGCCAAATCAAATATAGAGCTATTTCCACCCCAACTCCCCCAATCGTTCGAGCAATCTTACCCTTTACCACGGAGTATCTGGCAAAAAACACAGCTGCCCTCTTATCCACAGGAGGAAGTTCACCCAGACACATTACTGCAGACAACTACATTGTAGCAAGTAGTTAGCAATAATGAATAATTAATGAATAATGTATTTGTGTCTCAATACCCCAAAGTCTTTGGGCACCTTCACAGAAAATAATTAAAACAATAGATTACAAATAAGATGACAAGTCCCCAGGCAAGCGGATGTACATAAAACCATAGCAATGCAAAACCAAAGAGGACATGAACGCGATGAGAAGTTCTCATGCTTTGCTCTACAGACTGCACAGCTTCTGCTCATGCACCGTGCCCCACCCTGGGATGCAAAGAAGCCAAAACCAAAGGCAAATGCCGTCCCTGGCAAATAATAGTCACAAGCCTTGTTATCATGAAAACATATTAACACTAAAGAATTACAGCTAGGGAGAGAAAACACAGGTTTGCAGGCTATAAAGATGCACAAATCCATGAGCGCAACCAGCATGAGATGCAGGTAGCTCCTAGCCATGTTCTTGTGAGGGCTTTTTCCAGTCAATCCTCCAGTGAACCAAATGGTTTGGGGGGAAAAGAGCGATTCCTGAGTATTTCCAGTTTTGTGCCTTTTACATAGACCCATCCATGTATTACAACTGCCAGTAGCTGGGCCAGGCACAGAAAGCAGCAGAGAAGTAGGTTATATACACAGACACCTTTGATCTTTGGGGTAGTCAGAGCCTCCCCCGAGCACAGCCTTAACTAGGAATTACAGTGAGCAGCCTCCCCTCCCTGCTGTATGCAAACACAGAAACTGTTTTGCAAACCTCCCTCAAACTTGAATAACACAATCTCCTCTGCCAAGTGCAATGGGCTAAAAGTGCTTTTTTCTAAGCAACTTGTGATTCCTTGTGGTGGAGTAACGAGGAAAGGTTTCCAGCTATCATTTGAAGAGCTGCAAGAATTACATTTAAATAAAAGAATTCACCAGTCTGAATGCTCGTGAGCAAAGTGCAGAATGACTCTGGAATTGTTAAGTCTCAGGGAGCAGAAGGGGAAAGTGGCTGTTTGCAATCTGGAGCACCTCTGTCCTTTCCATTCAGATGCTCAGAGAAACCTCTTCCCAGATTCTAATTTCTCTCTCGATGGTGCAATACAAAGGTCCCTTGAGGCTAAAACCTAGTATTAAATACTTCCAGTTACTTATGGGCATGCCAAAACCAACATTTCCCCACCACCGAGAGTGAGCATAGCTATCACATATGCCCACATACCCAACCTACAGCATTATCAGTTGTCACGTTATACTTTCAGTTGTAGAGCACAGTTTGGCAATGTTGCAACTTTGCTCCATCTTAAGTTGGTGAGAGATTCTGCTCTTGCTTAAGCTCAGTGATCCACATGAAACTGAACCCCAGAGCTCTAACCAGCTCAGCCTGCCACCCATGTGGTGGTATGGGGTGAAGAAAGTGGCAGAACCTGCACACCTAGGAGCAGGGGATAGGATAGCTTCCTTCAGCAGTGCCCACAGTTAGTGCAGCTCCAGTCACTCAGCAAATTTCACCTTGGTTTTCACTGCTTACCTCATTGCATTCTCTATTACATTTGTAATTGTCTCGGAGAAGCTCATCATTAGGTTTCTCCATCATTTCTGAACTCATCCCCAGGGCTCAAAGCAGTGATGGGGAAAGCGTGAACATCCTCATGCATTAACATGAGGCTTGTCAACATCAGCACCTCCCCACCTCCTGAAGCAACGTCGCTTTTATAGAGGGGAGAAAGCTGTAAGCCTTGGGTGAGCACCTTAAAATCTTTGCAGACAAATCAGGACCCAGTTTCACACAACCCCACAAATCAGCAAAGGCCTTTTAGAGACACTCTAGAGCTGGTGGGAATTGTACATCACAGCCTCCCATCAGCCTGTGCCTGGATTTGGGGTTAGACCTCCCCGTCCCTCAGCTGAGAAAACCCCAGCACATGTGTCAGTCCTTCCTCTTGGGGAAACTAAGCACAACAGTTTGCAGAGCCAACCTTTAGCAAAGAACAGTAGGTTTTGGAGATCAAACTGCTTCCCTTCTTCCAGTAAAGCTCAGGACAGAGGGTGCAGTTATGTTTCTGGGCAGTGTTGAATCCCCAAATGAGCTTATAAAGTACTCGCTGAACATTTACGGATGACCCATAGAACCAACTCCAGCACCAGTAAACATCATGACATGGTGGGAAGCTGGCTCCCTTGCTTTTATTCCCTTGCTCTAACCATTCAAATCCATTTATGCGCACTCAAGTCACCTGAGACCTCATCCAAACCACAGAAGTCAATAGAAATGCTCCTCCTTAAGTGAAGACAAGCTTTCAGGTTTGTATCAGACTATCATTACCACTGGTACTTAGCCTTTTGCACTCCAAAACATCCCATTCCACTGTTTTGTAGTTTATTTCCTAGCTCAGCTCTAGCTGAGGGTCTGAGGTGTCCAGACCATCCTTACTTTGCTCTGCTGTCAGACGCCTGCACTGGCAGAGGGCACAGCAGCAATGCACCAGCTGGGATGTGCTATAGACTCCTCTGGCCTAACTGCTTATAATTACACCATTGTGCAAGAGAGGCGATGACCCAACAGCTACGGCAAGTTTGCCCCTTTTCCATGCTTTTGGCTGCTGAAGTCCCTGCAGTGGCAGGTCACAGTCAGCCAAGGCTAACCCCCAGGCACTGGTGCTGGTGGAAACCCTGGCAGGAGGAGAGACTCAGCAGGGGCAGGGACCATCCCTGACCCCTGAGGCCACCGGCTGCCTGATAGAACAGTACCAGGTCACCTGCATCAAGCAGACACAACCAATGTCCCAACACCACCTTGCCATAAGGTCAGGTTCGCGGCCACCTCAGCTCTGACCAGCTGGATGGGGGATGCTGAGCCCTGGCCACATTGTTAAGTCGCCTGCCCTTACGCTTGCTGAAATGGAAACTTGGGGTGCAATAAAGCACATGCTGTTGAGTTTAGAGGTTCTCCTTCTTCATACTTGAATAACTATTTTTAAATTAATGTTTTGTCTGTTTGCCTGGAGAATTGTGATCCGTCTGTGCTGTAGCTCTGAATGTGCGTAAATAATTACTGCTTCAGAGCTGTTCAACCAGGCTGCCTCTAATGACTTTTTAAGTGAGTTTTTTGCGCTTTGTTTTTGTGCTGCTGTGTTTTGCTTTTTCAACTGTAGATTAAAGGGTTATTTCTATAGGAAACAGACATCTTGGTAATATTAAAAGTGAAATGTCCTAAATCAGAGCCTAGGAATGCATTATTTCACGCACTAGCTACTGAATGATGAATTAATAACAGTATCTCAAATACATCTTCCACCAATATGCTTATTCAGATTCCATCAGCATTTAATTAACATAAATTATATGACATGAGAAGGATTCAGGCAGTCATCAAGAAGAACACTTCTGTTGTAAGCTACTGAAATTCTTGGGGTTTCTGCAAGGCAGCAATTTTCCATCGTCCTGCTGCCCCCTCCACCAGAAATTCATCACAAATCAAATATTTTCACAGCAAATTTATTGCTGAGTTTTTCCTGATTTTCTGAGGATAGGATATTGGATCTTTGGCTTAGGTTCAGATCTTCTTCTAAGTTTTATGCCAACCAATAGCAGTTACACAAAGGAAATAGTGGCAGTATCTAGCTGCAGAGGGACCTTCAGCACTCCCCATAACCTTACAGTGAGATGGAGCATCATTAAATCACACAAACCATTTCTCATTTAAGCATCTTAAGTCACAACAAAATAGTAATGACTGTGGTAAAAAGCCTGGGTACTTTTTTTTTTTTTTCCTTTTGAAGCTCATAACAATACAAAAGGTCTTACTGCTCTGCCTTCAAAAAGGTGTAGAGAAAAGCAGACTGAATCCAGGAATGGGAAAGTTTAGGTACACAGTAGAAATGTCAGCCAAATGACCAGAATGATGAGGAGGGAAAGAACAGCTGTAGTCCCCCATCGGGCTGAACGGCATCCAAATGTTCATTTGCAAAAAGAAGGGAACCAAGCACAAAAAGGAAGAAGGAAAGACAAGGACATGCAGACTCCTAACAGCAGAAACGGGGATATCGCTTTTTCTCTGTTCCTTTCTGAAGCCAAGAGAAGATGTCTGCTTTAACCTACAACAAATAATTAAATGCTGTCTGAGTTACTTCACACAAACAACTTTTTGTAGGTTTATTACAATTAAAAGCATATTTTGCTATTGTTTTTATGGCTTTTATTTAAATGTATTCTCCTGTCCTTAGGTTTTGTCCAGTAAAAAAGTTGATTCTTAAGTGAACTGACAAACCAGAGAATTTCATCTCTATAATGTGGTTATTTTTTAAACTAGGACAGGGTGCAAAGAAGTGTCCAGCTCCCCGGCCTATTACTCCAGAGAGGGCAGGTAGCGCAGTGCACCAGCACAGATACTGCTGTGCAGGCTAGGATGGCAGAGTTGCATGTACGTCTGGAAGTAGCTTCTTTCAGAGACTAGTAACAACTGCAACAGCTTTCTGGTACATAGCAAAGGGTAGATCGTAGCCCCAAAAGTCTTTGTGGAATTTGTAACAGGAGGCTGACTCTCCTTTGCATCACACCAAGGAGAAAACACAGCAGTATAAATAAATGGAGTTAATGTATACTGCGAGTGGTGGGGAAAAGATGAGCCCTGCATTCAATTACGCTGTTCTAGTCCATATAATCCACTCCAAATTAGTTAATATAAAGCTCACTATCCAACAGCCCTCTCTGCTATTGTTATGAGTTGTCGTATAGTAACAGCACTAAGCACCACACAATCCTGCAGCAAGCAGCTGTTCGTTCTCCAAAGAGTTCACAAGAGACCAAATAAACAAAGGAAAAAATAATAATAGCACAAAGTGTCCAAGGTTAGGGAGCAAGTCAGTAACTGAGGCAGGGATAGAGCCCATGTCCTCCTTGTCCTTGCTGCATGCAATGGACTCCACAACATGCCTTTTGGTCAGTCAGCTTCTTGCAATGCAAGATGCTCTTCAAAGACTCCAGTATTAATAACCGTGTTCCCCTAGGTATCATAACAGGTCTATAAAGGCTAACAAATAAACCACCAAGCATGGAATAGTGCCTTGGACAGGGTAGTTCTTTCCTAAACTGGCAGATGAGCGTCACCATAAAAAGATCAAAGATGCACCCACTAAAAGCACTGTTGTGGGAACCCGTTTTCGAAGCATACCACATTCGTGCCCACAACCAAAGTAGCTGTGAATATTTGTGAAGCTCGTATCAAACTCCAATTAGAGAACAAGTCTCATTTGGGTTTTTTCCCATTAAAGCAAATCACTTGCCAACATGTTTGAGCATCAGAGCTTGGAAAGGGGAACTATGAGACCATCATTTTCATATCTCTGTTCACTTCCATCCCATTCTTTTTCATATCCAGAATTGAATACCTCAATAACAGTTCTTCAAAAGCAGTAATAGTGGCCCTTAATCATCCCTTCATCTCAAGATACTATTACAAATGGGAGTTTAAAATCATCATCCCTCCTCCATCCACAGTGCAACATGTCCCAACTGTATATTTACGTGGCCTACATATTTTGGGGTCACCTGTTCACACCACAAAACAGTATCAGAAGCAGCTCCCCAGGAGAACAGGCAACAGCACAGGCAGCAAATTTGGTACCACCAAGGCTCTAGCATTTTTACAATAGCAACTGAGATTTTCAAAAGGGAAACGAACTGTCCAAATCTGGTTACAACTCAGTGTGAATTTGACTCATAACCTCTTGGGTCATCTTTTAAAACATCCAGGTCTGAATTAGTAACAGAACCATTTTCTATTTTTTTATCCCTTCGATATTTTTATTACATGAGTACAAAGCAAATTTGTACTATGACAAGCAGTCAGAGCTATGCTGAAGCGCTGCTTCTGCTATAATCCCTCTTTCAGTCACTCATTTCCCTTTCTCATTACGTTCTCACGAGGCTTATTAATAACAAACTGTGGAGACAGAACTTTTCCATCTCTAACTTTGTAACGGGTAAGTTTTCCCTGGAATGTATTACTGAGATATCTTCCTCAGACATCCCCGCTCTAAGTGCCACGCCAAGAGCAATGGTGTTTCCTGAAATTAAGTTAGCACCACTAACTGTGTTATACCCTCCATTCCTGACAAACCACCCTTCATTGCCTTAATGTTCTCATTACGTTTGATACATTGCATCACTGTTCATTTATTATAGCATTTTAACTTAGGTTCAGATTATATATCACTGGTAGAACTCTCTGGGATAAAGGGCAATGAATACTTTAATTGCCTGATAAATTATTAAGCACACTCCTTTAATTGGGTAATGTGGTGTTTACATCTTTGAAGCAAATAATTATGGAATCTGTATGGGTGCAGATTTTTGCTAAACACACAGCTACCAACCGCTATCTCCCCTTGAGAATAATAGTTTTATCGGGCTATTAAAATAAACACCACACAGGATAGATTGTACCAGATGCCAGGCAAGATCTGCAGCTGGAACAACAAGGCAAACCTCCATCAAAGTCAAAGGACGTACACTGACTTACATCAGCCAAGGGACTGGTCTTCTGCATCCAATGGATTTCACTCAAAGCAAGGCAAAATAACAGGAGACCTACATTTTACACTGCTTTAGCTAACCTAGTTCATTTGAACTGAAATGGGTCACAGTGTACCCACACAAGGAGTTCAGCAGTGAACCCGACTTCAGAAGGAGCACAGGGAAAATGCAGCTTGGGAGAGCAAGCACGTATTGTGTTAAACAGAGCCTGGCATGACAGAAACCTGGTCTTCTGGCTGCTCTTGTAATGCAGATTAAAAATAAAATATCCCCTGGAAGGGGCACAGCCTAAGCAGCCACTTATAGCCCATAGGGAAAAGATGTGGCCATACAGCTGAGAGGGAGAAGCACGCTCCTGCCCAAGAGCTTACTGCTCCCAGCTTTCTCTTCTGTCTGTTCAACTCTGCACTGTGCAAAACTTCAAGAAATCCCAGTTTCATCATCCCTTCTTTCCTGAGCCTCGTGAATGTGAAAATATTTGTCACATCCTTTCCAGCCATATGCTATGCTTCTTGCTTATTAAAATAGAGAGAAGGAAGCAAATGTCTAGGATGAAGCTTTGCGGTGCTTAGAAGTATTCAAGAAATGGGCTTTTCAGGATAAGTTAACATTTCAAAGGTGTTTCCTATCTGTTTGTTATAAGATTTCGGTAAGACAGTGTGCCTGAGCTCAGACCCTGCATACAAAACACATTGAAACGAATTGTACTTTATCTCACTCTGACGTGACCCCTGCAATGTCAAGCTCTTCAGAGGTTCAAGGTAAAGAGGTGCTAAGCTTACAGAGGACAGTCACTCCTAGTCCTGTACCTATGCAACGGCTCTGTTTCCAGCTGGGTTTGGAGCAATCTCTCTGTGATTCAGGGCAGCCCATCCTGGGAACATGGGGGCTAAGTGACAAGCAGTGGGCAGGAGCAGGTAAAGAGCCCTTGGGGGAGGTGGACAGGGAAAGCAAGACTGTATTAATGCCTGTGTTCACCTTTTGGCACAGATATCCACTCCTTTCATCAAAGGGGCTTGGTACTTGCCAAGATCCACAGTGAGAGGCAAGCGTGGTTGCACCCAAACACGATCAGCTGCAAGACAAGCGGCACCAGCACCAAGCAGATGTAGTGGCAGAGCCTCTCCTGTACCCTCTGCTATGTCCTGTGGCTTCCTTTTCTCCTCAGAAGTGTTTTTCACCAGAACTGCACAGCCTAGAGTCACCAGGCTTTCACTTTATTTAAGGCTCCACTCTCATTCCTCTGTGGCCAGAGGACCACAAAGCAACTCTGGAAAAAAACATACACACATGTATTTACATGCACATCACATGTATCTACACACATTACTTTTCCCAAGAAAAGATAACTCTTCAGTGTTGTCTTTACCTGTCAAGGGCCATGTCATGCCACGCAATGCTGTGGCACAGCAAGAGCTGGGCTTGGCCCCCATTTTCTGCAGCACTTGGGTGAAAACACAGTTAAGTCTTACAAATAAGAGAGCTCTCTGCCCTCTCAAGGGCTGCTGAGAAAAATGCAGTCACAAACCTACTGCTTACTGTCAGTGAATCTCAATAACAAAGTCAAATTAGGTAAAATCCCAGCTGATAGCTCCTTACAAAAGCTGAGGTTGAACCAGTACATCCAGAAAAAACATCTAATTCAATGCTCAGATCTTAAGAAAATCAATGCCTCTGAACACACACCCAAATGAAAACAAGTGTAGATGGAGAAATTCCTCAGGTTAATGCTTCTAAACAGATCAATGCACAAGCTCCTGCAGACTGATTTCCTGGAGCTCCAACTCCACATTAGCTCTTCAGGACAGCCCTAACCTGCCATGGACCTATGAAACCAGGCAGTAGGGCTATTAGTTTCTTGCCCCTCCTTCTTCAGTTTTCCTTTTACTCCCCCCAGACTCCAGCCACTTGCCCACCCCCTCTAGGCAATCCCAGGACAGCTTTCCCTGCTCCCTGTTGTCTCTCCATCTTGCCATCCACCACAGAACAGTTCCCAGTCGTTCAAGAGGATTCTATCCCAGCTAACCATTTTCCTGCTGCAAGTTGCTGGGCTAACAGCAAAGGAAAAAGCCCAGAAGCATCAAGAGGCTGGGCAGGAGCAAAGGCCAAAACAGCTGCCAGGGGTGGGTCAGCGAAGTCCAGGCTTGCAGAAAGTCATCCCCTTCCCCAGCCAGCGGCGAGGCTGGCCCAGCCTGCTCACTCATTTTAGCATTTCTGCTGTATCATACCACATGAATGGGTGGTGGAAAGAGCTCAATCCAACCGTGCCCTCGCTTTTATGGGATCCATCCATTCCTCCACCTTTCACTGATAACCTTTTAAATCACATCCCAAAAGGATCCCTGTGCCAGTCAGAACATCATTGTATTGCTCAATCAGTTATACCTGCAGGGCAGCCAGTTGTTAGTGCTGATTGCACCACTAATGGGCACAAAGACACTCAGCGTACGGCTCAATAACCATTACCGTTACCTCAAAGTAAATTTACCCCCAATACCCATGCTATCAGGAGAGAGTGCCCAGAGAACACAACAACAAAGAAAAATAAAGCAGCTTTAAATGCGTATTTTGGTGACAGTGGTGGTGATTGTAAGTGTCTTCATGGCCTTTAGCTGCACACACAGCAGGCAGTAAAGTCAAAGGGGTCCCCTGCACAGGGGGAGCCCAGCTGGGGCGGGATTCCTGCCCACAAAGCCTCCTGGAGGAGAGTCACTTCATACCACCACCCTGCTCCCACACGGGGACGAGGGAACCTGCACATCCCAAGGGCCACAGAAAACGGTGTGGCTGGCGGCTTACGGCACAGGGCCCAGGCACCGGCCACTGACAGTCTGCTGCTGAATTTGGCCTTTCTCCCAACAGCTCTTTACAAATTTAACAGGTGCTACTTCCCACTTCAGCTGGCAAAACCTCTGCATTTCATCCTGCTTTTGGATGTCCGTCTGCAAGTCCCAAAGCTTTTGAGCTGCTCCCGTTTTATGCTCTCTCAGTCTACTCTTCTCACTTTCACATTAGCTTTTACCACCATCCCCTACAAGTCAGCACTTTATCATACAAAATATAGCAAGAGCAAAGCAACTGCCCTGTTCATCTGTAAAGAAGGTCCTGTACAATGAAGTGCAGTAACAGCCCACAAGGCATTACGCCGATTCACTGGCTTTAAGTCCTCAGCACTGGAATCAAAGTGTCTCTGGGGTTATTCCCACAAAAAAATTAATACCTTCTCCAAACGGGGAGGGAGGCAGGACAAATTGCCAAGTAGAACAACAGCCATGCAGTCAGCCAAACAGCCACTGCTGACCTATGGCAGCGCCTCTCAGGCTCCGTTTGCTGCCTGCGCTCAAGCCTGTAAGCGCAGCAGCAGCCCCCCAGCCCAGGCTGTGCGCAAAGTTCATGGGGAGCACAACCCACACGCAGGGAGCAAAGCTTCCTCCCTGGCTGGGAGATACCTTGCACCACCATCCCTCATCCCTGCATGCAAAGGGCTAGCGCTATAGGAGCAGGACTGCTCTGGTGTATGATGCAAAATACACAGGCAAGGCTTTAGAGGACCAGGGTCAGAACGATGCAAAGGTCTTGCTGGGAATGTGAGGGTCCCCAGGAGTCAGGCTCACTCTGAGGTGGATAAGGTGAAGCTGACAATGGAGGAAAGGGCTTGTGTTCCTGGAGAAACATTTGAAATGGAATTCCACCTCCAAAAGAAAAGATCCCATTCTGTTTTCAGTACCCCACCACAGCCCCATTAGCAGCTTCCTCACCCAGCTGCAGCCTCAGTGGTGTGTCACACAGCTGTAAAGTGACATAAAAGACAAAAAAGGGTGCACATAAACATGTTTCCACGTCAAGAACATTCCCAAATGCTACAGGCTGACAATAACACAGGCTAAAAATAATGCAGAGTTTAATTTGTAGCACTCTACAAACTGGTACAAACAGTGGGAAATAGCTGTCTATTTTCTTCTCTCTGGCTCAAGGCACTTCTTACCTGCCTTTGCCTGGGTGACCATGTATCACATCTCTTTGCATGGATGGGGGGAAACAGGCATGTTGCATCTGATTCTGTTGCTTTATCTCTACCAGTGTTTTTGGAGCCCTTCCCACTTTGGTTATGCTAATCTGATAACATTATTTCTGAGCAAGTTGCCGCAGCAGAGGTACTAAGAGCTGCCTAGCAGAGGCCAAATCCAGCGCAATCAAATATGCCACTTTGTATTTCAGACATTGATTTCAAAGGGTGCAAGTGCACCATGTCTTTGATGTCAGAGGCAAAACAAAACTCACACTTCCAGAAAAGTTTTAGAAGAGATGAGACGTATACAGCAGGGGAGACATTAAGTGCCCCATGTTGTATAAAATGAGAATGCAAACAGCAAGGGAAGCATACCAAAGCCTCGCCTAGCAGGACCAAAGCTGCCTCCAAATCTGACCATCTCTCCTTGAAGGCTGGAGCAGTTTGAATGTCTTTTGGTGCCAGCTGACCTCCAGATCCCCATATCTGTGGGTGCAGCACCCGGCTGTTCCCTGCTGAGCCCTGCAGCTCTGGCGTGGGAGCTGCAGCCGAGGTCCTGCTCTCTGCCTGCTCCTGTGCTGGCAGCCTCCAGCCAAAGCAGGAACATGAGCACCAAGGAAATGACTGATTTCCCCACTACGCCTCACCTTTAATTTAACATTAAGGTTCCCCACAACACAGGGCTGGCAAGGGTGGACAGTCACCCTCGCAGCAGGGGACCAGGATGGTGGCAGCAGGCACAGCCCTGCGATGTACGCCCAGGAACAGGCTCACACACAGCTAAATGGCTCCAGATGCCACAGCTGAGTAGTTTGGAGTATCGTGTTTCAGCAATAAAAGTGAGAACATTGTGGGAATCAAACCTTTGCTATCCATATTGAAGCTGCAAGCACCAGATCGCTCAGGCTCTACTTCATTGGCATCAAAGCTGCTATGTCAGGAAGGGCAATGCAGTTCTGTGATGAAACATCACACCTCTGGACCTCGAAACCCAGCAGGGGGTTCCCTGGTGCAAACTTTTCTTATGGCCAGCCCAGCTGTGTTCTCTCCCAAGTCAAGGTCCAGGTCGGGCACTGGCAGAAGCAGCACCCATTTTGGGAGCTCAGCATTTTTGCTTGCCAAGTACCTAATACCTCCTGTAGAGAAGGAGAAATAATGGATTTTCCAGTCTGATGGACAAAGCAGGTCAGAGTGGAAAAAGTTTGTTGCAGTTGACCTGAAAAGGACTTTTTTTTTTTCATTTAAATATTAAAATCCACATTAAATATTTCAAAATCTAGCTTTTAAAAAAATTTAAGGGATGTTTTTAAGCTAGAAAACTACTGCAAAACAGAGTCCAAGAGTTTAATTGTGAAAGTATTGGAACAGTACTTTTGTGAGCTTCAAAACAAAGTGACAGTTTCAGAAGTCGTCCTATCTGCAGCCAAAATTATCACTTTGATTTAGGCCATTTTTGCAAAATGTTTGAGTACTTCTAAGCAGAAAAATTTCACAGAACTCATTCAGCCCTACTGTTGGAGATAGCAGACTATAACTCTGTTAAGACCTGCACATCTACCTGACACGAGACTCCTTTCACAAGATGGCAGATCCATTTGTTCATGGACCAGGTGGATAATTTTGGAGTAGGTAATCCTTCATTGGTCAATTTATCATTGACTGCAACTATTTTTTTTGTCATTCAGACGTATATACTAAGAAAGATACCTCTCCCCACGTTCCTAGTTAGAGCCAACAAGAACATCCAGGAACAGCGATAGCTGCTTATTCAGAATTCAGCCCTTCACACAGAGCAGCAGAACCTGCTGGCCTGCAGCTCCAGCCCCGCCACACACCAGTGCCCATGTAAATATTTCTGTTGTGTGAGCCACAGAGGCAATTAGGCTAAACCACGTAGTTAAGAACAGAGTTTGGACATCCCTGAGGATGCTGCTTTTTCTGATACTTTCAAATTATTGAACTACAGCGATGGAGGCGTGTATCACTTACGATGATGTCTCCAGGGGTAATTGCAGCAATGAGCTGACTCAGCAGCAGCACCATCCTCCCCAGGGCATGGCAGCAGTGTGCTGGGGCAGACACGGGTTGCACCGTGCAATGCTTTAGGGGTCCCAGAGGAAACTGGCATGTCCGTGCATTCAGGCTACCAGAAAAGGCATCGAGTTTGTCATACCAAATGTCTGCAGGGAAGGGGGGCTGCTGGATTGACAGAAAAGAGTACTTGGGAAGCGCTAGTGAAAACTCCTGCAGCCTGTTGCCCACCCTTCCTTGCACTTCTTCACAAAACACCATATATAGAAGGGTCGACAGCAGAAGTGTGTCATCTAGTCTGCCTGCAGGGATTAGAAAACTGGTATAAATTATCCTTTTCATTAATTACTTGATCCTACCTAATCCCCAGTAGATTATGTCGACCTCGATAGACCAAATCTAGGTTTCTTAGCCTACACAACCTCTTTACACTGTTTCCTAGCTTCCATTGCAGAGCTACTTTCCAGCTTTATTACATCCTGGCTCACTTCCACTGTGGCTCAGCAGATCCACAGCATCTCCACTGCGAGTCCTGCCGGCCGCACGGCACAAACTCAAGCCCTTCTGCGCTGCTCAGTGAACTAGGTGTTTCTGTCCAAAATGTTCTGCCCAAAAACGTTATAAGTGCTCCAGAAAAGGGAAGGTGTTCAAGATGTCCCCTGACCCTGGAAATCCAGGAAGATTTACATCCTCCCACAGGTAAAACATCAGGGAGCTCAGGGCTGCTGGACATCCCAGGCCAAACTGGAGTACCAACAGAAGAGCATAAAACCACAGCATGAAGGAGGCAGCACTATGGATGTTCCCAAGCACATTCCAAGGGATATCAGTACTACGACATATATAAATTGATTTTTCAGACTAAACTCAATAGCTACTTATCTCCAACAGCAAAATTAACATTCAATTAGATTCACTAAATAATTCATGACAATACATTCGATGTGGCAGCAAGTTCCAGCAGTGAATCATCCGTGTTTCACATTATTGTGCTGACAGTAACTAGGATTATTTTATAAATTAAGACATCCTTCATTGTTTCCACCATCCACACCCAGATTCTTATGGAGCTCGAAGCCTTACCACCTCCTATTGCCTAAGGCAACTTTTAAAGGGATAAAAGAAATTGTGTTATTGAGATTTTTAATTTAAAGCAATTTAACCATACATAGAAGCTTCATTAACTGCTGGATTTTTTTCCAGCAATGAAACACATTTGGAGCTCTGCAAACCTTTTGTAACGAAGTGATGCAGAACCGCTGTTTAGTCATGCAAATGAAATGAGAGTTAACAGAAAGGCATTCTGGGGACCATGAACCTTTTGCCAAAACTCAAAGCAAAGATTACTATTGTCAGTCAAAAGGCAGAAGCATTTCCAAATTGTCTTTTGTGCCTGTGCATTGTTGGGAGAAGAATAAACAAGACAGAGTAAACATTTCCTGCAGTCTGAGATACCCAGGGTACCAAGTACTGCAGGAAGGGATGCAAACAGTTTCCTAAGAAACTGCTGAACAGATACATAGTGTTACTACTACAAGCTGAGAGGGGAAAAAAATACCAACACAGTTTTCCATCCATCACTGAAGCACTCCAACCTTTACCAAATTCATCCTTTCTCATCATCATACGCGAGAACAAAGCAGACACTCAAAAACAAGACTTTGGCAAGCAAACCACAAAATTCACCCAGTTCTGCTTTGCAGTCTGAAAGCTGTTTTCTCTTGATGATCAGGCACACTGTTCTCCCAGAGCAAACCCAGTGCCACTCCAGCGAAGCCCAGGGAGCGAGCCCAGGCTTGGCCCAAGACAGCCAGAGACAAGCTGGCTCCTGGCCTCTGTAGCTTTCTGCCTTGGCATTTGAAACCCTTCTCATTAATTGCTTTTAATAAGACATCTATTTATACACAGAGAACCTAGAAACAGGGGCTGGGACATATGCTGGTTTGGAAGCTCAAAGCCTGCAGCCAGGCATCCTAGCAGTTCAACTGCTGTTTTTATTTGTGTAGTTGTGTTTCACACCCTCCTCTACAGAGGCAGTGTAATTAAAACCACCTGGAAACTCGAAGTGCCTCTCGCCACACAGCCAGCTGACACTGAAAGCACAACCCCAGTCTTGGAGGACAGTATATTCCTCCAACTTAGTTTTACTCTCTCAAAGCCCATCTGGCTCCATCTCTGCTCCCCCAGGACCGGCAGTTTGGTAAATATGTGGTACCCCCTCCCCTGGGAACACCAGGTGCTGGGTGCAGCACCTGCAGCACCGCACACTCAGACGCCCGAGGCACCACGTGCTCACACCTGAGAGCCCAGAAGGGGCACGGTGAAGGAGGGGAGACCCCCATAATGCTGCCTGGGCAGTACTTTTCTCTTTGAACTGAAAGATTTTGTAAACAGGGTTTAGCAAACTGTAGGTAAAATTTGAGCTCTCTCTAACCTTAGTCTTGGAGATTACTAGCGAGGCTCATATTGCTGAGGGATCAAAGATGAATAGCCATTTTAGCCTGTGCCTCCACAGCAGCTTTTACAGCGTTAGATACAATGACCAGGTGCACAGCTGGTATAAACTGCTTCAACTTTATTATCTCTGCTAGCAATAAGAGCAAGTTCACTTCATCCAAGGACTTCTCGCAAGGTTGGTATTAGATAAAGCTGATACACAGGTCTCCCTAAACTGCACAACATTTACTCTTTTTTGTTTGTTTCTGTTGAGATCTCCACAGATGCTAAACAACTCATTAAGATATTGTGTCCTGCAGACACCAGAGTGTGTTGACATATAAGATCAGCAACAGATACTTTAACAGAAGAAATAAAGAAAGAACCTCCCACCACTTGCTACTGTGCAGCAAGGAAGGAGCGTGAGCATGAGTCCCAGAGACCAGGACAGGCTGGCTGCTTCCAGATTCCCAGTTGTCCCCATTTGCAGGGTACACTCCCTGTATAACAGTGGTGACTTCAAGCCCAGGCAGGGAAACAAGGTCATTGTCATCATGATAGTAAGCAAACATCTGATAGCAAGTGAACAGCGCAGCTGTGGACTCACAGCCTGGGGCTGTGGGTCCTCAACGAGACAGACTGTGATGCCTAAGGGATACGCATCTAGCTGGCACTGGCTCAGCAAGCAGCAGCAGCCCCCGTAATGAACGAACTTGCCGTAGTTTGTGCAAAAAATACAGAGCATGGATTATCTCTAAGGCTTCTGTTTGGTCCAGAGCAACAACTGGCTGCAAAAACCAGAGAGGAAGTGTGATCCAAAAGCTTTTGAAAGGGAAAGATACAAAACAAGCCTTAGAGATGCTCTAAAAATGAAGTGTTAACTCCATCCATGCTTCTTTGATAACACAGCCAGGTAAACTGCAGCAGTGATCACATCCTGCACTGAAAGTAGGCCGCATCCATTGTAAGAGTCTGAGCAGCACAGGTTAAGAGAGACATTGCAGGAGCCTCTCTTGCATTATAAAAAAAAGTTAGTGAATTAGAGAGATTGGCAAAAGACAGGAAAGGCTGGAGAACACTTGAGCATGATGCCAAAACCCACAAGCCACTAAATGGCTCTGTTTTGCAAGCTAAATGGCTATTCATGCCATTAAGACCAAGAGTGACAGTACTAACAATTTATCACAGAACATCTACTCTAGACTCAATGAAAAATCGCCCCAGTAAGAAATACATCAGTAGAGCTGGCAGATATTATCTTTATTAGAAAGGCCTCTCTGATAACCAAATTCATTGGGAATTTTAGCAATTTCTTTGTATAAACTTCTGCATACAAAACTCAACATAGACAAATGTAAATGGGAGCTTTGGAAATACAGCATTTTATTAAATCAGGGCTACATTTCTCAGTGGAGCTTTAAAGCAGGGTTTTTTTCTGCAAAGCACATTTAGAAACAAGATGATATAACTACTGAAGAGCCTGTACCACTGCTGGAGTTTGCATTTAGCCCCTCCCCAGCCCCAATAAAAGTTAGATGCAGTATGGGGAAGCTGATGCCATTGCCCTTGGGGTGCAGTAATTGGGGTTCTTCATTGTTAATGTTTTTTAACCAAAATCTACACATGTTCCAAATTAGACACAAAAACAAAAAGGAAGAAACTTTGCTAATGGAAAGTTTGCAAAGCAGGATCCAGCATCCCACCCTCTGAATTTTCCCACCGAGGCTGCTGGGTCAGGAGATGGCAGGCTTGGCTGTAACAGCGAGCACCAAGCCCTGGTGAGCTAGGATGGGAAACTGCAGTAGCTGTCACTTCCAATTTCCTTTCTGACGTGACAGTGCAAAGATATGAAAGGAGCAGTTTGCCCTGGCTGCTCTCCTGGGGCCCAGCAGCCAGACGTGGTGCCTCTTGGGCATCCTCAGTGCAGGAGAGCTCCGAGTGCCTCTGCATTCCCAGCCCACAGCTTCCCCAAAACTTGGCTTTGCAATTGCTGCTTTGCACAAGTACTGGGCAAACTCCAACCTGGAGCAAAGCAGGGCTGGAAAGCTGAAAAGCAAAGAGAGAACTCTTCCTAGGGCGAGGGACTCCCAACAGCTGCATCTGTCCCAGCCAGCAAAGCCACTGCTCAAGTTCAGATACACACAATGCACACAGCAAGGCATCAGAGATGGCCATGGGGACACTGTGAGGAGCAAGGTTCCTCTAGCACCCTGCACACCATGAAGCTGTCTCATGCCCAAGCTGCCCTTGGACACAGGGTGTGTCTGACCTCGGCCATGGCAAGAGCTTTTGGGAATGCCATCCTAAGCATGCAGAGCATAAGCCTTGACAGGGAAAACTGTAGCAAATGAGCAGCCCACCCTGCCCTCACACAGGCTGATACACGGCTGGTTCTCTCCATTGCCTGATCCAGGGAGGTCCAAGAGAGCTCCCTTCGTGGCATGCAGAGTTCTGAGATGGTGGCTTCAGGCAGGAGCAGACAGCCAGGTCCAGCTTTGAACCCTCCCCCAGATCCCCCACCTCCTGCAATCTGCCCTAATGCTGGCATCATTCGTAGTCTAGCACGGCGAGGCAGCGCTCTCTCATTCTAGCTTGGGTCCGGGGAGCCAGAGGGCTGTCCAGGGAGGACCGCGTGGTGCCAGCGGCAGAGGAAGCTGGTAAAGCCCATAAGCTCCCTCAGTGCTCTCCTGCTACATCATATACCCTTTTTTGCAGCCATGGAAAACAGTTTAGCTGGGGGGTGGTGGTGTGTGTAGTTAGGGCAGAAGGGGCTTATTACATGAAACCAGTCCAACCCCCTGCAATACATGCCAGCACATTCCAGCTGGCAGTGATATTTTGGCTGTCCCCCTTGGAGAGGGGTCAGAGCCACCCTGGCAATTCATGCTGCCCTAGGAGGCATGTCACACACAGGGCACTGCCTGCTGTGCACAACAGGGTGCTCAGAGCCCCAGCAGCCCATCCAGGCATGGAAGGGGACAGACAGGCAACATGCAGACCCCAGAGAACACAAGCTTCCAACTCCCACATGGCCCCGGGGAGGAGGATCTGCCCTGCATAGATCACCAGATTTCCTGCTTTTAAAAATAAGAACCAACCAGTGGAAAATTGCACCTAGGAGTGAAATTGTGCTCAAACCCATTGTTTTCCACAGCTACTCATCCAGCAGCCTAGGAACAGCAAAAATTAAGAGTTCATGCACAAGTTCAGTGGTATTCCCTGGTGCAGCAAGATGAAGCTTTTAGTAACAAGGTCACCCAGAAATTCTCAAGTTTGCCATGCAACATCCCCCCACTCCCACACAGCCTTACAGGGTGCTCAGAAAAGGAAAAGCCATTTCTCTTTTAAATCCACATAATTTCAGTGCATTAATGAAGTTCTCTGCTCTGTCCACACTAAAAAAGGACACACTAGACCATGCTTTAAAGGGTCAGGAAGGGAGAGTGCAACAGCCTTTGACCTCTGACAGCAAATTACTCCTTTAATCCTCACAACAGAGACATTTAGCGTGGTGCTGAAGGCCTGAAGTCTACCTAATCCTGCTGCTGACCTGGAGAGATCATTAAGTGCAGAGGGCTGCACAATGCTTATAAGCCACAACCCATCAGCCTGGCTATTCCCCAGGCTCTACTGAGATCCCCAGGTCAGGATTTCCCCATCCCCAGCCCTCCTTTCCCCCAGGCAGGGCTGAGGAGCTGTGCACACTCTCTGCACACCCAGAGCAGCACCAAGGTGTGCTGAAAAAAAATCGGTGTTTCAGACCACTAAATCCATCCCCCTTGACCTGTGAAGAAACAGGTTTAACCTGGAGATGGTATTATAAGGCAAGTCTCACAGTATAGAGAAATTGCAACTTGATTTTAGTGTCATTTCTACCACTGCATGGCCAGTTTTACTCCATTTCATGTCTAACCCTCCAGAGAGCCAGAGACCAACATCACTTGCAGCACACTTATTGCAACAGACAGGTGAGAAAAAGCACCTCACAGACCTGGGAGTCCATCCCACCCCAGCAGTGGCAAAGAGCCTCAGTGACAGTGGGTGACACAGTGTATTTAACTAAAACTCTGCTGGAAAAAGAAAGGAATAAAGGCTGAGAGAGCTGCTGTTCTAATAAGAAGTTTATCATGGCCTCTGTGGAAATGAAGTGTCTCTTCATGTTTGCCAGTCGGTGCAGGGAAGGACAAGGCGAGCAGATCGACTGGAATCCCAATTACATGGTGCAGGGTCAGTCAACGAGGATGTTACATTCAACTCTCCTACAACACACAACACTTCAAAGCCTTTAAGAAGCTGTTTTAAACAAGAGGCTAAAATGCAAATCTCACTTCTTGCCGACTAGAAAAGAACAAAGAATTTCTCACAAAGGCCTCTGAAAGATTAGGCATGTTATTGTTAACGCTGTGTAAGAAGTGGACATTAATTAATGCTGAACTGCAAAGAAATTCCAGTAGTCTCACATATTTCATTCCTGCCACTGCAGCAATGAACTCATTATGAATAAAGAAATTAAAAACATATATCAGAAGGCAAAGTTAATGATCTTTTTCCTATTATTGTGAGCAACATACACCACTGGACTAGAATGAAAGGAGGAGCATAGCTTTTGTTATAGGATAAGATCACAGCCCAAAGCACATCCTTTGCTGAGAATGAAGTGTTTATCAAGTGATTTCCAAGATACACACTGTGACCTTGAGCCGTACACTTAATATCTGACACCCAGTAGGTTTTCTAGCCACAAAATGGTAACAGCAGCACTTACCTCCTGCGAACTGAGAGTCAAACTTAGGGTGGGGGGACCACTTTGCTCATCCGTCCTTGTGTGGTGCATGCTACGAGAGCTGGGGACATCCTGGAGAGTCCTCCAGTCACAGCGAGAAGACAGTGAAGTCACATCTCAGGGTAACATGGGTGGGTATTTAGGAGCAGGCTTGGTGGAACCAGAGACACCTGGGCAAGGTGGCTGGCAGGAACACTTAGAAGCCCAGCAAGAGAATGTTACAACCAACTGAGGGAAAATTGGGCTCAAAGGAAGAGCTGGGGGTTGAGGCAAGAGCAGCTGAAGTGGATGAAAAAGATCCAGCAGTGTAGAGTCGGGCAGTCAGTTAAAATTGTATTTGTGCTGCCAGGAGCAGGTTGAGGATTTTTGCATTCTTGGTAAATTAAAAAAACTTCAGGTGTAGGATTGCATAATCATGCACAAAAACAAGCAAAGCCACAACTGCAGTGAATCAGTGATGCTCCAAGGACACCTGAAAGCAGCTCAGCTCCATGCACAGACATGGCCAAGGGACACCATCTCTTTTCTTCAGCATTTGCCCATTCCCAAGACATCTGTCACCTTGCAAATTAACCCAGGCTGACACTCAGCAAGGCACGTCTGCAGCTGCAGTGAACCTTTCCTGCAAGTTCCCATCTCAGATATTTCAGTAGTCCTTGCTTTCATATCTCTACTATTTTTACTGCTTCCATTAGTCTTTTCAGCTTGAACTGAACAGTCTGCCTTCACATTATTTCCATCATTGCTCTGCCCCTATCTGATACATGTGTCAGTGACTGAAAAATTCCATGAAGCTTGGATAAATCCATGTTGTCTGGTAAATAATAGCAGTGTGTGTCCCCGTTCAAAGAAAGTGATGAGAGGTTTATTAATGTAGCATCAGATGAATTTGTTTTGTATAATTACGCATAGAATTTAAAAAGAGATGTCATGCAGGCAATCTTTAGAGTCATAATAGACAATCTGTAAGAAAGAACAAAGGAAAATAATTTTAATAAAACATCATGCCCTAAGCAAGAAATATGCTTCATGTATCATACATGAGAAAAGATAGTTATTTGATGTAAAACGGAATTGTGACCTTGCTGCAGAGCGTTCATTACCTAACACCGCGACAAGCAAATGAATGGATTTTGGAATAGTGCAAATAATAGTAATAATAATAATTTTTGGTTCCTGGCATTTGCTCGCTGACAGCCAGATTTAGCAGCAAGTGTTTTGTATTATTATTTATAAAAGGGATTGCAAATAGAATTCCACATAACCTTAAGACATTACAGAAGCATATGTCTAGCGCAAGGGTATTACACACAAGTAATCAAGGTTTTGTGAGTGCTTATAAGGCAAGCAGTGGAAGACCAGAAACAAGATGCTGGCTGCCAGAAGAATGCATGCTTTACGCAAGGACACATATGTACATGCAACTATCAATTATGCATCATTCTTAGGCAACTGAATCCCTACATAGGAAGGTTATGATTATGGTTACTATGGAAATTACTCATGCAGTTTCTTACGCATTTTGCACACGATAAACAGTTGTGTGATAGTCTGTTGATACTGTTTAAGGGAACTGTAGCACTCCCAGGAGGTGCTGAATCATCAAGTTTGGACACCACCCTCTGCAGAAAGCCTTTCCCTTGCTAAACATGAAGGGGTGCCTGAATCATCTCCTCCAGTAGGTCCCAGTTCAGTTCTTCTGGGCTGGACTCCAGAGCTGCCCAGAGCCTGCCCCAACACCCTGCTCTCCAACAGGGCACCACCTCAAAATACCAGCAAACTTCCTCTTCAACAGCTGATGGAAAAAATTTCCCCTTCCCACAGCCTATACCAGCCTGTCTGCAGAGCATCAGGAACGGGCTGTGAGAATGATGTGTATTTGGGGTGAAAATTTACTGCAAGAGAGACCGACTGCTGCTCCTGGGAGGGTGGACAGATTGAGAAAAGCTGGTGCTTTCACAGTGATGGAGAGAACACCAAAGCGCTCTGCCCCAGCTGAAGGATGTGCTGCCAAAAATTAAGGCAGGGGGCAGGAAACACTGTATAGGGGTTTTACCTCATTAAACCTGCACAAAACCTAAATCAGGCCTTAGGAGCAGCTTGCAACAGAGCACGTATTCTGTGTGGAGCTGGCAGGATTGCCTTTGTTTTTCAACAAAGATCACAAATAGGTTTCTAAACCACCTCAATGTGTTTAAAATGGTGAAGTTATTAGGCAAGGAGGTACAATAAAAGAAACATCTCTGCAAATGGAAAACCCCTAGGCATATACGCCTTCAAAATGCTATTGGAATTTTAAGCCCTGATAATTGCTTTGTAATGTAAGCAATTGCATTATGAGCATGAACACCGCAGCCAATGCATCACCGCAGCCGTACCTTCCGCCCTGCCTGCGGTCTTTTCCCCTCGGCAAAGTACCCTCTGATTGCGGTGGGCTTAAATGGAACTCATGGCACAACTGATTGCATGTGCTAAAGGGAGTCGGTTTAATGGACAAACCTAGCTGCTGTGTAGCCGTCTGTGCAAGACCATAGCAAAAGGGAGAAAGCCCCACGGAGCAGCACCGGGCACTGCCCCCGGCACCACCAGCCAGGAGCGTATCCCGGCATGCGAGGGGACCTTCGTCAGCTCTCCTCGAAAGGGAGGGCACCAAATGACTTTTGCTCTCTGAAGCCATAATTTATTAGAAAACCGCTAGAACGAGGCAATTTTTCTAATGGAGAAAGTTTCCCTCCTCTAAGAGCAACAAATTAAAATTGGAGAGGGCTGAACACAAACCCAACTGCACCCTTGCAGGCTGTCATTTCTTTCAGGCTTGTTCTGAATTCAGTGGCTTCAGAGGCTGCATCTAAAATATATTCAATCTCCCCTAGGTCCCAGATATTTCTTCTCACCCATCACCACCAGGCTGAGGCCCAGCAGCTCAAACAGAAGCCCACCCGCCCCACACTCAACCCTGTTGCCCTGGGGGCAGTGGCCACGGCAGAATCGCCTTCCTCCCTGCCAGCTCTGCTGCGGACTAATGCACACAGTAAATCACCAGCAAACAAATAAAAAAACACCCCACTGTATCGCAGAGGGACTAAAATTAGCAGTGAAGTTGCCTGGAGGTACAGGAGCAGTCGAATTTGGTACGTGGCAACCCGCAGCCTCCCAGAGCCAGAGCGGGAGCTGCGTGGGACAGGGCTCATGTGAGCAGTGGCCAAAGTTCTATAGGTGACCCCACCTATAGCTGGCAGGCCCTCCGATGAGTTTGCTGCTTACGCTTTCCATAGAATTTGGGCTGAAAATATTCATGGTGGGCGCCTGCTGCAGACTATTTTGGCAGGGGTGGGGTGGGGGGGAAGCTTCACAGAACAGCTTCACAGTTTCTGAGCAGTGGGCTGGAGACAAAATGCCACGTTTTGTCCGTGTTAAAGGCTCTGAAGCATTTAATTGAAAAGCTTTAGCAACCCTGTACTTAGGAGGAGGGTTTTGGTGTCAGAAGTGTCCCTTTTGCTATTTTGGGGGGAAAAAAAAGCTGCAAAACTGGTCAAATTGTGAACCTATCAAGGTTTGCAAACACTCAGTAAAGACCTACTCAAACAAACGTAGCTGCTAAATTCCACAGCCAGGCTTGCTTCTGGATGCCCTGCTTCCCACCAGACCCCAGAGGGGACACTGTCCCTCCTGCGACCTCTGCTTTCGGGGGAGAAGGCAGCAGCTCCTCCTCCCTGTGCCCTCGCAACAGAGCCATCCTGGGGTGGGCACATCCCACCAGCACCCAGGAGGGTCCAGCCCCTGGAGCCAGGGCTGTGCTGGAGCTGCCTGGGGCCTTCCCATGGAGTGTGACAGGACATGGGATCACCCACACTTGGGATCAGAGTCTGCTTTTACCCACACCTGTACCCACCCCCCCAACCATTCAGCAGCACTATAGTTGTAATCATTATCACCCCTGAAAATGTTGCAGTTTTCTGTATTTTCAGTTCCTCAATTACATTCATTATCACATTAAACATTCCTGATGCTACAGGAACAGACTAAAAACAGTAAGCCTGTATCTTCTTAACACAAACGTAACCCTTTTGTACTACTGAGAGTGTAGCAGGCTCATTGTTTTACAGCAACAAAGCTTTTGTTTCCAGAAATCCAATTCATAAAGAATACTTGCCAAGGCTGTACACATTTCGTTCAGGGTTTTTGTTGTCAGTTTTGTTTGGTTGGTTGTTTTTTTTTTTCTTACTGCCACTGACATTTCTTCAAGTTCAAATCTGATTTAGGATTAGACCAGCAATTGAAATAAAATGGAAGAGTCATAGAAAAGCAAAAAAAAAAAATTCCCTCCAACTGCAGGGCACAACCGCACCACCTTCAGGCAGGCAGCCCTGTGCCCACCCCAGGCTGTGGGATCCACACACCTTCCGCTGCTATAAATAGGCACAGCCACTTTGCTCTGTCTCCAAAAATAGAAGCACATTGCAAAGGAGATAGAAACAGTAAAACACTGTACATAAGGTTTGGTGTCTTTTTTTAAATAAACATGAATTTGTAACCAAAGCTGCCCAAGGCAGGCAGTGATGCAGCCGGGGAGATGTTGTCTGCAGGAGCATGCAGGGGAACCAGCTGATGGCTGCAGGAACCAGGTCAGGGGTGAGGAACAAGCAGGTTTTGATGCTATCCCACTTCTCCCCATGCCAAGCTCCAAGTCACAACAGCATGATTAAAACATATAACAAAAATTGATATCTGCCTGTCTGGCTACTCCAGAGCTCCAGCGAGGGTAAACAGACCACCCTCAGGTTTGCTCGCTGCCTCCACAGTGCAGGTTCCTAGGGAGCATCCCCTGCTCCAGGAGAGTCATGCAGTAGGACATGGCACCCAGGCTCTGCCCTGGCACTCACCTGGGGCAGATGCAGCTCCTGCTACCCCTGGGCAAACAAAACCAAGCCTGCTTTTCCCAGCCTGGTGGCTTCAGCCACGCCATGGTCACAGAATGGCACCAGATACTAGACACCCCAACACCAGGCACCAGTGCTGTTGGACCTGACCTCCCTCCATGGGCTGGATCCCAAGCAGGGAGCACAATCCTGGGTCTATCCTGCCCGGACATCAGAGATGCCATAACACTTTATAGGAACAAAGATTTTGTCCCAAATTGCCAACACCCACAGCATGCGATAGCCCTGCTGCTGCTGGGTGAGCTTTGACAGCAAGCTCAAAGCCAGAGGCAGGGAAAACAGACACATCATGGATCTGGCATTTTGTTGCTGTTTGTTGTATTAATTCAGAGGAATTAGTGTCACAGGACAGGAGGCATATAAGGCCACTGAGGAAATACAGCGAGGAAGGTACCTTGCCCAGCATCCTGGCTGTGGACTTGCCCTACTCCAGCCTCAAAGGGATCCTTCAGCTAACAGGGACAGACCTCTGTTGGCTGCTACCAAGAGTCACCTGAAGGCTGCTGGAAGGGTTTTGCAAGAGAAATCTAGGAATGATTCTCAATTCCTACTTTATCTAGTAAAAAAAATTGAAAGCAGCTCAGCTGCACTCATTTACAGTTGCCTGTCCTCTGCTCCACCCTGGTGGGCTCAGCAGCACAGAGGCCCCCACACAGCAGCACTTGTACAGAAAGTCAGAGCTCTCTGGCTGGGGGTACCCAGGACACATGCAACAAACAGATTTCTAGCCCCGTACCTTCGCCTTATCCCTCTAACTCCAGGCAGCTCTCACCACAGAGCTGCCCAGCCTTGGGCATTCACAGGTCAAATGCTTCACTTACACTGATTTTTGAATGCAATTACCAGCTATTTGAAACACAGAACATTCTTAGCCTCCCTTGGATCAACTTTTTCAGCAATGCTTGTTCCAGGGAAAAAAACCAACCACTAAAACAAACAAACAGATCTTCAGCAACTCAAGCAGCCACCAGAGCACAGGCAGTGCTTTGCCACAGGGTGAAGAGAGGTCACGCAGTGGGGGCTCATTACCAGAGCAGGAGGGTTGCGAAGCGACATCAAGCAGACCAGGCACATCTCCTGCAGAAAGTCACCCTCTCTCTGAATCTTTGTAATTGGTGATCAGTCCCATACAAGGCCAGAAATCAGGCTTATTAAAGCATGAACTGCTGAACCCCTTGTTAGATGCCAACAACATCTTCACCTGTGGGATTATTTACCCTGCAGGCAGGGTTACTGGCCCTGGAGAAAAAAAAAAAAAAATAGATTCCTAGCAGAGATAGTGCAGCTGGGGCACATTTCCCATCCATGGGATGATACCATGCTGTCTCACAGAGAGAAGGCTTCCCACACACACCAGAAAATAGCCAGTACAGCTGCATGCACACAAGGCATATGTTTCTGTATAAGGTACCTATATGGTACAGCTCCTCTTCTGCTTTCACTGTATTTTATCTTTAAATTGAGAGAGCTTTTTTGTAGCAAATCATCAGAGAGGAACAGCTAGTTACCAAGGAGATTCTCTGATGAATCAGACACTGACTGGTATAAGATCTAGACAGGCTGTAGCTTCTTAATTTGTGAGACCTTACATTTTAAACAGGGGGAAAAAGATCCTATCACAACCAGCCATGGACCACGCCAGCAAAAGCAGCTTTTATTTTTGCCATAGGAACAAATAGCAAGCACACAGTGTGGGAAATCAGTGAGCAGCCGGAGATGAATGGGAGCGTCTCTCCAGCATACTCTTGACTCAGAAAAGCAAATACCACCCAAGGACAAAGTGGTCCGATGGAGGTGACTGAGGGGAAGGCTGGGAAGCCCCTGATTTCACACCGGCACGTGCAAGGATACACAGGGAAGAGTGAGCACTGGAGAAAGAGCTGCATGCCTGCTTCTGCACAGCCCTGGCATTTTGGAAAGTAAAGGTTGCACAGCCTGGCGAGGTGCTGCCGATCCGTGTGCTGGCCACGGGCGCAGCGCAATACTGGGACTGCCCCAACCCTGAGCCCGCTTTCCTGCCAGACTCCTGCAGTTTTCTTTTGAGGAGCGGGTGAGACAGATGAATTTCACCAAATGACAGCAAAGGCACTGACCCCGTGCCAAGCATCCTGCCCTCGTGGGGGTGGCCATCATGCCCCGGAGGAGCCCAGGCAGCCAGGGATACACAGACAGCAGATGAGAAGAAGAGATTTTATGAAGGTGGGAATAACAAGGAGCTGCATGAAACAAAGTTTGACAAGAAAAAGCTCCCCTTTTTTGGGCTGACTGGATTCAGATGGTCTTTGCACCCACTTCCTTCTGGCGGCTTGTTTCTGAATAATTACTGAACCCTGGTGCTTCGCCTGCATTTAAAAACAAAGTAATTAAAACTGCCTGGGAACTGCAAGAGCAGTGAGAAATATTTGGAGACATCAAGAGACAAGATATATGGAAAACTCCTGCTTGTAGATAGGCTGTTTTCCCAAAGGTGGAAACTACAGAAGTATGTAGATGAGAGGGAAAATCTCCCTGTCAGATCCCATTGAAATCTCCGTTTTGGGCGCTGCTGCTCCGCTGCTACTAAGGTAAACCTGATCCTTACCGGGGGAAGCTGCAGGATGCGCTGAGGTGTTTGGGACAGTGCCGAGAGCTTAGATGGGCTGCTGTGAAGTATCAGGGAGTGAAGATTAAAACGTATTAGAGCAAATTCAGGCTTTACCGCACCCTGGAAAAGGATTTTCCTAGAGCGATTGTGTCCGACAAGAGGCTGGCACAAGCCAGGCTTTAACCAAGGATTTGAGTGAAGGGCTTCTTATAAGCAAACAGTTTCAAGTGCTGTTTTGAGATATAAATTACACTTGCTCATCTCAGAAATTAATTAGCTGTCAGTAGCATTTGTGGGCTGAAGCTAGAGGCTTACAGTAACATTTTAGTGATGCATATTGTGATGTTATCATGGGAGGACCACTTATTAGCGGGCCTTATTTAGAAAGCAAAAATACTCCAGAATGCTGCAATAGAGACTGAAAACAGCATATGGGGTAGGGAAGGGGTGCAAGAAACACTTGCTGACAGCAAGCTGCTTTTGGCACTGCAAAAAAAATTGTCAGGAATTTCCAAGCCATGGCTCACAGCCAGTGGGTAACTCACTGTCCATCCCCCTCCAGCTTCATACAGGGGCTCGTACAGCATTCACTTGCTGCCCTTCCCAGCTGTGCCAGGCAAATTAAAGATGTAGTAGCAGCAAATTAAAACAGGCTGCCAGCATTCATGCACTTAATGGGCTATTTGGTCTTGTTTGACTTCATATTTATGATCTTTATTCACTTTAGGGTTAAGTTGAAGTCGTTTATATGTTTGCATTTAAAACAGGGAAGGGCTGAGAAAGCTGTAACTGCACACAAACTTCCCACAGGCAAAGCACAAACTTCCACGGACTGCTCAGCTTACAAACCACACTATGCCACAAGAGTGCTGTTATTCCAGCCTTGGGCTGATTTGGGATATCCATACTCCCCAGGAAGCATTCAGAGTTTGTTTTTCCAAATGTGTGCAAGCAGCAGTTGCTAGAACATGAAGCGGATCTTACAGAGTGCTTTTAATCCAAGAACAGCAAACAGGCAGGTTAGGGATTTACCAGTGGAGAAACTGAGGCAGTGAGCATTTAAATAATTTGGATAAAAAACTGCAGCCGAACAGAAAAAGTGTCCAGATAGGAACTTAAGTCCTCAGTTCCGCCGCTTTGCAGTAACTATTGGTCTGGAAAGCCTTGAAAATGCACCGCTCACGTGACTTTGGCTATGCAGCAAAGCTGGCCTCGACACGGGGACTAAGGGCGGCACAGCCCCTGTACAGTGTGGTCCCTGGGCTGGACAACACCTGCATTCTCTCTTTGCTTGTGAACACTGACAGCAGCAAATAAATAAGAGGTTGACAGTGGTCTAAACACTGGCTTTTGAGTTTAAGGTTTGTTGCCACAAGCATTTGCCTGTGTAATAAGGAGAATAAAGTCAAGGAAAGAGGTGGGGATTCAAGAGGAATATGAACTGCCAGGTAAAGGGTGGCCTCCACCAAGCCATATGCTTGGCAGCAAATCTGGTCCCTCAGTACTAAACTTGTGTTGAAACAGGGAGAGATTTTGATACAGATAAAGTTGAAATACAAAGAAACTGATGTAATTTGCTCCAGACCTCTGCATGCACATATTCTTATATGGTGTTTGAGAAATCAATTATTCTCGGCGCATATAGAGTCCGTTGCTGAGCTCAGAATCCAGGCACTGGGGAAACTTATGAAACAACCATACAGATTAGCTCTGTCATAATCCACTCAGTCCCAATTGAAGAAATCCCCCAGGAGGGCTTTGTTGCCTTGCTAGAAATCCCCTTATTCACCAGCAGCCCCTCGGCAGGGCAGATGGGTTTTGCCTCACAGGGATGCTCTGCACTAGCTCCAGCCATTGACTTCCCCCCACCCAAAAAAGGGGCTTAGGCAGATCCCACAGGGCGTCTCCCTGTGTCCCCAGCATGATCCCCCTTACCTCAGCTGCTCGCTCCAGGGGACGCCCTGGGAGTCCCAAGGCTGCAGTGGGTTGAGCAAGCCAGCTTTGGGAGGAGGACTCAGGACCAGCCTGGCCCCTCACATGCCCTGGAAGGCAAAGCTCAGTGCCAGCACAGCGGGGAGGCACAGAATCCTTCCTGACAACCTTCTCTGAATGACCCAGATTGCATCAACAGGCTCTGGAGGGAGCCCACAGCCAGTGCTCTTCAGATGGGAGCATAGGATTTGCAACATGGGGCCCAAGAGGGACAAGGAACGCAGCAATGGGAAAAGAAAGCAGAAGGCCTCAGCACCCTTCCCACCTTCAAAGCTGGTAAATGTCTCTTATTTCCCTTTCTACTCTTTCTTATAAAGAAGCCGGAAAAGTCCCCCCCTCCCTGTGCTACTTTGCATGCCAAGTGGCAGGGTACTGGGGAGACCCCGATGCCGAGTACTGAACCTTGCCTTCCAGGCTGCTGTTCAAAAGCCCAGAGGCAGCCCAGCAGGCTGGAGCATTGCATGTGTGTGTCCAGAATGACCCAACATTTCTCCCCTTGATATTTAAGGATTATTTGGTAGATAAGCTCATGAATAACCGGGTGCTGCATGTTGTGCCAGCAGACGGGCAGTGGCAGCAAAGGAGTCTCCTGGTTTTTGCATGCTTGTGCAGAGGCTACAAACACAGAAGTATTGATGCTTGTAATACCCCTCCAGGTGAAGGGCAGGCAGAGAGAACAGACCCTAATCAGTGAAGGGGTCTACATGAACACACACACCCCACCCCCCCCAGGCACAATGCACAGAGGGACATGCCAGAAGCCTCCACTCCCACGAGAGTCTCCCTTTGGGACACTGCAGCTCTGCAGTGCCTCTTGGGCTGAGCAATGCCTTTTGACTCATGTAATCTTGTTTAAATGCAACAAGCATCTTCTCCTATGCAGGTGCAAGCCACAAGCACCATTATTCTGGGCATATAAGCCACTAAAAGCAGCATTGCCTCTCTTAATGGAAGAGAAGTATCACAGCAGTAGCTACACTATG
Source organism: Falco peregrinus (assembly GCF_023634155.1). Classification (NCBI taxonomy): domain Eukaryota; kingdom Metazoa; phylum Chordata; class Aves; order Falconiformes; family Falconidae; genus Falco; species Falco peregrinus. The sequence goes on along the minus strand of NC_073732.1, from coordinate 21,376,811 downwards.
GACCATTAATTTACTGCCAGGTGGCTTAATCCTAGACTTGAACATGCATTTAACTAGAGGTCTAGAGCAAAAAATATTACAGTGCAACTGTAGAAATGCACTTTCACAGTAATAGTTTTAGTGCCAGTTGAACTCTGAGGCAGAACTCCCTCCAGCTCCCATGCAGGCAGGGGCTCACTTCTATGTGCCCACATGCAGGTAAACACTGTGGGGTGGGATATTTGGTCATTAACAAAAGTATGAGGCAATGCCATTTCAGTAAGTGTTACATTAGAAATGAACGTGGAAGTATGGAGTCAGGCAAAAAATTACTTCATTATCATTTAGGTAAATGATTCTCCAGTACAGAACTGAAAATCTGCACCCCTGATACAGCCCCACAGATGCTTGTTACCCCTGTGCTTCATGCACATGTCTATGCTCTTTGCTGGGCTGAGTTCAGATCAATTGGCTTCGCTCAGCACCACGCTCGCCCTCCAGCACAAGCACATGACCTGCCACTTAGTGCTCACAAGTGTCATTTCCCAGCTGCACTGCCAGGGGTGTGCAGGAGGGGTACCAGGACAAATTTCTATACAATATTTGCCAGTTTAACTCCCAATTTGCCCAGCACAGCCATGTCCACTTCTAAAACAGGTCAGCTGCACCCCTCAGTAAGCTGGTCTTTCTAACTGGTATGTGTCCAGCAGTAGTTTTACGCTCTTGCTAATATCAGTGGAGATTTTAAATTGCCTTTAATTAGAGCTTTGAAAGATCCCACTGTTTCTCAGCAATTAGCTTCTGTACTGGGTTTGAATTGAACAGCAGCCCTTCACACTAGAGAATGTGACAAGCTTGGAAAACTGTTCATTTTTTACTCTGTTTCCAAGTCTTAACTCTGCTGCTGATGCGTAAAGGCTGGTGAGGAGACAAAATAAGTCTCGTACAAGGGAGAAATGAATGAAAAGTCTCAGAAATAACTTAAGCCCATCTACATCCTACCCACATGCTCACAGCTGGGTTTGTTCTACTTAAAACCAAAGTCTGCCTCCACTAATTCACACTTAAGTAGGTCTGACTGAAGCTGCGTGGTTTTGAGAAGCACTGGAAGTTTGAGATGTGGGGCTGTGATAGGAAGAATCCCGCTGCTGCCAGCAGACCCGCTGGGTCTCAGCACTGTGGGCTGCCTCCCAGCAGTTAGCAGGTCAGCACTAGGATGCTAAGGCTGCTCTTGCATGGGATTTACTGTCAGCACAAGGTCTTTGTGTGAAAGGAAAAGACCTTTCCTTCCCCCTCAGCCCGTTCTCCAGCCCTCTCCCCTCCCCATCCTTCAATGTCCCCCAGCTCTGTCACCCTTATTAGACTTCTGACCCATTAGCCTGAGGACAGCTGGGGAGGTAGAATCTAAGATACTACACCTGATACTGTAAGCTGTCCTACCCCCACCCCCTTGCCCTCCATCTCCTGGCCTCCAGGGCCCCTGCCCCTCTGCATTGCCCTCACACCAGCTCCAGAGCTGCACTAACATGCTGGTCTGAGGGACGACGCACTTTCAATGCCTCAGAACAAACCTCCAGCTAAGTTATTAAACCCATTTAATACCACTTCTGACTGGTACAGAAGTTACGCTAAAAATAATTGCATTTCTCACTAGTCACAGATAAAACAGACCCTTTTTAATCATTAAGATATGACCTGATGTGCATTACAAGATATTAACAGCCCCACAACTAAAATAACAGATACAAGACCAAAAGCTAAGTCATAAGCATTCTCAAATGCCTGCAGATTAATCATTTCATATCTCCATAGGAGCATCCACCAAAGCCTTCCATCACTGTTCTTCTGTATCACTGTGGTCTTAAAGCCACAGCACAGCTCCGTTCCCAGCCACAGCTCTGCCTTGTCCGCAGAAGGCAAAAGCAGGGAAGGAAGGTGTGTGTTTGCTCCCAAACACAAGTTGATGGAAAACAAGGAATCAAAATTTCCAGAATCTGTTTTCAGATTTTCCATTTCACTCTGTGAAAAAAAGAAGTCCCTTGTTGTGTCAATCCTTTACAGTAATTATAAAATTGATACTCTCTTCAAAATATTTTTTCTTCAGTGCTTTCTCCGAAGTGCACATCCACTCCTGATCTCATGGCTCAAACTGTACTCTTGGTATTTTTGGAATTGATTGCAGCCTCCTGATCCATAAAAATAAGCAACACCACCAGCAAAATAAGAGCACAGGTGCTGCTGAAATGGCAATCACTGCTCAGGATCCAAGCCTGCAGTTACACAGCCCGAGACAGAAACCCACTGCCTCCTCCACACAGCACAGGTGCCAATTTCTCCCCATTTGGGGATTAAATAGATGACCACACAGCAGTTAGCTGACCTGTCTGAATCCCTATCAAGGGCTCTAAGCGGTCCAGAAGCAGCACAGCTTCACTTTAATTGCATAAGCACACAGCTTGTTCAAACTCCACTCAGGCCCACACTCAAGGATTTAAAGTAGTGACAGCCTCAAGTGCGTTAGTCTCCCTTGCATACTCATAAGGTGCTTGAAAGCTTCAGCTCGCGTCCTTACTCTTGCGGCAGAAATCACGACCGTTTTGGTTTACATTGCTGAATCAAAAAGACCAGCAAGTGACTAACATTAGAGGTGTCAGGGAAAGCAAGGCAAAGTCCAAGCAGAACAGCTCTAGCAGAATCCACCATAAAGGATCAGGTGCATTCAATCCAGTCCCCTTTTTATCCTTACAACCACACTCTCAACCCAGGGGCAGCAGATTTCATCAGAGCACCAGAAAGCCACAGCTGTTTTGGAGCACTGCTCCCAGCCAAGTGCCCAGCATCTGCAGGAAGGCCCATCACATCACCCAAGCACGCACCCATTCCAGATTGGCCATTTCTCTAGGCACCTGGTACAAGTACCCAGCCGCAGTCAATCAAGCCATCTGCAGCTTCCACAGGCAAACTCATCAAGTGAGACAAATGCATCACTTATTTTCGCCATGGTTAATGGCCATGAACCTGGAGGCTGAAATTTCAGTTCATGCCAAGGAATACAACAGTCAATAACAGATTCAGCCCACAAATAACTAGAGGAGTCCTGGCCTGTGCAATGGACCAAGGACACAAAGAAGACTCATTTATTTCTCAATTCTTTGTAATTCCTCCAAAACTAGCAAAGCTGGCCCTCTCAGAGATATTTAATAAGTTATTGCTATAGTCTAGCCCAGAACTCCTCTGGTGGTGTCATTAGCTCTGCTGCCTGGTACTACAGGCAGCTGCTCCCACCAATAACGCCGATTAGAACATGTACGCTTGTTCAACTAGGAGGTGGCTTCAGAGTCTGAGCATCAAGCCAAGACCAGCTAGCTGCTCGGGTTGAGCAGTTAACATCCCTAAAGACCCTCTAGGCAGTCCTGGCTATACAGCATAAGCTGTAAGGAAAGGTGTTTTTTTGGGGGGAGGTAGTCAGCAGGAAGGGAAAGCAAGCCCCTCACCCCTGATCTTAAGCACTAAAGACTGGGAGTCCATGTTGTAGGGCCACGGCCAAACTTTATTCTTCAAGAAACCCAGCCCTCAACGTTGCCAATGACATGCTATTAAGTGACCTGAAGAAGATACTACAGAAGTACGGACTATCATCCATTATGGCTGTCAGCTTTATAGGGCAAGAGTCAGCATAACACAGCCAGGGCCTCGTGCTTCTGATGCCAGCAGGAGCTAGCAGCCCTGGAAAAGCAGGTCATGCAGCCTCATGGTGGGCCCCAGGTGGGAACAGGATCACCGTCAAGGGCTATCAGGGACAAGCTCCCCCAGAGCTCAAATCCCTATCATTTTACACCATCTCCAAGTCTGCCTTTCCTCCTCCACCTTTAACTGAAACCTGCAGCTGTGCCATGCTCACTCTGCACCTCATCCTCTCCCACCACCCAGCAGGTCACCACTAGCACTTGTCCCCTTTGCAACATTACAGCAGAGCTCTATTCCTCATGTCTTGTTTTCCTAACTTGAGATACCTGGTGCCCACATGCCCCTTCTGGCTGCACTCTCATGTGCCCCCAGCATCACCCCTTGGTGGCTGCAGGAGCCCTTGAGCTGCCTCATGCTCCTAGCCCACCACCCATCTGGTACAGGCAGCACCAACCAGCCTCCCTCAGGAAAGGTCTTAATAATAAGCGTGGAATTTTCCAAATATTGATTCATTTTAGCCTAAATAATATCATTCTGTTATTATTGCTTATAAAGCTGGCTCTGCTCCACCTTCTACAACATTGCAGGAGTGACTTGGCTGCATCAAAGCTAACTCACACATCGTAGCAGCAGAGCCAGGCTATGCTTAGTACAGTCCATCAGCTAAAATAAAACACCAGGACCCCCATCTGCTCTTATCAAACAATGATAGACATAAATCAATACACTCATTTCTGCATAGCTCTTCCATGACTACAAGCCTGCCTAGGGAGGAAAGCACATACATTCAGCCTTACTGAACTTTAATGCAGATCACAATGAACACAAAAACCTGGCATCTTGATGCAGTACCACAATACATACTTCACCCCAGAAAGCTGCAATATAAGGAGTAAAGATAGTTCAAGAATCAACACTCAAATGAGAAAAAAAAATACTTCAGACTACCAGGCACAATACCTTGGATGTGCAAACAGCACTTTTCTACTTGCTTGCAAGCATCTCTCCCCAAACAGCTCCACATTCTTCAGCCCAACAGCTCCAAAAAGTAGTCTCCTTCAAAATGTCTCAGCAAGAAACACCACAGAACCATCCAGAAAACACCTCGCTACTGTCACTGGGTGAACTATTCATCTGTGCTTAATCTGGCCTTGATCATCAACACCTGAAACTCACAGACACCCAGCACACCCTGGGTTATTTGCCCTGAGTTGCCATAGTTCAATTAACTTCACCTGATCCCTGATGACAATTGGGGTCAGCTGTGGACCTACAACTGTCTTGTTTAGGAGCCCAGACAGCATTTAGCAATAACATGGGGGGTGGGGAAGCTATTTTTCCTATTAAGCCTGAAGTCAGGATAGTAGCTAAAGTTAACTTGCTTGCAAGAAAAAGGTTTGGGGGTTTTTTGTGATCCATTGATTTTACATCTGAAATTCGGGTAAGAGGCTTAGCACACACTTACTGAGCAACAACTTCAAGGGACAGTGAGCAGGAGGCAGAAGTTTGGGATGTTGTTGTGTGGCTCCTGTTGCTAAGGTCAGTGCCTGGGTGATGCCTGTGTGCTCGCTGCAGCTGGGTCACTTGGGTTTTGCTTCTCAGAGTAAGGTGTGAGTCATGGCTGGAGAGCAAACTGCAAAAACTTGCTAAGGAATGCCTCTATCGTGTACTTCCACTCACCTATGAAAATATACATTAGTAGCAGCAGCTAATAACAACAGCCACTAGCAGTAGCAGATCTATATTAATACTTTTTCTGGTAGCAGCACGCTGTATATTAATAATTATATCTAACCTTTCAAATACACATAGGGAAAATAAAACCACTGTTTTTTCCACACACTGTTACAGGTCCCACCAATGTTAGGGTATAACATTAAGATATGTCAAGTCAAAAATGTCTTGGTGACAGAATACTCTGAATATCAGTGCTTTCTAGTTCCCCTCACATGATACAGCCAAAGCCTGAGTTTCTAAATGCCTAGTCACTTCTGAAACTATCACCAGAAATAGATGTTTGCGTGAGTTGTGTGTTGCACTAGTGGTAGCAGTAGGTTTCAGTTTGGAGATGTGATGGTTGAAAAAAGAGAAAGACATGGTTATTAACTTTTACCAAACCGGTAGGGTGTGCTTACATACAGAAATGTGCTGTACATGAATGTGATGCCCATATGACACTTACATATGCTCCCCACCTGTAAATGATGTGGTCCCTGTAAAGCCTTGTGCGCCTTGTCTCTGAGAAGCCAGCAAAGAAGTGCCTCTTTTTTCTTTCTTTTTTTTTTTTTTTTTGGTTTCAGGGGTTTTATGTCTTGATTCTGTTTCTACAAATAGTGATAAGTTTGATATAGAACCAGGTGGTTTTGGCTGTTATGAAGTGTGAATACTACAGAAGTCCATTACAAAGTTTTCATTAATGTTAAGAGATATGACATACTTGTACTTAAGGCTCTATCTGGATAATCATTCAAAAGCCTAGTTGAGCTCTCAGAGCCTTGTAGATCTCCACCATGTTCCAGAGCTCTTCTGACTGACCACGAGAAGATACAATGACCAGGAGTCTGAATCAGGTCCAGCTCTGTTCCTTCTTGAAATTCAAGTCAAACCTTTGAGCTGGGCAGCAGCAGCTGGTATTTCTCACCCCTGTGTTTTTCTTTAGCAACCTCACAGATCCCTTAGTTTGGGCAATACCTGTTCGGCATTCCCCTGGAATAGATCTGGAGTGGATCCCAGGGAGCTGGTAGCGTTTCTGCTGAAGCAAATGGTGCATCAAGGTGTACTGAATTGTAGAAATGAGCATTCAATGACTTGCATAATCTGTGTGCCTGCTTGTAAGGTATGGCCACTACACTTTCAGACCTCAAGATTTTCCATCTGGCATTAATAGAAGAAAGTATCTAAGTGTTGAGGGCTTAAACAATGAGGGTCATTTCTTATGGCTGCTCCCACACGGCACTGAGAAAGCTGGAAATGCCGCATGCCTCCTTCCTCTCCTCTTCCCCTGGCTGAGGGCTCATTTCATTTTCCCATGCAGTAGGAGCTGGACTGCGTCTTTCTTCATTTTGCCATCAGACGGTTTTGTAATCATCAGAAAAAGAAAAATCTGAGGCATCGCTGGTGGGAGCTGCTGGTTGGCCCCTGCCAGAACCCCCAGCCAGGGAACCTGGCACTTGGGCATTTCAGTGCTGTGACCTCTGGCTCCGGTCTCCTGTTGGGATGTTTAGGGATGTCTCATGAGGATGCTACGTGGGGGCAATTTTGTGAATGTAAATCACCATGAAAGCATGGGCAGAGCTGAGCTCCTGCCATGGAGCTTGAAAGCGTAGTCAGGGTTTAGGCTGCCTGGTCCCGTCTTCTTTGATTCCCTGTCTCACTGCTTTGGTAAGCGATGCAAGCAGATTGTTGCACGATGCCTTTCCTGAAGCAGATGGCTGCTTTCTTTCAAAGCTTTCTTATGATGGAAGTTTGCAAGTGCTGAGACAAGTATTTAACCTTCGAGGGCTTGCATTCAGCACGGGTGCCCCAGCTGACCGTCTGCTGGAGCGCTGCCTCTCACGCCAGGGCACCCACCCCGACGGGCCAGCTCGGCTGGCTCACCGTATCTTTGAGTGACTTAAGCAGTGGTTTTGGGGGCGCACTTACACAGGCCCTTGGATATATGCCTGTTTCCTTCAGCCAGGCTGCCTTGCAGCAAGTCCTTATCATTCATTTTAAAGGAGACATGTCAGGACCTGCATTACAGTCGGGTTTTTGTTTTTGGTACCTTTGGAGCCCCAAGGCCGGGCAGTCTCGCAATGTCCTCTTCCCACCTCTGACCACATCCCTCCTCTGAAGCAGCTACCAGACAGGGAAGAAGCTGGGACATGATTTAAAGGTAGATCTCAACAAATGCAGCAGATGACTTAAAGACAAGGGTCCTTCACAGTCCTACAGAGGATCTGCCAAGGAGGTGTTGAAATTATCAACAATTTCTTTCATATTTACCATATTCCTTACTGTCTTTTCTGTAAATATTGTGTTGCTTTAGCCAACACTCACCATACCTCTTTTAACTTTGATTTTATAGGCCTTGCCGAGGAGATAACCTATATGCTATGTTAGGTGCTTCCATTTGCTTGTATAAGCTGCCGTTTCTTCAAATATCAAACCATTAATAGACCTCTATGTAAATGTCTCTCAAGTGTAGAAGAATGAGATTTAATATTGCTTCTCACTGGTCTGACAGGAGGTTTGCTTGTTTTTACAGTAAAATCATTGCTGTTGCTATTTATCAGCCACACAAGGTTAAAAACCTCCTTAGAACTTGGATAGCAAAGTTCACTCTAAAACTTTGCTAAGTGAGTTATTTCACCCTTCCACCTGCAGCTGCTGCGTTATGTGCTCTTACGTTTGGGGTATTTGGCCTCGGGATTCCCCGTTATGTTCCTCCAGATTTTCTTTTAGTCCAAGCTTGGAAGCTGAAATGAGTTAATACCCAAACCTGCATCTACTCTTGAGGCTGCAATAGTCCACCCTTCCCTCTAAGTGGGATGTGATTGCATCTGGTGAACCTTGGCTCAGTCAACTGACAAATTTATCTGTTGCTGCCAGCTGTGAAACAGCAGGGTGCCTGAGAGGAGCATCCGAGCATCCGCCCCCGTGGGCCAGGACATTTTTTCTTGTTTCTGGATATAGATAAAAATTCATCAGCCTTCTGGGAAGGAAAAGGCTGTAAAGGTTAATAGTACAACAATGCCACAAGCTCCTAGGTGACTGTTCTGCCTGACATGATAGGAGTCTCGTGGGAACGCTGCTTTTGTGGGGTGTTTGTTATTTCCTTGGGTGGATCTGTGAGAGAAGGGCTAATCTTATGCAATGTGAACCACGTATTCTCAGATGAGAACATGTAGAAATGGTTAATTTTAGAACCATCCAACAAACAGAACACAGAGTAGCTTTGGATGCAAGGACTCAAAGCCAGTTCCTCAAAGCCCTTCCCAAAATATAGCCCAAGAGCCTCCAGTGAACATTTGACTTCATATCCGCTGATTATTTTTCTAATATTTTTTTTAAAAAAGATGACTGGTTTCTGAACTAAGACTTTCTGAAGATTTAACAGCTTGGCTTTTGAACATCAGTGATTTTGTTTCACTGAATTTTCCCATCCGCTCCCTTAACTAGCAGTTAGTGCCCATCACTCAGCTCCACGGCCAGCACTCTATCACGAAGGGCCAAAAGGCAGCATACAGCGATGCTGGAAAAAGGCAGCAACATGTTCACATGTTGTTTGACCACTGACTGGAGGTGTACATGGCTCAGAGGGGAAAAGCTGTCGGAGCAAGCCCCTCTGCATATCACGTTATCAATACTGTACTGTAGCACCATGCAGCACATCACGGGTTTCCTCCAGGGCAACCAGACAACCAAACCCAAAAAACAACTTAAAATAATTTGCAGGCCTTGTGTCTCCATTCTCCATAACGTGACTGGCTCCAAAGAGAATTTCCTTTTTTTCCAGACTGCCTTAAAAACCCCTTCACCTAGCTTTGACCTCAAATCCTTCTGCTCCAGACAGAGCTGAAAGAAGATTGTTCTTTAGGGCTCCAGCACTTGTTAATTCTCTTAAAGAGATTACTCAAATCTCCTAAACAAATATCAGACTAGATTTTGGATTAAGCATGGGTGCTAAAATGACCTTGCTGATAAAATCAGCATGATCTAACCTCACAAATTGGAGAGGGAAGCCTTGGATGTAATTTTGACTCGGTAGGTCCTATCGTGGTAAGTTGTCGGACTGCTCTGCACCTCTGTTCCTCTCTCTGTAATATTTTTGCAATGTTCCCTGAGAACCAATACAAAAAATGTCAGGTCTTCCAGACCTTCACGGGAAAAGCAATATACTGACAAAGTCACTGGGGCTGCGCTCAGCCTGCTGTTTTCTTTTACTAATGCTTATTGCTTTCTCCATTTCTCATATTTGAGCTGTCTGGTTCATTTCAGTGTCAGTACGAGGCTGCTTTGCACGGCATCCCAACTTCTGTGTTCATCAAAGTGCCATTGTTCGGAAGTGGATTTAGCGTGGTGCATTTGGCAGGGTGCTCCGGTCCAGGTGCTCGGGCATACCCCGGGATCCCCCAGGGATCTGTCTCCCCTGCCTGCTTCCTTTGGGTGATTTCCCCACTGTGCAGCTAATAGCCGGAATTATTTATGTCCTGCAGTTTGCTTTGTGTCTCGCTTCGGTTTCAGAAATAATTAACCCTGCAAAGACAGATGTGGATTTTGGCCGTGTAACCGGCATTTTCTAAAGAACCGGGAACGATGCAGTGAGGTTTGCGTTAGGCATTTTTGCCATAGTGTTGTGGCCAGGAACTAAGCCCAGAAACCTTTTCTGTCATGAGCATTTCAAAAAAGAGAGATTGTTAAGTCAAAACTGTATCACTTTCAACCTACTTCTTTCCTGTTGTTGTTCTGTTTCTGGTCTTCTATAAGCCCAGCAGATTTCCTTGCAAAATCTCTGGTGTCTGTAATGGAAACAATTTCAGTTTAATTTACTCATTTGCTAATCCTAATTTTCCAGTACTGTGCTTACAATATCTAACCAAATATCACTCATATGGAAACGCATTAAAATTCTGCAACAAGCTGGAACTTACAGCTTCAAAAGTTGTCAGCTTTGTTTCTCAGCTGTCAACATATAATGGTGGGTCTGCCTTCCTCTCCTCAAAAACATATTGGTCACGTTCGCTGTGCCCTTCCCGAGCACTATGCTCCATTTCACTCTCACTGTAGTCCATTATGGCAAACATATCCTGCTTCCACTAAGCTCCAAATATACCTGATGCAGAAATATGACCTTTTCCAAAAGATTTCTTCATATGCTATTATTTAGTTCTCCTTTGTTTTTAAATAATTTAATATATTTTTATAAAGACTGTTGACACTGTGGTGTGCTGCACATAGAAATAGCAAATAATAGTACTGTGACAAAATATTGGGAATAGTGCAGTCTGTGCACAGCAGTCAGAACTAAGAAACTGTGCGTTACACACCCTTGACTTGTGACAAAAAGGATGAGCGATCTGATTTTGTTCCGATAGTGGGGGCTGCCATTCGAACAGGCAGATCCAAAGGCTGCATTCCCATCACACCGCCTCTGGCTCCCCCATCCCAGATGAAGCGGGGCTGGATCTCGCTTCTGCATGGCGGACTGGATCCTCTCTGATCCCAGCCGGGCTCCCATGGATAAAAGTGTCCGTAAGGACCCCAGGCTGAGGCTGAAAGTGCATCTCCAGATGAGGCAGCTGAAAGTCGCTTTGTACTCAGTACTGCTGGCTCCCTTCCCTCCACAGCTGTCTCCTTCACTCCCTTCAGGGGGTTATATTTCTGTGAGCTAATTTAAGGAGAAAAGCCTTTTTAATCCGATATCTTACAGACTCAAAGTATGGATATTTTTTAGTTTGAATAAAATATGAGTATTAAGCTCTTTAGGCAGAGACTTTGTCTTCCACCATCTCTTCAAAGCGCTCAGCAAGCTGCTGGTATTACAGGTGTAAATATTACAAATAATATAATAGTTTGGATCTCAGAGATCTGTTTCATTTGGAATGTGCTTACCTCTATGTTGTGATAGAAAAGGCCCAGGTATAAGGAGGGCTTCCCAGAAGTTAGTGCTGAGCCTTGCCCTGGAAGACCTCAAGGTCAAGAACCTATTTTGATTTAGGTTTCCTTGTAATTCACAAGGCTTTTCTTGTTTTGCTTCCACCAGTGGAAAAGAGACACCCAGCCCAAGGAATAAAAATGAAGTTTAGCATACAGAGCACTCTGTTAAGAACTGGATGAAAGCTGTTTAATCCTGCAAGATAACGGTGTGTAGTAGTTCAAGGTAGAAAGTGAGAATGAATTCCCTAACCAGCTGAAGGCAAAGAGGTAAAAAGGACTTAAGAAAGAAAAATCCTTGTAGAAAAGAATAAATTATTAAGCGGAAAAGTAATTTAACAGAATAGTAATGTTCTCATACAACTGAGCAAATCTAATACCAACTCTGCAAATCTAATAAGATCTCTGCAAAAGCAGAGAAGTTCAATCTGAAGTGCACTCTTTTGAGGCTGAGGCCAATGTCCATTAAGTACAATAGAAATACTTCATCAACTTCAATACGAGCCAGGTCAGGCGTCCACTGGATTTGAATTGTCGGTGGCTGTTCTTGTCCCTACAGAATATTCCACTCAAACTTGCCACGGCAATTAAAGTAACATCTAATTTCCACAACAATACAAGCAAATTCGCAATATGTGCTGCTCTTGAACGCAAAGCGCAGGAGGCACCGCTGTGTTTGTGCCAGAGCCGTTTCCTCTGTTAAACGAGAACCAAATTGGCCCCGAAAAATCACAAGTCGGTGGGAGGCAGACATCAGACTTTCTAAAATGAGATGTAATCAATAGGCAGATGCCACAGAAGAATCCCAGGCTCATCCTCTGAGGGATCCATGAATAGTCAACACGAGGCAGGGCACCCATCTTGCACCAAGATGCCATTGTGTTGCCAGCCATTGTATTTCTCATTTCACTAATGGCCAGTTCATCGTATTTCAGCTAGTGCTTCATTGCGCACAGCAGCTGGAAATGATCAGCTTTGTTACCCACAGCTCCTAAAGGCTCCATGCCATAATCCACATGGAATTCTGCAGGCTTCAACGTACATGGAAAAGGCTGGCTATGCAATGGCATTTCATACAATGCAACTGCTGTGCACCCAGCTATCTTGGTCTATCATTTTTTGCAGCTCCCAGTAATGCCTCCCAGTGAGTGTTCCATTAACTTTTTCACCCCTTATTTCTTAAAAAGCCCAGAAGGAATCTTAATCCCCCTTATCTTGCTACACTATTATCTTGCTGCATTCCTGGTGGCTTCACACAGAGATTTTGTGGAACTGTTTTTTTTTCACTTAGCCCAAAATTGGCTTGGAGGAAGGCAGTGCAAAGAGGCCTTAGCCTGAGTAAGCTAGAAATATGAGTCTTGCTTTGTGCCTGATTTTAATTTGGATCAGATTAGAGGAGGATTTGTTTTACTGCAGTTTAAGAGAGGGGAACATCTCTCATTTGACATGGGAGACTGAGTCCTGTTAGATCCTCCCTTTATATTAGTCCCTTGGAGGAGCCCAGGATGATCCACACATCCTTGTCTGCTGGACCACCAGTGAACCCAGCCCTGTCAACTCTGGAAAGAGTGTTGGCATGACGTCTGTAGTGTCCTTTCCCTGATGAACTGAGGGTGTCTGTAATGGAAAAAGGAGGTGTAAGATTGGCAACTGCTGAAATACAGCTGGCCAGGAAGAAAAGGTACAAAATCCACTTACTTTAGTGTGCAATTGAAGTAATTTTATGGATCATACGTGTGTAATAGTTTGCTGTATTAATAGACTCAGTACAGAAGCTTTCAGGTTCAAAGTAAGCCTCTCAGTCTATTGCTTCAGTAAGAGCAGTCCAAAAACTATTGATCTATTTATACAGATAAACACCCAACAGAGTTATCGGAATCAAGGTAAACACTCAGAAACAGATTCAATAAAAATAATCATAAATAAGTAAAGACCCAGGAAACAGAAACGTACAACTTAAAACTAATTGAAATGCTGACCTGAAGAATAGCTGTTTAAATGCATTTCTGCAAAGGCAATTCCGAGAAAGGGAAAAAGAGTGCAAAAAGTAAGTGGATAATTTCAGAGGTGGTAGACAAGAGAACAGACAAGTAGCATGCAAGTCAAAGAGATAGGCAAGGGATAGAAAGTGATGGAAGCAATGCTGGGTTTTTTTCTTTATATATATATATATATATGAATTTAAAAATACTTTCTACAAAACAAGGTCTGAGCACTGTCATTGAAGTTAGCCTGGGGAGAGTAAAGGAGTGGCATGGGTATGCACATACACGTATTTTCTGTGGCTGGGCAGTCTAATTTTGCAGCCATGATCTTTTCTATGGTTAGGAGGAGTTTTAACGTGAACCCTGTCTGGTTTGCTGAGCCATTTTTCCATCTGCTTTGGCTGCCTCTGAAGCTACCATGGGACAGGACAGGATGGGATGAGGCTGGGCAGCCGCCACCACCAGTCTTTCAAAGTACATATCAGCCAGTTCATCAGTTCAGGGTTTAGGCTGATGACCCTATGGTAAGCGTTGGGTCATGCCTGTCCTCCACTGTAGTACAGACAGCCTGTCTTGAAAATAGTATTTAGATTCTTCAAGGCCTGATGAAGCCCAGGAGCCTCAGCTACTTGGTGCTGGGTACAGCAGTAACGAAAGGCCAGCTCCAGCCCTGGACAACTCACAACAGGCTCTAGTTTCATTTCAGGTGCGCTCCAGCCAAAAATATAAAGGCAGGTTCAGACCAAGCGCTGCCTCACCCACTTCAGCGCGTTACATCTTACCCTACAAAATAAATCCCAGTTGTGAACAGCCATGCTTTGCTTGGCTTTAAATGACGCACAGCAACAGCCCAGTATTCTGGAGAGAAAAGGTCACACGACATGTACAATTTAATCTCATCCACTTTGGTGTACATCAAAATATTAAGAGCTTGCAAAAAAATACAGTAATTATCAGCTGAAAAAAAATTGGTTTAGCCTGGAAGATTGAGTCCTTCAGGAGAAGTTCATTAGGTTTTGCCAGGAAGATTTAAACTTTTCCTAAAATAAGGAAATGGGCTCCATTGCAGCCTCAATGCAGTAAAATAGATGTGTATTTTGTGTACTGTTTCTGTAAATATCTGATGTACTTAACACTGGTTGCACTTCCCTTGGCTCATCCCAGCCTGGATGAGCACCAGGAGGTGCTCCCTGAAGGCAGCTGGAGCACACTGGGAACATGAACGAGCAGGAGTTTGGCACTGGCCTGAACCTCAGAGCTCCTTGGTACAGCCACATAGACGTGGACAAAGCCAAGCATATGCCGTGCTTGCAGAGGTTACAGGACAGTTGTTTTGCTGGTACAAGTCAACGCAGCACTTCCAGAGCTGGCGGAGGTGCCCTGATGGGCACCCAACCTGGGCATTGAGTGCCGAGAGAACAGGTCGAGGTAGCGGTGAGAGGGAACAGACCATGGGAAGAGACAGAGAAATCCAGACAAATGGGAAAGAAGAGGAAGACCAGGAAGTGACCTGAGGTTATCGAGCATGATTTTTAGAAGAAACAGGGAAAAAAGTACTTTGACAGAGAACATAATTAAATTATGGAGCTTCTTGGCAGAAGACCCGGTGAAGGTGACAGTGGGAGGTGGTTTGGGACAGAGATTAGACAAGCTCTGAAACCTAACAAATGCAGGATACTGGGAGGGTGCATGAGGTCCCACAGGCTGGTCAGAGCACCCCTCACATCTTGGTGCAGGTCCATCCATACCTGCTGTTCCTCACACCCATCCCAAGCACTCAGCATTGGGTGCCCTGCATTGAATGGGGTGGACTCAAGCTTTCACCTGGCACCACTGCTCCTTAAATACCTTCCAGCAGGGAGAAGCAGAAGGCAGGTCACAGGCTGATGTAATTCAGCTCCATCGAAGTCAAACCAGACATCAGGATGCAGCTAAAGGACTGCTGAACTCAGTGCTGGAAGGAGGGGAACACCGCAGAGTTTCATACATGGTCCAAAGGACACTGAGGGGAAGAAAGATAGCGAGTGGTTAAAGGTTTAAAAAGAATTTTTATAAAAACCCAAGATATTGTCAAAAAATCAGCCAGAAGCCAAGATTTGGCCAGATCTGCTCTTACTTAACCTTCGGTGTGAAATCAGGTCTCAGCCTTTCTATTCTTGGTAACAGCTGATGAACGCAATGTAACAAGGTATTAATAAACATCTGCCCAGCTCTTAGATTAATATGGAGGAGAATTAATGGAGGTCTTAGCACGTTCATATTTTCTAATTATGGCAGATGACTTTATTTATAGAAATAATAGGGAGAATGGAAATTGTCACTGACACCATGTCAATATACGTAATGAAATCCAATCATTTAATTGCATTACATTTGGCTAAGGAGTCGTATCAATAAAAGGCCCTCTTTAGTCAGAGCGGTTCAGTGGTTGGTACATACTCCATGTTAGAAAGCTATTAAGATTAATACTTTTTTTCAATGGCGCATTGGGAAAATAAGCCATCTCTGACATAGCTATTCCTCTGCCTCTGACCCCAATAGGATGGGGCCGGGGGCAAAGCTTTCCACCAGGAGAGGTGAAGGCCACTGACCCTTGCTCAGCTGCCTGGTTTTCGTGCTTCTTTCTGGACACCCCTTGATTCCAGTCCCTGATGCATCTAAAAGATAAAGTAATGCCCAGACTAAAGCCGGTGCTCTATTTCGGTTGTCGCCAGCCGTGGCTCATGCACCAGCTGTGCTCCGTGCAGTGCCCTCCTCCCGACCACAGCACAGCATCAGCAGTCCTGTGGGAACATCATACTACACCACGCAGACAGACAAAGCACAATTTTAGACCTTCATATGTTTACGCCTCCTAAGAGAGGAGGAAAGGCCTATAAAACTCCCGCTAAAGGACGCATGGCTGTTCGAATCGTTTGCAGCTTGTTAGGTAAACCCTGAAGCCAGATTGTATTGGGAGATGCTGGTGTGGGTGTTAGAGAGCTGCTGGGGTTTAAGTGGGCTTTGGACTGGCTGTGGCTGGTTTTCAGGGGTTTAAAACACATTTCATAGTGTTCAGTTCAGGCAGGTAGCTAGAGAAGTTTGGATCCTTTCTCCCAGAAGCAGGGAAAAGTAAAATAAAGCTAGGATTATGGTGACAGATGGTCTGTTACACACAGAGCACTGCTAGTAATTTTGCTCCTTGCACACTGAAGATCTGGAGTGATATTGAAGAGCCAAGAAAGTCCTCTGGTTCTCTCCTGTTCTTCCAAAATGTGTTTCCTAAACCGTTCTTACCTTCCAAAGCTATTGGTCTGAATTAATGAAAACAGAGCAAGGAAATGTTACTATTTCTATTAATTATAGAGGCAGGTTTGTGCAATAAACAGAATTCATATCCCTACAGCGCTGCTTAAGTACCTATAATTCAGCTGCTCCGCTGACAACTGCAGCATCTTCTTCACATTGTTTTACAAATTAGCAAACCTGAAATCAGCAGCCGTGTACACTGTGATGACATTTAGTTTAACTACAGGGGATCTGACCTGCTGAAATCCACGGGTGGTCCTCCAGCGCTGCTTGTCACCACTGTTGAGTTAAAGCTCCCAAATTAGGTATTCCTACATCAGCTCCATGCTTTCCATAGAAGTGAAAATACAGATGCTTAGGAAATACTGTCAGATACTTATTGCAATGGCTGGTACTCTTGCGAGTAATGCCAGACTAACACCTGGGGTGATGGTATTTCAGAGACTAGCAGAAAGGGGGGTGCTCCTGGAGCCAGCCTGACTTTCCAGGTCAGTCAGCTGGTTTGTGTTTACTGTGGGGTACGTGGAGTAAGAACCCCCACATGAATATCTTTGCTCAGTGGTCAATGCTCAATACCTGCATATCCCATGGGAATTTATTTTGCTCGTCAAAACCTGCAGAAACGGAACTCGGTGTGTTGTCTCCTAGTCAGTCCTTCCTCTCCCACCACCTTAACACCAGCGTTAGTGTCCTGTCTGGTAGGACTGATGGTAGCAATGGGTTGGATGAGCATCTTCTGTCACCTTATGGTGACCTTCATATTAGACCAAGCCTGGGACTAGGAAGCCCCAGGAGGAGCTGGCTGCTGAAAGCACGGTGCTCCAGCAGCGCCGGAGGAAGCAAAAGCTTTTGAGGGTGTGCTAAAAGAAAAAAAAAAAAATCCTGGGGACGTAAAGGGAAGCTGGAAAGTTGCAGAGTGATAGTCATTCTTGTTCCACTCCAGCTTTACACCTTCCAGATTAAATAAACTGCTTTTCTCTGCACCTGAGTGAGGGGAAGCGAGTGGCTGATTCCCAGTCAGTAACGCGTTCGGTAGCAGGGCTCCCGCTGCGAGCTCCGAGCTTTCTTCCAGCAAACTGGTCTGACTGGGGAGCACTCTGGCAACAGATAGACTCTGGCAGCAACATTTTCCAAAAGCTGTAAGGTGCCAATAGCGGACTGCTTTTGATGGCAGCATGTTCTGACAGAAAATGACTCCACCAGGAGAAAGAAAAAAAGAAAAGGCACTTCTCTGGGCTCTAGTGCAAAAGGTTGATTTTTTTTATCCACTACTCACAGTGCTGGTGGTGTTACATTTTAAGCATCTGACTCAGGCATTTGAGTGGAAAGGCAATAAAATACTTGATTTTGATTGAACATTGGACTTGAATTTCCATTGTGGCAAAGGTAAAAATAAATACAAACAGCATGAAGAAATAAAAAAGCTACTACTTGGACAAAACGTTCTGCATCATTTTTTAAATTTACAGATACTGAAAAATCTCTTTTTTGCCTTGCATGAAGGTCAAAATTCAGATTTTAAGCATTCTTTCAGCAGGGATTATATTTAGATACTGAACCTCCTGCCATTTTAAGGAGAGTATTTCTTCAATTACATCCAACATCAGTCCAGCTGTTAGGATTTCCTAAGGGACCACAGCAAACCAAAGAAATGCCTTTGCTCTGGTGCTGACAGGTTCTGTGGCATTGCCTTGCTGCTTTGCTTCTGCATACAGCTCCTGACCTCACTGATGTAAATAAGAAGAGAATCAAGTACCTGGTCTCTTCTGAAGTACTTGTCAAAGAGCATTTAAATGATAGACTTCATTAAGCTTGTACATCAGCTTTCAAAGAAGAAAAAAATAGCTGAGCTGGGGAATTCATGACAGCATTTCCAGTGTAAGAAAGAGGAACAGGTGGGGATGAAAGTTAAATTTTACACCCCCATGAAATAAAAATGCAGTCCATATTACAGCAGCCGCTGGAAATATCTTCTGTAATTGAATTACTACTATCAAATTAATATGGGAGAAAAGCCCTCTGAACACATTAGGAGGAAAACTACCGGCTTTTATTTATCTACTATACTGTATTACAGCGAGAGGCAGAACGTGTTACAACTGGGACAACTCAAGACATCTGCAGGGTGTTAGCTAGTGCCTTAACAAGTTTTCCTACAGGTATGTTTGCTTAAATTGATCTAAATAAATTTAAGAATTAAATTACCAGCTTTTAGTAGAAAGATAGGATCTTGAGAACATCTACATATGAGAAACATTTTTGGCTAAACTTACCTTAGCAGCCTCCTGAAGTCACGAGCTAAGCTCCAAAGCACCTTGACAATGAAATACCCAGTGCATCCTGTGGGAGGTGGAACTGGTCTTCAGGATTTCAAGGTCAATATGAAAACACAGCTTTTCTGCATTTTGATTCAAATGTGATTCACATGGTTCCTGGGGCTCAGGTATTCTTAGGAGGGACAGAGGCAGGAGGAGCTTTCATAAAAGCATCAAAAAGGGTGAAAATTAACAGGCAACTCTTAAACTGCCCTAAAAAGCAGAGTATACAGACATAGCCCACACATTCTGATTTTCAACATCTATTTCCTTGTTTCATTAATTTCAGTATCAAGTCCTCGGTAAGAGCCTTTTTTTGTTAGGAAGAAGGTGGGTGCAGGCTGGCCAAATGATGGACACCTTCTAGAAAAAGACCAGGGAAGGCAAGATCGTGCAGGCTGTATCTGCAGTAATTTTCTGAACAAATCCCATCTGCATGGCACTCAAGGGCAGGGGCAAGCTCTTGTTCTCTGAGCAGATTTCTAGCATGTCTTCAATGCACATTTTAGCAGCCAGAATCTGCTTGTAATCTCCCGCATGACATTTGGTGTGATAGGACAGTGAATTTTTTCTTGATCCTGATAGCTCCTGTCATTCAGCAACTGCTGGCTGGCAGCTGGCCGGCATCGGCAGTGCAGCTCTGCTGCAAAGCCAGCAGAGTACGGGGATGATCAATCCCAATGAGGTGCCATGGGGCTCTCCAGCTTGGGAACCTCCCCAAGATAGAGAAGGGATGTTCAACTAACTGTCGGTCCTTGATGGTGAGGAGTTTTGTGCCTACAGCAGGTGAACCTCTTCCCACTCTGTGAAGTCCTTCATACCGCAAGTGCCGGTCCCCAGCACACCAGCGATTCCACTGAGTGTGTGCAAGGGGATGGCACACAGAGCTGCTCAAGAGAAGTAACAGCTTTTTTCCCTGGCAAATGGTACAACACGTGTGGACCTCACACACCCACACTTAGGGACACATGGCATGTCCTGGACACCACCACTGTGTAAGGAGCTGTGGGAGGTGGGTACGAAGCCGCCCACCCACACTTAGATGCCCATGCACAGCCTGGCAGTTCCTCCCAGCCTTGCGGTGCAGGAGTGGGGAGCAGGATAGCTGATGAAATAAAGTGATTGTGAGTTTAGGGACTTGAGTTAGGACCTCTCCTGGATCTGCAGCCTGTCCTAGACATCAAAAGCTGGACCACTGGGCAGTGACATGGCCAGGTGAACCCACCTGCGTAGGAGAAGCTGTTCAGTGCCAGACCTCTCGCTGACTTTGCTAGAAAGACAATTCTTGCTAGCTGTTTCGCACTTGAACTTCTGTACCGAGATGGGTATCTTCCAGGGGCTACTACAAAATAACTTCCCCAAAATGGCCCAGCAACCAAAAATCTATTCCTGCATCCTGACAATTTCAGTGCATCACCACCACACAGTTTTGCTGCCACTGGCTCCTTGAGGCAGCTTTACGCAGCACTATTGAAAAGGAAAACGTTCACTCTGCCCGGGGGGAAATGAAGTGTGGAAGTCCCGTTGTCACTGACAGAAGTTTTGCCTCTAATTCCCCATCTGCTTTTCTGAATGTTAACCTACAGTATTGGCACATAAGCTTAAATGATAAATAGGGATTCCAAATAGAAGGCAGCAAAATGTTAGTCAGATAGGCTGGTGGTGTCTGCAAAAATGTGGTGTGGGCACTCATGTTTCAAGAAAAGGAAATTGTAGGACAAAATATAATGTTATATTACGTTGATTGAGGGAAAATGCTAGCACAGAATAGGACAAACTAATGGGTCGAAAACAGATTTATTTATTTTTTTGATCTTTAATCCATATGGGATCCTACACAGCTCCTCCTTCCTATTCTTATTGTTATTTGTGTTTAGCAGACAAGTAAAATAGCACACGAGGCAAGAAATCTGAGAAGAGAGTAATAATGTGATGCATAGTGTTAACTCACTAGTTTTGGAAATATCCATTTATCTTGGTTAAACAAAAGCTTTGCCCAAGTACTAAGCCAAGTAATCATGATTAGAAAGAGAAAAAGACATTCACCTCCTTGGAAACTCAATAATCTTCAACAGTAATAGCTCTGCAGTGACATAGTTCAAAGCTGGATGCTCGCTGTAATTAATATAGATTATTGCCATATGAAGAATGGAAGCATCTGTGCCTGCTCCTACCATTGTTTTTCTTTCTAGACCAGTTATGAGACAAAAATACATTGGGGATTTGTTTTGTGGACATGGCCCCTTCACTGCTCGAAGTGCTCTGCTGGCCTCAGAGCATTGCAGAGATCTTGTTCACTCGGTTCAAAACTGTGTAGAGGGCATACATATGCTGTTGCCTCTTACAGAGACTTTGCTTTTGGTTTTCTCATTATTTTTTTCCCTGACTCTCAAGAAAAATTGGGTTTATACTAAAAAAGTATATTACAAGAACACACCTACAAAGAGATGCATGAGCTCTCAAGCTATTAGCTTTCTAAGGAGCTAAATCTGCATCTGTACTGTCCAGTGTATGATGCACTGAACTCATCCACAAAACCGGTTGATTCAGGGTTTACACTGATTTTTGACCTAATAGACTGGTGCAGCGCTGTACTAAGCCTGGCTCATCTCAGTAGTCATTTTACCCCTTTACTCCGCCAGATTTCTCACCCACTTCATACCAATACTTCCATAGACTTCATTACTACCTTTTGTAATACGCAGCTGTTCATACTTCTCTTGTGTGTGCACATCACTATTATCTTTTATGTTGTGTTCCCTGTCTTTCTAATACCCTGCCTTAATGTAACCCACTTAATTTCTAACTTTCTCCCAGTCTTGCTGATTAGGCTGGATTTGATCTGTGTCCTAACTACAAATGAATCCATTAGAAATGCTTTCTTCTTCTTACACTGGAAATTGTTCTCTGGAGCATGCACCTTCCCTGTAGGAATCAGGGTTTTGCATTGTTTTTCCAGTCAAGCAATAGGTTTCCATGCCTAACATGCGACTTGGAGATCCTTACCAGAGGGCAAAGCAAACGGGGAGCTCCGGAGAGCACGTGCAGGGGTTGAACAGTCTGTGAGGGTGTAGCGATAATACACTTAGACTCAAGAGCCAATAGGTGGCTGACTCTACAGAATTAGGCTTTTAAAAATAAGGGCACTTAGAATACTCAATTCTGTGAAAATTACATGAAATGTATGCAGGAAACAATTTTTTTCTGGTGCTTTTCTACTGCACTTAGGCACAAAATTCTGTTTTGTGAATTTGACACAAATGATCTTATTCAACTAAGTGATACAGATGGTGAAGTCTGTGTCCTGAAAGGATGAGGAGCCACTGCAGGGTGTTTATGGTGCAAAGTGCACCCTTTTGTGATATGAAAAAGAGGAAGGATACTCATGAGATCCAAGCTGGGCTTTTGCTTTTACCACAGAGGTGTTTATTTCAGAGCTCCATGCCTCGGTATCAGTACTATGGAGGTGCTGTATCAGTGCCCCCATCAAGCCCTTTTCTTAGTTTCAAGGCAGGCAAGTAATTTCTACCCAATATCTGTCATAGCCAGGTTTCTGAGCTGGTGCCATCAGTACTATTCACAACCTGTCTGTAGACATCCTTCTGCATCCAGAGGTCCTCCAGCAGGTCCAGGGGACCACTCGTGAGGGAAGCATGACTGTCAGGCAGCTGGACACCCAAGCTCATGCTCCTCTCACTCCTCCAACCTGGCAGCCTCAGACATTTAGATCTCAACTAACTGTTCCTTGCACATCCCAGCAGATTTAATACAACGTCACTCATTGACAGCCAGGGAAACTCAACCAGCAAGTAGTTAAATAACTTGCTTGACTTTTCAGGTCACACTGGCAGGGCTGACCTAGCACTCCTGGTTCTCTTCCCTGGCCACTGTTTTGGATCAGACCTTTTACTAACTTTCCCGCACAAACCCAGTGTGCAATGAACAACAAAAGCCGTTGCCTGCAATGGCCAAGTGGCTCTACATCAACACCCAGAGCAGGCGGCCAGCCTGCTTGCTGGGGGAGCAGCACGGGCTGGTGCACTTGGGCCCTGGTCTGAACCAGGGGTGAAGCCAGTGAAGAGCCTGTGCAGATCAGCCCCTTGCTCTGCGCCCCAGTGTCACACCTGTACTTCTGCAGTATTAACAGGCATCTCTGGTTAACGGTCTTTAGGAAGATGCGACATGTGAAACCTCAGCAGTGGGGCAGTGCTCGTGCTGGCTGCCCACCCGCTAGCGGCGCGCGTGTTTGGCCGGCTGCAGTCTGCTAGATCCTCGTAAAAATTAACAAGCAGACTAAATGCGGACTGCTCTATTTTGCCACAGAAAATAAAGTCAGACAGCTAAAACTGGGGAGGGGAGGGGGCAAAGGGGAGCAGCGAAAGCAGACCAAAGGCAACATGAGTCGTATTTATTTTTTAATCCCATCTCTTTTAGTGTCTGTGATGAGCGCTGTAACTAAAGGAATCTAACTGAATTAGAATTTCAATATGTCCTGAGCAGATTGGAGCTGTTTCCATTCATGAGCAGCACGTCCCAGCTGTAATTGCCTGCTTGCTTATCCACACAGCTCTTTACAGCTAATCCAAATGTGGACTCAAAAATAAATAGTGCCAGAGCATTCACTTCCCGCTGGGCAGTAGTTTTAGCTCGCTTCTGCCTTTGCTTTGTTCCGGCTGGTGCTCTCAATGGCACGGGGACTGACTCAAAGGAGATAAAAGATGATTGACCTGCTCAAGGATTTAGGTGGGAGAAAAACCACTCCCACTGTATCTGCCCTGCTGGTTTGTGCTTTTCCCCTGGGTACTGCTTTGCATCTGTTTATCTTTCTCTGCCCTTGCCTCCCTCCCCAGCTACATTACTTGTGTGATCTGCTTCTACTTTGTGGCTTCCCTAAGGGCTGCTAGTGTCCTCCCGGTCCCCAGCAGCTCATCACCCTTCCCCTCCCTGTGCTCCCACCCACAAATCAGGGGTTTAGCGTTGCTTTCCAAAATGGAACGCTCTCTTCAGGGATATTTGAAAGCTGTGTACTTCTTAGATCAGGTCTTCTCTGGAGGGGCATAAAGCTGAGACACAGCTGCACAAAGCTGGAGGGGATGTCCCCATGGATGTGACTTGATGCTTCCCCAAAGCAAGGCTCTGCCTTTGCTCTCTGGCATGGGAATCTGTATATGTCTTGGCTGTCCTCCCTCCTTGCTGGATGGGAAGTGATTGTCCACCATCTTTTAGGCTATTTTCTCCACTACATCCACCACAGACTTCCTAGGAGACTTTGTCCAAGTCTCAGCAGCCTCTGTGTCTCTGTTCATCGTCTGCAAAATAGCAGTGCCCACACCCTGCTCCTTCACAGTATGGGGTGTTAATCCCAGGACCCTGAGCTGACACTGGTACAGGGACTTATGAGTTGAGTCAGAAGCCACTTCACTTCAGCATAGTCAGAGGTGTCCAGCTGCCACTGTGCAATGAATTATTCTTAGAAGTAGTCTTTTTAGTATCGAAAAGAACCTCCTCTAAGATCTGGTTAAGTGGATATGCACACACCCTCAGCCAGGGAGAAGGTCATTCCCTCCTGGTGACCATCAAAGAGACTAATTTCAG
Organism: Falco peregrinus; assembly: GCF_023634155.1. Classification (NCBI taxonomy): domain Eukaryota; kingdom Metazoa; phylum Chordata; class Aves; order Falconiformes; family Falconidae; genus Falco; species Falco peregrinus. Next base: position 21,352,327 of record NC_073732.1, on the reverse strand, counting down.
CATGGAGCTAGAGCTGGAAACACCTCCCAGCCCTGGGAGCGGACGATCAATACAGCAGTGAGAGTCCCCTTTGTCTCCTTTCTCTCACCCCCTCTCCATTTCCCACTTGATCGATCATGGCATGATCACAATAAACAGAGCATCTTCACTGCCACCCATATACTTCTAGCCAGCCAGCCTGATTCAGGGCCATATAGGTCTTGTGTGGTGCAGCACCCAAGTTCTATATCCCTGTGTAATTACAGAGTGTTGCGCTAAGATTTAAAGGAGAGCATCAAGCGAGGTAGTGCAGCACTTTCACTGCCTTCATTAGCACTCCCAGCATCCTTCCTCATCAGCGCAATGCTACCTGGTTTTTGGCAGAGCAAATCTCCCCATAAAACTCTCTTGGCCTAACTGACTAGGGGCATGTTGCAGTGGGGGTGACCCAGCCCTTGCCACTGATGCACCCCATCCCAAAGCCAGCCCGTTTTACAAGCAGATTGTGCCCTTTTCCAAAGCCAGAGAGCAGCTGAAATGATGAACATTGTGCTTGTCCAATGTGTCACTTGCTATGTAAATTCAAATTCAGCACAGAAAGCTAAAATTGTTTGCAGAGTCCTGACAGGCAAAGGGGACAATTATCCTCAGCTGTTCCTCACAAATGTTGATCCCCAGTGGCCACAACGTGCCAAGAGAGGCATTGCCTCGTGCTTGGATTGCAAACTCACCAGCGCCAAAACATGAAGATGGTAATAAGGGCTGGGTCTTTGCTAGATGCTCTGCTACCTGGAGATGGCCTGACAGTGTCCTCTGCCACATACTGTGGTGGGACTAGAGCATCCCTTGTACAGATGAGGAAGCTGAGGCCAGTGTGTCAGACTGCTTCAAGGTGACCAGAAGGTCCCCAAAGAAGAGATGTTGGAACTCTTCTTGCTTACAATGACAAATAGTAGCTCCCTCCTTTGTAGCTGACCTGGGAACACAGGAACTTCTTCAAGAAGTTGCTGTTTCAATCAACTAAATCAGAATAATTAAGACTAACACTGTGGCCAAGGTGAGTGAAACAAGTCGTCATGAGGATAGTAATGTACAGGAAGAGTCACTGGAAAAAAAAAGAAAAGAAAAAATGGAGAAGGATGTTGAAGTTAAAAAGATCAGGAAGAATAAAGACTATAAAGTCTACAGCCGTGCTGTGTGGGCTACTTAGACTCATACTAGGAAGCTAGCTCCTGGGAAAGGGGAAGCCTAGGGATGAAAGGCAGCATTAAGTGGGAAGGCTTGAAAGTTTTTTCAAAACACAGAAAGCCAGCACTGGGGAAGAAAACATTGTGAGACAGAAACCTGGAATTACTTTGGAATATTTAATTTTGAAGTGTGAATATATTGCATGTAGTCGTGTAGCAAAGAGGTATAGATATCTCAGCCTTTCTGAATCTCTCCCCTACTCCTGTATATACTGGGGAGAGGGAACAAGGAATCGCACAGGATGACTTGAAGTTAAAAGAAATTTTACCTTTTTAAATAAACCCAAATGCCACTATGTTCCACACATAGCTAAGCTGCATGCCCATGTGATGGCTTCAGTTGTCACTGGCAGCCCTGTTCTCCTCCTCATTTGGACACGGAGTGCAATGAGAGCCCAGAAAGACTGCCCTGGGTCCAGGGTGTCTCCCTCTTTCAACTCAAAAACTAGATGGAGAACTCAGCTCTGAGCTCTGGGGAGATTTAGGAGAAGGGCCAGAAACAGAGGTGAATTCATTAATGACGCATCATTAACCACTAGCCTTCCTAAACTCTTGCCAGTACATTAACACCAGCTGCCCATCGCCCATTTTCCCCTTGCCATAATGAGGAACCCCAAATTCAAGGTCATCTGCCAGTTGGATTAGTCAGTTAGTACAGCCAGAGCTCCTGAGATGCTTCAACGAGAACAGTTATTTATGTCACCCTGTCCTGCACTGTGCCCATTAGCTTGCAGCACAGCAAAGGCCAGTCACGAGGCAGAAATACACCATTTGATATTGCTGTTGCTGCTTCACAATTTAGTGTTGCTGCTGCCAGAGCGTTAAATGTTCCCTAAGTGGTAACTGTCTTCTACTAATGCAGATGCATTTATTTTATGAGTTAGCTTATTGCTGTTCTTAGTCCATGCTTGCTGTTCCATTATGGCCGCAGACAAGTAGGATTAGGGCGAGCAGATACTGTGATGGAGACCTGCAGAGAAAATAGGTATCTTCATGATACAAGAAGCACCGCCCTCTGAATTGTGTCAGAACAGAGGAACTGCCAGATAGGTCTTCACCTGGTTTCTGGTTTGCACCTTCAGTGCTAGTGGGTGAGACCTTCCTTGGTAGATGTGTGCTGGGGCTTTCATGTCACACCACAGCCACGGCCACAGTCGGTCTCACTCAGGTACCCCCCGCAGATGCCTGCTCAGTGTTTACCACCCAGCTGGGTCTCTCACACTCTCCCTGGTGCAGCTCTGCTTCCATCCACCCCTTCATGTTGCCACGGACCATACTTGGGAGTCAGGAATTTCAGGCACCAGTTTTAGTCCTGGGTCCAGACGGGACCCTCTTAATATACTAGCTACATCCGCCACTCTGCCTGGGAAACTGTTCCACTCACTAAGGCACCTGAATGACAGGCTACCTGACTTTGCATCAGAAATCCAACAGGCCTTTTGATTTATTCTCCCATCCTTCATCACACAATACTTCTCCCTGTTTTCTGGCTCAGCAAATCCATAGGAAAACATACTATCACCAGGCATAGGTGTGGGCAAGACCTATTGGGACATAAATCTAACTGTCTGTACTCAGTAAATTCACCTCAGAGCCAATCACCATCCCCCCCACAGGTTGCCTTTGATGCCTGGTCTCTGCCTCTTCCTTTTCGCATGGGTGATGGGGGGTGGAACCACCCCAAACAAAGTGTCTCCAACCATGACCAAGACCAAAGATCTCCATCACTCGGCAGCGGCTGCCCTGTCTGTGCAGGAGCTGGCACTGACGCAGTCTTGTAGTACAGGGAGAGGCTGGCATGTGGATTAGCAGGAAAACTTCAGGGCTCACAGGGAAATGCCTTGGGGTTCAAATGAATCCTCTGGCTGGGAAATATTGGGATGAAGCACCAAGAGCACTCGTCAGCATGGACAATGCAGGACATGGGTGTATCCAGACAAAGCTTAAGAGGTCAGTGATTGTATCTTTAGGTGAATGTTTAGCTTTTGTTTGCTTTTGATGACTCAGGGTGTCTTTTATGAGGCAAAATTAATGCAAGTGCTTATCTTTTTACAGTGGCCACATTGCCCAGGAAATGAAATGCCATAAGAGGAGCAAAGCTCATTAGTTTGGTCCCATAAATGGTTCTCCAAGGTCTCAGAAATGCTATTATTAACATAAACATTGACAGAGGCAATTACAAATAAACATCCATATAAAACCCAACTTTCCATCTAAAAAAGTGGTCTGCAATATTCCTCTTTGGCTGTTCATAGATGTGGTGACCTAGAGGTAAGGGACATTTCATACCAACCATGACCTAAACTGCAGCCTGAGGAAGCAAAGCAGCCAGCCCAGGGTGAAAGTGAGGACAAAAGAGCATACAATGTGGTTCCCGAGGTACCAGCTAAGGGTTTTTGAGATTCACCCTCAGAATAACATTTTTTTTTTTTTTGGAGCAATTTGAAGCAAATGGTGTCCCAGCATGTTTTCTTCACCTTGCAGTCCTCTCTCAGGTGGTTGCTGTTGGGTGGATGTGTTGATGCTCCTTAGGATGGGGCAGAGTGTTTCTAATCTTGTAAGAACTATCTCAAGTCTTCATCTTGCAATGGCTGAAGAAGTGGAAAGCTTGTCAGGTTTTTCAGTGAGTTCTATAAAATTCACCAGAAGACAATTTTCAAGAGGAGGATGACAGCAGGGACAGATGGGAGGAGTAGGGCAGCCCTGGGCATCCCCACTGGGTGAACATCATGGGCCCTTAGAGCTGCTTCTTGGCCAGTGCAGAACAGTGAGGTGACCTGGGCACAGTCGTACATGTGTCCATAGGAGATTGTACACTTATTTACGCTGTGTTTTTCTCTTAAATGCTGTGCATTTATTCAGGATAGACTCAAACATAAAAAAAACCCTGAGGCATGTTTTATAAAAACCAAAGCTTGGCCTCCTTGCCTGTCTCTGTAGCAACCTCACCGAGAGACAACTGTGTTGATGCCACACTGGGTAAATAACGAAGGAGACAGCAACGTTCAGGCAAAGTCAAGCAGAAAGTCCAGTGTCCATTCCAGCATCCTGACTCTAGCAAAAGTCACACCAAGTACAGCAGTGTGCTGGTAACCTGCCCTATAGGAATATCCCCTGCAGCCTCCTGACAGTCAAAAACCAGTCTGAAGCACCTCTTCTAAATGTTTGTAACAGGTATTGTCATGACTGTAGGTGCTCCGTCTGTTCAAGCAATAGCACAATCCACTTTTACTCTAAATGCTAAGCTGACATCCTGCAGTAATGAGTTTCACAGGCTGATTACTTGTTGCGTGATAAAAATAAGTTGCCAGCAGCTGACTCAGAGAGGCAATGGGCAAAAAATTAGTGCTACTTGTTTTCTCAGAAAAGACAGAGGAGACAGGGAAGGAACAGGGTTCACGGTTGTGCTTTGGGATTAATTTAAGGGAGGAGAAAGGCGTGGAAGTTGGCTAACTGACCTGGTGGGGCAGGACACCATTGTGTAAGTTACAACCGTTCTAGGTTACAGGTTCTCCAAAGGTCTTCAAAGGAGGGTCTTGGGGAGTTTGCATTTTTACTATCACAAAAGCTCTTACCTTACAGCTAACCCCTGCCTAAAGGAGCCAAGAAATTCAGTTGCTTACATTTGACCTCTGGAACAGCTGCTGTGATGTCATTGGTGTCATGATTTTACACAAAATTAGGCATGCAATTGTGTGTTAAATAGTGATGGTTAGCTTGGATTGCCCAACTAATGAAGCAGACAGCATTAATGCTATCACATATGGACTGCTGCAGGGCACTGGCACTGTAAAGGAGTCTGAAATCACTCTGACTTTGGCGGGAAGAGAGACAGCCCTTCTCCTCCTCTGGCATCCCCTGGGTGGGACAGACCCTTCTCACCCACCTCTCACCCTGGCAGTGCTCCTGCAATTTGCTCTGGAGCTTGCAAATCTGCCTCCCTGCCTAGGCAGTCCAGCCCAGGTGTCCCCGTAGACTCAGACAGGTGGCAGGAGCTGCTGATCACCTCTAATGTGTGCCCGAGTTTTGCTTAATTAAGAACAGACTCTCTAATAGCATTCACCACCATCTCCTGGTGGCTCCAGGACCACTCAGGCTGTGGCAGCGCAGCCAGCCAGGCTTTCCTGTCATGCAGCTCACACATGACACCCTAAAGGGTGCAGTGGTAAACATGTAATTTTATTTTCCAGCATTAAGGGACTCAGCCTGGGACAGGTCTCCCTCCAATATCCGATGTGGTCTCCAGGCCCTGGGATATTTGCTCTGAGCCGTCCCCATTGCTCGATGCAGAAACACCAGCTCGTTTGGTGCAGGCTTGGCAGTCACTGTTGTGCTCTCTGTGGCAGTGTGAGTGCAATCTTACATACCAGAGGGAGGATTAGACTCAAGGTCCTGCAACCCAAATTTCTGGCCAACATCGCTACAAAAACACTTCTTAGTCGGTGGCTATATTGATTAGATTCTGGCAGATGCTATTTCACCCTTTAAACTATATTTATTTCAGGGAGGAAGTGCCTCATCTTGTTTATTCTCCAATACTTAACTACAGTGCTTGTAAGAAAAGCAAAGTCTTTTTTGGCTCTCAGAGCTGCAGTGATGACCACAGAGTCAGGGAAAGGGCTGGGGGAGATTCCCCTCCTTCTTTCTGTTTCCCTTCTTGTATGATTTGCTGCACATGAATGCAGCACAAAAGCTTCATCAGATACTGCCATCTCTTACTTCAAGCGAGGTCCCTGCCTGCAAGTCCCAGGGCCAAGCCAGCATCCCTGAGCATGGCAGCAGTATCCCAGCAGGGAGGGGGTGATGGGGTCACCCATTTGGCCACTTTGCCCAGCCAACAGCCCAAAGGGGATGTGAGTTTGGCCTGGATCTGCATGACAGACCCCGTGGTGGGGCTCTGGGCTGACTCCAGATGGACATCCCAGTCCCTTGGCACACATCAACCTGTCCACATACAGATGGATTTTGGCCCCTGTCCACATTGGTCTTCCCCTGCAGCCATCTCTACGGGATTTAAGCATTCTCCCAGGTTCACCACTATGCAAATACTGAAATTAGCCCTTTGCATGATTATGTGCAAATATAAAAAAAGTGACAGACTTTTTCTGACAAGGAGCACTGAGGAATTCATGTGCCTTCTCCACTGACAGCATCAGCAGTCAGGTTTATTTTTGAATGAACTAAAGGATGGCCCCCAGTCAATGAAAAACTTCAGCATTAAACTATTCAATATCTGTAATATTTCTTCTTTTTCTTAAGCTTTGGTCTGAATGCAGTAAAAGCACAATGTGCTGTGCCAGGGAATAACGCAAAACACAGCCCTCACCAGGCAGCTCTCAGAGATCGAGATTTTAACGGAGTCTCACTATACTACAAGGACCAGATTAGGAGGAGCTACAAGGGGACCTGTAGCCCCACCAGCAAGTCCAATATAGCCTGTGCTTCCAGCCTGGCAATGAAGTTGCCATCTGGAAAGATAGTTGTTCACATGCAGTTGATCTGGCGTAACCAAACTCTGCTAGGAATGACGTAGATACAGTGAGTGTGCCTTGAACCAGGACAAGAGAGCAGCAACGCTTCCCAAGAGCCTTTCAACTCTGTATTTCTGATTCTATGAGATCTAATTAAAGTACAGGGTCAAATTCAGTCCTTAAAATGTAATCCCTCAGACTTTCCCCCTCTTCAGAAGACCCTGAGAGAAGGCAACAGGTCTCATACCCTGCTGTGAAACAAAGAAGCCCCTGGGCAGGATTCTAACTGGTCTGGCCAAATGGCCTTGGGACAGCCACTTATCTGTGGGAAAAGAAATCTTTTCCACATCAGTTACATTTCCACAAAATGCTGCATTTGTGTCTCATAGCTGTGCCTCATCCAGACAGCTCCTGGGGAGCCTCACCTTACTGAGAGCTGCAGTACAACCAAAAAACTGTAATGAACTTATGTGCTTAAACAACAGTCACTTTGTCCCCCAGAAACACTGCCATAAGAACATTGGATGTAGCTACTACCTTTCCTTAAACTACTGATAATTTCCTGTCCATGCAGTGTGGAGCATAGCTAAGCCTGTACAGTACCCAGGATCACATTTTACCAGTGGGGCTAATAAGATTTATCCTTCATTCCCACACTTTGGTCTGTCATCCCCATTATTTCACATCTCACCTTGAGTTAACAAACGGTCCATCTTCAGAGCACACTGGCACGGCCACAGGGGATTTGGTACACTGGATATAACGTGGTCTGCCACATTGGATGGGCAGTGACAAAAATTATCCCTCTTCCCCCAGGTCCTTCCATCGTCCCACTGCAGCAAGCAAAGCCAACACTGGGCAATCCTCTAAAATGTTTATTTGGACCAGTGGCCGAAGTTCTACATCTTACAGACATGATGAGAAAAGGTAAACGGCATCTATGCTGATTGTCTCTTACAGGTTTGAATCTTTAGGAGTGTGGCCTGTAGCTTCTCTTCAGTGGTGGCACTTAGAGAAGTAGGAGGGATGCAAAGGGTGTCTGGCCCTTCCTCCAACCCTGCCAGCTACTGCTCCATGACAGCAGGACCAGCTGATGAGTGCCAGGGTTAATGTGCCAAGCCAAAACAGAGCAGAGGGACAATGCCAGAGCCATGGCCAAAGTTTTCCTTGTTCCCAGGACATCAGCAGCACACTGTGACCATCTCTGAGGTCAGCACACACATCACACACTAATCTCCAGCCTCAGGTTTGCAGCTCCAGCCCCCATGAAGCCTTCATGCCGGTTGCAAGTGTCCTGCTTCCAGCTGTTGGCCCACACTGCTCCTGCACCCTGCTCAAAACACACACACATACCGTGCCTCCTGTCCCTCAGCCAGATCACTGCCCTACATAACTTTTACACATCTGGATGATGCATGCAGCTGTCAGAGATGTTTTCTGTTTATATGCACACGTGTGTGAGGATGCGCATGTGTGCAATACATTGCACAATAGCTGGGAGACAGCAAGCGGCATGAAAGTGAGCTGGTAGCCACCAACCCACTTAAGTGGTGTTGCTGGAGGGAATAAGCAGAAGGAGACAGAGGAATGAATGAGTTAGTGGATCTCCCAGGGGAGCAGGGAATTACACAGAAAAGAAGGATGGGAAAGAGAAAATTTGAGTCCACAGGCAAAGGCAGCACTCGGGGAAGAAAAAAGTTAAATGTCACTGATGAAAGAACAATTTGCAGTAATGCTCAGACTTATCCTTCCAAAACCTCTCTCCTTTGTAGTGACATTTGTTGGACAGCTTGCCTTGTCGCAACCAGACACATTTCCCTTTCTTTTCTATCCCCCTTCCCTCCCTTGCCTCCTCTCCTTCAGTTCCTCTTGCAGTCACTACTAAATGTAATCACAAAAAATCAGACTGGCGAAACAAAACCAGAGGTCAATGTAGCTACAGTGCCAATTAGCAAAACACACTCTTCAGTTATTCTAATGAGACATTACTGCTGACATCTGCTTGGAAAAATGCACTCGTGAGTTCAGGCAGCAGAGCTGCCCTCAGGACGCCGAGTTTCTTTGGAGAATTTGCCCATTTGCTGAACTTTTCTGCAAGGGCTGCATAGGTGTTTGGCTTTTTTTGATAATGCAATCCCAAACAGGCATTTTGAAGCCACACAGGCCAGCTTGGCAGCAGGTTCCCATGGACTCTCAGTTGGAGCCAGTTATCTAAACGCCTCATGTACTTCTGCAAGTTTCCTTTTTAATTGAATTTTCCCCAGGCTAATGTTCTTCTGTGTTAATACACTGTCATGGACAGGATGGGGATGGTCCAAGGTTAGACACTTGGAGGAGACACCTGCCCACACGTTGGGCTGGCTGGAAGCCACGTGCTCCTGATTAGCATGGCCTTCAAGTCACACCTGCCTTTCAGCGAGACTTGCTAACGCGGGCTGAGCGCTGTGGCTGTGCTGAGCAGGGCTCGTCGGTGCCTGAGCAGCTTCAACCCCGGGCAGAGCTCACCCCTGCCTGCCTGCAGAAACAGGGAGGTGGGGAGCAGCATCTCAATACCTACACGCCAGCCCTGCTAATTTCAGGTGCCTTTTCAAGCCTTCTGCTGGTTTTATTTTGTGGGTGGTTCTGTACAGAAGGAATTGTTCATGCCCTCTGAGTGATTAATAACGTGCAGGGGGGAAAAGGAGGAAGAGAAAATGGAAATAGGAGAGTGCTGACCACAGCCTCAGGACTGCAGAAAAGAGGTGTGAACACAGAGCAAGTGTTGGTAGCGGGAGAAACTCATCTGCCAGTGTCTGGCAGTGATTTTAACATGTGTAAGGTCACCAGCAGCATCACTATATCAAACAGGCAGTGCATTTTAGAGCAATTGCTTCCCCTACATGACCCCTTCCTAGGAATTTTTGTTCTTTAAACTTCAGAGAGGAAAACTGTCACGGAGCAGCAAACTTGTCACCTAACACATGCTGCAACCACAGGTTTTTGAGGCATTGTACCGTAATAATAACCTGTGCAGCAATGGGTCACTTGCTGTGGAGGAATCACCTCATACTGGGTGGAATATACATCTCTGGCATCTCCTTTTGCAGGGCCAAGCCCAAAACGTATATATTTCATTGCTGATCTAGATGTCCACTGTTCCCTAACTGCCACTTTTTATGCTTCGGAAAAACCTAGTCAAGCCCTCATTCCTTCGCAGCTGTCAGTTAGGCTTTCCACAACTGTAAGCTTGGAAAACCAAAGCACTGGTTTGGTTTGGTTCAGTGTGGTGGGGGACAGGGAAGGAACTGAGTGAATGAAATCAGTTCATATCAATAGGAATCCTTCTACAACCATCACTGAGACTTTTGTGAGAGCTCCAGAGAGATGTCCTGTTTCCATAGCTCTAATAACAAAAAGTGATGTGGCTAAATATACCCCATAAAGAAAAATGTAATGAAATTGGCTTCTGAGCAGGAAAGTTCCTGAGCACTGTAAATTCTGCGGGTAAGATACAGGAGGGTTTTTTTGACCCTTGCGTTCAAGGATTTCTGATATCAGTAAACACCTCAACGTGAGGTAATTTGAGTGACATCTGTGTAACAACTGTGATACCAGAGAAATGAATGTGAATTCAAAGTCACTCTGAATGACTCAGGCAGGCAGGCATCCTCATCTGACAAGCCCCATGACCACGCAGTGCCAGAGCCGGTAACAGCTCCCTCAGCACCACACCGTGGTTCATTTGCAAGGGAAGGAAACTGAGGGTAGGTAATTTGTGTTTGGGGTTTTTTTTGTTTGTTTTGTTTTATTGGGTTGTTTGGGGTTTTTAAGTAATTGCAGGTGCCTGGCTACTTTAGCTTTCCAGTGAGGAAACTGACCCCCTTTGCAGAGCTCTTAGATCTACCCATTTTGGAGTGAAAGAAGAACTGTTGTACTGGGACAGAAGGAGCATTAATTTAGTCACTCCTGGTCTACGTGGCAGTGCCCAGTTGCAAACGCTTTGCATACAGGACCATTCCTAATACATGCCAATAAATTAATCATATCCCTAGCGCTGCAGAGCAGTCTTGTGCCAGCAGAGCACACAGCAAAGTTGGTACGCATCGTCCTTCGCATAAGCAAGTACTGAAATGCCAAGTACCTCATGGTGGCAAACAAAGGTCCCGGGTGCAGCCAATATGGGCAACCCTACAGAAGACGCAGAACTTCTTTATTAAGGCTGGTGAGCTCAGACTGGCATTGTAACTCTCCCTGGCTGTCTCGTGTTCAGGCTAACACAACCTGGGTTGCCTAATTTCATCACACGGGTCCTCCCTAAGTCTTCCTCTGGAGATCACGTAAAAAGCTGCTGACCACATTGCAGAGGGATCCCTGCACTGCTGCTGGGCAGGCAGATACGGAGAGGGAAATCTCTGGTCTGTTCCCTGCAGGCACGGTCATGGCTGAGATTCCCTCTCTGGCAGCTGAGTCCGGGTAGAGCAGCCAGCCCATATCCTCTGAGCAATTTGGCAAAAGAAGCATGGAGATTTAGCAGGGGAGAACCTCAGTTTGGAAACGACCAAGGGAGCAAAGACCTTTTATCCTTGCGGGCTTCCTTTCTAATAAATGTCTTTGCACAGGGCAGAGAGATCCCATCTTCTGACAGCTGGGACTTCTTTAAAAACAGACAGACCCCCTCAGTGTCATATCTGGGGAGCTGTCACAGGTAGTCACAAGTATTAGACGGAGTCGCCTAGATGAGCAGTGTCTGGAACGCAGTGATCTGTACTTAAACACACCGCAACAGTCAGCTAATTGTGGCTGTGCAGCCCTGGGATCCAAAACCAGCCAGCTAAGCACGACACTCTTCCAGTTCACCGAGCAGAAAGAGGTCCCTGGGCTGTGCCAAAAGTTCACACGTACACAAAATGACACACACCCGCCAAGAGCAGCGCACACGCGTGTGCAGGCACCGCTGCCAGCCCAGCTAGGGAGATGCTGAGGTTGCTCTGTTAGTGGCAAAATGTTCTGCACAATGGGTCACGTCCCCCACAACCAGGTTCTCGGGGGCACAAATGTGAAGCCTGGGAATAGCAGGTGTTCCCAGCATCATACAGAGAAAATTGGTGCCTCCCTGGTACAGGCACGAGCGGGAGGAGGAGGAGGAACGGTTACTCAATGTGTTCCCTGGGCTGCGCCGGGGCCAGTGCCTCACGTGCTGGCACGTGCCAAGCCACCACATGCCTTGGCGTGTCTGTTACCAGGCTGGCTCCTGGCAGGGATTCAGGAGAAAAAAAAGCCCTCGGCATGGTGCACCAGGCTACCAGTTTTTCTGTTTGGGGCTTTGAATAACAAATATTTGCAGAAGAGCAACCTAGCCGGCGCTCCGAGCACAACCCCGGAGACAGGGCGTTATTTACTGCGGCAGGTGAGCACAGGACACGCGCCCAGCAGGTGGTCACCATGCACTGTCCCCTTGGCCAGTCACCCACCAGGTAGATCATCTCTACAACATACCCTTCAGTCCATCCTTTTTTTTTTTTTTTTTACCTCTCATTGCATGTTTCTCAGCTCAAGGCCACGTGGGAAGCACTTGTAACCATTCCCAATTAGCTATTTGTTTTTAAACTGTCCATTTGTATCCCTTTTATGTCCTAGCTGCTCTGATGACATTAGTGAGCAATTGCACTGTGTCTGTTTTATGTCTACGCGCTGACATAAGTTATGCTGTGTGATCGGTTAATGTGCTGGAACTGCATGACAATCTCTGCCTTCCTGCCTGCTTCCATTTGGGAGCAATGCAGATCCTAATAGCAGCTCTCAGAGTTAAACACACTTTGATAAATAATAATAGAAAAGTAACATTAGATTATTACTCTACATTACTTCTTTGAAGGCAATTGCATCTGCCAGTTCACGATATATTTTTTCTCCCCAACACTGGAGAAAATTTTGACAGGCTGAATTACCATTTCATTTCCAACTAGGAAAACATTGACAAGCTGTAAAGGATGGTTTTGAAGAGAAACCATGGACATCTAAAGATGTAAATACAGTTGGATGAAGAAGCCTCAAGGGGTCTTAGGAATGGGAGACTATTGACTGCAGTACCATCTAAGCAAGGCTGTTGTTATAAAACCCCACACCATATGTGCTTTTCCTGACTATGAGTCATCATCGAAACACAAATTCAATTCCAGTTTCAGGGAGTTTATGATTAAACCTATTTTCTCATTTCTACTGTGTTTACGTCTGACTTTACTTCTGTCAATTCTATTTCTCTGTCCCTGTTAGCGAATGTAAGTTACATGTCTGGTGTGACACCGTGCTTTTTTCCAAGGTTGAGTGAAACTTGGTGGTTTCAGCTTAAATGAGTGGTGGGTTTGCTAGAGCCCAAAGTGATTTTGATGTTACTCACCTGCCATTTTGCAGACAGGAGAAGAGGAACTTCTTCCACGTGTACTACTATGTCCATGTTATGGTGGTGCCAGGGCTCAGAGGCGTGCGGTTCACATGCTTCGGGTGCTGCCTGGATGATTCAAAAGAACCGTAACAGAAAACACAGGAGATTTTGACCAGCCTCAGGTCTGTAAGTACATTTTAAACCCACAAAGTTTGAGTGTGTTTGAAATGTACTCAAATATTTCCTTCTTCACCATTGTGTCCTCGTGACCCACTGAATCATCAAAGGCTCGGAGATGAAAGAAGGACTTATGGTTAGAAAATGCAAAGGACTCTTTGCTGAAGGGGGAACGGCTTGTTGTATTTTTATTTTTTTTTTTTAATCCCAGAACAAATAGCTCCGGTGGATAATTTTCTGCAAGGGTTTTCACTGTAATGACTAACTGGGCTTCCAGAAAGCTATTTTATAAATAAAGTAAATAAGCTCCCAATCAAAAACCCTACAGAAATCAATTGCAAAATCCCCATAGTGTTTTGTGAGCTTTGAATCACACTCAGGGCGGAAAATTACCCAAGCCACTAGTCTGTAGGGGATCAGAGAGGGACGTGGCCCTTTCAGATAATTTTAGTGCCAACTTTCTTCAGGCTATTTTCTGCCTACGGTGACATAAGACTTGTTACCACATGCAGCTGAAGAAAGACACCCCATATACCTAAACATCTTCTAGTGGCCTCAGGTGGCATTGACAGGTCACATTCACCTATGGTATAACTCAGCTGAACCAATGAAGCTGTACCAAAGGAGGAGTTACTGAGCTGGCACACATGTCTAATCTTTATATTTGCTATAAGGGGTTTTTACCTTTTCGGAAATGGTCGTAATTTATTTTGGAGATGAATAAGTTTCCACCAGGTCAGAGTGAATCCGATGAAAAAGGACACCCGAGGACCCTTAAGCCTTTCTCTCCCATGAGATGGGTATGGAGGTGGAACTACCCACCTTGTAGAGGCTTCATTGATTAAATATGAACTTCACATAAGAATGTATTATTTTCAACCTCAGAAATATTTACCAAAAAATCAGGGATCACGATCTACTGGACAAAAGGAAAACAGTCACAGCCCTAAAAGCCGGAGAAGACCGGGCCATACTCCTCGGGCTGGCCATGATGGTGTGTTCTATCATGATGTACTTTCTCCTGGGAATCACCCTGCTGCGGTCTTACATGCAAAGGTAATTTCACGATGGTTACCCTGTCTCACACTCTCTGCTCCAGATGACTTCACTTGGCTTATGCATTTGGCTTTTTTTACTAAAGTTTTATAAGTTTTCCTTTGGACACCATAGGCCTGATTCTGCACTTCCCATATAAACTAGGCATCACTACAGCGAAAGCAAGCTGAGTAATACCAGCATAGGCAAGGGAAGAATTGTCCCTGTTTGACAAAATATTGACCCATAGGCTTTAGACTTGCCAGAGTTTAGCACCAGTATGATATCCATATCATCTGGTCGGCAGTCTGCTGAACCCCATAAGCCTCCCAGGGGCTGTTGTTGCGAAGCCCAAACTCAGGAGAAAACAGCAAAAGTATTTAGCGGCTTCAGAAACAACGCACTTTCAAATGAAGAATGGAGAATTAATTTGGAAAACAAATCAAGCTGCTTTGTAGCATGTTGTTTTCCATGTAGGTTATTACTTTCATTTTAACAAGTGAAATCCTCCTGAAATGTATTAATTTGCTGAAAGGGAAAGATCATCTTTCATCATTTCTACACTGCACTTAATTTTTCTGAGGCTTTCTCTGGCTTCCTTCTCTGCCACGGAGCAGAAAGTTTGGCCTGTGATTCATTAGCAGCATTTGAAATCAGTTTTCAAGCACCAGCCCTATTTAAAATCCTGCCCCAACTGTAATAAGACTGTCAGCAATGCTTTTTCTGCCCTGATCAGTGGAGTTAGGATAATGAAAAATGTGTAACTGGGGATCAAAACATTAGTCTGTCATGTCCAAAATCACCCCTGAGGCAGTGGCCAATACCTGGCACATTTTGGCTGATCCACCTCAGGCTTCTTCTTTAGGCATGTACAATAAGTGCCTGGAATTAACTGGTACGAACGTCCTCAATTATATTGGTGCACCTGCAGGACAGTATTTCTTCTTGACCCTGCAATGATAAGGAAAATTTAGCGATGCCTGAGGCTGAACTGTACTGATTTGCAGCATCTTATTTGTGCAATAAAGGTATTTGTCCCTTTTTAAATCCAGGCAGAGTTTAGATTTTGAAAACAGAGATCAAGACCTTTTAAGTATCCACCAGCATTTGCTTTTCCAAGTTTCTCTCCCAGACCTTTCAGCAATATCAGGGTCAATTGCAGAGGCTGCTAAGGTCAAAACTGCTCATGTGGAAAGAGATGATTTATATTACAAACTATGTGAAAAATTGCCAGAAGATATCAAAGCACCTATGAAGTATCAAATATTCCACCTTCACAAGTCTGCTGTAGGTAGGTGTTACTTTATTGCCCCATGCATGAATAAAATGGCAATGAGAAAGGTGAAAGTGAGAAGATGACAACCAAGGAGTCTTTGCTGTCACTTCTCTTTGCACAGCCAGATCTCCTCAGGGGTTATTCCCCTTTACAGACAGCAACACCCCTCCAACAAAATACTGCCTGGCAGGGGAAAAAAAAAAATTAAAAATCCTTTCACTTAATTTCCCCCCAGAAATCATAGCATAATTTATTATAAATGTAAAACAGAATATGCAAGCAGAATCACTGCCAAAGTAAAATAGCTAGAGAATTAGTCAGAAATTTTTGATATCACTTACCACGTAAAGCCTTTTGTACATTTGGCAGGGAGCAAAGCAGCCCCTCAGCCTGTTCATGGTGAGGGGTAGGTGTGAGCTGAGGGGGACTAAAGGGGAGCCCTAGGGTGAAACCTTCCCCCAGCACCCAAAGGGCTTTTCACAGAGCCCTCAGGGTGCCCTTCTCACTGCTCCCTAAGGAAAATACAGCCGTAGGTTTTAAAATACATGCAAGAAATCCAAGTGAACATTGCCAATGCACACCCAGGCTCCATCATTCCACTTTTAGCCTCTCGTGAATTGGAAATAAGCCTCCAGAATGATGACAAGCACCGACTTCACTTACAGAAAGCCGAGCGAGCTGCCCCTAGAAACAGCCTTTCCATGGGCAGAGCTGCATGCGGTACCACTTGTGTGTTACTGTGTCTTCATGCATATGAGTATATGCACTCTGGTAATTCAAACTCACCGTCCCACCTTCCACTTTAAATTGAACTGGTCCAAGTCTTGGTCCACAGTGTCCCGTCATGCAGCACTGCATGCGCTGTGCTCTCCCAGGGCAGGCTGCTCAGTTTGCTTCTCTGATACCTCTGCCAATTCCCTTTGGTTTCAAAAATACCTTCTCCAGAGCTATATTTCATTTATATATAAGACATAAGTGAATCAGGCACTTTTGTGCCCAAAGCACAAACTTTGGATACTACAGAGTAATACACTGTCTGCAACGTGAGAAAGTCCAGCCCTCATTTAAAGCCCTGCAACATGTACCATCTCCTACAAGATGCACCCATGTATATGGAAAGCCTGAGCTGTGTTTAGTGCTTACTGCCCATTCTAGCCATGCTCTAACATCTCTTTTATTTCCCTCTCAGTGTCTGGACAGAGGAGGCTCAGTGCTCGCTTCTCAATGCATCCATCACAGAAACCTTCAATTGCTCATTTAGCTGCGGCCCAGACTGCTGGAAAATCTCGCAGTACCCCTGCCTCCAGGTGTACGTTAATCTCACCTCTTCTGGCCAGAAGCTTTTGCTTTACCACACCGAGGAAACAATGAAAATTAATTCTGAGGTAGGAGCACAAAATAAAATTTCTTCCTAAATGGGTTTCTGGAGGGCTGCTGATCTTGTTATACCCATTTCTCACTTTAAAACAATATATAAGGCTTCCACCTCCTGCTTCGCTGGTAAAAACAGGAGCTCGGAGAGCAGAAATCAGTGCACAAGCTGAGCTCGTATCTCTAGCTGGGGCAGTTTTCCACCTCCATCCCATGCAGGGACTGCAGCTGGTCCCACATGGGGTGATGTCCCCCGGGGGCTAGACCCTCCCCTCATCCTTTGGAAGTGCTTTACAGGCGCAGGCTAGCGCTGAGCACTTGTCACATTGATACTCTTGCGGAGCTGCAGACAACCCACTACCCACCCAGGTACAACTGCATGATAGCAAACACCCCTAGTGATGTGCACCGAGCATCTGCGGCAGTGAGAACAGAAACGGTTTTATTACTGCGGGGCCAGGCAGGACAACGGGGAGAGACCAGGGCTCCGTGTCTAACAGCAGTCATGTCTCCATCTCAATCTCTGGTGACAAACTCTGTGCCCTGAGCATCTCTGCTGAAGTCAGCTGTGCTGCTGGGTTCAAGGCACAGCACTTACCCCTGTTTATGGTGCAAAGATGCTGAAAGTTTACTGAGCAGGGACTGTCAAGATAAAAGCAGAAGCAGAAGAATAGAAGGCCTGGCTTTGGGGCATGTATAAGCTAAGGGGCCAGCCCATCTTTCTTGCACAAATTCCCTGATTCTAGACGTTGAACCGAAAAAAATTATTTTTAACAAATCTGCAGAAGAATTCCTCTCTGCTTCAGCAAGTACAAAATTCAGCGTAACTCCATCCAGGTGGGATGGAGACAGCTCCTGTCTGGAGGCTATAACAAACGCAGTGGATGCACAGAAGGCTCTCCTCACCAGCCCGCAGCCACAGCTGTGCAGCTGACGCAGTGCTGTACATCACACCCAAGCAAGCAACCGCCTCTTCGCAGGTGGCTTTTTGCTCCCTCCACGTAACAAGGCAGGGTCGGACTGAGAAACATCCCTCTCCCCACCTTCCTTCCTTCGTATCTACAGTGCCTGGGTACCCAAGTCCACAAGCTGCAGTGAGCCGGGTGCAGCTCAGTCATTAAACTTACAAGTGCCAGATTTGCATTAACTGCTTTGTTATCCAAGGTCACTGAACCCCAAACTACGGGCACTTGGCAAAGCACAGCCCGTAACAGCACAGCCTCAGTTCAGGCTGCTGACAACGTAACCTATTGTGTGGTTCTATTTATGGCAGCAGTTCAGTAGACCAAATTACTTCTGCATATTAAGATGAAGCGATATTAAAATTAGTCAAAGAACAGCGTGGTTGCACTGGGCCAGTTATTCTGCTGGATAATTAGCTCCTGTAGCTGAGAGACAAAGTGCTCTGGATCTGAAGTGTGAAATGGAGAAAAGTATCCCCACCTTCCCCTCTGGCTCATCAACCCCACCCTCCCCTCATCGTCACTGCAGAGGGGACACTCGCTGTTCATGAAGCCTGTGACAGGACAGACCCCACTTTCTGCTGGGGCAGAAGCAAAATCCAGTGACGCTCACGCCGCAATTTGATTAAAAGAGATCAGATTGATTTCTGCATTCCACTGGTTTCAAACAAATCAACAGATTCACCATAGATCTCCACATTTTGTCACTGATGATTTTTGCCTGCTGAAATGGACTTTGAAATTTTCCCAGATGCCGCCTCCTCTTAATTTAATGTAGGCACAGTTAATACTTCTCCAGCCCAAGGTTGTTTTACAGGTTAAGCTCTGCTCTCAGGAGGATTCCTAGGTTTTCCTAACATGCTGCTGTCTATGTGACCTGAATCCAAATGCAGTTTTGAATGGAAGTTTGCAGCATCTATAAAATACCAGGCTTCTTGTGCCTGGCTGGGATCTGCAGAGACTCCAAGCTCCGATCAGCACAACCCACCTCAGCTCCCTGGACAGGTGCTCCCTCTCCCCCAGCTGGAGAGTGGCCCTGCGCAGCAGGACAAGCAGCCCTGGGCATGGCTTGTTTTGTGATGCTCCAGCTGGGTACTAGCTCTCTCTCTATCCACCTACTCAGGTCTGCATTTCCTATCTTCCTCCTTGCCAAATAAACAAACAAAAAATAATGCATCATCCGTGGCTCACTGAGCCCTGACATTACTGGGGACGTTGCAGAGCACGGTGCTTACCCTCTGAGGCCAGCACCAGTGACCTTCAAAACGTCAGCATCCCCCCGCCAACCTCTCTGCCTCGCTGAGCACCGCTGCACATGCAGAGCAGCATCTGGAGCCCGTCTCTCTCCTCTCGCCGCCAGCTAGCGTGGATGGAGAAAAATGCACATGGATTTTAAATAATCATTAATCTAGGAGACTTGCTGTCTAACCTAGCTGTCGGCCCACGAGGTGCAGTAAGGAGTAGGTGCAATTTATATTGAGATCTACAGCGTGCTGCCGGCAGTCTCCGGTGGGAATCAGTGGGAAGTAAGCAGATTCCAGTCGAGCTGCTCAAGTCTTTCCCAGGAAAGCGCATGAGATTTTTCACGGCTTTTTGTTGCTCCCGCTGTGTGTACTTCATCTCTAGCCTTTAGGACAAGCCCAGCCCCTTGCCAATACTACAACCATAGCAGCTTAGCCAGCTACGCTTCCCTTCCTCAGCTGTCAGAGGCTGCAACAGCCTCTGCCAGAGGTAAATCAGCCAATGTCCCCTTGTGCCTGCACCACGGAGCCAGGCTGTCACCCTGAGCAAGGGCTGCGGTAGTTAAAGCAATTCTAGAGGCCCCATTTTGATCTCCTACTGTATCATTTCGATTCTTTTCCTGTCATTGGAGCTACTGCTGTTTTACACCCATGCTCCGTAAGTGAGATAACAAGCAGGATTTAATCACCAGAATCACTGTTACAGCCAGTTACAACAGCCTGAGACTCAGAAATGATGGGGGTTCTCATGGTTTCCTGCCGAAGGTTCAGGTATTTATAGCCCAGGGAGGAGTTTGCCTGGTGCAGGGGGAAGCAACAATGTACAGCTGCCATTCCCAGCAGACCCACGTCTGGACTGGGACTGGAGAATTCAGTCTGGAATCAGTATCAGGCCAACACAGACACAAAGCTCCCCTTTCAGCCCTTGGTTCAAACCCATTGCACTTTCCAAAAGAGATGTAAATTGATGCCCTGACCACTTTCTCACAAAGATTGCCACAGCACGTCTTGTCAAAGTTTCCAGGCTCAGCATGGACACAATCCCCAGCTGCAGACTTCTGATGGGAGTCATGTAACCCCCTGAATTGGGGGCTTTACTGACAACAGCATTTTCATTGTAATGCCATTGATTTAGATGAAACTGTGCCCAGCTTGCTTGGAAATGTGCAATCTCCATCTTTGGAGCTATTCATAACTCAGCAGGACCAGTCCCTGAGCAGCTCTGCGCTGCACAGGACATTGGACTGGGCAAGCCCAGAGGTGGGCAGCTCATACAGTCTGCCTATCCAATCCTTTAAATTAGGAAAGTAGAGCTGGAAACTCAGTAACAAGTTCTCTTTGTAAATGTCTAGTATGTCCTTCTTGTGACCAGATTGCAAGTAACACAAGCACTTTTTCCCACATTGTATCACAGAATCCTCACTTGAGGTAGAGAGCCAGACATTGTTTACCTTCAGATTTTCAGATTTCTAAGTGTTTGACAATGCAGAGGTGTAATAAGATGGCACAGAGTTAGTAGTCTACGTTCACAGTTACAGCATAAGAATCGTGGATACAAAATTCCCTGCCATGCACTGGAGAAAACTAAATGAAAATCAAACCAAAGAAAACATCAAAATATCCCGTTTTCCACGTCCACCTACCCATTCACCGATGACCTATGCAACAGGGCAGACACCAGCATGGCAGAGCCAGCCCTGTGCTATCCCTGGGGAAGCTGAGGCATGGAAGGAGAGGCCAGGAGCACCCCACAACCACAACTTAATGCACAGAGGGAGTCCTTGTGCTGAGGACCTCCTCAAAGCTGAGGCCGAGATGCCTCCAGGAGCTCAAGGGAACCTGAGCAGGGCAGATAGAACATGGAGTAAAGGGCACCCACGTCCTGGCAATCGCATGGGAGACAATACCCTGAAGAGAGACAGTTTCAGCACAAGGAGCCTGGCAGAGAGGCAAAGTAAACCAACCTCCCTTGCACAGCTGCATCTCACAGCTTCACGCTTCCAGACCCTCGCATCATGGGCAACCCAGCCAGCCCGACTTGGATGGTGGCTCTGTGCCATCAGGGGTAGGTGGGAACAGCTTAAGTTCTGCTTCAGCACCAGGTCTCCTTTGAAAATGCTTGGGAAATACTCGGACTTGCAGAAAGTCAGACCTGTCCCTGCTGCACCCTTGGGACATTTCCACAGACTTTGAATCCAGGAATCTGTCAGTATTTGGTGTTTTACATGTCTGCTGTTTTCTGTCAAGGGGGAAGGGCTGGACTTGACAAGAGGGGCCAACTCCTCATTTAATCTCCTACCTCAATATACTTCATGGAATTTCAAGAAACAAAAATGTACAGCACAATGTTGCAATAAAAAAAAAATAATCTGAGCTGGAAATACTGCTGTTACAACAGTGATAGCACATAATTTAGTAAAATAAAATGAGGTACGCTTCACTGAGAAATCTCCCCTGCTTATTAGATTATTATTTATTAAAGAGTTTTAGGCACTGGAAGAGAGCGTGTGGCTTTGGACATTTAAGACAAAGCTGGGCAGAGTACAAGAGAATAACCTGGAGGGAGCAGACCTGCACCAGCAGGAAGATGGATGAGATATTACTGCTTTGATATTTTCCATCTCTAATTTCTAGAGCTCTATGAAATATTCATAATGGCAGTACTGCCATGCTCTACCCTTAATGCTCCAGTCTGCTAACACCAGACAATCTTTCTGCCATGCTTGAAATCATATTCTGTGCTAATAAACTTGCCAATGAATCAATCAAATACTGTTAGGAGGTTAATCTTTTGATCATTATTAGGACTAGAGATTTGTTGCAGTACATTATAAAGAAGTCACAGCACCGTCATGAAAAAGAATGGAGGGACGTTTATAAAATATATACATTAAAACAATAGTAATCAAAAGCCACGGGTCACATTATTTTAATCAAAACACCTTTTTTCCTTTGCAAAACTTGCTTTATGTCATTGAATTATCTGGTGCTCACCCAGGACACACAGGCCCAGCAGCGCAGGCAGGGGGCATGGCACGACCCACCACCACCCCGTAACAGTGAGGGAGCCGCGACCTGCCAGCTCCCCCCATGCACATTCAATGAGAAGTTAAGCAACGGATTTCCACCCATCCTGAAGCAGTTAATCAAAATCCTATGCAGGTGTAGAAAACCTTCAGGTGTGGAGGGGCAGATGTGTCTAGAAGAGGGGAGGGGTGAGGGGCCCTGGGCTGCTCCCATCAGTCTCCTCCCAGACCAGCAGCAGCAACCACCAATTCAGATGTTTCTGCTCTAGGTCAAAACTCAGCTGTGGCCTCAGTCCTGGCGTGTCTGCCCATCACCTCCCCAGTCCACGTCAGCTCTTTGCAGGGAATGGTCAGCACAGCCCAGGGCTACTGTCCTACAAGTCCCATAGAATATCTTCAATGCATGGAGTCCATAACCTAGTTTTTAATTAGCCTGCCTTCAGCATTCTTTGGGAATGCCAGGTTGAAACTATGTTAGCTAGAGCTACCCCCATATCTTTTCTTTGTGACTGAGACTGCAATTCAAGCAGCATCTTCAGAGAGAAGGAACTGTTGGACTTCACACTGGTGTTGAGAAAAACAATACAAAGAACCACCCTGGTATCCAGGCTGATCTTCAGCTCGAGGCTTCTCAGTAGGAAAACTGTGTTTTCTCCTACACTATCTATTTGTCCCTAATCAAGGCATTACCCCCATGGGAAAATTTGTATAAAGGTCTCTCATCAGCCTTCGCCTCTGCCCAGCATGTTCACTTTGATCCCACCCAACTGAGATCTAAACCACCAGATTTGTATTTACAGAGTCAATTACCCATCTAACTGCAAGCATATGCATGCCACTTAAGATGAAGAGGTACTTCATCAGTTCCATTTTTGCATGTGTAAATTAGCAGTAATAATATATTCACCTATCTCACAAGGCTGCTCTGCAGATTAAAGCATTAATGTTTGTACAGCTCTTGGAGGTTCTCCAATGGGAAATTCTGTAGATGTGCAAAATATTGAGTTTTGTCTGCAATATATTTATTATTAACTTAATAGTATTCCACTCACTATGAAAAGCATAATCATCTTGAGATTTTCCTGCTTGCCACCTGAAAACAGACATTGTATCTGGCTTGGAGATGCATTTTTATCCCCCTAATTTCTTCCCAGTGCTCGTACATACCAAAGTGCGGCAAGAATTACGAGGAATCCATGTCATTCGTGAACGTCGTGATGGAAAACTTTAGAAAATACCAACGCTTCTCCTGCTTCTACGACCCCGAAGGCGTTCAGAAGAATGTGATATTAACCAAACTGTACAGCTCCAACGTGCTGTTTCACTCCCTCTTCTGGCCCACCTGCATGATGATCGGCGGGGTCGCTATCGTCGCGATGGTAAAGCTGACTCAGTACCTTTCCCTCCTCTGCGAGAGGATCCAAAGGATCAACAGATAAAAAAAGAAAACTACCCTGATATTTAATTACAGCGAAAATACTGTTTTCTCATTCTTCACCAAAGAACCTTAAGTTTGTAATGTGCAAGTCTGTTATAAGTTCCTTACTATATTCTTATAAGTAGAGCAATAATGCAAAAGCTGTTCTATATGCAAACATGTTATTATTATGCAGACCACTGAAAAAAAAATACTGTTTTGTGTTGACCGTCTATATGATCTTGTTTTATGCTGAGACTAGTACTTCTTTCTTTTGTATGGCCAAAATAGGGCTCAGTGTGACCATTTGCTAAGCTTAGTCAATTAACATTTTCAGCATAAAGGATTCTGGGGAAAATTCACCACCGGACAAAGGGCAGCCAAGCACTCGCTCAACGCTGAGGTCTTGTGTCTGGCTCAGTCCATTCAATGGATTTGTGGCTTTGGTTTTTTATTGCTGGCTGCAGAGGAAAAAAAAAAAAATCATTGACAGTGGGTTTTTTTACAGTAAGATAGCACAAACAGGACATATTTTGAGGCCGGGATAAACATACGGTATTTTCAGCCTCAGTAGGACTTGGTGATGCTTTGTGTTTGTTTCCCCAGTTCAAAAGCAAATTGTACCCTATGGTGTTTAAGGTCTTTTGGAAAACTTTGGACTTATTTTATTTAGAGGTATAATTTCTTTCTGTCTTATCAACATCATCTTTGTCACTTGCAGAAGCTGCAGCCCAAAAAAACCAAACATCACCTTGTTCCATTTTCTATTCTAGTCTGAGCCCTATTGATGGAGGTGGGACCAGAGCTCCTTATGTAAAGGTTTATTACTCATTTGTTGTGTATTTGCTACCATATCACTGTAAAGAAAAAAAAAATAACACAATCAGCTATTTTTTCATTTTTTACTTCCAACTATTTTAGATTTTTTTACTTGATATATATACAGATATATATATATAAAGAAAAAGCTATATTATCTCTAGTTGTGTATTGGAACTTGATTATGGGGGTTTTTTTCTTTGTTTTTACCCACTGGAAAGTGAACGGTATAACATGTTTATAACCTTCATCCCTGGGTAATATTATAACATGGAGGAGCAGCACTGCAGGATCTTATCCAATATTCATGATGTTGTTTCAGTCAAAGGTCTCTGTTGCTGTGACATCGGAACTGGCAAAAATCTCATCCAATTCTATGGCTCTATTAACTGAATTGTTGGCTAATCATCATAATACATCTGGAAATCCCTCCTGACCTTAACTCAGTGCTGGCTGACTTGTATTATGATTTAAAAGGCCCAGGTGCAATGATTTATTGTAAAAACTGAGATTCTGACTAAAATGGTTGTCCTATCTGTCAAATATTTACCACAGGGATCTTGCCAGTATAATTTCATGCACACTATAGTCACAATTCCTGCATAATTTATTTTTATTCCCCTATAGAAAGCACTCCCTTTCTTATGTTTTAAAGACACCTCTCTCAGTCTCTCGCTTTGCAGCCAGCCTGAAGGACAAATGCAAGGCAGCTCCTGTGAACGCACTGTCCAACAGCTCAAACAAACCCTTTACAGGCCTATTCAATCCAAGAAACTAAGTTTTTCTCCCCTCAAAAAGACCGCAAAGCAAGTATTCTGGCTAGTTCATCTATATATAAGTACCTTTCCACAATGTAGCATTAAAAATTTCAGGATGTTACAAAACTTTACAAGTCATGCAAGTGTAATGTGAGCTGTTAAAAAAAAACAAACCAAAAAACATTCTCAGCAGTGAAAATGAACCTGCAATCTTGTAATCAGTAGTATAATTTTCCTTAGGTAAATAAACTCCTGGAGGGTGAGGGTATAATGAGGGCTCCAAAAATATGTAATAAAAATATTAAATTAAATCTTCCAGATTTCAATATCTTCTGCCTTCAGATCTGGCTTGGTTTATCAGACTTTTTTTTTTTTGTAGCTTCTATTACCAAGAAATGAGGAGTGCTGATGCAACAGGGGGTTCATTGGGGTTTATTTGAGAAAATAATGTGGGTTTTATCAGTCTGTGGGATTCACAGAAAACATTGTCAGTGGATCTGGGTGCCCTTGACATCAGTAGGACTGGAGTCACAAAGCCCTGAGCAGCCTGGCAGCAGCCTTTACTCAACCACCCATCTGCCAGCGGAAAGCGCGACTCTGCCCCGGTGCCAGCACAGGTGGGGGATGGCAATGGGGTGATGGGGACAGGGGACCCCAGCCCCGCTGCCGTAGTACCCCACCACCCTGCTGTGTGGGCACCAGGCTGCCCGCGGTCTCGGCAGTACCACTGCACTTCATTGCCCACCATGCAAGGGGTGAGGGGCTGCAAACGCTCATCCTTGTTACAAAACCATATTCTGCGGGTCCTGCCAAGACGGGAGGTGTCTACGTGAGCCCCCCCAGCCACGAAGGCATCGCAACCCATTTCCAGCTAGCCCAGGTGGCTCCCAGGGTGCAGCCTCACCCTCTATAAAGTTGATTCTCCCTCAGAGAGGTCTGTGTTCGGCGTTGCCACCCTCCATCATCCCCCATCCCTCTCCCCACCCTCAGCTCCGACCCCGAGGCCAAAGGATGGACCACGCCACAGACCAGAAGCCCTGCACAGCCCCTCCAGCAAAGAGTAAAAAAGTGAAAAAATGGCTTTTTCACGCCATCTTCGACACAGATGTTGACCATTTGCATGACAATTTACATTGCCTGTGATAAAGCCGCTCTTTGGTCATGCAAGTGACATTTTCAGCGCCTGTGTTTGGGCGCTTAGGTTCTGGTGACAGGAAAGCTGATTATTCCTGACATTTACACATCAAACGCTGCTTTCAACACGTTGTGCCATAAACATTTCACCAGTGCTCCTGTGGGTGAAACATCTTGACGCTGTTGCAGTCTATAATCATTTTGTTGACATTAACTGAGAGATCTGTGGGATAGCAAAACAACTTGAGTAATTGGATGGAGTGAGGTAAAACAATAATTTTAAAGGGAATTATCCATCTGATCACTGGCACAGTTAACCCCCCACCGAAACATTAGTGTTGCAAACAAGATTTTTGACAAGTGCTGCTGCCCCAAAGAGTGGTAATGTTTCAGTGGGGATGCCAGCTGTGCTCTTTCTTTCTTTATGTCCATTTTAATATCATCTTTATCCCCTGCAAAAGGAACTGATGGTCCTGTAGGCAGCTCCGATGAGAAATACATCGCAGGGAAATTCAGTGATCAGGCAAATCTACCCTGTTTCCGAGACTGGTCCTGACTCTTGCCAGCACAAACATTTCACCTCTTGATGCCCCAGCTGGGAATTCAGAACTGCTGGGAACCACCAGTGCTGCAAAACCCCAGAATATGAGAATGGTGGCACAGCATCCACGGGCATTAGGAGCCTGAGAGGCACTCTTGTGGGATTTAAAACATGCATAAGTATTCCAGATGTCAAATTCACATGGCCTTTTAACAGTTGTTATTTTCTTAATTAGATTATGTCAGGCCTTATTTCTAAAGCTGAAGCTGAATCTAAAACTGAAGCATGAACATCCCTGCTGTAATACTTTGAAACTTGGCACCTTGCAGCAGACTTACTAAATGTCACCAGCTAGGACAATGGAGAGCTTTTTTGGTTTAGCTTTCCTAATTGAGGAGGCATCACTCTCTCACAAAATGTACCCAGAGTGACATACCCAGCTCCAGCGTGAGTTCGAGGTGAATACAGAGAAGAGAGAGGGCTCAGGAAACACAAGAGCCAGCACATCTCAAGAAAACACAAATGCAGTGATTTCAAACCTGAGGGACAAGAAGGGAACAAAGTCACAAAGTCCAAAGGCAAGGCTGGGGATGTTGCTGGCTTCATCTCCTCACCTCCATCCTCACCACCAGCCACAGAAGAGCTCAATAGAAGAAGCTGCTGAGAAAGGACTGCCTGGTGTAAGCCTGGTCCAAACAGATCCCTGCACTTCTTTGGCTATGAAAGCTGTGACCTTACTGGTACTGTTGTACTGCTGCATAACCTCTGAAGGGAATGGCAATTTCAAGGTAATACAGTCTTAAAAATTGGTCAGCTAATTTTCCTTCTCATACAATTATGCCCTTATTAAAATAGCTGCAGCCATTCAAGTGGATTGAACCAATATCTTTGCAGCAATCCCAATTTTTCATACACTCAGCATCTGAGCCCAGTAGCATCAGCTCTCCACTAGCCCCCGCTCATCATCTCACAAAGATTTATGAAAAAAAACCTCACTTTTCTGCTCCACTGAACACTTGTCACTACCCAGCACTCTGTTTTGCAGAAAGAAACCCCACGGTTTGTGGCATATCCAGACATCTCAGTTGGATACAAACTGCCTAATTTTGTTGTGCAGGAAAGAGTGAAAAGCAGAGGTAAACAGGAATTATTGTGGTTTAGTATTTTGAAAACAAGTTGTTTCCATTTTTCAGTTTGAATAGATGTTGCCTTTTAAAATCTAGGGGTGAAGGTAGGTTATTTTTATTAAGGAAGCTTGAAAAATAAGTATAATAGTTCCTCTCATATGAAACAAAACTATCTACAATTGCTCGGTTCACTGAGTATTTTGAACATTCTATTTTTCTGAGTCTGACCAGCAACACATTTCCTTTCTTCAGTTTTTCTCACCCATCAGCAAAGTGCAGAATCAGTCACACAGACATAACCAGCAGCAACCCTGGCTGGGCTCCAGCGGGGCTCAGGTGATCGTCAACTCTGAGAACATCACTGATGACTACTATGAGTAAAGCAAAGCACAGCACCTGCCTCAGAGTACCGGCTACCGGCTCAGGGGGCACCAGGAAGGAGGAAAGGAGCAGCGTTACTGTCGCATGGGGCAGCAGGCACCAGACATCTGCTCCTCCCATGGGTGCAGACCCCCTCAGAAGATGCTCCAGGGAGCAGTTCACATGCATGTACTCTGTGCACTTTAAATCAAACCACTTTTTTTTTTTTTCCGCAAAATGGAGCGATCAAGCCATGCAATTCAATTGTTTGAGCTGTTGCAAATTAGGGAGGACCCTGCAGGCAGAGCCCCTGGCCAGTACACCTGGTGAATGGGCTCGGCATGCCATCGCAGCCCCAGCAGCACAACCAGCACACCGCCTGGCCTCACAAGCCGGCTCTCCCAAGCTGTATCCTCTCGTGTTTCAAGAAATCGCAGCGAACCAGGAGTGGTAGGCAACACTGCCCGACAAAAGCACGCTGCCTCTGGCCACATGCCCATCCCCTGACAAGCCGTTTTGATGTTTTTTGGCCCCAACCTGTGGTTGCTGAATGTAAAACGAACTTCGTTTCACACAAAGGACTTTTTTTATCTTCAGAAGCGATGTGAAAAAAATTGGAAATGCTGCCAGGTGAATTCACACCAGGATTTTTTAAATTAATCAAATTTCTCCAAACATTGAAAAAATGTGTTAACATTACCAGAACCCTCCATACAAGCCCATCTACTTTTTGTAGTCCTCCATTTCCATACAGGGACCTGGTAGGTGAGTAGGTATTTTTAACTGAACTAGATTTATTCAAGTGAGAATTCAGCATATTTCATTGCCTAGTGATTTTATTTTAATATAGAGGGTAAGAGATGCTCATTCTAAAATGCTCTGCAAACTCTGCATCCAGCCATACTAAAATGTGGCCATTTCCAGGCAGAAGAGCAGCAAATGACTCATAGAAAAAGATGACCAGAGAGATGGGGAATCTGCTTTCTCATCCAAAACAGAGAAAAGGTTTGTTTACTTTGGAAGTTCAAGAAAAACAGGTGATAAGTAGAAGCACCTCCAGGAGAAGTCAGTCAGGTCAGATTGAGGGGAGCAGATATGTTCACCCCCATAGTACAGCACAGTCCAATCGGCCACAGCTATAGGTTGCAAAAAAGCCCCCAACCAACAACTTTATGGATATTTTGTTCAGGCATGTTCTCTATTTCTAATACATTCCAGGGAAAAACAGAAAACTGCTAAAACTGGTTTTGCCATTCAGTTCACCCCAAACAAGCTTTATATTTAAAAGACATAGTTTCTAACATGCCGTTTTGTTTCACAAGTTAATTTGGTTTCGAAAAAAATACACAAGCAAAACTTGAACCCTTATGGAGTGTTCTGCCACTATTCCACCGAGTGCTTTATATTGACCCAAGTTTATTTTTTTCAGCTTGCAAAAAATTTTGGAGATCCATTTTTCATCCCATATGCAGGATAGGAAAAAAAAAACAGCTAAAGTGTTGTGGAGCTGAAAAAAATGCTTCCCACGCAACTCAGGCTAAAATGTTTGAGAAAAAGTCTTCTGGGGTAGGTTTTCTAATATATCATGTGATAATACATGAGGAAGGTGGGAGGTTTCATCATCTCTCTCCTTAAAGTCTCCAACCTGGCTTTTTTTTTTTTTGCCTAGCTGCAGTTGTTGTTCCATATTCAGTTATAAAAGTACTTTTTAATACTCAGCACACTTAACTCTGATCACAAGCAAAGGATCTGTTGTGCCAGATGTTGCCAGGCAGCTCCAGACCCAAAATCTAAGAAAAAGGCAGAGCACTTTGAAACCCTTCCACGTGGAAGGCACTTAAATCACCAGGCACATAAGCTTTGTTAAATTCATCACAAATCAAGTAGGAAGCAAAGTTTGATGACTAAGTGGCAACACCTGAATCACTCCCCTTACAAGCAAGAATTCAAAGCCATGTGTATACAAGACAGCTGAACAATATAAATGGGAGTTTGCTAAAACTGCAGAAGGTTGCAAAACCCAACACTAGGGGAGTCCTGGTGTAATTATTTGCCTCTTCCCCTGCATCACTTTACCATATGCTTAAAGATGGGTTGGAAAGCAAGTTGGTACCAGCAGCAGCACATTTCCCACTGCCAGCCACTCTCTTGCCTCCCCAGCGTGTGCTGGCTCCCACCCCTCGCACATAGGAGCTGCTGGGTCTCCAAGTATTAGACATTATCTCACACCCAATAGAGAAACACAGGCCAGGAAATCTGTTGCAGAGTATTTATTTTGTAGCATGTGAACTGCCACAGAAAAGCACCATTAGTCTGAGATTTCTATTAAATAGCCTCCAGGAAGGAGTGGGAAAGCATGCAGGGGAAAAAAACAAATAGCAAACATGAGGAAACGAGATGTTCTGTTTTGCTCAGGAGAAGCGAAGATCATCTGCTTCCAACGTCCAGGGCACAAGACGTTTGGAGGCCTCGCTCCGCCTGGGCAGCACCACACACGGCCTGGCCGGGACACCACAGGCACACAGCCCTTGGTCTAGCGGCCACCACCTGTGCCTGGAGGTAAGCCCAAAGGCAAGTCCAAGGCCACAAAACTCTTGTGCAGGTGGCATGTCCTGTTTGGAAATAACACCCAGGATTTCATTTCACAGGCACAACACCTGGCCCTTCTCTGCCTCCTGAGGAGTAACTGCTTATTAGTCCCACTGAACCAGATGCTGAAAGTTTTGAGTATTCAGTATCAAAACCAAAAGACAAAGAAACATTTCCAATGAAAGAATGTGTCCAGTCTGGACACCTGACCTTGGTCCACTGAGATTAGCAGCCAAACCTCTGCTGATTTCAAACAAATTGGGATTCAAGAGCAGCTCAACAAGTGAATTGATGTAGAAAGCAAGTACCTTCTCCAGCAGCGAAGCTGTCTGGCACTTGTGTTCTCTGTAGGTGCTCACCACTCAGCATTTACACCAGGTCTGGACAGCACCATTAACTTATCAGCGACCTCTGTGTCAAAGGGTTTTGTGTCAGGCAAGGCTAAAAAAATGTTGCAGAAGGTTGTAATGGAAAAATTGCCAGTGCAACTCTACTGACCCAAAGGGTCCACCTTCTCCAAGTTTCTGGTGATTTTTTTTCTCCTCTGTTTATCAAAGACAAGAATTTGCAGACAGACCTCCTCCACCACAGCACAGAGTGGACACATGGGATCAGCACCCTTCAAGATGTGCTGCATAAGTACTGAGATATTCAGCTGCTTCAGGGCTGAATATTCAACCGCTCAGGTCCTCACAGTGATCACCAGAGGTACCATGATAAACCAGCAGACCTGGGTCCCACCAGCTAGGCAGTGGCCAAGGAGGGACTGCAAACACTGCAAAACCCATGTGGAGGGCAGCAGAAAGGCTGGGCTGGGCTCTGGGGACAACGGCACCTGGGAAAGGACACCCCAATACCTGGTAGGCAAGTGCCCCGAGTACAGGTCTCATCATATAAATGGGATGCAAGTCAGAAGCTGTGATGGAGTTGGCTGCAAGTGCAGAACTTGATCAACCTCACTTAAAAGCCTAATTTTCTGCTAATGCTCCACCACACTACATTTTTCATTCTTAACTCAAAGTGTCCTACGGAGAACACCAGGCAGAGCTATCCAGGTTTTCCCTATGCTACGGAGCACCAAAACTAGAATGAGCATTAGAGGGACTATAGATCCTCTCCTGTCAAAACAAGGAGGGCTTTACACAGTATCTCCAACCAGCAGGTTAATCCTGAGCCAGGAGCATGGGACCACAGCCCGTGTCACAGAGGGGCACAGGGAAGCCTGGGCAGCTTCGAGTGTCCCTGCCCCAACAGCAAGTGATGATGCTCCTGAGCCCCGCGGCTCTGCAGACACAATCCCTGCACAGCAGCCTGGGAGGCACTCGCTGCTCCTGGTTTTCCAGTATCCTGCTGTTAGCTCTGTGCTGCTGAGCCATCGCCTTAAGAAGAGAACACACCTGCAGTCCCAGATTTCTGCTGCTGTTTCTGTCAGACCTTCATCTTGAGCCAAAACCATTCTGGCCGCAAATAGCAAATTAATGATCTGGGAAATTTGTTGTTCCCTCATACCCTTCCAGAGTCCCCTCCCGCTCTTTTGGCCTCTTCCCAGGTGAGAACTCGTCCACGCTGGTCAACACATGCAGGAAAGCAGGAGAAGCAAAGCCAAGGTGCTATCCACTTATCACTGTCAGGGCCATGTAAACTGGGTCAGCACCAACCCAAGTTCCAATGCCTGGGGAAGGAGGCGTTGGCATTACCAGCCCTCTGACATTGGTGCTGGCCATCACCACAAACAGCTTGCTATGGATCCATCACCACAAATGACTCAAGGGTCCCCAAAGGGGACTGTGAGGAAGGAGCTTCCAGGGCCCTCTCCTGCAGTCATTGGCCACTAACATTTCTGCTATGCTGAACCAATCCCTGGCCCCCAAACCCTGATGCCCCATCCCTGAGATAACTCTCAAAACTTTCACACCTCCCACCAAGAGCAGGACAGAAGGTAGCAGTCCACCCTGGGCATGCCAGCAAATGCCTGGCTCTAAGTCCCAAATAGTCACTTCATTTCTTCCGCATCCGTGGTGCGGATGTCTTGGGGATGATCTTTGTCCCTCATGTGCAGTGGTTGGCAGAAGCTGCCCAAAGCATGGCAATGGGATGACCATTGCCCCAAGCTCACAAGCGATCCCGTCCACCACAGAGGTCCTGTGTGCACACCCATGAGTGGGCTTGTCCTCACCTCTGTTACGTGGCTGGAAATACTCACCTCTGTCCTTCCCTTGTGTCACCTTCGCTGTTTAACAAGCTAGCCTGACAATTACTTCCAGCATCGGATTAAAAAAAACCTCCTGCCCCAATGCTGTTAAATTATGTAGAACAAGATTATAATTACATCCTAAAAAAAAAAACCCTAAACTCTACACTTAAAAGAACATTATTCGGGTTGCAAAAACAAACACTCAGAAGTTACAAAATAGAATAGCCTCCATGCAGCACCACTTGCGTGTATGCGTTACAATACAGGCTTTATCTATACAGTGATATAACATCTTCCACAGGATGCCCAGCCCTGCCCCAGACAAATGATGTTTAGGTGACGAGTCATTCTTCAACATCTTTTTTAACCCTTGTCATTCAGTGCTCGCCCTCAGTGCCTCATTATTGCTGCCAAATGTTGCTCTGCCAGCAGAGCTGTTGGGCTCCCTCCCCAGGTCCCAAAGCAGCTCCCTCCAGAGATTGTCACACAAGCCCCGGGCAGCCCAGCTCAGCAATGGACACCAGCAGACACTCATGCTGGCAGAGCATCATGCGAAGTCAGCTACGAGGCTCTGGTACCCAGGGTAGGGTCACAGCCAAGGTACCATACAGTCAGAGCAAGGATGGAAGAGGGAGACACATCTGATGTCCTTCAGAGGAGGACACTGCTGTGATGCCTGTGAGGGTGGTAAGGATTGGTTCAAGGGAGGCTGACAGAGACCTTTACTTGCCCCAAAATCCTGCAGCTCCTTTTCCTGCTCAAGTCTGCCAAGCACCAGTGAAACCACCAGGCTGGCACAACACAAGCACTTGGCTCTGCTCCGAGCAGGGCGCAGCCCCGAGCAGGTCAGCTCCCACTGGAAACAACCTGAAGGAAGCATTCTGACAGCTCCAGATAGATGATCTTTAAAAATTTTGGACCCCCAGAAAGCGGGGCCAGTTTACTTTTAGTTTTTACCTCCATTTTGTGAAAAAAGTGCTGCAGGACAGAAGCAGCACTAGCCTCCCTTCAGCTCTGGTGCCAGCGCACTGAATTTACCCCTTTGCTCTGGACAGCTGCCACCAGCTGAGCAGATTGTCACCAACCCACCCACCGCACCCCGCAGCCAAAGGGGTCCCTGGTGAATGGCCAGTCCTCCTCGCCAGCCCCCCTATGCTAACCCCCCTACCCCTGCCCAGAAAGGCCTGGCAACTTGTTTCGAGGCAGAACAAACAGACAAGAATGAGACCAGCACACAGCCTTGCCCTGAAACCCCTGTCCCTGGCCGCTTCCCAAGTAAAATAAAAATCCATTGACGCAGAGACTTCACAGCCACTAGAGACCATGTTCCTCCAGCTCGTCTTGGCCTTACCCATATGCCAAGCCAAAGATCGGGGTGTTTGCACACTAGAAAAATTTGCAAGTGGTCAAAACCAGCCATCAGCCACACAGATATGCAGAGTCCAATGGGATACAGAGGATTCTTCCCAGCAAATCCCCACAATAAGCCACCTGGATTTACCATCAGTTGTCAGCTGGCAGCAGCCGTGGCGCACATCACCATATTCTAGCAAAATGTGGCGAAACACGATAAGGCAAAGCATCAATGAGGAAAATATGAAGCAAAACTAATTAATTTGCCTGGATTGTTTCAAAACTTTTTTACCCTGGTGACTACTGCTTCATGGACAGCGGACACAGTGTAACTGTCCTTCTCACCACTCCTTGTTTTCAGTGACTTTTTTTATGTTTGGTTTGCACCTGGCAGAGATCCTACTCAGTAACTCCGGAGTATCTCCAGCATAGGACAGATGAAGAATTAATGCAACCAGAATTAATGCAACCTCAATCCATAACACCTTTGCACTGCACAGCATCTCCTGTTTCTTGGGAAGCAAATAAGCATGCGCAAGTTGCAAACCCTAAAGTTTTTGAGCTGAAGAAAATAATTACATTTACCTTCTTGATATTACATTGTTCTATGGAAGATGGGAGAGCCCAGCAGTGCACTAAGATGGGGACTGTTCAAGACTGTTTGTCCTGCTGACTGTGGGTTTTAAGCTGGAGCTGAGCCTCACCTCCCACACGTAATAGCAGTTGGACTTGGGGTGCCTCAGAGGTACAAGTCCTGCCGCTAGCTTTGCTGTTCAAAGGGCTGTTGCAAAAACAAGGAAGCAGGAAACTGAAGAGACTAAAACCAGCAAAACTTCATGGGAGCCCAGGAGTTCCCTTTCATAGAACATGTCAGTGACACAGAAAATTGTCCTACAGTAAATATTGTCTCTCCCATGCTAAACAGTACCAGCTGCTTGCTCCCTACGCCCAGTGGTGTCCCATCCAGGATCCCCCACTGCAGACCAGGAACTCTTTGGGCACAAACTCATCTTCTGCTCTGGCTTTACAGTGCTGGGTACAGCAGAGCCTTGACATACACATCTGAAGCTGCCTTACAGTTACCAAAGTAAGCGTGAGCCCCAGTGGCAACTTTATGGCTGATTTTCTAGAGAAAACACTCCCCACAGCCTGGGGGGCTGGTCAGGTCTCCGAACGTTTTTCCCTAGGGCTGAATCCCTGAAGCATGGGAACTGCACAGGGTACAATCTCAAAACCTCTTTATGATCCGCCAGCCACAAGGAAACAGTTTAAACCCATCAGCCAAGGGCACATCCAGGGTACACCAGCTGTGTTGTAACACGTAGAGAAGAAGTAGATGTTTGCTCAGGAAATTTTCCCTTTCCTTCTTATTTTTGGGCTCTATTTTCAATGCTATTTGTCATATCTCTGCAATCTGTTTGTACAGCGTTCATCTTCTTATCGGTGATGAAAGACGGTGCCCTTAAGGACTTCTTGCTAGCCTTTTAATTGAGCTGTTTAAACTGATAAATTCAGCTAGGGAAAAATACCTCAGAAAGACCAATGATTTTATTAAAGAGAGAGCATCTCTCAGGCCACAGCCGATCTGGAAGAGTAGGTGCTGGGACACAGAGCCACTCTCATCTCCACTGCACTTCTGCAGTGCCAAGGGTAGTAAAAGTAATGGGAGCACCAGTGACACCTTGAACCAGAGCACACATCTGCATGTTCAGATGGTCTTTTTAAGGTATGCTGGCACAAGGATAGCCTTTTAAAAAAAATATAGTGCATTTCCTTGCATAAATATAATCTGTAAATTCATATGCTTGTGCTTATGGGTGGAATGTTCTTCTTGCACACATTTAGGGGTGCACTTTCATTTCTGGAAGGTGACTCAAGTCAGCAAAATGCAGGTCTGTCTTGCAGAAGCAGTTTGCAGCCGATCACAATGCACCTAGAAAAAGTTCCTTCTGCAGTGTGTTTTCTGGAAAAATGAGTGCTGAGAAGTTTAGAGTTTAACACATCTACGGTTTGGGCCAAGTTTTGCTTTTACAGACTGCTGCTACAACATCCACTAAAGCCCAGTCACTCTCCTTCTGCCAGTGGGTGCACCCCAGAGCTGGGTCCTGCCAAGGAGTTCACCAGGCTTTTCCAGCCTGCTCTGTGCATTTGGGACAGGGACCAGCTCTCCAACTCAGTTTATCTTTGAGTTTTAAATTACCACGCATTAGCAGGACCCACATTAGACTGGGACATGGGACCAGCTAATGGGACAACACAGCCAATCTCCCAGGCTCCACAAAAATCCCACTTTGAATCCTATTTTTCTCTCTGCTCATTTAGTTCATTTCATGCTTTTCCCTATAGATTTAGACTCCTTCTCTTCCTTTCCCTGTATTTCCTTAAATGTTATTAAGCATTCCAGCAGCTCCCAGCCCAGGTCAGGTTTGCCAGGAGATACCAGCTTCCACAGAGCAATTCTGCCTTGATCTGGCAGAGGAAAAATCCCTCCTGCTCCAGCCAGGCCTGACACTTTTAGGAGGGGAATGCTAAGATATTGAAGTACATGAATCTCAATCAACTTGAAGTAAAAAAAAATGAATTCCCTGCAGGAGCAATACTGTTCCCTCCTCAGAGAGCTGCTGATTAGCAAGGTTAATTGTGTACCTGCCAGCAGCAGTCAGCACGAGTTTGCCCATGCCTTGTAAGGGACAAGCACTGATAACAGCATCCTCATTATCCTTTGATATCTAAGCGCACACCGGCAGCTACAAACTCCAGCTCTGTCAGGCTGGACTGGGAATGTGTGAGCAAGAAGATAGAGAGCTGGGGTCAGGCAACCCAGTTCATAACTGAGCCACACCAGTGCCTCCCACAGCCGGCACATCACCTCCACCCTGGGCACCAGTGAGGACAACACTACTGAGCAAGTTCAGTGGTTTGTACCAGATTAAGCCAAGCTCCTGCATATTGATACATACGTGGCTCTTGCACAGTTAGAAAAACAACCACCCCTCAGTGTCCCAAAGGAGCACTCTGAGCAGGGATTTGGTACTGGGAGTTTTCCTGTGTGGAATCAGAGTTATAAAAGCTCAGGCCCAGAGGAAGGTCTCGTCACATCCAAAGAATGAGCAAGCAGACAGCAGCATGGCAGCAAGCAACCCAGCAGCACTGGCCCCCACCTCCTTCAGGTGCCACGTACTGTTGTGCAGGATTGCACCCTTGACCTTGGCCTGGACCACTCAGGCAGGGCAGAAGCAGCTGCATCTTCATGTGCAAACATTTCAAGGCTCCCCCAGTAATATGCCTTTCTACAGGTGTCTGAGATAACCCACAGAAGAAGGATAACTGATTTTTCAGCAAAATATTTTTCTATCAGGTAATAGTATTTCTTATTCCACAATTTTTGCAG
The DNA here is from genome assembly GCF_023634155.1 of Falco peregrinus. NCBI lineage: Eukaryota > Metazoa > Chordata > Aves > Falconiformes > Falconidae > Falco > Falco peregrinus. Next base: position 21,314,498 of record NC_073732.1, on the reverse strand, counting down.
GCAAACTGTGACAGCATCAATAACATTTTACCTTAATATACAAAAAAGGGCATTTGACCTCTTCAGATGAGGATTTTCTGTTTGAAATTCAAAGCAACATACTTCCTACTTTCATTTATTTTCCATTATAAACAAATCAAACATCATTTTGGTATCAAAACAAGATATCACCCAACAGTGGTGGTTGCACTAACCTGAACTGTCACGTTGAGAGAAACCACAAACCAGACTGTCGCATAGAGCAATAAATTCCACGCTCCAGCCACTGCACTCAGAGCAGGTATTTCACACTCTGAACACCCCAGCACACACAACTCTGCTATCAGCCACAAAGGAAGAATTTGGAATATTGCAGCCTCTGGGGATGTGGGAATTACAAAGCAAAAGCACAGCAAAGACAACAGGGAAATGCCCGCCATATCCAGTCCCGGAGACTTGGAGACCTGAAGGATTTGCACTTGGCTTTGTCAAGGGCAATTAGTTTTGGCATGGAGCAAAGCCTGCAGCAGTAACAGCTCAGCAGGGAAAGTGCTCAAAGTCTGGGTTATGTTTTGGGTTTGAAAGCTGAAGAAGAATTGGGCTGTTTCAACTGCCTGTGGGTCCCAGGGGAGCCAGCAAGGGCTGGATCTGGGTGCTGTGAGGGGCAGAGCAGCACGCCCCAGGGCCTGCCAGGGTGCTGAGCTGGCCTGTGCAAGAGGGGAAACTGAGGCACACTGTCCTTAGGCAATGGGTAACACTGATTTCTCTTAGAGGCACACTTTCAAGACAGATGCTGAGCTTGTGTCCTTGTAATCACAAATTCATCCATGTTCTTCTGGAGATGTGCCTTCTGTGAGCATTTCCAAGCGTGGGCTGCCATGGCCAGCTCACACAGCAGAGCCAACCCAGTTAGCTGGACAGCCACGGGTCCGTTCCACCCCACGGAACCACCTTTGCAGTACCAGACACATGCAAAACTCAGGGTTTTGAAGAGCCCAGAAGAGCAGGAACATGTTAGAGCCAGCATTTTTGAAGGCTGCACTAATGCCATTTTGCAAACTCATCTCCTGAATGACTGGTAGCCCTGCAGAAGCAGGGAAACATTTGCCAAAAAGCTGAGTTGTCTGGGCTGCACCCGCCAGCCTGCACCAAGGCAGCGTGCTGGGCTGGTACCCCTCATAGCAGCATCTCCCCTCAGCCTCTGGGCTCCAGCTGTGTTTGCATCTGCCACATCGATGCCAGCAAGCCACAGAGCAGAGCCGGTTGTGAGGGACCTGTAACAGGTGTTTCCACCCAGCTGAGCTGGCCAGCACAGCACAGGGACACATGCAAGGGCTCATCTTCCAGTTCCGACCAACAGCCAGTGTGAGACAGTGCCCAACATGGCTCCTGGGGGAAAAGCAAGTTTTCAAAACATTATCCTCCAAAAGCAAAATAACAGGTCGAAAAGGGTTGTTTGGAAATATAAATTCTTAAAAGATTCTTCTAAATAATGAAACTACTGTTTTGGTTGGTTGGTTGTGTGGTGGGTTTGTTTTTTTTTTTTTTGAAAGATGGATGCAAAAGTACAAGTTGGGCAACTGTTCCCAAACTGTTGCAACATGGCAAAGGATTCATGCTGCCATTCAAGGCGAACACCAGCAGCCAGCCTGTCCCTCAAGAAATAAGTAACCACAAGGCCAAATTAAAACTGGGTGATGAAAGGCCTATGGGATACCCATAACGAGCAGGCTGGGACTTGGCTGAGCTTCTAGCCCAAGCCAATCCCACCACCTTCCTTCTCTGCTTCACATAAACCTCTGCTGCAGAAGCGGGTGGGGGGGCTGCCCCCCAACGCCTGAGCCAGGCTGTGCTCCCCACAGCGCCGCAGCACTTCCCGGGCCCTGGGAGCTGCAGATTAGCTGTGTCATTGCTTATTGTCAAGAGCCCTTCACAGCAGAAACTCCCGGAATTCAATCTATACACCTCAACCAACTTATCAAAAGCATTCAAGATGTTTAGGTCATTAAGCAGCAATAGAGAATAATGAAAAAAACCAAGCTCGCACGTCATTACTATTAACTGCAGTGCGCTGTATAGTTTCAGTTTCCCAACAAAACGCTGCATAGCAAAGCCAACAGAAGCGTGAAAAGTGAAGCCAGTAAGGTCACCAAGAAGGGGAGAACAGAGCCGCGTCTGTCACTCGGAGCCAGTGTGCATTCACGACCTCTCCCGCAACCTCTCTCTGCTCATTTACTTAATCAGCTTGGGGTGAATTTAGTGGGGAATTCAGAGTCCAAAGGAGCAGGTGGAGACCCTAGTGCCTCCCAGGGCAGGTTTCCCAGGGCTAGCTGTGCCAGTGCCCCGTGTTCCTGACCCGACATAGCCAAGGGTCTTTCTCGAGCATTGATTGCCAAGCTCATCGCATAAAAAAAAAAGCAGAGGTGGCCTGAGAGAGATGACCCAGATTGTTTGTATCTAAAAAATTCAGCTTTCAGCAGTGGCAAGCTACTGCATGTACTTGGGGCACATACTTCAGCAAAGCTTGACCTCTCCTCCCTGCCACACCAAAGCACCTCAAGGCTTCCTCACCTTCACAGCACCCGGGGAGAGCTTGAGGAGGGCAACAGGGCTGCGAGTGGTGCAGCCCAGCACACAGGACCTGCCTGGCCATGAAAACAAAGCATATGAAGTCTCTGCAGCCCAGGTGAAATATTTTACAGCACACCCAGTGCTGCACACCTGACATCAACTAGCACTGATGCAGGCTCACACTGCAGACAGAGAAAAAAAAGCAAACCTCTTTTCCTGTGTGAAGTTGCAGAAATAATTTTCCTTTTTATCAAAAATACTTAAAACAAACCTTATGGTTTTCATCCCCTTTTTAAAGTAAGAACATATTTGGCTGATGGATCAAGAGTAAACTGGCTTTTACTAAACAAGTTGAACACGAACTGCCTTAAAACGTGGTTCTTTTCCGTAAAACTTTGATTACACAGAAAAAAATAAGTCTCTCGGCAAAAACAGGGGTTCTCAAAAAATTATCAGTTCTGCCCAGGGTGCTCCAAAGCTTTTCCGTAGCCAAAGTATCTTCAGTATATTCATAACATCACATGCACACCAAAAAGGAGACGTATTATGAAAGCCTTCGAGCAGATCCCCGCGAGCTTCAGCACTGCACATCCTGCACAAGTCACTGCCCTCCCAGCGCCCCGCCATCGGTCCCTGCTCGCCCCGTGAGCAACTGGGCCACCCAGCACCAGCAGAGCACCAAAGGGTTAACGCGGTGTTTATTTTAAGAAGAGCATAAAACCCTGACAGGCCATAATTACAGTGTTGATAAGCAGGGAAAGAATATTTGATGTTTCAAATATCACATGACTAATTGATGCTGGAACAGATGTGCATGTAATTTGGGTGATGCGTGCAGCGTGTGTCGCTGCCTTGTGCAGTACAGCAGGGGGAGGGGGCTCCGCGCCGGGGCTGGGGGAGCGCTCCTTCCCCATGCATGGTCCACCCCAGCCACGCATCACCCTGACACCCCCAGCACATGGGGTGACCTTCCCCTTATTATGTTGTCAAGCTGAATTAATAGAAAAGTAAAGAAATAAATGCCCATTTCTATTCTTTGGTTATCTGCTCAGATAGGGCTTATCACCAGAGCATTACAGACACTTCACAGAGATGCTGATATTTTTCAGACATGGGGCAAGAGACCATGCAGAGAGCCCTCGGAGGATGCCTCGGGCTGTGGAAGGTAAGGGGGAAGGCAAATCTTGTTGCAAAACCCACCCTTTTTTCCACAATCAGCACACCAGACTTCCTTTTTTTGACCTAAAAATGGTAGCCCAAGAGGCTAGTGACCCATGTAGCAGAGACCTCCAGAAACACCACCGCCAAGCCCAGAGGGACAGGGACAAGCCGTGGTGCCACTGCCAGCCTTCCTGCACCCTTCACAGTGGGTTGCTTCAAGCCAGAGTGAAACTTTACTCCCTGTTCGTTCTGCCCTTCCACATTTATCTTCACTAGGGGTGTCTCTCCACACCCATCCAGTTGGGTTGCTAAATGATTTTAGACTTTATTTTTTGGGAAAGGGATGAATATTTCATTGCTGTGATTCTCTCTTCCTCTCCCTTTTCTCCACTGACTTTGTCTCTCCAGATTCCCTCCTTGGGAAAGGGCTCTCCACCCAGATTTCAAAAGCAATAGGAAATGCATAAGCTTCTCCATCATACATTGCTTAAGAATGACTTTTTCTGTAGCCCAGGGGGACTTGTGAACTATTTTTAAACCAGCGCTTGGTGCGATAAGAGCCTTTAATTACTAAATAAAACGTGTGCATCAGAGTATGGAGTCTGACTCTTTTTAAGCTTCTTTAAGGAAAAAATGCACTGGTATATAACTGTGCTCACAACCAAAAGTTTCTGACATTCACTGACGGGAACTACTTGCCTCATGAAAGGGGGAGAGAGTGCAACAGAGCCGGCCCAAGGGCTGAGCATTTGGCCAGGACCAAGCTGGAATGGGGCCAGTGACTTCCCACAGGAGGCTGCCCAGAGCCCCGCAGTCAGCCATGCATTTGCCACAACATGTTTACCGATGCCACAGCCTCCCAGTACTGGCCAGAGAAACCAGTCCACGGTCACATTTCAGAAAAAGCTCAGAGTTCTCTTCCAATTGCAAACCTGATGCTTTTTAAACCCAAAGACCCGTGGGCAGGCGGAGAGAACGAGGCCATCACCAGGACACTACCTCCAGTGCCACAGACACTTTCTCTAGGACAGCCTGGCCACCCATTAGCTTCTCTATGAACCTACAGCTCTTGGTTCTTCACAAACTTCGCCTACACCTTTGGCATCATCCAGAGACAAGAGCTACTCCCCACACCCCCAGAGCTGTCAGCCCACACCCACAACTCCAGCAGAGCCATACCCTCCTCATAATAGCTAGGCACAGCCGAGTACACCGAACAAAAGACAATAAACAGGTTGTGACCCATCCACTACCTTCTGCATTAATAAGCAGACGTGACTTACTGAGGAGCACCCTCCAGACTTGCCCACCCACCTGCCAGGCTGGCCGAGCCTTCCTTACCTAGGGGCTTTAGCAACTACTGATTGAGTCAAACCACAAGTCTATAGCTACCACAGCTTGTTAAGAAATTCTTATTGTTGTTCTTGTTATTGTATGTTCTCGAAGTACTATCAGAAGACCCTTTACCACCAGCAACCCCCCCTCTGACCACAGTACCATTCAAAGCACCAGAAAAAACATGTTCAGGACCCCAAGCCTCACTTAGACTCCCCATAACACAGTACATACCTGAGGAACAGTGCTGAGGACCAGGAAGCAAAGCCCACGCCACAAACAAGGCAAAAACCTTCCAAAGAAGTGACTTGTACTACCTCTGTTACTTTTAAATTGTGGGACCCCGAGTGCACCAGTAGGCCTTAACCACCCAAATCATCCTCACCTGGGACCCTCATCCCTGGCCATTGGCCCAGGTGCTGCATTTAAGCTCTGCCCTTGGCTCTACGCAGATTTGATTGTGGTCCTGGTAGGCAGGTGGGGCTTCACAATCTCACTGTAGACTTTCTGCTAGAGCATAGTGCTGTTCCCCTGTGGTCCAGGCTGTTTTCTTCCTGGGACACTTAGCTCCATGGTGAGGGTAGTGCTATCCTCAAGCTCATCCCCTTCCCACTCTGGGGGTGGTGCTGAGATCATGAGTTGACCTCTTTCATTTTGCAAAGCTTGGTGTTTCACTATAATTATGTTTTGGCTACAAGCTGCAGAAAAGAGAAATGATTAGGGGTTTTACTCTCTCTTAAAATTCAGCGCAAGAGCCACAGAGCAGCTGTGGCTGAAATGATGAAGTATTTATATTGCTCTTCTTCTATCACAGGTGTTTCTCTCCTAGTATAAAAAGGATTCACTTGCATTACGCTAATATGTAAGTGTACATTTATTAAATCTACTGGCACCTGCTCCCACAGCCAAAAGGAAAAACAACTTGCAGTTCACTCTCTATTCATGTACTTATAAACTCACCGTAGTTGATGTATGATATCATTATTATATCTATACCACATAAAACAGTAATGTTTATTCCACAAATCATGTTATGTCATCATGTTTTCACCAATAATTTTCTGTAGGTAAATCTGGAGGTCTTTACATAGATTTGGGGAGGGAGAGGGAATTGTTACCATTTCCTGTATTTTTTTCTGCTCATGAAGTGTGAACGTAATGTTGTACTCGCTGCATATTTCTTTGCATTGAAAACCAGTAAATTTTCTGTAGGAATCATTCTGGAGTCAATCCAATATGACTGAAGGTGAGATAATTTAGTACTTCATTTAAAATCCACTGATATTGATTTCTGAATGCTTTTCCTCCCCCAAGGCTACAAATCAGGAGAAAACTGGTGTCGGGGTCTGGCAGCACACCCATGTGGTCGGCATCTCTTTCAACGCTCAGCCAGGATCCAGCAGCGCTGGGCAAAGCCCACGCATCCCGCATGGCTGCTGGGGACTGGGCAGCTCTGTTTCTCCTGATCCGTCGATAACATGGACCGTATCACCTTCACTCAAAGTTAAAGGGCTGCTGTAACTCACTGGGGCTAAAGATGTTCTATCGGCTCCTTTTTCCTGCCGCCTCACTTGCAAAATGATGTTGCTGCCCAAACTTCTCAGGGCAGGCACATCTCTGGTCCTTGCTCGGGTGGTGACACCCACCTCCCAGGCACTCTCTGCTGGCGTGACCATGGTTTGAGCTCTGCTGGCAAACTGCTGCTCCCTTGGGATACCCTGACCTGCCCCTGGTGTCACAGCCTGGCGCCCTCGCTGAGCTTTGCTCTCGCCAAGGGGCAGATGTGACTAATGCAAGAGGGGAGCCATGTGCTACATCCCTCGGAGCCAGCCCGAGGTAATGTGAGTGAAAATGAAGAGCTGATGCTATCCTGACATCAAAGCATCTCTGGGGTGCTGAGCGCTCCTCAGCTCCCCCCATTACCATCGCGCAGAGGCTTGGGGACGTGCCCTGAGCGCTGACCTGCTCTCTTCCCAGCCCTGCTCTGGGATGCCACTCGCTGATTCAAGCTAGTAGGCAGAAAGGAAAGAGGATCCTTTGGGAGGTTTATTTGCAGGATTAACCTCTATCTTAGAGGGAGGATATCAAAGGGAAGCAAGTGGGCAGTAGGATAGCTAACATCCAAGACCTGTGTTGGTGGAGAAAAAAAAACTGAGCAAGGAGACACAGCTGGCTAGTGGTAGCGAAAGACTTGAGGATGCTGTACTCTCCTTATAAGAACACAATGGGAAAAGGAGCGAGTGGTTTTATAACTCCAAAAGCTACTCTGCCTCTTTGCATAGCTTGTGTAGCTGTCCGTACAGGAGACAAACAAGGCAATAAGATGTAGAAGCCTGTAGGTTCAGGAAGCGTAACGGAATATTAAAAAAGCATCCCCACTGAATAAGCAGAATTCCTCACAGCTTATGCTCTGTGCTGGTGTCATTTGTTTACCAAGGACCATTCCCAGGAGCTGCCTCGGTTACACCACCATCCGCTGCCACATGGGGAGCAGTTAGACTGACCCAGCAGCAGGACTCATCCCTAGTTTTGATTTAATTCACTGAAGTTTGTGAAAGCTTAAGCTAAAAGTTAGGCTTAGGATGGTTTAGGAAAAGCGTAGACTGGAGGCACAAAACAAGCATCCTGAAAGCAGAATGAGGTTTAACTACAGCTGATGATCCAGCTTTCAAGCAGATAAATTACTTTGCAAAAAGACTGGTACAGCCGAGCCCCTTTTCAATTACAGAAAGCTAACTCAATCAGCTCCTATTCTTTTTAAATAGATCTGCTGGGTTTAAATGAATGTGCATAATATGTGGTCCATTTGTTTCCAAGATCATTGCAGTGAACGTTGCTTTATGGATTCACTGGAAAATCCTGAGTAAAGAAAAAAAATCAATAGAAAATATCCACCTTTCTTAAAACAAAAAGCCTTTTTTCCCCCCTAAAGTTCAATTCATTTTGCTCTGGCACTTACTGACCTTGATTAAAACACTTTCAGTGCTTGCGTAGGGGCATTTCTTCATCAGCCTGGCAGAAGTTTCTATTTCTTAAGCCACAGGAGTATCTACATCTTTAGTGGAGGGAAATCACAAAGTTGAAGCTCATCTTTGCAAGTGGAGGGTGACAGCTTTTTGTTGTTGTTGTTAATTGAGGGGTGGGGATGTCTGCGAATGTCTGTGTTGCCTGTACTGCAGGCTGTACTCCCTCCCAGTATGACCAATATGTATTTGTTACGTCTGAATTGGGAAGACTGGCCAGCTCACTCCACCCTGTGGTCACCAGACCCTGCTGAGCATGCCTGCAACACCCCAATTTTGAGACATTCTCTAGGGTTTGGGGGCTTTGTGGGCCCAGCAGACCTAGTCATTGAAGTATTGGTGTAAGTCCTGAGGCAACAAATTCAACGAAGGGCCTGGAAGCAGAACAATCCCCTTGGTCTCTCTTGCTTAAACATTTTGCTTTGATCAGGCAAAGAAAAGAGGCCCCAATGGTTTCCACAGCATCTGTCACAACAGCACTGGGCAACAAGTTTGTTGTTCAAGATCTAAGCGTGAGTCACTGGCACTTGGGGAGGTGGGGTGGTTAGCAGCAGAAGGCTCTGCCAGCTCCTTTTTATCTCTTTCAAGGACTAGCTTGGCTCAACCATAGTTATTAGCTAGCAGAGTGGATGGTTTCCATCATTAGGCAGCTGTAAGCAGGTGGTTGTGCTCACTCAGAAATGAGCTAAGACATGGAGCATGTTTCTGGCCCTGGGGTGAAGCTGCTCGTTCCCCTGTACGTCCCCCCTGCACCACGCGGCTCCTCGCAGAGGGCTGTGCTATGTGAGGATGCGGAGCAATCGCACGGTGCGGTAATGCTTCTTCTGTGGGTGGTTGGGTATCTCTCCAAGGCAAGGGAAGAAATTAATGGAAGTGCCAAACACAGCCTTTGCTTGTAGTGAGCCTGGCATTATCGTGTGTCTGTGTACAGAGTGAAGGGAAAATGTCATGTAAATGCAAAAGCACCTGTATATTCACTTCATCCACTTTCCAACGATGACACTAGAACCAGACGCCGGCAAGAACAGCCATTTGCTTTGCAGAAGACCGGCTCCTCTCAAAATGTTTTGTTGGTTTTTTTTTATTATTCCAAAGAAAGTCACAAATAACTTCAGGTTGAATAAATATTTGGAGAGAAATATTTTCCTTCATTTTCCCCGATGTCCTTAAATAGGAAAAACCTCCACAGACTCAGTATTAAAAAAACCAAACAAACCCTCACTTCACTTTGATATAGCATTTTTCATTCTATTTTGTTGGTGCTAGGGAGGAGGTCACAAAGGAGCAAATGATTTCCCAAGATGATTTAATATATAACACAGAATACTCGAGTCCCTGTTCACACAAAAGTCAGTTGTCCACAACACATAGCATGTAACTAATTAAACATTGCACCTCAGCTGTTTTAAATTAAGATATAATTGGGGTTTTAGTAACAAGTGTCTCATATCTGATAGGTAAAACTATCTCTGGGGTTGGTGAGGATAGGTATCTCAGATTAATTATCAACTCACAGGTTAATGTGGGAAAGTGTCTGTGCTAGCTTCAAAAATGTGTGACTACTTTACAGTAATTGGCAGTCAATTAAATTGTGGTAAAAAGTGTCCGGAGTGGACATACTCAGAGGAAAAGAATTCACTCTGCGTGCTGTATATGTTAATTTAAAAATCACTGTAACAGTCATTTCAAAGCTGAGTCTTTCCCAGTGTGACTGAAGCTTGATCTTCATTCGCATTCCAATGGGGATAAGTACATTGCTGTTAAACAAAGCCATTTTTCAGTTTGCCAAGCTTAAAAAAAAAAAATAAAGGGGGGGAAAAAAAAAAAAGGTTGTGACCTTTTTGACAGAATATGTATCACAATTTTGAGTTTTAAGTGACCAGGTTTTGAGTTCTCCTCAGGAGACTTCCCACCAGACCTTGAAATGTAACTGGAAAACTCTAATCACGGTGAGATCTCCCTTCTCCACCGTTACCAGCAACAGGAGAATCGCCAAGGTTAGAGAGAAAACTCTTCCCTCTGATGAGACTGCTCCTGAGCATGGAGCACCAAGATTTCATCTTTCTCGTCTTGCTCAGAAAATTGAAAAGCTCAGCGGATAAAATGTGTGAAACAAGAATTAACAGCCAAAGAGGGAACTGTATATATTTTATTGGAAGAACTTTCACTGGGACATTAAGGGTATTTGCTTCACTGCGAATTGTTATTGTGTACAATATATGGATTTTTTTTAGACCTTTTTCTTCATTCTTTACCTCAAAAAAAAAAAAAAAGTACCATTAATAATACTCTCAGCTATTAGGGAATCACTTTGTGCTGCCTGAAATTAATGTAAATTGAAATCAGTGCTTCAGGTGCTGAAGTGAAATTCTGAAGTTTTCTATGATATGAAGCAAAGAAGGAGCTGAAAAAGCACAAAGGTGATACTCATCAAAATGGGCCATTTTAGCTGCACAGCTTTTTCTATTTTCAAAAGGCAGCAGAGATGAGATTATCGCAGTAGTTAAGAGAAGAAACTGAAGTTTCTTTGGACCGGCACATCTAGATAAATTAAATCTGCTTGTGAGATGTAAATGAATAAAGAAGATGGCAGAGAGGTGGGGGGTGGGGGGATGCTCCATCTTTCCCCGTTCCTGCCTCCAAATCCCCATCTCCTTCCTGCTCTGGCAGACAGTCCCAGCTAAATGTCCAGGTGAAGTGGTGCCTGGGTACCACACTAGTATTTTGTGGCCACTCACATCCTCCATCCTGTGGGAAAAGTCCTGGTTCTGTCAATATTTGCCAATGTTTTCACACTGGAGAGTGCTGGGGTGGCTGGGGCTTGTCCTTCAATGTGCAGCTAAGAAGTTAATAAGTAAGGCTGGGAGTCCTCTCCAGAGGCAACACAGGCACCCTCCATCTCCTTTAGATACTTCTGCCTTTGAGTTAATGCTAATAGTTTCATTCTGGTCTGGAGCTGCTTGTCTTATCCCCATGGACCAGCTGCTGGAAGTCCTCAAAAACCCTCTGGCAGCGTGGCACTAGCCGCACCCCTTCCAGATGCTCACAGCATCCAAGCAAGCAAAAATTATAGACTAAAAGGTCACTCCTCCACATGGACAACTTGGCTATCCTTGCCAAGAGGCCTTCTAGCTACTCAGGTAAGTGAAATGGAGAGAGGAGGCGAAGTCTAAAGGTCTGGGATGCGAGTGGAAATAGCCCTCGTTCCCACATTGATCTATGGGACCCAGGGCAAAGCGCAGGTTTCTGTCTGCCTTGGTTTCTTCTGTGATATACAGAGTTAATTTAAATGTACCACATGGCTGTGAAACATAATAGTCTAATAAAATGGCAGGAGTTTAAATACTGCAAACGTAACACAGGCTTTGGGGTCAGAGAAAAAGAGGTGTCACCCTGAGTTTTCACAGATGAAAACAGACATTTCCAGAGAATAATGTCTATTAGACTGGGGAGGGGTGTTATGAGAAAATTGCCAGTGCTAGGTAATTTTCTATTCTAAGGCATAGGAGGTTTATAACAGTCCCATGTGCTTTGGATTAGATCATTTGGTCTGTTTTGCTAGCAAATATCACCATGTGCTGAGGAGCTAATTTTCAGCAAACCTTGGTACAGTCAGCAGGGAGCCAGGTTTGTTCTATGCTTTAACTTCATCAAAGCACATTCCTTCTTTCCTTTTTTTCTTTTTTTCTTTTTTTTTTGACTGAAGTACTGCAAATACTTCTGATCCCAATCTGAATAAATAATCTCACACAGCAAACACAGGCTGCGGTCCCCAGTACCTGCATTGCGCCGCCCCGCATCCCACTTGGTGGGTACTTTGGAGGAGTCACGCTGACACATCAATCATTGCAAACTCCCTTTGTACCTCCTCAACATCGACATCGATTCCTTGATGTACTGCACTCAGAGCAGAGTAAACCTGGCGCTGTTACACGCCGGCTTTCCAGGCTGCAGCATCCGAGCCAGTTATCATCGGCTCCCATGTGCTGTAATTGGCCTTAGAAACCTGCATGTCTTAATTTCTGGGCCCCAGCCCAGCTCTTGGTGAAAGTTCACCGCATGCCAAGGTCACTTACAGCCCTTGGCGATCCAGCACAGAGGGAAAAAGAGGAAAGACTTTTTTTTTTTTTTTTTTTTTGCGGATACAATTAAATTTCTGACACTTTCAAGTCACTCATTTGGTTGGACAGGGCAATTAAACTAGCTGTGCCAGGTCTGTTGTTTCAGGAGAGCCTCCTCCTCCTCCTCCTCCTCCTCCTGCAGCATTTCAGTGAGCCTGTGATCACCAGCGGATGCAACCAAACCCCCCGGCTCTGGCTCCCACTCAGGATCCCACTTGGCTCACCTCGAAGAATCCAGACGCACAATGGAGCCTGGCTGCGCTGCACCTAATTGATAGTAATGTTAAGAGACTGATCGTAATTTGAACACTAATTAAGGAAGATAGTTATTGACTTTAACGGGAGACAGCCCAGGCTCTTGCACATCTACTAAATAATGAGAACATATCGAGGGTGCTGTCAGTGCTGGGGGAACAATCACAATAATAATGTGCTGAGAAAAATGCAGCTTCCTCCTTGGTAAACTTTTAACAGCAGCAAGAACCGCACTCCAGGAGAAAGGACCTTCTATTCACAGTCCCGGGAATTTAACTGATTTCTTTCTGTATCATTTACCGTTGTTATTATAGCACTTACAAACCCCAGTAAACAAGTACGGATTTGTTAGGAGGCCACCTACCACTAAGTTATATGGGTAGCTGGCATTTTTAAGACGGTTATGTAAAATGTCATTCTCCCCCCACTCGCAGCACTCAAGATTATTTTTGGTAAAGTATTTAGTAAAACATTCTTTACTTTTAGTAGCTTTAGTGTGAGCTGGGGTCAGTCCTCCTCTGATAGTACTACCTAATGCTTCAACACCCAGCAGGAGGAAAAGACTGAGCTTCCATGAAGTGAAAAAAATGAAGGAAACAGGGTCCCCTTCCCCTCCCATCTCCTGGGGGGGTGGGGACCACCATGGCAGGTGCTTTGCAAATATCATGTAAAAGAAGGTCACAGCCTGGTGAACTTGCACTCAATACAGGACACGAAACTACTGTCAGATGTAGAAAAAAAGAAGAAAAATGGGAGCAAGCCACAAGAAAAGAGTATGAATATGTAGCTATTCACAGATGCCACGTACATACCTAGAGCCATGACTTTGGAATGGTTGAAGCCAAGCAGCAGCCAGCCCCGCTGGCCTGGCAGAGCTCCTGCCTCCATGAGAGGAGCAGGGTGATGAGCGGTGGAAGAGCCGTGTCTCTCCCTTGGAAACAAGTTTTGTAATTTGGGGCTGGAGGCATGTTGACGAGGACGTACAGTGCAGCTGATGGGTCCTGGCAGGGGCACCTCCACCCCTGTCTGCGCTGGGGAAGCTAGGCACATCAGGGGGCCGCGGCATGTGGCTCCAGCAGCATGGGAAGCTTGTTCTCTTTAAGTGTGGTTGAGAGCGTTCACAGCCAGTATGTGGTCCACAATTTCAGGGAAGTGTAGAAAGAATATGATTTTACACTGATATTTGGAACCAAGTATTGGGTTTACAAATATCCTTCCCTGAAATTTAATGCCATAAGATTTCTCTTCACTCTCATTTTCACTTCCATCAATTAATCTTTCCCACAGCAGGGGGGAAGGGGAGGAGGAAAGGGGTGTTCAAATTCCACACTATCAAGGTCTTCAAAGCTTGATGAGCTCAAAAATCCATAAAATTGGCCATCATCTTTCAGCTGCAAAATCCGTGTCAGTTGCCAAGTATTACCACAATGATAAAAACTTCTCCATCTTTATTGCCACAGAGCACACTGATTCATTGCAATGTTTCCCAGGAACATTTGTATTTATGCGCGTGATTGTCAGCATTGACCAGATAGGGTGGAAAATCTCTAAGCCGCCTCTTTGGTCAAATGAGATCTTTCAGCCAAATCAGTGAGACTATACTTCGATTTTCAATGTTTGTGCTGGCATTTTTATGATAGTTGCTTTGGCTTATTAACAGAGCGTAGTGAAACCGGCTTGTTTTTGCCCTCCTTTTCTTTGCTCTGTTATACCAAGGGACATTTATTACTTTTTGATAAAAGATGCACACCCCTCCCTTAGGAGAGGGGCACTGAAGCAGGACGAGATGGCTCCTGCTTTTGTGCACCATCTCCAGAGTAACTGTGGAAGGGCAGGAGCCGGCGGGCAATCATTCAATAAAGCGACAAAATGCAGGACTAAAGAAAAAAGCTTAGATTAAATAATTCTTCGATGTCCCTTATGTCTTCATCTATTTCTCAAAAGGCATTATGCACAAAGCAGAAAACGGTATTACTTTTTGTATTAATAGAAGAGATGAATCATCTAAAGCCATTCAACAGTTGGAATTAATATCAAGGTTCAGGTTTCACAGCTGGCTGTAAGGGAGACGGGAAAAAAGTTGCACAGATGAGAAGCTGCTCACTTTTTGGAGAAGATCCATGGAGAAGTCCCTCGGTCTGTGGCTTCCTTCGATGTCTGTCTAGCAGCTGGAAATGGAAGCTCTGCCTTTAAAGCCTTCAAACTCAGCTCTGGTTCTCCCAAGCCAGATGACAGTGCATTTTCAGGATATGCAAGGAGGGCAGTGTGGCCATGTAGCCAGCCTCCAAAAACCCAATCACACCTTTGGAAGCATGATGGCAGGGATCTTCTGGGTGTATAGAGCGTCTCATCAGGACAGCAGCAATCTTACGGCATGGCTACGAAGGCTACAAGGAGCCAGGTTGTGTGTCACAGTGCACACCAGGGGCTGGCCATCTGCTCTGCCATGGCGGGGGGGGGGGCACTTCCCACAACCTGCTGGGATCCAGGGACCTGGCAGGGTCCCCATGCACCTCTGTGAGCTTTGGAAGAAGCCCAGGGTGAAAGGCAGATCTGGAGCAAGGCATGAGTAGGTCCACTGATAACGTCAAATCACTTTTCCAAATATCTGTGATTTTGGGGATGCTCACTCAAGAGTACCGGTGGATTAAAGACTGAGGTGGGACTTTCCCATGAGTCGTTCCTTCTCTCACATCTTCTAGAGGCTGCCTGGCCTCCACCTCCAACCCTTGCACCATTGGTACCTGAAGAACCACATGAAGCAGCACTGAATTGTTGGTACCAGTTTCTCCCCATAAGTTAGTCTCTAAAGCACAGCGAAGCAGGACCTGTTTCGCTTGTGGTTCGGCTGATTTTGCTGCAGAGGTGGCAACCTAGGTACAAACTGCTATAGCCATCGAGGTTTAATCCACCTGCATAATCAGTCAGCGGTTTTGGAAAAAGCCTGGATGCAAGCCCGCTAGTCCAGGACATTATGACTAATCATGAGAGGGGAAACAGAGGGAACAGCATGCATGAGGGGTATGAGTAGTACAGTCTCCAGAGCAAGAGGAATTAATTGCTTGCATCCTAATTCTTTGCAAGCTGTGGAAGTCAATGTGAAGGAAGGATGCCCACATCTTGCAGAATGAAGGTGTGTAAAGCCAGGGTCACCTTTCAGAGCAAAACTTTGTAGAAATTAGATGACAGCCCATCCGTGCTAAGAGTTTCTTCACATCAGAGGTTTTGAATTGCAGCAGAATAATTCCAGCATCTGTAATTAGCACTTCCATTAAATTCTTGTTGCTCTCATATTAATTTCAGGAGTTTGGAACTGTCAGAAGTGTTATTAAGGGATGCTATCCTTGTCAGGAGCTGCAAATAAAAGTTGAGCTCCTGATTAAAAGTTTAGGGCAGCCCTCATTATTTTCTGCATCAGAAGAGTAGTCTTTTTGGGTTACCCTTTCAGTCAGTACTGTTTCATTATGGAGGGTCTCTAATTGGTTCTGCCTCGGAGCTATTTAAAAAAAGTAAGGACAATTTGCTTTTCACATGCTCCTCACTGAAGCCAAATACAAAAATTCCCATTTGTTTTCAGAGCCAGAAAGGCACAGTGGCACTGGGAAGTTTCTGGAAGGAGTCACTGTGTTCCAACTTACCTATTGACTGGCCCAAGGAAGGCACTGGGAGGTGCAAGCCCCACGCAGGTATTCAGCCTTCCTCGACTTCAGCCGATAACTGCACCACCTCTTGCTTGTCACTTCACTCTGCTAGTAGCGGTGGCACCCCCCAGGGACCCCGCTCCACCCTCCCTCCAGCTGCGGTTTAGTCCCGTGGGGAACAGGGATTTAGCTGCCTCTCTCATTAAGAAGCACAGGTAAGGATCCATGCTTCCACAGGAACCAGCATGATTTTTTTGGCTTTTAAAATATACCCAGGTTCCTGACCCTGGATCTAGCCATGCCCCCGGCACAGCCCCCACCATGGGGACCTGGGGAGGGGGGGTGTGTTTTGGACAGGGAATGGGCATTGTGTGGAAAACCAGATATGGGAAATTTCTTATGCAAAAATTCGCCACCATGTGCTACAAGGCCACACTGCCTACGTGCAGCCTGAATATACTGAAAAAGAGGGATACGGGCTTCGGGAGCAGGCTGGTGCTGCTGCCTGAGCGTGGCTGCTCTGTGGCTAAAACACGGGGCTCAGGGCTGCTCACCAGGGCAGCTGCAGGGTTTTCGGCCAAGTATTTGCCAAGGAATAAAGATTCAGATGGACATCATGTCACGGTAAACTCCTGTCAAGCCTATGTCATTGTTTTCATTGGAAACTGAAGCTTGAAAGATTAGGAAGTCACAAAATGCCTTATTTTGGATCATCGAGAAAGATTTTACTCAGAAGGATGTTCTGGTTTGGAATTTATGCGTTTGTTGTTAAATACAAATCGAAAACATCTTTCAATTAAAAAAATTTACATTTGGAAGTTTGAATAACACTTAACTAAGTATTTTTCCACACATACAGAGTGACAATTCACAGCAATTGTGGGGTTTTTTTCTGTTTAGGCAGTGAAAAAAGAAACTGGCTATTAATCTAGTGAGCTGCCGAATGCTTTTTATTCTGTCTGATGCTGAACATCTCTGAAGACAGCTCTGTATTCCCTTGGTTACTTTTTAATTACATTGCAATAAAATTGCAAGGAATCTAATTTTGTCAGATGAAGCCCAGGGACTCTGTGAAAGGTGATGGGGGTCCAGCTATTTTATACACTAATTACACTAGCACAGGCCCTGGAATACTGTGCTATTTTTATTCATTCATGGGGAAAAAAAAAAAAAAAAAAGCGCCCTTCTGTCTAGATCTGAGTGACTGCTATTTCATTCTCAAAAATAGTCAATGCACTCTTCATTTCTCAAAAAACAGCTGCCCTCTTCTGTTTCCAGGGGATATTACCACCTTTCCAAATCTTAATGGGTGTGCTGTTGATATCAAAATAAAATACCACCACTGCCTCAAAACAACAAACCAATATCGATAAAGCACGGCCGCCTTCCTTAAAACCTCTGAAAATGGGGCAATATTAAATAAGAGCTTGAAATATAGGTCTAAGGAGGGAATCGTTTGAGATTTCTGAACGTATGTCTGCAGTGCCATCAGGAGGTATGATCACAGCATAAGAAAGCTCGCCTGAGCTGAGGCTGAGCCTGCTCAGCTAGGCAGTACCGCCGTCAGGACAGACCGACACTGGCGCACGGATGTGGGGACAGGCATCCCCCCCACATCTGTCAAGGGACAACTGCATCTTGATAGCTCCAGGCACCCCTAAGAGCCACCGCAAGGTACAACCACCCCTCTGGCTGCAGCCAACACTCCAGAGCCTCAGCCCGGCTCAAGACTGATGGGACTTGTGCATCCAGAAGGCATAAACACATGAAAACGTGTAGTCTTCTAAGGGGCTACAGGATTGTTGAAAATTTCACTCTGGATTTTTTTAGTAGCCAGTTAGGAAACCATGGCCTGAATCTGCAAAGGGTGTGAGGCTGGTTGGCGCTTACCAAGCAGCACATCCCAGCCCACAGCAGAGCTGCTGGACCACTGTGTGGGTGGGCAAAAACGGAGCCCTTGAAGGTGGACAATCAACTAATAGGAGTTATTTTGGAATTATGAATTACTGCAACCCATTTCTTCCAAAACTGACCCCACTTCTGTATTGTTCTTGATTTTTCAGTTACTAAAGTCACTCCTCCAGGAAGAATAAACATTAAACACTTGTTAGAGCATTTCAGGAGGGTGACTTATGATCTCACATGATTGCTCGCTTGTCTCCTCTGCCCCATAAAATACAATAGAAGAATGCCTGAGCTGCCCAGTTAAAGCCCTTAGAAGAAGAATCAAGTGTATCGCTGCATTTACATGAACATTCAGCACAGTCAAATTTGCCACTCATGTATTACACCTTGTATATTATTTAGATCCTTATGAAATAGCAGTGAATCCAGTCACCCCACACTTGCTCTTTCCACAGAGGGACAGGCAAGATTCCCCTGAAACAGAGAAACATCACGGCTCCACCGAGGTCTCATGAAAGAAAAAGCGGTGGCTCGAATACATGAAGACAGAGCAAACAGCCACTCCCCATTCTCTGCTCTGAAGGAAGGCTGGGCATGAGGATGCTGATTAAAACTGGCCTCTTGCTGTTCAGGCAGAAATCTTTTCCAAACAATAGAACCTGCCAGGATTCAGGGCACCTGGCTTTGTACATGTGCTGCAAATGAACAAGGCTGTCCCCCCCAAAAACCCTACATTTCATCACCAGTTTAACTTCTTAACAGGAACCTCCACTGCAGTTGGTGATTCACGTTTAAAAAAGGTAATAACACAAAGGCAGAAAGCAGTGAAGCTTGGTGGGTGTCCTTGGCGGGTGTCCCCCTCCTCAGCTCAGCTCTGGACCGGTGCAGCCTAGCACCTCACGGCTGCACTTTGGCTTTCCCTTCCATGGGCTTTCCATGGATATCGCTTGACTCTCAACATTTCCCTGCAGTCTCAACAACAGATTTCCATGCTTTGAGGGTGGAAAAGTGAAACTATTTAGAAACAGCCTCAAAGCACGCAAAGCAGAGGAAGAGCTAACACATATTTAGCCCTTCAAAAGCTTAATTTCGGCAAGGGGACAGTTTGCTTCAGTCATACAGCATCTCCACCGAAGCAAAATGCTGCAGCCATGATTTTTCCACAGTGCTGTAGGTGGTACCAGCTGTACTAGGTTAAAGGCAGCACTTCCAACACAGATAAGTCATTTCTAATAAACAGAAATTGGAAAAGCCTCCAGCATCAAAACAATATTAAAGATTGAATCCTTCTGGGAAAGACACGTGGTATTTGTCTGGTAAAATTGCTGCCAGCCATCCGACACTGTAATTGTAGAACATTAAGTTTCATCCCAAATGCCAAACATAAGTGATGCTCCTGTGTGATGTGCCACAGCTTCATTCCCTTCTGGAGGAAATCTAGATCATCTTCAGCAGCACCTGCTGAGCACAGGGTGACCTCAGCCAGCCTCCAGGAGGACATTCAAATATTTGTAATTTGATGTGGCACTGCAGCATTGAGATGACGGGTTTCTATACAGAACATGTAGCTTGGGACTGGTAACCGGTACTGCACCCTTAGCACAGACAGTGGACTGCAGACTTTAATTTTGCTGTAGACAGTTCAGGCCACCCCAGCTCTGTGCAGGGAATTGTCCTGGATAGCTCTAGCTAGGCTCAAAGGCTACAGCTGCACCCGCCGCAGTTGCACAGCCACATGCTAATTACTCTCCTTGTACAGTTAAATTTTCTAAAAGACTAACTCACTTGGGTTTTTAAGCCTTGTTTTCAAAGACGACTTGCAATCAGATTTACAAAAACGCTACAGCAATTTAAAATGTCTGCTGAGATTTATGAAAACACCCAAGCACATTAAGATGCCAAATGTTTTTAAACGTTACCCACGACCCATGCCAGTCTTACGTCCAAGGTCTGGCAGGATCACCCAAGGGAACTCCAGATTTTCTGTCTCTGTTTCTACTCTCGTTTCTTCCACCAATTACTACTTTTCCTTTTGGGACACGTACATTTATTCTCTCTTAAGTAGTACAGCCTATGATCTAGGCCCAAGGTATGTCTTTGGGTCCTGATATTTTAGGGAAGCATGCTCTGATTTGGAAGATCAGTCCTGTATTCACCGTGGGAATATTATGTTGTA